>NC_059343.1:99560828-100185828 GCF_018350155.1 Leopardus geoffroyi | reverse complement strand
TTGCATGACAAAGAGCCATGTGCAGCATTGGTTAAAATTAAGGGTCTTGAAATGGGGAGATTATCCTGGATCATCTGAGTGGGCAAA
Source organism: Leopardus geoffroyi (assembly GCF_018350155.1). Taxonomy (NCBI): domain Eukaryota; kingdom Metazoa; phylum Chordata; class Mammalia; order Carnivora; family Felidae; genus Leopardus; species Leopardus geoffroyi. Next base: position 100,185,741 of record NC_059343.1, on the reverse strand, counting down.
ATATCATATGAGCCCTTAAAAGTGGAAAACTTGGGGCGCCTGGGTGGCGCAGTCGGTTAAGCATCCGACTTCAGCCAGGTCACGATCTCGCAGTCCGTGAGTTCGAGCCCCGCATCGGGCTCTGGGCCGATGGCTCAGAGCCTGGAGCCTGTTTCCGATTCTGTGTCTCCCTCTCTCTCTGCCCCTCCCCCGTTCATGCTCTGTCTCTCTCTGTCCCAAAAATAAATAAAAACGTTGAAAAGAAAAAAAAAATTGAAAAAAAAAAGTGTTAAACTTTTCGAACCTGAAATAAGAGAGAAAAGAGGAAGACAAACACACAGACAGACAAAGAGAGATATGATGGGAAAAGAGGCAAGAAAGATTTGAAGAGTGAGAAGGAGTCAACCCACCATTGTTGACTTTGAAGATGGAGGAAGGGAGTCATGAGCCAAACAATGCAGGTGACCTCTCTAAGCTGGGAATGGCCCTCAGCCAACAGCCAACAAGAAAACAGGGATCTTGGGCCAACAGCTGCAAGGAACTGAATTCTGCCAACGATATGAAAGAACGAGGAAATAGAATTGCCCCTAGAGCCTCTAGGAAGGAGCATCACCCTGCTGAAAGCTTGATTTTAGTCTAGCGAGAGCCTCAACAGACTTCTGACCTACAAAACTGTATAATAAATTTGTGTTGCTTTAAGGCACTAATTTTGTGGCAATCTGCGATGCAGCAATAAAAAACTAACATGTTAGGTAAATAATATTATTTTATTGTTATTATTATTATTACCATTACCACTTATTTTAATTTTTTTTAATGTTTATTTATTTTTGAGAAAGACAGATAGACAGAGTGTGAGTGGGGGAGGGGCAGACAGAGGGAGACACAGAATCCAAAGCAGGCTCCAGGCTCTGAGCTGTTAGCACAGAGCCCAACGTGGGGCTCAAACCCACGAATGGTGAGATCATGACCCGAACTGAGGTCAGATATTTAACCAACTGAGCCACCCAGGCGCCCCTTAATATTACCATTTAAAGATTGAAAATAATAAGACTCAGAAAAATTAAGTAATATGCCTAAGGTCACACAGGTAATAAGAGGCAGAACAAAAATTGAACCATAAGTATGCCTGTCAGCAGAGGCCATGCTTTTTATCACAATGCCATACTGCCCATCCCCAAAAATGGTAAGATCCCAAGGGAGTTAGTTTTAAAAGTAAAGGAAACACACTGGGTATTATATGTAAGTGATGAATCGCTAAATTCTATTCCTGAAACCAATATTACACTATATGTTAACTAACTAGAATTTATTTTTATTTATTTATTTATTTTGTTTGTTTTTTAATATGAAATTTATTGTCAAACTGGTTTCCATACAACACCCAGTGCTCATCCCAACAGGTGCCCTCCTCCATGCCCATCACCCACCCTCCCCTCCCTCCCACCCCCCATCAACCCTCAGTTTGTTCTCAGTTTTTAAGAGTCTCTTATGTTTTGGCTCCCTCCCTCTCTAACCTCTTTTTTTTTTTCTTTTACTAACTAGAATTTAAATAAAAACTTAAAAAGAAAAAGAGAAATAAACAGAAGTAAAGGAAGCAAAAATTATGTTAACCCTGTACCTCATCTCACAGAGTACCAACAGTGATGCCAGTAAATTTAGGCAGCAGCTTTTCTGGTCTTTGAAAATACCTGACTTCAAAAGAACTCCTTCATGCATCTAATATCGCACAACCTAAAATATCTTGACAAGAATAGGCCAAGAATAGGCCAAGGTGATCCTGGAAAGTAATTTGGGGAGACTTGCTCCCCTCTCCAAAACACTAAAACTTTATAAAGCCACAGTAATTAAGATGAAATAAGAAAATAGACCAATGGAATAGAATACGGAATCCAAAAAGAGACTTCTATGTATATGAAAAGGTGACATATGACAGAGTTAGCCACTGAAAATCAGAAGGGAAAGAATGCATTATTTAATAAATTGTTCTAGATAACTGACTGTTAACCTTAAAATATAAAACTGTCAGTTATTTTACCAGCAAAATGGTTTTATTTGGGAACAGCAGAGAATTGCAACTCAGAAAGTATAAGCTAAGGCAAAATCATAAGCAAGTCCAGAGAACAAAGGAGAGCAACATTGTTTTCTTTTTTATGTTTGTTTTTTCTTTAAGTAATCTCTAACTCCTATGTGGGGCTCAAACTCATGACCCTGAGATCAAGAACAGCACACTCCACAGACTGAGCCAGCCAGGTACCCTAAAGGCAGGCAACATTCTTTTACAAAGGAAAGGGAGGAGTTGGGAGGGTCTTTATGAACAAAAGGTCCATTGGACTACACTGGGAGTTTTAAGTATAATGGCTTTTCATTGGTTGAGTTGTGATAGTTTCCCATTGGCTGGGCTGTTGCCAGGCCAATAGAAAATCTTTTCTCCTGCTGGAGTAGTAAAGTACTATATAGAATTCTTCCTAGCAGGAATGCAAGGTATACCTCTTCCTGTTGAGTTTGCAAAGGGCTGTAAAAAGTGTTATGTTGTGAGAGCTCCACCTCCTGGCCTCCCAACTCCATTTTAAATGAGGTTTCCTTTACTCAGTTTCACATAACAATTTTTTTTAAGTTCATTTATTTAGTTTGAGAGACAAAGAGAGAGAGAGAGAGAGAGAGAATGGGGGAGGGGTAGAGAGAAAAGGAGAGAGAGAGAATCCCAAGCAGGCTCCTCACTGTCAATGTGAGATTAAAACTCACAAACTGTAAGATCATGACCTGAGCCAAAACCAAGAGCTGGACACTTACCCAACTGAGCCACCCAGGTGCCCCACATGACTATGTTTTTTAAGTTTTTTTAATTTATTTTGAGAGAGAGAACAGCGGTGGGGGCGGCAGGGGTGGGGGGGAGGAGCAGAGACAATGGGAGAGAGAATCCCAAGCAGGCTCCTCACTGTCAGCACAAAGCTTGACTCGGGGCTTGAACCCATGAACTGCAAGATCATGACCTGGGCCAACATTAAGAGTCAGCCACTCAACCAACTGAACCACCCAGATGCCCCCACCCCCCTGCCCAGATTTTTATATGGAAGAAAAAAAACATATCCTGACATTACAACATATAAAATCAATTGCAAATCCATTAAAGATGATTCCATTTGAAAGGCCAAGCAAAACAAAAATTGTCATGGCAAATACCCTTTATGATCTCAGGGTAGAGAAAACATTTTAAGCATATTAGAAAAGCACTAATCATAATGAAGAAGACTGATAAGCCTAATAAATCAAAATTGAGAACTCCTGGGGCACCTGGTTGGCTCAGTCAGTATAGCATGTGACTCTTGCTATAAGTCATAAGTTCAAGCCCCACATTGGGTATAGAGAGAACTTAAATAAATAAAAACTGCAAAAAAAAAATTGAGAACTTCTATTTCCCACAAGTTACCATAAAGAAATTAAAAGGAAGCTTACAAAGCTAGAGAAGACAACTGCGAGTCATAGAACTAGCAAAGAATTAGCATCAGATATATAAAGAACTCCTACAAATCAATAAAGAAAAATACAAATTGTTCAATAATGGTCCAATGATATAAACAATTATCTGACAAAAGAGGAACTATAAATGTCAAAAATATTTTTTTTAAACATGAAAAAGTGCTCAACCTCACTTGTAATCAGAAAAACACAACATAAAAACATACATTTGGGGATACCTGGCAGGCTCAGCTGGCAGAGCATGTGACTCTTGATCTCAGGATTGTGAGTTCCAGCCCCACGATGGGCGTAGAGATTACTTTAAAATAAAAATTTAAAAATCTTTCTTTTTAAAGTTTATTATTGTTATTTTGAGATAGAAAGTATGTGTGTACAAACAAGTGAGGGAAGGGCAGAGAGACAGGGAGAGAGAATCCCAAGCAGGCTTCATGCTGTCAATGCAGACCCTGACACAGGGCTCAATCCCATAAACTGTGTGAGCATGACCTGAGCCAAAATCAAGAGTCAAATGCTCAACTGACTGAGCCACCAGGAGCCCCTAAAAATAAAAAAAAAAATCTAGGGGCACCTGAGTGGCTCAGTTGTTTAAGCGTCCAACTTTGCCTCAGTTCATGATCTTACAGATCCTCTATCTAGCCCCCCTCCCCAGCTCATGCTCTCTCTCAAAAATAAAGAAATATTAAACATTTTTTAGTTAATAAAAAAATAAAAAATAAAAATTCTTTTTAATAAAGCCCATACGGAGTGCCTGGGTGGTTCAGTAGGTTAAGCATCCGACTCCTGACTTCAGCTCAGGTCATGATCTCACAGCTCCTGATTTCAAGCCCTGCATCAGGCTCTGTGCTGACACTGCAGAGCCTCCTTGGGATTCTCTCCCTCTCCTTCTCTCTCTGCCCCTTCCCTCCCCCTCTCTTAAAATAAATAAATAAACTTAAAAAAAAGAATAGAAAACATAAATTTTACAACCACTAAATCTGTAATAAATTAAGAGGCTGTTAATAACAAGTATTGGTGAAGGTGAGCAACAAAAACTTTTATAATCCACTGATAAATTAATATGAACACTGGAAAAGTTGAATATGCTCATTGTCTATGATCCAGTACTTCAATCCTATACACATACTCTAAAGAAACTCTTAAACAGGTACAAGAGACATGTACAACAATGTTTCAAAGCAGCACTTATAATTGCAAAGCATAAGAAAAAACCAAATGTTCACCAATAGGAGAATGTTTAAATTATAATAGAGTCATACAGGGGCACCTGGGTGGCTCAGTCAAGCGTCCGACTTCGGCTCAGGTCATGATCTCACAGTTCGTGGGTTCAAGGCTCGCATTGGGCTCTGTGCTGACAGCTCAGAGCCTGGAGCCTGCTTCGAATTCTGTGACTCCCTCCCTCTCTCTGCCCCTCCCCTGCTCATGCTCTGTCTCTCTTTGTCTCTCAAAAAACAAAAAAATGTTAAAAAAATTTTATAATAGAGTCATACAATGGAATGCAGTACTGATAATTTATAAAATATGTGCATTAACATGAAAAGATCTTAGAAATATAATGTTAAGGGAAAAGAAAGTCACAGTGTTATCCCATACCTACAAAGTGAGAAACATACAAAAATAGCTAATATTTTGTATAAAGACATATATAGATAGATAGATAGATAGATAGATAGATAGATAGATAGATGTGATTTTTCAAAGTGAAAATACCAAGAGAACAATGAATACACAATTTAGTGCTTTCCTCCTGTGAGGGTGATAACAAGGGAGGAGTGTAGCAGAGTTTTCAAATGCACTGGTAAGTGCTCTATTTCTTTTTTTTTCTTTAAGTTTATTTCTTTTGAGAGACAGAGCACGCGTGCACATGAGTGAAGGAGCAGCAGAGAGAGAAAGAGAGAGAGAATCCCAAGCAGGCTCTGCAATGCCAGCACAGAGCCCAACATGGGGCTCAAACCCACAAAACCATGAGATCATGACCCGAACCGAAACCAAGTCAGATGCTTAACCAACTGAGCCACTCAGGCACACTGGTGCTCTATTTCTTAATCTAGATGATAGATAGGTGAATGCTCATCTATTTTATATATCAGCTTAGAAAACAGGGGCCCTCGGTGGCTCAGTGGGTTAAGTGTCTGACTTTGGCTCGGGTCATGATCTCGTGGTTCGTGAGTTTGAGCCCTGCATCAGGCTCTCTGCTGTCAGTGCAGAGCCCACTTTGGATACTCTTGTCTCCCATTCTCCATGCCCCTCCCCCACATGCATGCAGGCACTCTCTCTCTCTCTCACTCAGAAAAATAAACATGAAAAAAAAAGAAATGATACATTTTAAAAAAAAGAGGAAGAAAATATTTATATGAGGGGCACCTGGGTAACTCAGTAGAGCATCTGACTCTTGACTTCAGCTCAGGTAATGATCTCGTGGCTCGTGAGTTCAAGCCCCACATAGGTCTTTGTGCTGACAATGCCAAGCCTGCTTGAGAGTCTCTCTCTCCCTCTCTCTCTACCCCTCCCCCACTCCCCTGTGCGTGCGTGTGCTCTCTCTCTCTCTCTCTCGCTCTCTCGCTCTCTCTCTCTCTCTCTATATATATATATACATACATATATATATGTGTGTGTGTGTATATATATATACAGTTATTTTTGAGAGGAGTGGTATTCAAACTGTGTTCCACTGAGTGGATGAAAGGGGTGCCAGAGCTGGAGAGTCTTAAGGAGGTAAAACTCTGGGCTCCCCAACTCCAACTTCACCCAGAGCACATGTACCCTTCTCATTATAGAGAAGGATTGAAAACCACTTCATCCCAAGCAGTCAGAAAGAAGGGTGCACCCTGAGTCACAAGGTCCCCTTGTATACTTAACGTATTTCTATGGCATTAGTTAATTTGAAGAAGGCTTGGGTACCTTGAAATCAAAGGCTTGGGTACCAATAACCACTGCCCACAGGTGACAAACTCAAAATAAAGACAAAATAGTCACCAGAGGTCAAGATGAGAAAACTGGTACCTACTTACATGCAACTTTTCAGGAATTCATCAATAATGAAATGGATAAAGAGGGTTCCTTCTTTAACCACCTGTAAGCTTCATAATCTTTTCCAACATTAAAAGGGAGGATTGTCCCTTATTCTTTTTCACCCTACTACTGTTGTTCACTCACTCTCTTGCTCACTCTTTCTGGTAAAATGTCCCACGTGGCTATATATGTTTTCTTGTATAAAATATGTCAGCAAATGTGAAAATTTTCCAACTCCCCATTATTTCAGAGTTTCTCCAAATCCCCAGCATCAATCATGGAGTATAACTGCAAAAAATATTCTGATCTGGCTGTATGCTTCAGCAATTCCGGGATCTAAATGTAGACGATCAAATATATTTTTATGGCTTTTATTTTTCTTTTCTCTGTAGCGTTTTCAACCTGGTGCAACATCCCTGCTGACTTTGTCTTTTTGTTTGGCAAAGGTCAGCTTTGACTACGCATTGGTGTTGCAGCAGAGATGGATAATCTCTTAATGAGGGCAATTTCCTGCTCTGACCTACCCTTTAATTATTTTTTAATCATATATTTGGCATATTTGGTTATAGTAGTTCATCACTTCCTTTGCAAAGTTGCCTTGTAAATGAAAATGAGTGCAATTATTCTGGACAGTATGGAATGAAGTTATCACACTGAGGGTGAGCCTCACTTTACAATGGATGTAAGTCCCCAAAATATGGACACAAATGGCATTTCAGTAAATCCAGCCTAATCTTTCCATTAACGAATATGATCATTTATCAAATGCTTCATATTCATTTTTGAGTAATCTCTGATTATTTGCTCCTGAATTTTTTATGTCACTTAGGTCTCTCTCCAAGGTGTTAATGCTCTATAAATGGATATCAAATATACCTTGAGGATGTAATATTTAAAGAACCAAAATCAGAAATTTGGGGATATGGGAAAGCATTTTAAAATGTGACTAATCATCTCCCTAATTTGTTGGGGCTTTTAACTTTGAACTTTTATTCACAGATAAATATTCTTATCTACAAATACCATGATAAAGGATTCTGTATAAAAAGCATTTCTAAGTCCTAATGGATAACCGTGTACTCAATAAAGAAGTTAGTCTGTGCAGTGTACCACGAACTAGTGCACCAACACTGAGGGGAAATACACAAGATATACCAGGATTTGGTACGTACCTTGCCTGGCACAGCTTCCTGGGATATCACTTACTCAAAGACTTTAGGAGCAGGGAGAGATTCAGGTCATTTAACTAAGTAATTAAAAGCAATATTTTTTGTTAAAATGAACCAATATTCTAAAACAGGAAGCTATCTTCATGTGATTTTAAGGTAAAATACAACTATTTAAAGAAATATCTTGCTTTCAGAGGTACTTAGAAATTTGCCCCCTCACCCTCACAGTTACATTTGTTTTTCTCTATAATTAGGGGTACTCTGGCAGAAAAGTTTGAGAAGTCGGAGCTACAGCATGTTGACAACGAGCTAACCACTCTCTATTTGAACATTTCATATAATGGGCGGGCTTTCACCCAAAAAAGGAAAGCACTTGTATTATCAAAACAAAAACAACAACAACAACAAAACCAACAACCCTTTAAGGGTGAGCTGTCTCACCTGCTTCAAGACTATGTCTTCAGATATTACTGTGCACCTGTGCGCTCTCTCCCCACCCCACTCCCATTCCAGATTAGCCTCTTTCTCCAGTTAAAGGCTACTTTTTCTTGAAGCAGAAAACAAGCGGGGCGCCTGGGTGGCTCCGTCGGTTGGGCGTCCGACTTCGGCTCAGGTCATGATCTCGCGGTCTGTGAGTTCGAGCCCCGCGTCAGGCTCTGTGCTGACGGCTCGGAGCCTGGAGCCTGTTTCAGATTCTGTGTCTCCCTCTCTCTCTCTGACCTTAATCCATTCATGCTCTGTCTCTCTCTGTGTCTCAAAGATGAATAAACGTTAAAAAAAAAAAAAAAAAGAAAGAAAGAAAACAAGCAGCTGCCTAACCAAACTCAGCTCTGATACACTTGCTCCACTTGCTTTTTCTGCTGCCCGACTCCCTTACTGGAATGGGAGTAGGTAAGAAGAGGTCAAAGTCGAAGCAACCCGTTTGCACTTCCACCTTGCCTCATAGGCTGAAGAGGGTAGCGTGCATGCGTTTCCGGGGTCAGTGAGGTTAACTTCCATTCCCCTTAGGCCTTGCAAGCCAAATTATGGAGTACACTAGAGGAGTCCATCATAGCAAGGAGAAATGGTATGGCTCCAAGGGGGGCAAATTGTTTGGAAATGAGCAAAGATCTAATGAAGATATTTTGGGGGACTTTCTGATAAACATCTTGGGTGAAAAGGATGATACTCTAGTTCATTTCTGTGACAAATCCAAATTACTGATTAAAATCTATGGGCCGCTGATTCCATGCAAGCATGCTTTTTGCTATGCATGTGCTATTTTACATGGAAAACAAGGCAATAAGATGTGTCCAGGCTGTAGTAATCTTGTGGAGCGAATTGAGGAACATACACAAGGCTCTCTATTCATGTGCAGCACTGTTCAAGGATGCAAGAGAACATACTTGTCTCAAAGAGATTTAGAGGCTCATATCAACCACCGCCTTATGAGAGCTGAAAAGCCTGCTGCCCGTGCTTAACTTGAAACTGTTCGTCCCACATATTGCCCCATCACCACATGAAATCTCTGATCGTTTTATTAGGTTTCCAGACAAGCATCATACGAACCAATATTCCAGGGCAGTGCATTATATCACCACCTCCTTTCCAACATGTGCTGCACAAGCCATATAATCACCCACTAGAAGATATTTGTGCTCATCCAATAGAATTCATTACACACAGCTTCACCTCAACCTCCTTCATGAGTCAGGAAACCTTTGTATTTGAACAAGAAAACAACTTAATATTAATAACTGTTCCTATTCAGAATGGCTCAAATTCAGATACTTGAGAACTGCCACCTCCTGCTTCTATACATGAACTCACCATCATCCTGAATACCAGGGTCACCCAGTGGCATTAAACTCTCATCATATTATACCTCAGAGCAACATTCTGTACATACTCTCACCTCTACCACCAATAAGCCATCTAATGCCACATCCTTCCCAGGTTGCAGGTACTTCTGACTTGATTCAGGCTTCAGGTCTACCAATGACTTCTTCTCCATTGCCTTCCCCATAGTCATATTATTGCCCAGATGCTACCTTATATGAAATATCTTCCTCCAGGACCTGTACCATTTTCAACAGGGTAGTTCACTTGTAAGTACACACCCTCATCACTATTGTAATTCACACCCTTTACTCCAATTCACTGAAAATCAAGGAACTAAGAGCCCTCCTTTATAAAACTAGGGGAAATGAGTCATGGTATGTGACCTGTACCCAGACGGCCACTCACCCGTTCTTCCATGAGGGTAGGGTCTGTCTTCTCAAGCCCTATTTTTTGGACTGTATCATCCAGATCAGACAAGATACAAACCATATTACCAATGATAATAATATTTTGAACAGAAGATATGAGAAAAAAAACTTAAGTATTATCCAACTTCTAATTAAGCTTTGACCATTTGGGGCAGGAAAGGACCTCTTACAGAGTGGCTATAAAACACTTAAAGTCTTGTCTCTTAAAATGGTTTTAAACCTTGATCTCAGGAATGATTTCAAGTACTTTACTATTGTGCAGAAAAGTGGCTCAACTGAGCATAGCTTTCTATGCTTCAACAACTTGCTCCTCTACTGTGGTAAAGTGGACCCACAAGTGACCATCTGCAATATTATTTCCAGAAGAGAAAATTACATTCTTCTCTCAAAAGTGTTGTTATTGTTAAACATGCTTACTTTGTCTTGTGATATATTTTCTTAACTGGCTTAAAAGGAGTAAATTTCAATATGGTTTAAGAAACAATAATGCCTTGGGGCATCTGGGTGGCTCAGTCGGTTGAGCTTCCGACCCTTGGTTTCTGCACAGGTCATGGTCTCGTGGTTGTGGGATCAAGCCCTGAGTCTGGCTCCTCGCTGAGCATGGAGCCTGCTTAAGATATTCTCATTCTTTCTTTCTTCCTTTCTGTCTTCCTTTCTTTCTTCCTTTCTTTCTTTCTCTCTCTCTCTCTCTCTCTCATCTCTCCCTCTCTCTGCTCTTCCCTTGCTCATGCTCTCCCTCTCAAAAATAAATAAACTTTAAAAAATAATTATGCCTTTATACACAAATCTATTTCTCTATAACTTCTAATCCTCTTGTTTCTAGGCCCAAAATGCTTTTTCTTTAATGTAGCTGCGGCTCTATGGCCCAAACTATCTGCAGGCTGAGCCCTGCCCTGGATTTTAGAAGCCATACAAATCAGAAGTATCTAAGTAGCACTAGCCCTAATCTGTCAAACCCAGCATCAAATCCCTCTTGCTACTCCAATCCTGACCTAATGTACCATTTATAATGGGGCACATAATGGGGCATTGCGGTGTTAAAAGATAAATGGGGTGTCTGGCTGGCTCAGTTGGAACAGCATGTGACTCTTTATCTCAGAGTTATGAGTTCAGGCCCCACATTGGGTATAGAGATTACTAAAAAAAAATTAAAAACTTAAAAGATAAACTGAGGCATATTAAACTTTGTAAGTGTTTATTTGGGCAAAAGGAAATCAGGTAGTATCCAGTTTTGTAGCTAGGAATTACTCTGATGAGCTATATAAAATGAAAGACTTAGGGGTGCCTGAGTGGTTCAGTTGGTTGAGCATCTAACTCTTGATTTCAGCTCAGGTCATGATCTCAGGGTCATGAGATCAGGCCCTGCATTGGGCTCCTCACTGGATGTGGAGTCTGCTTAAGATTCTTCCACTCCTTGTGCCTCTCCCTGGCTTGCACGCTCTCTCAAATAGATAGAGAAGTAAAAAAAAAAAAAAGTAAATAAGTAAATAAATAAGTAAAATAAATAAAATGACTTATATAGGTAGAAGGAAAGAAGAACAAGGAAGTTATCCTAGGCAAAAAAAGCAGATTGAAAATGAACACCAACATGGGTTAACATGTATACAAAAGGGTAAGAGGTTTAATTGGGGGGGGGGGGTCAATACAATCTCTTTAGCAGATTGCCTGTGATACACACTGCAGTCTGGTTTAATGCTTATTCAATAATAAAACTATTCCATTCTTGTTTACATTTTATGGAGAAGTTTTATTGGGTTGGCAGGAAATGTTATATTGAATTATATTTTCCCAACAATTTGGTAATAAGGATTCATCTGGCAATTCCTGAATTGGATGGATCAGCTGAAAGTCTTGTGAACCCACAACAGTCAGGTAAGAAACCCTAAATTAAGAAAAGTGTCCTTTCTTGCTCTCCACTATTTTGGAATACTAGCCAGATGAACTACGCTCTCAAGTTCAAGAATTTATTATTGAGTAAGCATTGGTGATACCAGCTCTAAAATCCCATCAGGATCACCAATAGCTTTGATGGCAGAAAAATATAGAAAGACAGAATTGTTACATGCAGGGCTTTCTCTTAAATTGCTAATATCTATCTCTCTGTCACATTTGGAATGGGCATACATATAAGAATCCAGTCTTACAGTGGTGGGAACGGTTTCTTTGATTTGGACAAATGGACATATTTGCAGGGGTTCTTAGAAGTGCCTCATTCCAGGCATATGAATTAGTGGTATTTACTGGATGACTGTCAACTAAGGAGAATGTAGAAAGTGATCTGACAAACAGAAAGAAAGATTGAGACCAATGAAAGAGAAAATGGGAAAATTAAAGCACTCTCTCTTTCATAGAACCATCCTCTTTTCTTTGTTGTACAAGCTCCCTCTGCATCTCTTAATCTTTCCCTACATCAAATTGAGTCCTGAGAAGAAGGAAACAATAATCTTTTATTTTTTAATTTTTTTAAGTTTGTTTATTTATTTATTTTGAGAGGCAGCATGAGCAGGGGAGGGGCAGAGAGGGAGAGAGAGAATCCCAAGCAGGATCCATGCCATCAGCTCAGAGCCCAATGTAGGGCTTGAACTCACAAATCATGAGATCATGACCAGAGCCGAAACCGAAGTCAGACACTTAACCAACTGAGCCACCCAGGCACCCCAGCAATGATCTTTTAGATGGTGGTTCCCTTCATTAGATTTCCCTGTAAGGAAAGATAAGGGCACAACTTCTCCAGCCGGTAATTAATCATTTGCCCTGTTTGAGGGCACATGCTTGCATGTCTGGTGTCCTAGCCTGATTCCACTTCGTGTCTCAACCCTGGAATCCACCTCTAAGAGTTCCTTATCAAACGCACAACATGTAGCTAGGAAAGCGAGTATAATAAAGAAATGTGATCAAGAAATAATCAGGAATTTGGATGAAAGACTATGTCACTGTATGAAGGTAACAGAAGAGAGTGGCTGCATTGGCCATATGGGAAAATTTTAAAAATGGTGTTAGGCCTGATAAATATCAACATGAGAAAAGAAACCAAAGTGCTACATAATCCTATATTTTTGTCTCTATAGGCATACCTCATTTTATTGTGCTTTGCTTTATTTATTGTGCTTCACAGATACTGCATATTTTACAAATTGAAGGTTTGCTTGGGCAACCCTTCTTTGAGCAAGCCTACTGGTGCCGCTTTTCCAGGAGCATTTGCTCACTTTGTGTCTCTGTGTCACATTTTGGTAATTCTCATATTAACGAAAAATTTGAAATACTGGATTTTTATGGTGATCTGTGATCAGAAGAAATTCCAACTCACTGAAAGCTCACATGATGGTTAGCATTTTCTAGCAGTAAAGTATTTTAAAATTAAGGTATGTACATTGTTTTTTTAGACACAATGCTACCGTGCACTTAATGGACTACAGTATATTGTGAACATAACTTTTATATGCACTGGGAAACCAAAAATCTTATTTGACTCACTTTATTATGATATTTCCTTTATTGTAGTGTTCTGAACCAAACCCACAATATCTCCAGGATATGCATGTGTTAAGGAGAACCTGCCCTTCCTATTCAGATCACCTGTGAAGCTGATGCCATTGAGAAGCTTTCCAGGCCTCCCAGGTAATCCACTTGCCTTCTCACCAGCCGATATTAGTCTTTTTTTTTTTTAAAGATTTTGTTTTTAAGTACTCTCTACACCCAAAGTGGGGCTCAAATTCACAACCCCAAGGTCAAGTGTCACATGTTCCACTGACTGAGCCAGCCAGGCATCTCACTATTAGTCATTTAAACACTTCTTTCTCGGGGTGCCTGTGTGGCTCAGTTGGTTAAGTGCCGAACTTTGGCTCAGGTCATGATCTCAGGTCATGATCTCGTGGTTCATGGGTTCAAGCCCCACATCGGGCTCTGTGCTGACAGCTCAGAGCCTGGAGCCTGCTTTGGATTCTGTGTCCCTCTCTCTCTCTGTCCCTCCTCCACTCATGCTCTGTCTCTCCCTGTCTCTCAAAAATGAAGAAACATTAAAACGTTTTTTAAATAAAAAAATAAAGACTTCTTTTTCTGTGCCCAGAAATACTCACAGAAGTGCTCCACAGCCGCTTTTCAGTTTGTAGCCCCATATGGGGATGTGCACTGGCTGCCGCAAGGAATTTTGCAATCAGCAAACTTCACTGAAGTCATGGAGCAAAGATGTGGAGGACTAGAAAATGACACACAAGATGGGTATTGTGGCCAAGGGAAGCTATCAGCCACCCTTTACAACCGTAGAAGAACTAAGGGCTTTAGAAACCCATCAAGAGGGGTTACTTAATGCTTTTCTGCTAATGATGAGCAGGGAGACACTGCCAAAAGATACCCAGAACTAAGTGAGTCCCCAGTTGATTTCCATTAGCAATTTGTTGTTTTTTCAACATTCACAAGTATGGAAGCAGGGGCAGATCAAAATCACCCTCTAGTACTGACTCACCTTTGTATTGGCTCTCTTGCCCACTATCCAAACTCAAGTCAGGGAAAAGGCAATCAGATAGACTGAAAAGGCAAAAGGACAGACCGTTACTCAAATCTTAGCAGCAGCTAAGACAAAGAAGAGAAAAAATGAAAACCCACAGTGTTAGCTGCTCAGATAATTTACTAAAGGGAATAACCCTACTCTGGTCAACCTATGAAGGGAGCAAAGGAAGAAGGGAAAATTACATATCATATCACAAAAATCCAGGACACTGGAAGAGAGATTGTAAGAAGTGACTCTAGAGGGTACAAAAATTGCAACAAGACAATCAAGAAAACCCAGAAGGACAAAACCTTCAGCTAGGAAATAATTGGCAAATGGCTCAAAAATTGGTAGATTGGGAGGATCTTAGGGGTGGGAACTAGAGAATAATATGCTTCAATAACTTTCTCTCAGGTTAACCTATCCTTACCTTTTCTAATAGATTCCAGTGCTACTTATTCAGCAATTAACTTGGAAATTTCTCATTTGGCATCTGGGTGCTACAGCAATACAGGTTGTTGCTATTTCAAGGTCAGCCGTCTCATAGTTCCTTTTCCTCAGTGGTTCCCATTCAGATTTTTCCTCTAAGAAACATGTTTTCTTACTTTCTCCTGATTCTCTTATAAACCTACTGGGAAGCGACTGTACCGTGCAAATAAAGGCTACCATAATCACTGCTCCAGATGAAGTGTTTTGCTGAGCCCCACTGGAAAAAGTCAGCTGATTTGGTTACTATGTGCCAGGGCTGAGACAAATTGATGCATCACTTTAGGCCATTATTTAGCAATAATGATACTAGTTTAATTTGAGACAGAAAACCAGTAAAATTAGCTTACCAAAAGGATAAGCCATGGCCATGTGTAAAACAATATCCTTTGTTTAGAGCTCAATTTGAAGGAATAAAACTCGTTATATTTTAAAATTAGGAGGGGCGCCTGGGCGGCTCAGTCGGTTGAGTGTCTGACTTCGGCTCAGGTCATGATCTCGCAGTCCGTGGGTTCGAGCCTCACATCGGGCTCTGTGCTGACAGCTTGGAGCCTGGAGCCTGTTTCAGATTCTGTGTCTCCCTCTCTCTCTGACCCTCCCCTGCTCATGCTCTGTCTCTCTGTGTCTCAAAAATAAATAAACGTTAAAATAATAAATAAATAAATAAATAAATAAGTAAAATAAAATTAGGAGAAAAAAATTTTGATTTAAAAATATAAATAGATAAAATTAGGCAAAGGAGGCATAATTTTGAAAGTGGATTCACCCTATAATAGTTGTGTACTTTAGTAAAGAAGGAAGATAAATTTGATAAAGATGGTTGACTACTATGTAGATTTGTACAGTATCTTAGAGAAGTACATAAATTTTCTGTTCCTTAACCTATGTAGTTCCTAACCATGCAACTATTCTGACTTAGTACCATTGTCTGCAAAGTTTTTCACTGTAATTGATCTGTATTGCCCTTTTTTTCTTCTATTTATTTATTTATTTATGTATTTGCTTCCTTTTTGCTTTTCTTCTAGTGGATGAGTCTATATTCTTGTCTGCTTTTACTTATGAAGGAGTCATAAGTAAGTCTTATGAAGTTAAAGAATTCCAAGAAGGTTTGGGGGACTCCCTTACTATTTTTTCTAGTCATTTACAGGAAAACAGAGAAATTTGTCCCATCAGGAAGATCTATAATTATTCAATATGTAGATGACTTCCTAGTTATTCCAGTAATGTAAAACTGACACTATGGCTTCAAAAGGGCTTAAGGCCACCCTTTCCATTTGTTTTGTACTAAAAATAAAGGTGCTACTAGAATTTTAACTTCTAAAGCTGGGATTCGACTATAGACCAATCTGGATGCTATGGCACCCTGAAAATGCCTGCATGTTTCTGAGCTGTGGTGGCAGCCACCACACTTAATGAAAAGGCTCAAGCCTTTGCATTGGGTCACTTGATTTACCTGAGTATCTCACATGTGATGATACTTATCTCACAAGAATAACCCCCAGCATTTGTTGGTAGACTGTCAGACTGGCTAGGAATAAGCATTATTATCCAATCCTAATACAATGATCGGAAGATGCAATTTCCTAAACCTGCTACTTGTTTACCAGATTAGGAAATTGAACGGATGATCATGACTGTACAACTGTAATAAAAGAAAACATTCGGCCCCAGTCTGATTTATCTGATAATCCTTTTCAAAATGCAGATTCCATAACGTTTCCTGATGGGTCATATGCTTGGGACAAAAGTGGCCAACTCAAGGCTTTTTATGTTTTGGTGACTTATCATAACATCTTGGAAGCTTGTATTTTGTCTGGGATTAAGTTGGGTAAAGCAGATAAATTAGTAGCAGTTACTAGAGCTGAAATTCTTGGCTCTGGACACAAAGTAAATATATATACTGATGATAAATATGTGTTTGGTATCTGTCATGCAACAGGGCAAATTTAGAAAAATAGGGGATTGTTGACTTCAGTGAAGACTAAAATATCTCATGAAGAATTAAAAGCTGATTTGTTAGAAGGTTTACAACTGCCTACTCAGATTATCAGTATCCATTGTAGAACTTGCACAGGGCAAAATGACAAAATTTCTAAAGGCAATGATTTTGCTGAAAGAACTACAAAAGCTGCTGTAAAAACATGACAGATTCCAAACTTAGAAGCCCCACTTTTAATAACTGAAACCTTTGTTCATTTTCAAAAATACACTTCACAAAGGGAAATGAACAAATGGATTGAAATGGGAGGAGCTAAAAAAAATTCGACTGGACTATAAAAATTACCTAACAAAATAATTCCTATACCACAGTCTTTATTTCCTTGATTAGTTTATTGTTATGTTGTCAAAATCATCTAAGAGAGATTTTTAAAGTCACTAGACTTTTACTACACCTATCAAATAGATGAAATTATTCAAAACATATTAAAGAGTTTTATTATTTGTCAGAATTCTTTACAGACCACATCAAAGGTAGGTGTAGAAAGTTTTCTCTGACCAACTTTACCAGGAACCTGATGGCAGTTAGATTTCATAAAATTAACACCTATGAAAGGTAAGAGATTTTTGTCTAGTTGTGGTATGTATGATGTCTGAATGGCCTAGGCTTTCCCTCTTCAAAAGCAGATGTTCAGGCAGTGATAAAGGCTCTCTTAATGCACATAATCCCCATTTTGGGGACCCTGAGGAATCAGATAGAGGAAATCATTTTATGTCCACTGTTGTCCAGGAATTATGCAAATGTATGTAGATTCCTAAAAACTATCATACTGAAAGTACAATAGATGACTCAAACTCTTAAGTTTACTGGCTAAGATTCAGCAATCTACTGGGTTAAAGTGGCCTACAGAATTACCACCAGCTTTGTCACAAATAGAGAGATTCTTGAAAACAATAATGTTATCTCTTTGAGTTTATGTTTGGCAGTAAACGGGCCAAGGACAGACCACCCCAAAATGTGTCATTTTGGTATACTGATTATTTATTTATTCATTCATTTATTTACTTATATGTTTGCTTTTGAAACAGAGAGCACAAGTGGGAGAGGCACAAAGAAAGAAGGGGACACAGGATCTGAAGTGAGCGCTACACTGACTTCAGCAAGCCCAATGCAGGGCTCGAACCCATGAACCACAAGGTCATGACTCAATCCAAAGTGAGATGCTCAACCACCTGAGCACCCAGGTGCTCCGGCATATTGATCATTTTAAATAAATGTTAGTAAGAGACAGCCAGTGCAAAAAGAACTCTCTGACCCCTCCTTTGTCTCCACAAAGCAAGAAATAAATCTCCATGTGAAAGGTACGTTCCCTGTACCAGGAGGTAAAGAGACATCAGTATCACCACAGATAAGAAATTTAGAGCCAGGAAGACTGTATAAACAACGCTTGTTACTTTTTACTAATTTACTACCACAGCCCAAATTCTTTTTGGAATTCCTTCCTAATCGAAGCCCCCAAAGTCAAGATTTCTTTGCCTATCAATTCCTCACAGATTTGTCTTTTTGTCTAAAAAGAATAAAACTGCCTGTGTTGACTTCTCTGTGTCTCAATTTCATTATTGGGCCCCTGTGCACATGTAATTAAACTTCAGTTTTTTTCTTCTGTTAATCTGTCTCATGCCAATTTAATTCTTAGGCCAGCTGGAAGAATGTTGAAGGGTAGAAGTAAATTTTCCTCCCCTACATCAGGACTGTGAATTTGTGTCTGAAATCACTTCCTCTGTCTGTTTAACTGAATTCTCTCATAATCATGTTCAATACTTAAAATGGCTTCTCTCTTCCTTAGAAACCCTGAGACAAAAAGCCAGAAGGGCCTGGAGGGACCTAATGGAAGAAGTCTGTTCTCCCCCCACTCCCACCCCATCAAACTGGGCAATTTATTTTACATAAAAGTGTTCTGGAGGGAAGATGAGGAGCCACCACATGGAGGGACCATTTGAGGTGCTGCTGATCACCCATATGGCTCTCAAAGTAAAAGATGACTCAGATGGATTCATGCCTCCCATGTGAAGCCAGCTCCTCAGGAGGACTAGACTGTGGTTCTCACAAGGGATTTGAAACTTAAATTTTCTTGAGTGACTGATATTGGTACTGAACTCAGCTGAAAGGGGGTATTCTAATGAACTTCCTATAATTCTCAGACTGCCTTGGTGTCTTATTCACAGTAGTAGTTATTTAAGTTACTATAAAAAATACATTTTACTAGAAATCGAACATATTATTTGTTACATTACTTTTTTTTCTTTACTCCCAATAATGGTCCCTAAAGTCACACATTTCTGATCAGCTTTAAATTACACTCCCAGTATAGACACAGCCTGGGCTTATAAATTCAAAAATCTGATTATTGGCAGAATAAAAATAGGACCATATTCATTACTAAGGTTTTTTTAATAATATCAAAGTAAAACTAATACGAATCCAGATATTCATGCCCCAAATTTAACACACACAAAAAGATGTTTTGTTAACTAGTTTGATTAGAAGGGTGGTATAGAAAAGGACCTGATTAATAGAAAAATAGAAATCTGGCATTTATGGATAGAAACTACAGAAGATAGATCTAATGTGACGGTTAACTACTTTGGGATACACATTTTTTCTAGTCCTAGTAGAAACATATAATAAACATACCTGTTGTATTATTATAATAGTTCATTAAATATACGTGGATAACTACTGATTTGGGATTTGGATGGAGGTGAAAAATGGCCTGTTTTCAACACTTAAAATGATTAGAGCCTTGTACACTAAATGCTGGAAGTGGAAGGGGAGCAGAATTTGCTACCCCAAAATATCCCTCTTTGACATAAGGATTATCTTTAACTGGCTATTTTTAAGAAAGAAATAGCAGACATAGGAGAAGCTCTGAAAACCAGTTATGCTTTTGTACAAAATACTTAAATATACAAGGGAAATCTCCATTGGTAAGGGTGTCTCCCTCTCTGTACCAGGAAGAGGAAGATGACCAAATCTCTAAAAACTCTTATCAGTGGAGAAGGTAGTGACTTAAATCTGCAAAACAACCATAATCTCATTTACTGTGTTTTGCATGATAACCTCCCATAACTGGTTTCCCCCACCTTCAATATCTTCTTTTGTCTTTAGCTAGAGATAGTACTCAAGGTGATATCTTGGGCCATTTCAGGAGTTACTCAGTTTTCCTGAGTATCTCCCATATATATAGGTAGTATACATGTTGTCAAACTTCTGTTTGTTTTTCTCTTATTAATCTGTCTTTTATTACAGGAGGGTCTCAGTCAAGAACCTAGAAGGGTAGAGGAAAAGTTATTTTTCCTCCCCTACAAAGTTGAATCTGTTCCTTACATTGAGTGCCTTATAATAGGGCTTCGATACTAAGAAGGAAAGCTGATAAAAAAAAAAGCAGATAAAAAGGGGCAGCCAGATGTCCCAGGCCAGATACTCCCCTTGCATGCTTTTGGCTTCTGCAATTCTTGTTTGCCTCTTGTATCACCCTGCTGTCAGAAACCAGAAGCTGGACTGTACTAGCCCCACCAATCCCGGAAGCACATATGTACAAAAGATCAGCAAAACCCTAGCTGGATGCTCGCCCTTTGGAGGTGACTCCACTGGCCTGGCACGGGTCCAAAATAAACAGTCTTTTCTGATTCCCTGAGTGTCAACTTGTTCCTTCCTGGACACTGAGTATTTGCTGTATCAATACTAGATAATGGCCATTAGAGTCTTTGTTTTACATCTGGGAGAAATTATTTGGGAAGGTGGAATAATTACTAAAGGGCCTAAATACCCTTCAATTGTAATGTTATTTATATGACTGATGAAAAGTCACAGTCTTTTTATTTATTTGTTTATATAATTTAAAGGAGAAAATTCGGGGGCACCTGGGTGGCTCAGTCAGTTGAGCATCTGACTTTGGCTCAGGGCATGATCTTGTGGTCCGTGAGTTCGAGCCCCGCCTCCGGCTCTGTGCTGACAACTCAGAGCCTGGAGCCTGCTTCAGATTCTGTGTCTTCCTTTCTCTCTGCCCCTCCCCCACTCATGCTCTGTCTCTCTCTTTCTCTCTCAAAAATAAACATTAAAAAAATTTTTTAAAGTAAATAAAGAAGAAATTTCGTTTTAACAAAAAATTAAATTAAAAAATAAGATTATCAAGCTCCACAGTTAAATTACTGATTAGGCTTGAATTTATTACAAATTAATATTTGTAATATTACATATTTACATAAAATACTACAAATTAATACTTTAGCTAATTTTTTTCAAGTAATTAATTATTTGAAAGTACAAACTATAAAGACATCACAACAGTTTGTAAAATTAATGACGAAGGAGAATATTTGTGCACTCTTGTGTTAATCAAGAATCTGCTTTAATCAATTACCACTGATATAGTATACTTAAACATTTTTTCCAAGGCAAATACTATACTAGCCTTTAGAATTCATCCTATTGTAATACTAGTAATTGCTTTGTCCTGTATTATACTATGGACTTGCTAGATATTTAGACTGTTGCTAGAGAAAGGTAGAAATGGCTGTCGAGAATTAGAAAACTACAGATTTACTAAAAAATGGTAACAAAGGGGAAATTATAAGATTATGTACAAATCTAAAATATTTAAAATTTTTCATAATGCAAAAAAAGAACTTTTATCCCTCTTTTTTTAGCATTTCCTTCAGAAAACTTGAGATTATAAATGCTATCTCTGCCTCTTTGAGATGTATGTACATCTATTTAAATAGTAAATAAGCTTCCTTCCAGTTACGCATCCCAGAAATACCATTCTTGGGGACCAAAGACCCATCTCTTTGAAAAAGGAAATTAAGAAGGGTGGTGGCTCGCTTCCTTGTCTGTGGCAATTTAGCTTTAAGCTGTAACTTCCTGCTTGCCAAAAGATACGGGAAATTTTATTTTCCTTTTGGTTAAAGACAACTAACATGTATATAATGGATTGTACTTGCCTGGTTATGTAAATAGGGTGAGATATCTTTTTTGTCTCTACAATCTCTTTAAGAGATTGCCTGTGATGCATCACAATCTGTTTTTATCTTCCTTTAAGAATAATACTGTTTCATTATTTTCTACATTTTATGGAGAGATTTTACTGGATTGGCAGAGATTTTATATTTAATTCTATTCCCCAACACCAGTCACTTATCTCAGTCCACTCAAATCCCAGTGGCAAAAATCTTGCAACACTGATCTCCTGCTGGACTCTGTTGCAGACTTCTCCGTGGCTACCTAGATTTTTTAGCTCTTAATCAAACTCTAATTAACTAGTGAGGTTCAGTGAAGCTCTCAGTCGTCTACAAAACACACTAATGCCTGTAGAATGCCTAATGTTCATAGCACATAGACTACACTGCAGGATTCCTCATGCTTTAGTTTCCACCAGTTGAATTATATGCTTAACTTATTTATTTAACTTAAATAAAATTATTTAAATTAATTTAACTTAATTATATGTCAACTATTTTAGTTCCTGAATCTGTTGTATACCACTTGTGCTTATAATTATAAAATATACAGTTGACCCTTGAACAACATAAGCGTTAGGGGTGCCAACCCCCCATGTAATTGAAAATCCATATATAATTTGATTCCCCAAAACCTTAACTACTGTCTCCTGTTAACTGGAAGCCTTACTGTTCACATAAACAGTTAACACCTATTTTGTACATTATATGTATTATACACTGTATTCTTACAATAAAGTAATCTAGAAAAAAAGTAATTTATGGAAAACAAAATGTTATTAAGAAAATCATAAGGAAAATACATTTACAGTACTGTATATTTATTTTAAAAATCTACATATAAGTGGACCTGTGCAGATAAAACCATGTGGTTCAAGGATCAACTGTAATTAGAAAATATATAAAACTGGGGCGCCTGGGTGGCTCAGTTGGTTGAGAGTCCGACTTCGGCTCAGGTCATGAACTCGCAGTTTGTGAGTTCAAGCCCCGCATCAGGCTCTGTGCTGACAGCTCGGAGCTCGGAGCTCGGAGCCTGGAGCCTGCTTCGGATTCTGTCCCTCCCCTGCTCGTGCTCTGTCTCTCTCTGTCTCTCAAAAATAAATAAATGTTAAAAAAAAATTTTTAAAAAGAAAATATATAAAACAATAATACATTACTGCACAAAAAAATAGTTGACTCTATAAAATCTATATTGTTTTGGAAAGAGCTACTGACATTTGGTCGTCCCCCAAGAAAAAAATCAACTTGTCACCCAAAAGTGAGGTACCCAAAAAGACAAATTCCACTTACCTATATATAACTTCAAATTAGCATTACTTTCTTTTAAAGTCAACTTTATTGGAGTATAGCTCTAAATGCATCCACTTAGGTATATAGTTAAATGAGTTTTGACAAATACGTACACTAGTATATACCATAGTCAAGATAAAGAACATTTTCATATGACAAAAATTTCCCTCTAGCCTATTTTCAATCAATCCCTACCCTATCACTGGTCTCCGACAACCATTGATCTACTTTCTGTTACTGTAGATTAATTTTGCTTATTGTAATATTTCATCTAAATGGAATCATATAATACGTATTCTTTGGTGTCTGGTTTCTTTTGCTCAATGTAATGTTTTGAAATTAACTCACGTTGTTTCATGTGTCAATTTCTTCCTTTTATTACAGAGTAAAATTCCATTTTATTAATATACCACATTTTTTTTCCAGTTAAGTGTTGATACATATTTTGGCTGATTTTCATTATGGGATTTTAATAAATAAAGCTACTATGAATATTCATGTGAAAGTTATTTGGTGGACATAGGTTTTATTTTATTTAGAATATAGATGTAAAAGTCCAAAATCCTGGGTAACATAGTAAAGAGTATGTTGACTTTATCTTTAATTTATTCTGGGTTTTATTTATTTTTTTCAAGTAAACTCTATGCCTAACATGGGGCTCAAACTTACAACCCTGAGATCAAGAGTCATATACTCTACTAACTGAGCCAGCCAGGCACCCCAGAGTATGGTGACCTTTATTAAAAAATGCCCAACTTGTTTTGAAAGTAGTTGTACCATTTTACACAACCCTCAGCAGTGTATAAAGTCCTAACGATCCCACAGCCTCCCCCAACTCTGATTGTCAGTCACTTAAATTTTAGCCATTCTAGTAGCTTTAGAGTGGTATCTCACTGTGTTTTTTGTTTTTATCTTTCTGTTGACTGATGATGTTAAACCTCTTTTAATGTATTTACTGGCTATGCATATATGCCTTTGTGAAGTGTCTGTTTAAATCTTTTTTTTCCCATTTATATTGTATCACTTGTCTTATTAAGATGTAAGAGTTCTTCATATGTTATGGATAAAACCCCTTTATCAGATGTATGTTTTGCACATAATTTATCCCTGCCTGTGACTCGCCTTCCAATTTTCTTTTTGAGGAAAAGAAGTTTTTTTTCTTTTATATTTAGTGCAAAGCTGCAAAAATTTCCTCCCACAGATTCTTTTAGAAATGTTACAGTTTTAGTTTTTTATGTTAGTTCCATAATCAATTTAGAGCAGGTTTTGTGTGACATATGAGGTAATGGCCAACATTCTGTTTTTTTTCCTCCACATGGTTATCCAGTTGTTCTGGTACCATTTACTGTAATAGCTATCCTTTCTCTAGTTAATTACCTTGGCTGCTTTGTCAAAAATTGATTGAACATGTGGTGCCTGGCTGGCTCAGTCAGTAGAACATGTGACTCTTGATCTCAGGGTTGTGAATTAGAGCCCCACATTGGGTGCAGAGCTTACTTTAAAAAAAGAAAGAAAGAAAAGAAAAAAAGAAAAGAAAAGAAAAAGAAATTGATTGAAAATATATATGTAGGTGTATTTCTGGACTCTCTTCTGTCCCATTTCTCTAGGTCAAACTACACTTATGGACAGGGGATATTGCCAGCAGCATCCCGGCAGACATTTACCAACAGGCACTTTGGCGGCATAGGCATAAACAAAAACAAAAACAAAAACTAAACAAAAAACAAACACTAATTTATAGCATACACTGATGACCAAAGCATAAATTTTCCAACCATGCTCAATTTCAAAGTACCCTGCACTATAAATTCCAGCTGCCTCAGACTCTTCAGACCACAATCTTTAGCTTCTCAACTCAGAGAGATTTCCATACTTTGCTTAGGTACCCTTTCCCTGTGCTGATGTCTGGAAAGTGCCTCTAGGCAAAAAGCTTAGACCATCAAGATCACCTGATTTTTTTCTACTCTGTCAGAGATCACAGACCTGTACTGCTTGTAGTCCAAAGTCTAAAGAACAGTCATTTCATAAATTTTGTACAAGTTTTTAGTTGTTTATGGCAAGAGTCTATTCCAGTTATTCCGTCATGGTCAGAAGTACTTCTCAATTACCTTTAAATGTCTCACTCTTTTTTTTTAAAGTTTTATTTATTTCAGTAATATCTATGCACAACATGGGGCTTGAACTCATGACCCCGAGATCAAGAGTTTCACGCTCCTCCAAACGAGCCAGACAGGTGCCTCATAAATGCCTCACTCTTAAATATGAATGTATAGTCATGAACCAACATATATTTGAGGACATCCTCTAACATGAAACACAAATCCAAACAAACAAAAGAATTTTGTAAGAAGCTGATAATACAGAAAGAAGAAAACATTTTTTAGAACTATAATTAATATTTTTAGAGAGATGTTGCATCTATGAAACAAGAAAAAGGATGCTGTAAGAACAGGAAAATTCAGGCAATAAGAAAAAAGTCTTAGAAGTTACATATATGTATATATAAATATATGTGTATATGTAAATATGTACATATGAGTATGTATGTATATATACATATATATGATATAAAAAATACAGGCTGGGAGAAAGATGAAAATTTTTCCTAAAAATTAAACAAAAAGATAGACAGTAGGAGAGAAATAATAAAATATAGGATCATTCCAAAACATTAACAATACTTTCAAGGAAGACAGGGAATTAAAAAGGATATTAAAGAAATCAAGAGGGGCCTGAGTGGCTCAGTCAGTTAGCATCTGACTCTTGATTTCAGCTCAGGTTGTGATACCCGGGTCGTGATATCGAGCCCTGTGTCAGGCTCTCTGCACTGGGCATGGAGCCTGTTTGGGATTCTCTCTCTCCCTCTCTGTCTGTCCCTCTTCCCCATCCGTGTGCTTTCTAGAAAGAAAGAAAGAAAGAAAGAAAGAAAGAAAGAAAGAAAGAAAGAAAGAAAGAAAGAAAGAAAGGAAGGAAGGAAGGAAGGAAGGAAGGAAGAAAAGAGAAGAAAAAGAAATCAAGAAAATTTGTACATTTAAGGGCCATGTCTTCACGGACTTAAAAGACCTAACACAATCAGTGATCACAACAAGGCACATCATTGTGAAAGTTTGAAACACCTAGAATGGAGAGAAGATTCTAAAATCTGTCAAAGACAGGAGTTCCTGAGTGGCTCAGTTGGTTAAGCATTGAATTCTTGAATTCAGCTCAGGACATGAGCTCATAGTTTCATGGGTTCAAGCTCTGCCTCTGGCTCTGTGCTACAGAGCCTGTTTGTGATATAATCTCTCTCCCTCTATCTCTGCCCCTCCCCCACTCACGCAAGCACATGCACCCTCTCTCTCTCAAAAATAAACAAATAAATAAAATAAAAGCGGTCACAGAGAAAGAACATGAAACGTACAATGGATTACAAAAGAATAACACTGAGCTTCTCAACAGCAACACTAGAAGTAAAAGAGGACAAATGCCTTCAAATTTCTGAGGGAAGATGAATTTTTTTTACCTCAAATGCTATAATTCATGTATATCAATCAAGTGTAAAGAAAGGCTAAAGATATTTGAACATGAAACGTCTCAAAAAATAAAGGATGAGCTCCAGAAGAGGGGAATAACCTAAAAAAGATGGTACCATGGGATTCAGAAAACAGAGCCAGTAGAGAAATCAAGTGTTTTTATGATCGTGAGGAAAACTCTAAGATGACAGCTGTATAGCAGAAGTAAAAAGCAACCAGTCCAGACTGAAATAGCATGATAGGGAACTCCAGGAGGTTGATCCCCAAGGGGGAAAAAAAATAGAATTGACCAATAACTCCTGTGCCTTCTTGTATTGAGTTTACAACTCTAGTTAGCTTATGATTTACTTAGAAAACTAAACCACATATAAGACCATTTTTAATTCCAAAGAAAAATAGAATTTGTAAGAAACGGTCTTAGAACATTCAGCCTGCCATAACAAAATATCACAGACTGGGTAGCTTATAAACCATTGGAATTTATTTAACACAGTTCTAGAGGCTAGAAGTCTGAGATCAGGGTGCCAGTAAGGTCGGTGAGAGTCCTCTTCTGCATCGCATACTTCTCATTGTATCCTCACATGACAGAAGTGGTGAGGGAACTCTGTAGGGTATCTTTAATAAGAACATTAGCCCAGGGGCGCCTGGGTGGCTCACTTAACCAGTTGACCGTCTGACTTCGCTCAGGTCATGATCCCACGGTTCATCACTTCAAGCCCACATCAGGCTTTCTGCTGTCAGCACAGAGCCTGCTTGGGATCCTCTGTCTCCCTCTCTTTCTGCCCCTCCCGCCTCCCTGCTTTCCCAGTGCCTGTGTACATTCTCTCTCTCTCAAAAATAAACATTAAAAAAGAAAGAAGGAAAGGGAGAATTTAATATACCTAGGCTTAATTATTACTTAAGTTATCTACCCTCAACATTCATGCCTTTTCAGTTCCCTCCAGTGCTAGATCTTCAATCCAGACTCACTGGGATCTGGAATCAAAGAGACATGAGTTCAAATTCTGTATTATGAGAAATCCATATGTTCTTTTTCCTAAAATAGAGGATACTAATAAATTATGATTATTGTTTTTAACAAAGTAGACCAAGGTCACTGAGCTCTGTTCACAGAGTTACATTATTTTCATTAAGGGAAAATGAGTAACATCTGGTGGTTTCCTAATTAAATACCCTTAATTTTTTTTATTTTTATTTTAATTCCAGTTAGTTAACATATAGTGTTATATTAGTTTCACATGTACAATATAGTGATTCACTACTTCCATACAACACGTGGTGCTCATCGGGACACATCTACTTTTTAATCCCCATCACCTAATTAACCCATCCTTTCATCCTCCTCCCCTCAGGTAACCATCAGTTTCTTCGCCATAATTAAGAGTCTGTTTCTTGACCAAGAGAGCTCATTTTTTTTCTTTGCTTGTTTAATTTGTTTCTTAAATTCGACATATGAATGAGATCATATTGTTTTTGTCTTTCTCTGACTTATTTTGCTTAACATTATACTCTCTAGCTCCATCCACGTCTTGCAAATGGCAAGATTTCATTCTTTTTATGGCTGAATAATATTCCATTGTATATATATGCCACATCTTCTTTATCCATTCATCAATCAATGGACACTTGGGCTGCTTCCATATCTTGGCGATTGTAAATAATGCTACTACAAACATAGGGGGGCATGTATCCTTTTGAATTAGTATTTTTGTATTCCTTGGGTAAATACCTAATAGCGTAATTCCTGGGTTGTAAGGTAGTTCTTTTTTTTTTTTTTTTTTTTGAGGAACTTCTATACTGTTTTCCAGAGTGGCTGCACCAGTTTGTGTTCCCACCAACAGTGAAAGAGGGTTCCTTTTTCTCCACATCCCCACCAACACCTGTTGTTTCTTGTCTTGTTGATTTTAGCTATTACTTTTTTAAGAGGGTTTTTTTATTTTATTATTTTTTTAATGTTTATTTATTTTTGAGAGAGAGAGCGCATGAGTGTGAGCTGGGAATGGTCAGAGAGAGAGGGAGACACAGAATCCGAAGCAGACTCCAGGCTCTGAGCTGTCAGCACAGAGCCCAATGCAGGGCTCAAACTCAAACCACGAGGTCATGACCTAAGCCAAAGGTGGCTGCTTAAACGACTAAGCCAGCCAGGCACCCCGATTTTAGCCATCCTGACAGGTGTGAGGTGAATCATTGTAGTTTTGATCTGCATTCCCAGGATGGTAAATGATGATAAACATCTTTTTAATGTGTCTGTTGGCCATCTGTATGTCTTCTTTGTAGAAATGTCTGTTCATGTCTTCTTCCCATGTTTTAATTGGATTATTAGTTTTTTGGGTGTTGAGTTTGATAAGTTCTTTATATATTTTGGATACTAACCCTTTATCAGATATGTCATTTGCAAATATTTTGTCCCACTCAGTAGGTTGTCTTTTAGTTTTGTTGATTGTTTCCTTCATTGTGCTGAAGATTTTTATTTTTATGTAGTCACAATAGTTGATTTCTGCTTTTGTTTCCCTTGCCTCAGGAAACATAGCTAGAAATAATTTGCTACAGCTAATGTCAAAGACATTACTGCCTATGTTCTTTTCTACGATTTTTATGGTTTTAGGTCTCACATGTAGAATTTAATAAATTAGAATTTAATAAATTAAATTTAATAATTTTTTAATGTTTTATTTATTTTTTGAGAGAAAGAACGTAAGCAGGGGAGGGGCAGAGAGAGACGGGGACAGAGGATTCAAAGAGGGCTCTGCACTGACAGGCTAACAACAGCAAGCCCGATGTGGGGCTCAAACTCATGAACCACGAGATCATGACCTGAGCTAAAGTCCGACACTCAACTGACTGAGCCACCCAGGTGCCCCTCGCATTTACATCTTTAATCCATGTTGAATTTATTTTTGTGTATGGTATAAGAAAGTAGTCCAGTTTCTTTCTCTTGCATGTTGCTATCCAGTTTCCCAAACACCATTTGTTGAAGAGACTGTCCTTTTCCAATTGGATATTTCTTCCTGCTTTGTCAAAGATTAATTGACTATATATGTGGGGTTTTTTCTGGGTTTTCTATTCTGTTCCATTGTAAATCCCCTTAATTTAAAACCACTGCTTGTTCACTCACTTGTTTGCTTACTCCTATATGTGTGTGTCTCCATAGATAAATTAGGGAGAAATCTGTCCTTTGTATTACAAAAATGGCAAAGGAAGTTGTAATTGGATTTCTCCATTGATACACTGTTTCCTCTCTAGGGTGAAGCAATAAAAAGAAGGTAGAGTATGTTCCCTAGCTAGAATTGTCATCTAAAAATCCACAGAAGTTTGGCTCTGCACTAAAAAAAGGTCGGGGGGGGGGGGCGCTTTTTCATCCTCCACTCAACTCACCTCACCACTCAACTCAATCACTAAATGAGTAATTCCAGCTATGAGGTTCAGGATGTCAGGAAATTTGAGAGTTCCTACCTTCAGATAGAAGACTAGAGGAAGTGTGGCTAATATCACTATACCTTGAGATATTTCATTTGATAGAGAATAAATAGTAGTACAGCTCTTAAATGGATGTCTTAGTTTAAAATGAATTATTCAAATCTGTATCTTCTTTAAGATTTCCTGATGTAACTGATTTTTTAATTCTTTATTTTATGTTTAATGTTTATTTTTGAGGGGGGCAAACACAGAGAGAGAGCACGCACAAGCAGAGGAGGGGCAGAGAGAGAGGATCTGAAGAGGGCTCCACACTGATAGCAGAGAGTCCAATGAGGGGCTCGAACTTGCAAACTGCAAGGTCATGTCCTGAGCCAAAGTCAGATGCTTAACTGACTAAGCCAACCCAGGCCCTCCACACCTGATTTTTTGATTAGTGAACCAAATCCTGATGATGTAAGCGGGCTTTTGTCAAAGTCTACTCCTTAATTCTCCATTGCAATGCCTCATCCCATCTCATAGATACATACACACAGTCATACCCTCACTCAGAGTAAATTACTGGTCTAGACTCACATGCTGACTGTTTCCACATTTGGGAGTAACTGTTCTTCCTACTGCACTATGAACTTCCTCCTAAACTCTCCAACTGAGTCTGTGCCTGCCTCAGCCCACTTATGCCAGTCTAGTTGCCTATGTCAGCCTTTCCAAGTCTGCCCCTTTTTACTTTAAGATATGACACGAGTTCTGACCTCTGGAGTATCACAGAATATGCCTACCAGTCTTTCAAGCTCTTAAACACAGTAAAGCTTTGAAGGGGTTCAGAACAACTGTCCCCCAAATGTGCTACTTTATGGCATGTGGACTATTTTGAGCTGAAGGTAATTAAGACCCAGCAGATCCAAGAAAAACTTCTGCCTTTCCCTAAACTACCTAAAAGAATTTAGATAAAGGGCCTAGTCCAGGAAGAAAGCTTATTACCACGAGATAACTTTTGTATCTGAATGACCTATCTGGAGGACAGGACAAACATCTAATTACCAAACATCTGCTCTTCTTATCTGCTTGTGGATCAATCTCCCACTCTTTGAAGCCCCAAGCCTCTGTCCCATTCCTTAGCTCAAGATGGCACATAAGCCTCAATTACCTTGCTTGTCCTTGGGTCTATCTTTCTGAGGTCCTTCTATATACATAAGTTAATTTGTTTGTCTCTTATTAACATGTCATATGTTAATTTGATTATTATACCAGCCGAAAAACCAAGAAGGGTAGGAGAAAAATATTTCCTCCCCAACAGCTCCTATCCACAGATGTTTTTCAACTCTTTTTCATATATGAATTCATCATAGCAAAGCTGCATCTAACTTGGCTTTCTTTCAAGGAATGTAGTTACTGGATTCATTGTAGCCAAATATCTCTAATTGCAGTGGTTTTTAGACTTTAGTGTGCATAAGAATCTCCAAAGGGGTGACTAAATTGCATTTTCCTGGGCCTCATCCCCTGTGCAAAAGATTAGGAGTCAGGGGGTCTAGGATGGAGTCTAGGAGTCTGCAGTATATATAAGTACTCGGGACATCCTGCTATCAGGGGTGCTACGGTCCACACTTTGAAATACTTTACTTGTTAACTTGTCCATAAAGCTCACATGGATCCACTCAAGTAATAGGAACACAAATTCTCCTTTCACTACTTTGAAGAATATGCATCTAGAAGTCTGCTTTTCTCCTCTGATGGCATTAAATGTGAAAAGAAGGAAATCAAGAGTGAAACTGCTGGCAGTGTCCCTTTAAAGATCATCATTATTCTGAAAATGAAATGTTTGCTTGCTTCCTTCGCAAGGAAAAAGTTCTGCTTGCCGTGGGAGTAAAAGGTGTTATGATTACAAAATTTTTGTTCACCAGACAAATTCCAGTCCTTTCATATGGCTTTAGACAATGCTCTCTCTGTTTGTACAGTACTTCAAAATCCTGAGGAGGTGGTTTCAGTGTGGGCTAATGCCAGTGTTATTTAGAGAACATGCAAACAGAATCAAGACTTAGAGCTGCTCAAGGAGACAGAACAGTAGCCTCCCAAACAATAGGACTTGTACTTGCTGGAGCTACTGAGTCATCCTGAAACACAGATTGCCCATCTCTCTTAAAGGTGTGGTAAGTGAATACTTGTCAGGTTTAAAGGCCAGAATCTGGCTCAGACATTCCTTGGGATGCTCTCCCTACTCGTGATTCCAGGCTCTCATAAGATCAAAGGCAATGACAGAAATTTGAGAATTCAGTTGCAGCTCTGACACTTTATTGATTAAAAGACCTTGAGCAAGTCATTCTACTGGTCTAATAGAATTAGGATGACAATATTTACCTCACAGGGTGGTTTTGAAAATTAAGTTTAGTTCCTGATAATATATAGCACAGTATCTGGCAGTAAACCACTGCAACATTCATTTTTGATTCCCACCTCATAATTTGGTCTGGAGTCATTGCTACACCAATCCCTCAATGGCAGTGCGTATCTCCAGCCACCATTTAGCTCAGGGCAACACCCTTTCCAATGGACACTGTATGCCATTTAACATGGCTGATTTTATGGGCTGGCAGTTAAGAAGCGCTACGGTGTAATCATCAGTTCACCAGACTGATAGAGTAGCAAGCAGGTTATGAGTTTTAATGCTAATTAAGGATACTTGTCTTTCTCTTAAAAAATCCCCATTTTAACCCACTTATTTTCACATTTGTTAAATGAAGTTCAAAAACCAGATACAACATGGACACCTGTGTGGCCCAGTAGGTTAAGCATCTGGTTAACCAAGCATCTTGGTTTTGGCTCAGGTCATGATCTCACAGTTCGTGGGTTTGAGCCCCACATCAGGCTCCGTGCAGACAGCACAGAGCCTGCTTGGGATTCTTTCTCTCCCTCTCTCTCTGCCCCTCCCCCACTCATGCTCTCTCTTCTCTCTCTGTCTCTCTCAAAATAAAAAGTAAATTTTTAAAAACTTTAAAAAAAGTTATTTTTAAAAAATTAGATACAACAAAACCTGGATTTACCTAACAGACCAGTTAAGGCAAGAACTCTCAATGGTACAAAGAAGGCTGTGTAATTTTCTGAAAACCTAATAAATGCTATGAATCCTCTCCCTTTCCTCTGGAGAAAAGTATACATACACTCTAAATTTTGCATTCAGTTGATGGAGGTTTACAGACTCCCCACAGACCATCAATGAAACCCAGGCTAAGAAGCCCTGGGAGTGTACCATCACTCACTTACCACCCTTTCCCTAGTAAACTAGGAGCCTAAGCCCCTCCAACCATGAGAAGAACCTGGAACTTCCCTTAAACGCTGTTAAACCCCCACAGAAGACTTGTGTGGGCTCCTTGAACAGACACTTGGGTTCTCACAAGGACTACATACAGCATATGTCTAGGCAATGACGGGGTTGTCATAGTGAGGTGATTAGGAACTCAGTTTTATAGTTTGGTCAATATGTTTTACAGCTTCTGTAAATCAGGCAAAAATTGAAGGCAAGGTGGGGAGAAAAGTCTGAAGAAAACTCAGTTTTCTTGAAGGGCCTCATTCAAAGTTTAGGGGTCATATTACCCACATTGCTTGCCATATTGCAAGTATGCTGGAAAATGCTTCTACTTCATTGTCAGGGACTGCTTCCCACCTTCATAGTTCTGCTTTTTCTAATGGGAATTTCAGAATATCAACTTGTCAATGTTCCAATTCTCATATATCAAGAGTCAAACAGTGAGAGATCAGTTTTCCAGGTGACAAACTGATGGAGGAGACAAAGATAAAACAGGCTGCATACAGCAAATAACAGGAATCAGACAACAGGAAAAAAGCAAGTGGTAAACTATGTTCAATTAACTTCTATTATTACATATTTTTTAAACTTTAAGTGTAGGCATGCCATGGTTATTCTTAACCCATCTCCCTCCTACAGAGAGCTATGTTTTAAGGGTCGGAATGCAGTATCATTCAGATATAAAGATAAAATCCTGGCCTTCCCCAACAAAATGTGAATGCAGAGTTTCTCCTCCATAAGAATCATCCCTAGTCCTTCAACCCTTAGGATTAAAGATACGCTTTTGAGGGGCACCTGCCTGGCTAGATGGTGGAGCATGAAACTCTTGATCTCGGGGTTGGTTAGAAGTTCAAGCCTCATGTTGAGTATAGAGATTAGTTAAGAAAAAATTAACATCTTAAAGAAAAAAAGATATGCTTTGGAGAGAATGCTGGTCAAGTCAAGTCAGGAGTGCAAGCTGTGGCCAATAACAAGACATATGTGGTTCTAGACAGAGATGATATCCAAAGAAAAACTTAAGAAGGTCAATGGTAGCTCTGAACACAAAATGAATTTGAATGATTCTGAATGATTTTCCAATGGGTAAATAATAAATTGAGATATGACAGGAAAAGGAGAAGTTGAAAGAGAACATTAGAACTGCAAAAGTAGGATTCACCTTGTTCTAACACTCAGCTAATACAGTAAAACAGGTCTTGTCTTCATGTGTTCAGAAATGAGACCCACTGAGCTATACAAATGACAGTTATGCTACCTATTCATGGGACTTAAATACAAATGTATCCACCAATAGGGAGGATAGACTTTCAAGTTCTCAGAGGTTGAACCTGAATTTTCTGCTCTACTCTGCTATATTCTCTTCCTAAAAGACCTCATCTAGTCCCAGGCTTTAAATACCATCTATATACCAATTATCCTCAAGTTTATTTCTCCAGCCCTGACTTCCTCCATAGTTTTATACTCAACTGTCTACTTTGCAAATCCCAGGATAACCAATAAAAAAAATAAATACATATAAAAGATGAAACAAGAAGGGAATCAAATGGTACAAAAAAAAAACACAAAAGAAAGCAGTACTGGGGCGCCTGCATGGCTCAGTTAAGCACCCATCTCTTGATTTCGGCTCAGGTCATGATCTCACAGTTGTGAGATCAAGGCCCATATTGGGCTCTGCACTGGGTGTGGAACGGGTTTAAGATTCTACCTCTCCCCTTCCCTCTGCTCCTTCCCTGTTCACATATGCATGCACTCTCACTCACTCTCTCTCTCTCTCTCTTTCTCTTTTTCTCTCTCTCTCAGAAAAAAAAGGCGGGGGGTGGTGCCTGGGTGGCTCAGTTGGGTAAGCATCCAACTTTGGCTCAGGTCATGATCTCAGGGTTTGTGGGTTTGAGCCCCACATTGGGCTCTGTGCTGACAGCTCACAGCCTGGAGCCTGCTTCAGTTTCTGTGTCTCCCTCTCTCTCTGCTCCTCCCCCACTTATGCTCACTCTCTAAAATAAATAAACATTTTTTTAAAATGTTTTTAATGTTTGTTTGTTTGTTTGTTTGTTTATGAGAGAGAGACAGAGAGACAGAGACACACACAGAGTGCGAGTGGGGAAAGGGCAGAGAAAGGGAGACACAGAATCCAAAGCAGGCTCCAGGCTCTGAACTGTCAGCACAGAGCCTGATGCGGGGCTTGAATCCACAACCTGTGAGATCATGATCTGAGCTGAAGTTGGACACTTAAACAACTGAGGCACCCAGGCACCCCAATAAATAAATATTTTTTTAAAAGGTGACTACTGAAGAAATTGAGGAACAAAAATGATATAAGCAATATAGAAAATAGCAAAATGGCAGAATTAAGTCTTTTATTTAAAAAAAATTTTTAAAACACTTTTTTTAGAATTAAGTTTTTCCTTATCAATAATCAGTTTAAATATAAATGAGTTAAATTCACTTCTTAGATGATTGGCAGTATGGATTCAAAAAATTATTCATCTAGGGGCACGTGGGTGCCTGTCGGTTGAGCATCTGACTCTTGATTTCTGCTCAGATCATGATCTCACATTTCGTGGGATCTAGCTTCACGTTGGGCTCTGTGCTGACAGTTTGGAATAATCTCTCTCCCTCTTTCTCTGGCACTCCCCCGCTCGCTCAAGCTGACTCTCGCTCTCTCTCTCTCAAAATAAATAAATAAACTTAAAAAAAAAGATTCATTTATAAGCTATCTACAACAGGCTCACTTTAGATCTAAAGACAGAAATATGTTTAAAATAAAAGAATGGATGGGGCACCTGGGTGGCTCAGTCAGTTAAGCATCCAGCTTCAGCTCAGGTCATGATCTCACAGTTTGTGAGTTTGAGCCCAGCATCTGAGTTGACAGCTCAGAGCCTGGAGACTGTGTCAAAGTCTGTGTTTCCCTCTCTGCCCTTCCCCTGCTCGTACTCTGTCTCTCTCTCAAAAATAAATAAACATTTAAAAAAAAATAAAAGAATGGAAAAAATATATTCCATGCAAACAGTAAACAAAAGAGAGCTTGAGTAGCTAATCTAATAGCAGACAAAATAGACTTTAAGTCAAAAGTTGTTATGAGACCAAAAAGAATATCATATATTGATAAAAGGGTCAATTCATCAAGAAGATATAACAATCATAGACATACATACAAACAAAAGAGACTCAAAACATGTGAAATAATCATTGACAGAACTGAAGAGAAAAATAGATAGTTCTACAATAATAGTTGTAGACTTCAATACTCTACTTCTACTAATGGATAGACATCTAGATCCAATACCCATAATGAAATAGAAGATTTAAACAACAATATAAACCACATACACCTAATAAACATACAGAACACTCCACCCATCAATAGCAGAATACACATCCTTCTAAATTGCACATGGAATATTCTTCAGGACAGACCATATTTTAGGTTACAAAACAAGTCTCGGGGCGCCTGGGTGGCGCACTCGGTTAAGCGTCCGACTTCAGCCAGGTCACGATCTCACGGTCCGGGAGTTCGAGCCCCGCGTCAGGCTCTGGGCTGATGGCTCAGAGCCTGGAGCCTGTTTCCGATTCTGTGTCTCCCTCTCTCTCTGCCCCTCCCCCGTTCATGCTCTGTCTCTCTCTGTCCCCAAAATAAATAAACGTTGAAAAAAAAAATTAAAAAAAAAAAACAAGTCTCAATAAATCTAAAAAGATAGAAGTCACACAAACTATCTTCTCTGATATAAATAACTCTAGAAATCAATAACAAGGAAAACTGGAAAATTCACAAATGTGGAATGTGGAAATTAAACAACACACTCTTAAACAATCAATGAGTAAAAGAAAAAGATTATAAAAGAAATCAGAAAATACTTTGATACAAATGAAAATGATAACACAGCATACCCAACCTTATAGGAGGCTGTGAAAGCAGTCTTCAGAGAAAAATGCATTCCTCTAAACGTATCCATTAAAACAGGAGATATCTCTCAAACCAATAACCTAACTTTATGCATTAAGGAATTAGAAAAAGAAAAATAAACTGAATTCAAAGCTAGCAGAAGAAATAATAAGGAACACAGATTAATGAAATACAGAACAGAAAATCAGAGGATCATAAAACCAAAAGTTGGTTTAACAGATCAACAAAATTGACAAAACTTTACCTAGACTGAGAAAATCTAAATAATGAAAATCAGAAATACTAGAGGCAATATTATTCCAAACCTTAGAGAAATAAAATAAATTATAAATGAATACTATGAGCGATTTTACATCAATAAATCACCAAACTACCAGACTGACTTAATATGAAATAGAACATCTGAATAGACCTGTGATAAGATCAAACCAACAATCAAAAACCTCTCAATAAAGAAAGTCCAGGACCAGATGTCTTCACTAGTAAAGTCTACCAAACACTTAAAGAAGAATTAACATTATCAGTATCCTCTTTACTCAAGTATTATTGATATCTCCATTGTAAGAATATACAAAATTCCTTCCTGCCATGCATTTCAATTCCTAGAACCCCTTTCTCTCAAATCATTAAATAACTGGCTTATTCTTATCCTCAAATCTCAGTTTAATTGTTTCTCTTTCATGGAGGCCTTCCCAAATCCTACTAACAGGTCCCCCCTCTTTATTCTTTATCACAGCATACTGTTTATTTCGGAACACTTATCCTGGAATTAACCTTCCTCATTTATTTGTTTGCCTTTTAATCTTGTTTGTCTTCTCACTAAATTGAAGTGCTATGAGGACAGAAGCCTCGTCCATCTTATTTTCAATTTACAGCCAGAGCATAGCAAAATACCTGACACATCGTAGGCATTCAGTAAATTTTAGTGAATTAATAACTAAAAGGAAACACTTTATACAATCCTTAGATGTTAATCAGTGACTAACAATTCGGCATAAGAGGGACGCCTGGGTGGCTCAGTCAGTTGAGCGTCTGACTCTTGATTTTCACTCAGGTCATGATCCTAGAGTTATAGGATTGAGCCCTGCATCGGACTCCATGCTTGGGATTCTCTCTCTCCCTCTCTCCCTCCCTCTCTCTCTCTCTGCCCCTCCCCCACTCATGCTCGCTCTCTCTCTCTCTAAAATTAAATATATATATATATATTTTTTAATTTGGCATGAGAAATAACTAGGTTTCAAGTTAAAATTTAGCAAACTACAACATATTTTTCTCTGATCTGTTCCATCTCTCCCCACTCCAACTTTTTAAACAATAGATTATTATGTATTCTCCTAGAAATTTAAGATAAATGATTTTTTCTAACTGTAGCTAAATATTATCTTTTGGCATTATTCTTCAGATAAGCAAATATCATAATCCCTTAGGAGGCTAAAAAAGGTCAAACTACTAATACTTTATTTGGACATAAACTTAAAAGGATAAAAAGTCACTCTAGATACTATTTATTAATAGTAACTTATTGGTAACAGTAAACACATATCTGTATTCCCTGAAGGGAGATCCTGAATAGTAAGACATTGCCTGACTGTTTTTTGTTTTGTTTTGTTTTTCTTTTCAAATTTTTATTTAAATGCCTGAGTGTTAAGTATAGGCATATTAGCCTAAGATATGAGAGTTTGTTCTCAGTCTATGTTCTCACAAGAGTCCCAGACCACACTGAAATGAGAGGGGGAATGACCACTTCATTTCAGCCACATTTTCAAAAGTTAATTTGTCACTTGTTGGGATGAGCACTGGGTGTTGTATATAAGCAATGAACCATGGGAATCTACCCCAAAAACCAAGAGCATACTTTACACACTGTATGTTAGCCAATTTGACAGTAAATTATATTTTTAAAAAATGAAACAAGTTACTGGGGCTCCTGGGTGGCTCAGTCGGGTGAGCGTCCAACTTTGGCTCAGGTCATGATCTCCTGGTCCGTGAGTTCAAGCCCCGTGTCGGGCTCTGTGCTGACAGCTCAGAGCCTGGAGCCTGTTTCAGATTCTGTGTCTCCCTCTCTCTCTGACCCTCCTCCATTCATGCTCTGTCTCTCTCTGTCTCAAAAATAAATAAATGTTTTTAAAAAATGAAATAAGTTACTAATAAAAAAAAGTTAATTTGTCTGATTTTTTTTAAGTGCTGGTTTAGATTTCTAAAATTACTACCCACAATTGTCAAATGATCAGAACTTCTGGATAAATATCTTATAATCCCATGAGTTCTCACAATAAAAATGACCCAAAAATTTACTTGAGGCACTTGTACTACTATGAAGTCCCTGAAAGCTCAAGGACTACCCAACTCCACACTTTACTTAGAAGTCAGAAAGGGGAAAAAAAAAAAAAAAAAGAAGAAGAAGAAATTAAATACTGTCAGCAGTTAGGACCCATCCACACAACCAGAAATATTCTCCTCAAAAATGATTATTATTTTAGCTAATATGTGTTGAATGTTTACAATGGACTAGGTTTTCTAAGTGTTACAGTTCTTATTGTATCTAAATCTCAGAGTAACTCTAAAAGGCAGGTGCTACGAGGTTTACTTTACCACTGAAGAAACCAGGACTCTGAAAGGTTAGATAACTTGCCAATGGCTCACAGGTAGTAAACAGAGAAGCTAGCAGTTGAAGTCATATAGTCTGATTCCTTTGACAGTATTATCCAAAAGGGTTATAGACTGGGGCACCTGGCTGGGGCAATTCGTAGAGTAAGCGACTCTTTATCTTGGGGTTGTGAGTTTGATCCCACATCGGGTGTAGAGTTTACTTTAAAAAGTTAAAAAAATAAAGGGGATATGGATTCTATGTCTTAATATATCAATGTTTAGGGGCGCCTGGGTGGCGCAGTCGGTTAAGCGTCCGACTTCAGCCAGGTCACGATCTCGCGGTCCGTGAGTTCGAGCCCCGCGTCAGGCTCTGGGCTGATGGCTCAGAGCCTGGAGCCTGTTTCGGATTCTGTGTCTCCCT
Organism: Leopardus geoffroyi; assembly: GCF_018350155.1. Taxonomy (NCBI): domain Eukaryota; kingdom Metazoa; phylum Chordata; class Mammalia; order Carnivora; family Felidae; genus Leopardus; species Leopardus geoffroyi. Next base: position 100,145,498 of record NC_059343.1, on the reverse strand, counting down.
CTCGCTCTCTGCCCCTCCCCCGTTCATGCTCTGTCTCTCTCTGTCCCAAAAGTAAATAAACGTTGAAAAAAAAATTTTTTTTAATATATCAATGTTTACTCAATAGGCTCAGTTAATATGTACAATTGTAGGTAGTCCCATCCCTACTTTTCTGTCCCTTTTCCAACAGAGAATCCTGAGCAACAGGAGTTAAGATGCTCATGGAAAAAGCCATCATTTCATGTTGAAAAAGAAGGGGAGAAAATTCTATGAACAATAAAAAAAAGTGATTGCATTTCCAGGAAAGTAGCAAACCATATACCCCTAGGTTACCTTGCTGTGGTCATAAAGTCTGCCAGTTACATTTCAGTAACTTTTGTAGCCTTGGACTACAGTTTACTATTATTGACCTCAAAGCTAATCACTGTATCTATTTCCACTCTAACAAAAACTACTTTAGGATAAAGTACAAGAGCTAAGTCTTCATTTGTTGCAAGGATAACTCAGATGCTATAGGCTTCTAATTTCTGTTTCTATTTCACCTTGGTATAAAATGCCATATCTTTTCTCCAGAGGTAATCATAAAATCCATTAATGGGTACGACCTCAGGAGGAGTTCAGGGGTTGAGATCCAACACAAAGCCTCTTCTGCAACCTCCTACCAGCATTAGAGAGTCCATTAATCCTAGGAAGTTCCGCTTTCCTTCAAAGAGATAAAGGAGCTCCCACTTCCAAGGAGGTCAGGGATAGATGAAGTGAGAGGCAGGAATGACTATTACCTAGTAACAAGAATATTTATTACCTAGCAATAAAAGTATTCTTGTGTTTTAACATGATTGTTCTAATGTTATATCAAAATAGCTGCATCAAACTATCGCCAGTACCTAAAATGGCTATATCTAAGTATTCCCTGGACTTCTGGTTCTATGATAAGATGGAAGAGGAAATGTACTTCTCCATATTACTTTCACTAAGTATAATTAACAACCCTGAATATTATATATAAACACATAAGGTGACTCTGAAAGGTGGAGAGAAGAAAGACCAGGTAAGGACCTTGAGACTCAAGGTATGGCATAGTGTTAAATTCCCTGGATTTCCCTTTTGCCTAATATCCTGGATTGGGTACATTAGAAGCTTGTAACCAGGACACACCCATGAATGCAGTCTAAACATGCTTTAAGTAAAACTTGTTCTCTCTAGCCAAAGGACCAGGATAAAGGCAGTCCAGTAAGACAGAAAACTTTTAGACAATAACCACCTTACTCCAGCCAAACACTATGGGATAAAAATTGTGGTTGCACCTCAACCCATGACAGAATAAGACAGGTAGGAAACCTAGACTTCTACCTTTACAAAGCCATAACTAGTCATCTCTTCCCCTATATCAGGGTGGTGCAAAAAAGGCAGAGTAGATAGCGAGAACTTTCATTTTGACCCAGTGGTAAGGAGGCCCCCCGTTCCATGGTGATAGTGGAGGCCATGTCAGGTGCAGTAATGAGGCATTCTTTCTCCTCTCAACCAAGATGATATCAGCAGAGGCCTAGTAAAGACTTGAAATTTTGTCTCCGCCCCAAAATAACAAGAGGCTCTTCCCCATGGAATGTCAAAGGTGGCCTAGTAGAAAACATGGACTTGCATCCCTAATTGGCAGTAATGAAGCAATATACCACTTCCAATTCTTGTGTGGTGACTACAGAGTCCTATGAATGTTTAATAAGATCCACAGTCTCGTAACACAATAGCCCCAATTGCCAGGACACACTAAAAATAATCATTCATCATACTAAGAATCAGGAAAATCTCAATATGAATGAGGAAAATAAAATCATCAGATGAAAACAAGAAGTTACAAATAACAGAATTATGTGACAAGGATTTTAGTCATCATGGTGCTACGATGAAAAATTATGTAAAAGCTTGAAGAAAATGAAAATATAGAAAGTCCCAGAGTTCCCATCAAATAAATATAATGTCCAAGCAAAGAAATAAAAGACATAAAGAAAAATCAAATTTTAGAACTGAAAATATAAACCAAAATGAAAAATTGCTAGAAGGGGCCAACCGCAGAACAGAGTTGATAAGGGAAAGAATGAGTAGATGTAAACGTAGGACAGTAGAAATTGCCCACTCTGAGAAGTATGAGCAGGAACTCAGGAAGACTCAGCTTATCAAAGCTGCCCCAGCGATGAAAACAAGCTCTGTGTTTGAAGACCGAGTGATCAGCAAATCCTCCAACATGATGATGAAAGGCAGAAACAAAGTACTGGCCACATCCTTCATGATGCAGACTCTGGAAGCTGTGAAAGGAAGCATTTTGAGAAGTACCATGCTTCTGCAGAACAGGCAGCCATCAAACGCAACCCCTACACCATCTTCCACCAAGCACTGGAGAACTGTGAGACTGTGATTGGGCTGGTACCCATCCTCAGAGGTGGCCATTTCTACCAGGGCCCTGTGCTACTGGCTGACTGGCGTCGCCACTTCCTGGCCATGAAGTGGATGATTACTGAGTGCAGGGAGAAGCACTGGAGGATGCTGATGCCAGAAAGGTCATCACATGAGCTGCTGGAGGCTTTTCACAACCAGGGCACTATGATCAAGAAGTATGACATGAACAAGATGACTGAGGCCATCCATGCCCTAGCTCACTACTGCTGGTGTTAGAGAGAGGGTAGAGGCTCAAGGAGCAGCCCAGGGCTCTCTGCTGCAAGAAAGAATAGGAGCCACTGTCATGATGAAAAACACTTGTGTGTTAAGGGTATAGTTCCTTTTTAAGCTCAGGCAGGCCTCATAAGGATGGAGCAACATATTTATTGCTTCTTAGTCCTTTCTTTGGGGGCTAGAACTTGTTCTTCCTGTTTTATCACCTTACAAAGAGAGAACATGTCAATGTGGATTTCCCCCAGGAAACTTAGGGCCCATCCAGCTACTCTTCCTTCAATTTGGGTAGAACTCAGGATGATATGAAAGGAAGCAGTTTTAATATTAAAAAAGCTTTATTAAAAAATTCTCACCCTGAACTGGTGTAGTATGTGATATGGTACTGCCATTTATTAAAACCAACTAGAAATGAAGAGGAAGAGGAAGAGGAAGAAGAAGAAGAAAGGAAAGAAGGAAAGAAAGAAAGAAGAGAAAGAAAGAAATAAAAAGAAGGAAGAAAGAAGGGAAATTACTCTTTCTGAAAAACAGAAAAAAATAGATGAAAAAAAGATACTTAGGGACCTGACGTTCTGTAACAAAAGATCTAACATCCATGCCATCAGATTCCTATCAGGTTATAAGAAAGAATGACACTAAAGTACTACTCAAAGGAATAATGGCTGAGGGGTCCCTGGCTGGCTGAGTCGGTAGAGTATGCAACTCTTGATCTTGGGGTCATGAGTTCAAGCCACATGTTAGGTATAAAGCTAACTATAAAACAAACAAACAAATAAGTAAAAATAAATAATGGCTGAAAATTCCCCAAATTTGCCAAAAGACATAAACCTACAAATGCAAGAAGCTGAGCAAACCTTAAACAGGATAGACCCAAAGAAATTCATGTCACAATACATTATAATCAAACTGCTGAAAATTAGAAGCAAAGAAAATCTAGAAAGTAGCAAGAGATAAATGACACTTTATTTCCAGGGGAAACTAATGCAAATTACAGCAGATTTCCAATACAAGTTCAGGAGAAGTACAACCTTCTCTACACAACTCCTACTTGTGACTCTACCTTGAGGCCAGAAGGAAGTGGCACACTATTTTTAAATGCTAAGCAAAGAAATATCAACCCAGAATTCCATATGCAGTGAAAATATTCTTTATGGAAAAAGGAGAAATCAAGACTATCTTAGATGAAGGGAAATTAAGAGAATTTGTCACCAGAAGACCTACCCTAAAAGAATGGCTAAAGGCAATTAATGAAACAGGAAGTAAATAATAAGAGAAGGAATCTTGAAACATTAGGAAGAAATAAAGTATAATGGGAAGAGTAAAAACTTTGGGAGGAAATAAAGTATAATGGGAAGAGTAAAGACCTTCCTTTTCCTCAAGTTTCTCTACACTAATAATGAACTGTCTGAAAAAGAAATTTTAAAAAATCACATTTATATTATCAAAAGAGCAAGAAACTTAGGAATAAATTTAACCAAAGAAGTGAAGATTTATACTGTGAAAACAGTAAGACATTGATTTAAGAAATTGAAGAAAGTGTAAATAATTGGAAAGATATCCCATGTTCATAGTTGGAAGGATATTATTTTTTTAATTTTTTTATGTTTATTTATTTTTGACAGAGAGAGAGAGACAGAGCATGAGCAGGGGAGGGGCAGAGAGAGGAAGACACAGATTCCGAAGCGGGCTCCAGGCTCTGAGCTGTCAGCACAGAGCCCGACGCAGGGCTTGAACTCACAGACCGCGAGATCATGACCTGAGCCGAAGTCAGACGCTCAACCAGTCGACTGAGCCACCCAAGCGCCCCTTGGAAGGATATTATTAAAATTTCCATACTACCCAAAGTCATTTGTAGATTCAATGCAATCTCTACCAATATTCCAATGCCATTTTTCACAGAAGTAGAACAAACAGTCCTAAAACTCATATAGAACCACAAAATACCCTGAATAGCCAAAGTAATCTTGAGAAAGAACAAAGCTGGAGACATCACATTCCTGACTCCAAACTATATTACAAAGCTATAGTAATCAAAACAGTATGGTACTGGCATAAAAACAGGCACATACACCAATGGAACACAGTTAAAAGCCCCAAAATAAACCCACTCATATATGGTTAACAAATATGTGACAAGGGAGCCAAGAATAGACAAGGGGGAAATGATAGTCTCTTTAACAAATGGTGTTTGGAAAACTGGCTAATCACATGCAAAAGAATGAGCTCCAGTCTTATACCACTAACAAAAATTAACTCAAAATATTTTTTTTAGTTTATTTATTTTGAGAGGTAGCATGAGTGGGGGAGGGGCAGAGAGGGAGGGAGAGAGGGATGTGGGGCTCCATCTCATGAACTGCAAGATCATGACCTGAGCCGAAACCAAGAATTGGATACTCAACTAACTGATCAATTCAGGCGCCCCAAACTCAAAATATTTTAAGGACATAAATATAACACCTGAAACATTATAACCCCTAGAAAAAGACATAGGAAGAAAGCTCCTTAACATTGGTCTTGGCAATGATTTTTTGGATGTGATGCCAAAAGCACAGGCAACAAAAGCAAAAAAATCATCAAGTAGGATTTAAACTAAAAAGCCCTGCACTGCAAAAAAAATAAATAATAATAATAATCAATCAGTGAAATGAAAAGGCAACCTATGAAATAGGAGAAAATATCTATCTATCTAACCATCTATCTGACAAGGCATTAATATACAAAACATATAAGGAACTCCTATAAGGAACTCATATAAGGAACTCCTCCATATAAGGACCCAATAGCAAAAAGGAACTTAAAAATCCAATTAAAAATGACCAGAGGAACTTAATAGACATTTTCCCAAAGAAGATATACAAATGACCAATAGGCACATGAAAAGGGGCTCAACATCACTAGTCATCAGGGAAATGCAAATGAAAACCACCTGTTAGAATGGCTATTATCAAAAAGACAGGAGATAATAAGTGTTAGTAAGAATGTGGAGAAAATAGAACCTTCATGCACTGTTGGTAGGAATGTAAATAACTTGGTACAGACACTATGGAATAAATACAGAGGTTGTTCAAAAAATTAAAAATAGAACTACCACATGACACAGCAATCTCACTTCTGGGTGCATACCCAAAGGAAATGAAATTAGGATCTCAGATATCTGGACTCCCATGTTCATTGCACCATTATTCACAATAAACACAACATTGAAACTGCCTACATGTCTAAGGATGAACGGAATAAGATGTGACACACAGACACACACGATGGAATATTATTCAGCTATCAGAAAGGAGAAAGGCCTGCCATTTGCAACAACATTTGGACCTTGAAAGCATTATGCAAATTGAAGTAAGTCAGAGAAAGACAAATACTGAATGATATCACTTATATGTGAAATCTAAAAAGCCAAACTTATACAACAGAGTAGGATGGTTCTTGCCAGGGTCCTAGCAGTGGGAGAAATGGGAATGTGTTGGTTGAAGGGTACAAACTTCCAACTTTAAGATGAATAAGTTCTGGAGATCTAATGTACAGCATGATGACTATAGTGAACAATACTACATTATATATTTGAAAGTTGCTAAGCGAATAAATCTTAAATGTTCTCACCACACCAAAATATGATAGTTTGAAGTGATAGAAGTGTTAACGAACCTTGCTGTAGTTACAATTTTCTAATAAATACACATGTATCAATTCATCATGTTGTACACCTTAAACTCACACACTGTTATATGTCAATTATATCTCAGTAAAGCTGGAGGAAAAAATTAGAAGGAGGAAGGGAGGCAAAAACAGAGGGAAGAAGGGAGGAAGGAAAGAGAAAAAGGTTGAAGGGACAAGACTAGAAAAAAGAGTTAAAAAAAAAAAAAAAAAAACTGTCCTCACAAAGGATCTGATTTTAATTGAATCAGTCTGTGTGGCAATTTATTTTCCAGGACATTGTTGAAAATAATAGAACAATCAGCCAGCAATTAGTGGCACTTAATAGATGGGCGTGCTCAGGGAAAGAGACAAAGAGAGCCCTGCCAAACAACTATCATTCTAAGGTGACTGTGCACATGCCCAATGCTGTGTCCTCCAAGAAGTGCCTATCAGAAGTGCATACAATAGAGAGGAAATACATTTCATTAAAAATGATCCAGTTAAAATAAATGATCCAGTTACCAGAAACAAAGAAGTATAACAAACACCCCCACATACACACAGGTGGGATGGAATGTGGACCTATAACCAGAGTTGCTACAACATGTTACCTAAAATGTCCCATTTCCAACAAAAAATTACAAGACATGCAAAGAAACAGCAAAGTCTGACCCATATATGGGGGGCAACAGAAATTGGCTGAGAGTGGACAGACATCATGTTTAATGGACAAAGATTTCAAAGTGGCCAAGAGAAACATATTCAAAGCAGTATAAAAATATCATGCTTAAATAAGTAAAGGTATGGTGACAATGTCTCATTAAGTAGGGACCATCAATAAGAGGACAGAAACTATAGAGTCGCCTGGGTAGCTCACTTGGTTAAATTAACTTCAGACTCTTAATTTCGGCTCAGGTCATGATCTCACGGTTGGTGAGTTTAAGCCCCACGTGGGGCTCTGTGCTGACAGTGTGGAGCCTGCTTGGGATTCTCTCTCTCTCCTTCTCTCTCTGCCCCTCCCCAGCTCGTGCTGTCTGTCCCTCAAAATAAATAAATAAAAACTTTTTTAAAAAAGATTAAAACTATAAAAAAAGAACCAAATGGAAATTCGGAAGCCTAAAGTATCATAACTTAAAAGAAAAATTTACTAGAGGGGCTCCACAGTTAATTTGAATTGCCAAAAGAATTAGGAAAGAAAGAAAGAAAGAAAGAAAGAAAGAAAGAAAGAAAGAAAGAAAGAAAAGAAAAGAAAGAAATAGCAAGTATGAAAATAGATATTATGTAATCAAAAATCAAAATAACACAGAGGAAAAAAGAAAATAAAAGCTGCAGTGTCGGGGTGCCTGGCTAGCTTGGTAGAGCATGTGATTCAATCCCAGGATTGTGAATTTGAGCCCCACATTGGGTATAAAGATTACATTAAAAAAATAGCTTCAGAGAAATATGGGACCTGCAAAGTACACAATGTGCATGTAACAGAAGTGCCAGAAGGGAAGAGATTAAGGTGCAGAAAAAATATTCAAAGACATAATTGCTGAATATTTTCAAATGTGATGAAAAACTTTATACATCTAAACAGCTCAATGAATTTCAAATACAATAAAAGCAACCAGATCCACAGAAAGATACATTATAATAAAAATGCTGAAAGCCAAAAGACATGGAGAAAATCATGAAAGCAACAAGAAAACAGAGTCATTTATAAAGAAATCCCAATAAAATGAATAGCTGACTTGTAATCAGAAACAATGGAGGACAGAAGGCAGGAGAGAAACATATTAAAAGTGCCAAAATAATAACAAAAAACTATCAACCAAGAATCCTATATCCCTCAAAGCTATCTCTGAATAATAAATGTGAAATAAAGACATTCCTTGATCCTTGAGAGAATTTGTTGCTTAGCGGACCTACCTTATAAGAAATACTAGGCTGAAAGCAAGTGACCCAGACAGTATTTCAAATAAAAAAGCAAAAAAAAGCAAAAACTACTTGTAAAGTTAATTATATGTCATTATAAAAGACAGTATAAATGCATATTTCTTTCCTTTTGTCTCTTGACCAACTTAAAAAAACAATTAAAAATATATGTATAATTGCACTGAAGGGCCTACAATATATAGAAATGTAATAGGTTTGCCAATAACGCAGGGGAGGTGGTAGGGATCAGAGCTGTACTACATGGTAATGTGGATCAACAGAAATAAATGAAGAAACCAGAAATGGGAAATAAGGTCAATATAACAAAAGCTAAACATATATATACATGTTCCTCTTGCTCCTGTTTCTTTAAAATATATAAAATTATATGAAGTAGTAATTATAGCACTATGTTATTGTGCCTTTAACATATATAATACATGTATCAATAACATCACAAAAAGAGGAAAAAGGGAACAGAGGTACACAGGAGTAACCTTTCTGTGTCTCACTGGAACTAAATTAGCATAAATCTGAAGCAAATTTTGATAAGATGTATATGGTAAGCCTAAGGGACCATGAAGGAACGACGAAGGAAATAATTCAAAACTATAATGGAAAAGTTAAAGAAATTAAAATTGTACGTTAGAAAATATTCACTTAAAGCAAAAGAAAGCAGTACATGAGAAAGAGTAACAAAAAGGCATGGAACATATAGAAAACAAAAAAGGAAAAATAGTATAAACAAAATTATATTAGTGACAACGTAATTAAAAGGCAGAGTTTATCAAAATGGATAAAAATCAAGCTCTACCTGTATGCCATCTACAGGACACACACTTACTATTCAAATATATAAACAGACGGGGCGCCTGGGTGGCAGCTAAGCAACCGACTTTGGCTCAGGTCATGATCTCGCTGCTCATGAGTTCGAGGCCCGCATCGGGCTCTGTGCTGACAGCTCCGAGCCTGCAGTCTGCTTCAGATTCTGTCTCTGTCTTTATGCCCCTCCCCTGCTCGCACTCTGTCCCTGTCTCTCTCTCTCTCTCTCAAATATAAAAAAATAAAACATAAAAATTTTTTTACTTAAAAATAGATATAAATAGATTGAAAGTAAAAGGATGGGGAAAAATCTATCCTGCAGACAGCAATAGTAAGAAAGCTGGAATGGCTATACTAATATCAAACAAAATGCACTTTAAAACAAAAAAGTGCTTTTAGAGATAAAGAGGGATATTTTACAATGATAAAAGGGACAATCCATCAGGATTATATAACAAGTATAAACCTACACATTCAATTATAGAGCACCAAATTACATGAAGCAAAATCTGACAGAAATTAATAAACAATCAATTCTACAATAATACTTAGAGAGGAAAAAATCCATATTCAATAATGGATACAACAACAAGACAAAATATTAACAAGGAAATAGAAGAACTGAATAACACTATAAAATATCTATACCTAATGGACATATATAGAACATGCCTCCCAAGAACAGCAAGATACACATTCTTCTCAAGTGCACATGGAATGCTCTCCAGAGTAAACCAAATGGTAGGCCATAAAACAAGTCTCAGTACCTTTAGGAGGACAGAAATCATACAAAGTATGCTCTTCAACCACAATAGAACAAAACTGTAAATCAGTAACAGAAGGAAATTTGGTATGTTCACAAACACGTACAATTAAACACCACACTCCTAAATAATCAATAGGTTAAATAAGAAATCATAAGGGAAATTTGAAAGTACTTTGAGATAAATGAAAATGATAACACAAATACCAAACCTTACAGGATCCAGTAAAAACAGTGCTTAACAGGATTTTATAGCTATAAATGCCTTTTTAAAAAAAAAAAAAAAAAAAAAAAAAGAAGAAAGAAAGGAAGAAAGATCTCAGATCAATAAGCTAACCTTCCACCTCAAGGCACTGGGAAAAGAAGAGCAAACTAAACCTAAAGCAAACAGAGGTTAAAAAAATAATAAAGATTAGATCAAAGGTAAAATAGAAAATAGAAAAACAATAAAGAAAAATCAATGAAACCAAGATTTGGTTCTCTGACAAGATCAACAAAATTGACAAACCTTTAGCTAGACTGATCAAGAAAAAAAAGACATAAGACTCAAATTACTAGAATCAGAAATAAAAAAGGTAACTGCTAGAGACTAAATGTTTGTGTTCCCCTCCAAATTCCTATTCAGAAACCTAATCCCCAACATGATGATATTTGGAGGTGGGGTCATTGGGAGCTCTCATGAGTGGAATTAGTGTCCCTATAAAAGAGACCTCAGAGAGCTTCCCTGCCCACTTCTGCCATGTGAGATCACCATGAGAGACAGCAGTCTACAACCAAGAAGAGGGCCTCTCCAGAATTCAACTATGTTTGGCCTCCTTATCTCAGACTTCTAGTCTCAAGAACTGTGAGAAATAAATGTCTGTTGTGTATACGCCACCCAGTCTATGGTACTTTGCTATAACAGCCCAAGCTAAGAGACATTGCGGAGATAAAAACAATTATGAAGCTAATAGACATTATAGAAATAAAAACAATTATAAACAATTATAAAAAAAAATTGCAGGCCAATAAACTAGATAACGAATGAAATGGATACATTGCTAGGGAACACAAATGAGCAAAACTGATTCAACAACAAACAAAAATATGAGTAGACTTTTAATAAGAAACTGAATCAGTAATCAAACACTTCCCAACAAAGAAAAAGCCCAGGACCAGGTGACTTTACAGGTAAATTTTGCCACATACTTAAAGAATTAATGTTGATTCTTGAAAAATTTTCCCCCAAAAAAGAAGAGGGAACATTTCCAACTCATTCTATGAGTCCCTTGTTACACTGGTGCTAAAATCAGACGACGACATGATGTGAAAAAAAATCTACATAGCAGTATCTCTTAAGAATACAGACTCAAAAATCTTCAACAAAATACTAGCAAACCAAATCCATCAACATATAGAAAGAATTATACACCACGACTAGCTGGGATTTATCCCATGAACACGAGGGTATATTAACTTGGAAAAAAATCAATGAATATAATACACCATGTGAACAGAATTAAAAAACAAAAAACACACGGATCATCTCAATAGATGCAGATAAAACATCTGAGAAACTCCAGCACCTTTTCATATCAGTAATACTCAAACTAGGAATAGAAGGGAACTGTCAGTCTGATAAAAAGCATCTACAAAACACCTACAGCTAACATCCTACTTAATGGTAAGAGATGGGTGTTTTCCCTCTAAGACTAGTAACAAGACAAGAATGTCTGCTCTCACCACTTCTATTCAAAATTTTTACTGGAGTTTCTAACCAGGACACCTCGTCGAGAAAATGAAATAAAAGATATCTAGATTGGGAAGGATGAGGTAAAACTATCTCTATTCACACAAGACATCATCTGGTATGTAGAAAATCCTAAAGAATCCATTTTTTTGAGTAGGCTCCACACCCAACATGGGTGGGGCTTAAACTCACAACCCTGTGATCAATAGTGGAATATAATTGAGAGTCTAGAAAAAAAGCCCATGTATACGGTCAGTTGATTTTCAATAGACACACCAATACAATTCGGTGGGAAAGAACAGTTTTTTCAATAAATGGTGCTTGGACAACTTGATAGCCACATATAAAAAGAATGAGGTTGGATCTGTATATCACACAACATACAAAAATTCAAAATGAATAAAAATCCAAATATAAGAGTCAAAACCATAGGGCCGCCTGGGTAGCTCAGGTGGTTAAGTGGCTGACTCTTAATTTCAGCTCAGGTCATGATCTCAGGGTCGTGAGACTGAGCCTCACATCAGGCTCTGTGCTGACAGTGAGGAGCCTGCTTGGGATTCTCTCCTTCCCTTTCTCTCTGCCCCCCAACTCCTGCTCACACACACTCTCTCTCTCATTCTCTCTCTCTCAAAATAAATAAACTTATAAACATTTTTTTAAAGAGTCAAAACTATAAAACTCTCAGAAAATAGAATATGGATTTGTCAGTGGAATCTTAGATATGACACCAAAAATGCAAGCAACATAAGAAAAACAAGTAGCTTAAATGTCATAAAAAATTTTAAGAAACTTTTGTTTCTTAGGATTCTATCAAGAAAGTGGAGACAACTCACAGAAATGGAGAAAATTTTTGTAAATCATATACCTAATAAGGGACTCATACCTAGAATATATAAAGAATGATTAAAACACAATAATAAAATGACAACCCAATTTTTAAAATCAGCAAATTATCTCAACAGACATTTCCCCAAAGATATGGACAATAAACACATGAAGCAATGTTCAATGTCATTCATTATCAGGGAAATATAAATAAAAATCACAATGAGATACCACTTCATAACTACCGGGATGGTTATACAAAAAGGAAAAGGATAATTAGAGTTAGTTTGGTGAGGATATAAAGCCATAACCCTTATACACTGCTGGTGGGAATATCAAACTGTGTAGCCACTTTGGAAAACAATCTGGAAATTCCTCAAAAAGTTAAGCATAAAGTTACCATTTGACCAAGCAATTCTACTCCTCCTAGATATATGCCCAAGAGAAGTGAAAACACATCCACACAAAAACTTGTGCACAAAAGTTCATAGCAGCATTATTTGTAATAGCCAAATGGCAGAATCTACTCAAATGTCCATCAAATGATGAAGGGATAAACAAATATTGTATCTTTGTCTAATGGAATGTTAGTCAACCATAAGAAGAATGAAGTACCAATACATGTTACAACACAGATGACCCTTGAAAACATGCTAAGTAAAGGCAGTCACAAAAGACCACATAATATAATATTCCATTCACAAAATGTCCAAAATAGAGAGAGAGAGAGAGAGAGAGAGAGAGAGAGAGAGAGAGAGAAAGGTAGATTTGTGGTTGCTTAGAGGGTTGCAGGGTTTCTTTTTGGGTGATAAAGATTGTGGTGATGATTACACAATTCAATATATTAAAACCATCGAATTGTGTACTTTAAGTGGCCAAATTGTTTGGCATGTGAATTATGTCTCAATAAAGTTGTAAAAAAATATAGATAAATCAAAATGGAATTCTAAAGAAAGTATGAGGAAATCAAAAGAATGAAGGAAAAATAAACACAAAAGTGAAGAACAGAGAGAACAGAAAACAAAGAATGTTACACTTAAGCCCTAACATATCAATAATTACATTAAATGTATACAGTCTAAATACACAAATTAAAAGACAAAGTAGCAGAATAGTTTCCAAATATGACACAATGATATGCTTATAAAAGAAACTTCAAATATCAGAATATATGCATGTTGGAAGTAAAAGGTTAGAAAAAGTTATATCATTCATATATTAAACAAAGAAAAACAAGTGTGGCTATATTAATATCAAATAAAGTAGACCAGAGCAATGAAAATTATCAGAGATAAAGAGGGAGAGGACATTATATAATGAAAGTGTCAGTCTATTAAGATGACATAACACATTCCCATTGTTTATGCCCCGAACAACAGAGCTGCACAATATATGAAGCAAATACTGATAGAATGAAAGGAGAAACAGACAAAAAATTATAATTGAAGACTTCAAAACTCTTGTTTCAAAAACTGACAGAACTAGGCAGAAAATCAACAAGCATATAGCATTCAACAACACCACCAACTGACAGGGTCTAAATGGCATTTATAGAACACACCAGTCAACGACAGCAGAATACACATTCTTTTCACATGCACATGGAACATATACCAATAAACAAAATCAATAACAGATAACAGGAAAATCTCCAAACCCTTGGAAACAAATCAAAATCTAAATAATCCTTAAGGCAAAGAATAAGTCTTAAAGAAATTAAAATAATACACTGAATTGATTGAAAATAAAAATAAACATATCAGACGTTGAAGGATTAGCTAAAGAAGTGCTAAAAAGAAATTTATAGGGTTAAATGCTTATATTAGAAAAGAGAAGGGACACCTGGGTGGCTTAGTGGGTTAAGCTGTCTGACTCTTGATTTTGGCTCAGGTCATGATCTCAGGGTCAGTCGTGAGACTGGGCTCTGCTCTGGGCATGGAGCCTGCTTAACAGTCTCTATCCCTCTGTCCTTCCCCTGCTCATGCTCTCTTGCTCTCACTCTCTGTCAAAAATTTAAAAAATAATAATAAATTAATTAAAATTTAGAAAAAAAAAACAAAAAGAAAAGAGAAAAAGTCTCAATAACCTAAAGGCCTGACTTAAACTAAAAACAGGGGCACCTGGACGGTTCAGTCAATTAAGTGTCCGACTTCAGCCCAGGTCATGATCTCACAGTTTGTGAGTTTGAGCCCAGCATGGATAGGGCTCTCTGCTGACAGCACAAAACACGCCTCAGATCCTTTATTTCCCCCTCTCTCTCTCTCTCTCTGCCCCTCCTCGGCTCACACACTCTCTCTCAAAAACAAATAATAAAACATTAAAAAAAGAAACTAAAAACAAACTCAAAGCAAGCAAAGGGAAGGAAATAAATAGTGGAAGTCAATGACACTGAAAACAGAAATAATAAAAGTTGAGCTTATCAGTCTTGGGGCACCTGGCTGGCTCAGTGGGTAGAGGATGTGACTCTTGATCTCAGCGTTGTGAGTTCAAGCCCCATGTTAGGTGTCGAGTTCACTTATTAAAAAATAAAGTTGAGTTTATGAGTCTATATAGTTCACAGACTCTACCTTCTTCCATTTTGAAAATCAGAACAGTATCTGTTCCTCTCCCAGTTTCCTTACTGGGAAGTAAGTCCATTTTCATGATTCCTTAAAGATTCCTAAACAGCAGTGCTATAATCCCATCTGTGATTAGTCCCCTAGGATACAAACTGTGCCAAGAGACTTGAGGTCACAAGCTCAACTTTTATCTTGGCATTGGATTCATTCTTACCATGCAGAGTTCTACCCTTTGGGACGAAGGCAGAAGCCAAATGGAATTTGAATACTTCTCTGTTTCTTACAACAATATCAGCCCTAACCACCAGACCCTAGCTCTCAGTGGCCATCAGAGTAACTCTGTAGAACCCTAAGACTCTGGAAAATAGTTTGAAACTCAATATACTAAACAATAGAAATAGAAAAAACAAGGCTCCATAAACTCAATTTTCAGCAAGATTACAATCTCACTGCCTGACCATGGCTTTTTCTTTTCTTTTGTTTAATGTTTATTTACTTATTTTGAGGGGGGAAGGGGCAGAGAGAGAGGGAGAGAGAGAATCCCATGCAGGCTCCATGCTGTAGCACAGAGCCTGACGCAGGACTCAATCTCACAAACCATGAGATTATGACCAAAACCAAGAGTCGGAGGCTTAACTGACTGAGCCACCTAGATGCCCCATCTGACCATGTCTTATTAACCTGTGCCTGTTTGCCCTCCTTTAAAAAATGTAGACATTATACTCATTCTTGTGTGAACACGCTAATGGGAGAGTGACTCTGGAACCATCCTCTTGTCTTAAACCTTGATAAGTATAATGTCATAATCATTAGTAAACCTCAATGCAACCTTTAGATATACTTTGGTGATAGAGTTTCTTTTCCAATAGCCTAGAAGTACACAGTTTCAGCATGCAGATAAACTCCTTCAAAAGCAACAAAACATGAAATACAACAACCTTGGATAAAAATTTAAAAATCACAGCACAGAATAAATTGATTCCTGAAATATTTACTAAAATAGCAGCCGGTATCCAGTAGTATATCACTGAATACCTTCCTGCGACAGGAGAATCTGAGCCAAAGAGGTTTTATCTTCAATGTATTTTTGGAACCTGTATTTATGAACCAAATCTGCGTTGTTCATTGAAAAGTAGTTGTTTGGGAATTTGTTATGCTCTACTAAATGAGAATATAAAGGACAAGAAATATGCTCCATTATGAGCATAAACACTCTTTCCTGCCTCCTCCTTTTGTTTTTCTGCCTGCTCAGTACTGGAAAAGGCCCTTGGGAGATACAAAAAGGTAAAGGAATGGACCCTACATTGAGGGAATTTATGGCCTAGTTGAGCTAACAGACCTAAGAAGTATAATAATGCAATAAACATGACAAGGTTGCTGGTGAGTACTCTGGGAGTGTGAAGGCTATGGGCTGTTGGGTCAGAGAAGGCACCAAGAAAGAGACTAAACCTGAATTAGGACTTAAGAAATGGCTAATATTTGGAGAGGCAGTAAGGAAAGAAAGGGCATTTCAGCCAGGTGGAGCAAAGTGATCAAAGATTCTAAAGAGTCAGAAATGTGTCAAGCATGCTTGAGAAACAATGGCTAGAATGGATGGTCTATGTTGAAGAATAAGAAGGATACAAGTAGGTCAAGACTATGGATGATATCCCATATTAAGGAGCTTTGGCCTCAGCACATTAGCTACTACTAAAGTGTAGCCACCCACATCAGAATCACCTGGAGAGAGTGTTCAAAATGAATTACAGAAATAAAAATAAAATAAAATAAACACTGTAAATAAATAAATAAATAAATAAAATAAAATGAATTACAGGCCTGAAGTCCAATGACTCTGATTCAGCAGGTTTAGGGCTGGGGCCAGGGAACCTGTATTTTGAACAAGCATCCCACACACACACACACACACACACACACACACACACACACACACCAGACCTCATCAAGTGATTCTGATGCCTGATAGAATATAAGAACTGCTTCAAGCAATGGAAAGTCAATGAGAGGCTTTTAGAAGAGGAGTACCATAGTGATACAGCAGTGATTTAGGAAAATAAACCTTCAGTTGTATGCTGGGTTGATTGAAGAAAAGGAGATATGGAAAGTCAGAGAGAAGGCTTTCCAATAGTCCCGGTGTTCAATTTAATCACTGTGATTTATCCATCCCTCTGCTCCCAGGGCCTAGCATAGAGTTGGATACACAGTAATTCACTCAGAGGCAGACATACTTGTGAAGTTCATGAAGCTTAATGCTTTAGAGTCCCTTACTTGCATAGACCCTTTCCCAGTCCCTTCTTTTTTTTAATGTTTATTTTCATTTTGAGTAGACAGAGAGAGTACAACCAGGGGAGGGGCAGTGAGAGAGGGAGAAAGAGAATCCCAAGCAGGCTCTGCACTGTCACTGTCAATGCAGAGCCCAATTCAGGGCTCAATCTCACAAACCAAGAGACCTGAGCTGAAATCAAGAGTCAGATGCTCAACCGAATGAGCCACCCAGGTGCCCCTCTTCCTTTTTTTTAATTTAAAAAATGTGGGGTGCCTGGGTGGCTTAGTCAGTTGAGTGTCCAATTCTTGATTTTGGCTCAGGTCATGATCCCAGGGTCATGGGATCAAGCCCCACATCAGGCTCCGCACTGAGCATGGAACCTGCTTAAGATTTCTCTCTCTCCCTCTGCCCCTCTCACTCGCTCACGCACTCGCTCTCTCTAAAAAAAATTTTTAATTTAATTTTAAAAATAAATAACTCACATATATACCTATTCTTGAATTCTTTAAGATGGCCCCCCAAATTGTATAAAGCCTCAGACTCCACAAATACTAGATCCAGCCCTTTATTCAGTGTTTAATTTTTTTTAATTTATTTTTTTAAGTTTCTTAATTTATTTGGGGGTGGGGGGGTAGGGCAGGGAGGGTTAGAGAGAGAATCCCAAGCAGCCTTGTGCTGCCAGCACAAAGCCTAATGCGGGGCTCTATCTCACAAACTGTGAGATCATGACCTGAGCTGAAATCAAGAGTCAGATGCTTAACCGACTGAGCCACTCAGGCACCAAAAGTTTATTTATTTTGAAGGAGAAAGAGTGCGCCTGTGCATGCATGAGTCAGGGAGGAGCAGAGAGAGAGGGAGAGAGAGAATCTCAACCATGCTCTGCACTGTCAGTGCAGAACTCGACATGGGGCTCGATCTCACAAACCGTGAGATCATGACCTGAGCTGAAATCAAGAGTCAGACACTTAACCAACTGAGCCATACAGATGCTCCTTAATTTTTTTAGTAATACCTACACCCAACATGGGGCTTGAACTTACAACTGCAAGATCAAGAGACACATGCTCTTCTGACTGAGTTACCCAGGCACTCCTGTATTCAGTGTTTATTGAGTTGAACTCAAAGATTTAATTTTTTGTGGGGCGCCTAGGTGACTCAGTTGGTTAAGCATCTGACTCTTGATTTTGGTTCAGATTATGATCTCAGTTTGTGGGTTTGAGCCCCACATAGGGCTCTGTGCTGACAGCTCAGAGCCTGGAGCCCGCTTTGGATTCTGTGTCTACCTCTCTCTCTGCCTCTCCCCTGCTCACTCGCGCTCTGTCTCTCTCTCTTAAAAATAAACATTAAAATTTTTTAAATAAAAAGTATTCATTTAAAAAAAGATTAATCTTTTGACAAATCACTTAATGTATTCTTCCTCCTTGCTATACCTGTTTAACCCCAGTTTATTCTCAATATAATAGATGGATCCTATTAAAAGAAAAGTCTATATATATATATCACTCTTGTGCCCAAACTCTCTAGTCTCAGAGTAAAAGTCAAATCTTTACAATGGCTATAAGGTCCTATACAACCTGGATCCTTGTTACTTCTCTTATCTCATCTCCTACTATCCCTTCTGCTCACTGTGTTCCAGTCCTATTAACCTCTTTGTTGTTCCTACACCATGCCAGGAATATTCCTGCATCAAGGCCTTTGACACTTCTGTTCCCTTTGCCTGGAATTCTCCTCCTTGCAGATATTCTCATGGCTCACTCTCTCACGTCCCTCACAGCTCTGCTCGAATGTCACCTTGTCAGTGACATCTTTTCTAACCACTTTCTCTAAACTGCCATCATGGGGTGCCTGGGTGGCTCAGTCGGTAAGCATCCGACTTCAGCTTGGGTCACGATCTCCCGGTTCGTGAGTTTGAGCCCCGCATCGGGCTATGTGCTGACAGCTCAAAGCCTGAGCCTGCTTCAGATTCTGTGTCTCCCTCTCTCTCTGCTCCTCCCTCACTCACATTCTGTCTCTCTCTCAAAAATAAATAAACATTAAAAAAATTTTTTTTTAATAAATAATAAACTGCAATCTTATATACATACTCCCTATACCCTTCTCTGTTTTAGATATCTTCTTAGCACTTATCACTATATAACATATATTTCAATTTTTGTTTTTTACCATTAGAAATATAAGATCCATGAGGTCAGGGGTATTTGTCTCTCTTGTTTTCTGGTATATCCCTACCACTTAGAACAGTACTCAATGCATAGAGGTTGCTCAAAAAAATCCTCATTGAATGAATGAACGCCACTTTTTAGCTGTGTAACTTTGGATAAATCACTTAAGCCTCAGTTTTCTCATCTATAAAATTAGATAATAATAGCACCTACTTCATAGTCTTCTGAGGTTGGGAAGGAGATAATTTATTAACATTTAGTACAGAATCTTGCACAAAGTAGGCAATAAATGTTAACATGGGTCCTTGATAACTTAATCCAAAGAATACCACCTACTCTACTTCCATAGAAGACCAGCCTGAGCCAGGCATAACCTACTTAGCCAGGCCTGGCCAAACTCAACAACAGATCTGCAACTGCAAAAGCTATTTCCCTCCACTGATGAATGTCACTGACAAGTACAGAGGCAAATAGACACACAGAGAGGCAGATGTGACACACTAGAAGCTCATCCGGGACATGGTCTCAGGCTAGAAGAACTGGAATCTGTCTTGTTTTACAGAGACATGAAAAGGGAACCAAGCTACATGCACATTTTATTTGTAAGGAGTCAATCACAGTAGGAGTCCCACTAAAAGACACTCAGCACCACCCAACACATGCATACATCCTGGTGTGCATATCAAATAAGCCTTCTCTTTATTCCTTAGGCATCATGGGAAGCTAAATCAAGAGAAAACCTACTTACAGCAGGGGTCCTAACTATTGGTATAATATGATTGTTACCTGGGGCGCCTGGGTGGCGCAGTGGGTTAAGCGTCTGACTTCAGCCAGGTCACGATCTCGCGGTCCGTGAGTTAGAGCCCCGCGTCGGGCTCTGGGCTGATGGCTCAGAGCCTGGAGCCTGTTTCCGATTCTGTGTCTCCCTCCCTCTCTGCCCCTCCCCCGTTCATGCTCTGTCTCTCTCTGTCCCAAAAATAAATAAACATTGAAAAAAAAAAAAGTTAATATGATTGTTACCTAATTTGGAGTCACCATTCTTTAAGTGAGAGCCAGCCCCTCTCACTCGCACCTAAGCATGCTAAGCTCAGTCAGGACCTAACCGGACCAATGTTGCTTCCAACATCTACTCCTGGACTTCATCCTGGTTCTTCACTGTCTGCTTATAGACTATAGATATGCGTCTTCCTGAAAGAAAAGGGGGCTAGGGAGACAAAGAGTCTTTCATACCTTTATGTTACAATCTGCTCCTAACATACATGTGGGTCCAGCTTTAAGATCATAACTCTTGTTTCCTCTACATCTACTTGAAGAATAATTTCCTGTACACACTAATAATAGCAAAAATTACTAGCTGAAATTTAGCAATTACTATGTATGAAGCACCATATGACCTTTACACTCATTGGTTTTAATTTTTTAATGTTTATCTTTGAGACAGAGAGAGCACAAGTGGGTGTGCAGCAGAGAGAGAGAGACAAGCGTGAACAGGGGAGGGACAGAGAGAGAGGGAGACACAGAATCTGAAGCAGGCTCCAGGCTCCGAGCTGTCAGCACAGAGCCCAAGGCAGGGAATGAGCCCATGAACTGTGAGATCATAACCTGAGCCAAAATCAAGAGTCGGACACTTAACCAACTGAGCCACCCAGGTGCCCCTACACTCATTGGTATTAAACCTCCAGTAACAGGCAGGAGCTATTGAGGACAATCAGCCACAGCTGTGAGCTGCCTTGTGGCCATGGGCCTCAACAAGGGCCACAAGGTGACCAGGAACATGAGCAAGTGCCTCACAAGGCACACCAAGTTCATGTGGGACATGATCAGAGAGGTGTGCGGCTTCACCCCATACCAGCAGTGAGCCATGGAGCTGCCTTGGAGCTGTCTCCAAGGACAAGTGCACTCTCAACTTCATCAAGAAAAGGGTAGGGACACACATCCGTGCCAAAGGAAGAGAGAGGAGCTAAGCAACATCCTGGCAGCTATGAGGAAAAGGGTATCCAAGAAGGACTGAACCCCTCCCCTCTGTATAGAACTTGAAAAAAATAAAAATAGAGAAACCATCAGTAACACATTAGGTAGGTACCATTTCCCCCATTTTACAAAGGGGGAATCTGAACTGACTCAGAAAGACTAATTTATTTACATAAGTTCATATAGCGAGTCAGTGATAAAGTCAGGATTCAAACAGATCTGCCTTGCTCCAAATCTATACTTGCCACTACAGAACACCACCATTCTAGAAAAAGATAATTTAACCATATGCATGAAACTAACTTGAAGACATAAAGTCCATAACAATTAGGCGATGTAAAATTGAGAGAGACCAAGAGCAGTTTCATCCAACTCAGAAAATAAGAGCAACAGCATTTGGTTTTAGATAATAAATCTGCTCCTGATTCAGTCCTTCGGTAACTGTCAGAAAGGTCAATATTCACTTTCCCAATTTAGTTGGCTCCCTCTTGGTTGATTAAGAAGACTCTGTCTGCTTGGTCCTCAGATATCCTAAGCAGCCAGGTTCAGTGTGCTGGTGTATCAGTCTGGGTCCAATCAGGTGAAATAAATGACATGGTAATTTTAACAGGGAAAGTTTAATATAAAAACTATTAATTATATGGGGTGCCTGGGTGGCTCGGTTGAACATCTGACTCTTGATTTTGGTTTAGATCATGATCCCAGGACTGTAGGATCAAGCCCCGTGCAGGTTCTGCACTGAGCACGGAGCCTGGTTAAGATTCTCTCTCCCTCTGTCCCTCCCCCCGCCTTGCACACACTCTCTCTCTCTAAAATTAAAGAAAAAAATTTAGTTACAACAGAAAAGTATAGTAAGAAGGGATTGGCTAGGAAGAAGTAGAGACCATTCTAAATACAGAAATAGCAGGGGCACCTGAGTGGTTCAAATCAGTTAAGCATCTGATTCTTGATTTCAGCTCAGGTCATCTCACAGTGCGTAAGTTCAAGCTCTGTGCTGACAGAGTGGGGCCTGCTTGGGATTCTCTCTCTCCCTCTCTCTTCCCCTCCACTGCTTGCACACATGCATGCTCTTGCTCCCTCTCAAAATAAATAAACATTAAAAATAATAATAATAGTGGTGCATGGGTGGCTCAGTCAGTTGAGTGTCCAACTTTGGCTTAGGTCATGATCTCAGGGCTTGTGAGTTTGAACCCCACATCAGGCTCTGTACTGACAGTGCAGAACCTGCTTTAGATTCTCCCTCCCTCTCTGCCCCTCCCCCACTCAGACTCTCTCTTTCAAAAATAAACATTAAAAAAAATAAAAGAAACAAAAGAAATAATAAATACAGTAAAACTTTGGTCTGTGAACATAATTCATTCCAAAAACAGGCTTGTAATCCAAAGTACTTGTATACCATTGACTCAGTTGTGATCCCATGACATTCAGCATCATATACTACTCATATTGCAAGACACTGCTCGTTTATCGAGTTAAAATTTATTAGAAATCGTTGTTCATCTTGCTGAAAACTTGCAGAACAAGTTACTTGCAATCCAAGGTTTCACTGTACAGAAATAACATATATAAGGAGCAATCACTACCCCCAATGCAGAGAATGAATTCCCAAGGAAGAGTTCCTCCTCAGTCCCACAACCCTCCTCCAATAGGGCTGGGATATAAACATTGGGGAAGAGGACATAGCCATGGCTGACTGGATGGCAAAGAGGTTGCTGTGATGCCACACCAGTAAAACTTGCCAGAAATTTGTTCTTTGGAACTTGTCAGAAATTCATTGTCATGGGAGTTCATGGGAAGTGTTTTAGCAGAAGCACTCCACTGCAAAATCACCTAAGAGAGCATTACCAGGAAGACCTTAGGGCAGCTGGGAGCTGCTGGATCCCTTGTACCATAGAAGCTAGGCCCTGGAGAAGCCACCCATACTACAGGAGTTAGACAATGGGGAAGCCATTTGTCCTGCGTAAGTTCATTGTGTAAGCACATTGGAATTAGAAATCAATTTTTTTCTCCTTCTAATGTATCTTTAATGCTTTCTGACAAACTTTAATATCATAACTAGAAAAGGTAATCCATTTAAAAAGTCCAGATTCATTTTCACAGATCAGTCAGTAAGAATACTTATGGCAGGGGGCACCTGGATGGTTCACTCTGTTAAGCCTCCGACTTCGGCTCAGGTCATGATCTCGCACTTGTGAGTTCAAGCCCTACATCAGGCTCTGTGCTGACAGCTCAGAGACTGGAGCCTACTTCAGATTCTGTGTCTCCCTCTCTCTCTCTGCCCCTCCCCTGCTCGTGCTCTCTCTCTCAAAAATAAATATTAAAAAATAAGAATACTTATGGAGCTGAAAAATAAAAAAACTCATATTGTCAGATCTGTTAAACCTTGGTATGTGCCTGAGCAGCCTCTTTTTCCTGGTTTTAGCTTCTACCCAATGCTATGTCTTTTCTCCATTTCTGTGCCTCCCACATGGAAAATATCCCAATAAATATGTTTTTATAATTTTAATTTGCTCTGATTCCAGTCAGTAATAAATATGCATTACATAAAAATTAGAAAAGTCATCACTTTTACAAAAGAAAATTCAAAATATTCCCTAACTCAAGAAATAACCACAATGAACATTTTAATATGTATGTGTATATATATATACACACATATATATTATATATATTATATATTTATTAATTATTAATTATTTATTATTTACTATTTATTGTTACACACCCCTGTGTGTACCTGCATGTCTATGTTCATGTATACCTGCACATCTAAATATGTACATTTATATAAATAAATGTATATGTAGATATAAATATGGAAATACTTTAAATTTTTTTAAGTTTATTCATTTATTTTGAGAGAGAGAATGCAAGCAGGGGAGGGGCAGGGAGAGAGGGAGAGAGAGAATCCCAAGTAAGCTCTGCACTGTCAGTGCAGAGCTGATGTGGGGCTCAAACCCATGAACTGCAAGATCATGACCTGAGCCAAAACCGAGTCACACTTAACTAACTGGGCCACCTATATGGAAATATTTTATAAACAAAAGGTTACAAATATTAAGTATCCTTTTGACTTTTCATTCTATAAGACTAAGAGCATTGTCTATCTCCCATAGAAGAATAAGAAAAACACCTTGGCTATTCATGAATCATTAATCCTTAACATTGTGACAATATTTCATAGTGGTTAAGAGCAGAGTTCAACAAATGAATAGCCCACAGTCTACATCCCTCCATTTGTTTTTGTAAATAAAGCTTTATTGGACACAGCCTTTTCCATTAATTTATATAGTGTTTATGACTGCTTTTATTCTACAACAGCAGAGGTGAGTACTTGCAAAAGAGACTATATGGCCTACGAAGCCTAAATAGATTTATTATCTATTGCCTTACAGAAAAATTTGCCAATTCCTCGCTAAGAGCATGGAATCTATAGTCTGCCTGCCTGTGCTAAAATTCCAGCTCCAACACTGACTGACTGTGTGCCTTGGGCAAGCCACTTCAACTCTCTGAGGCTCAGTTTCCTCATCTTTATAAAATGGAAATAATAACACCTTCTTCATAGGCTATCAGAAAGATTAAAAATGAAATGTAAGGTACTTGCAACTGTTACAACATTAAAACCTAATAAATGCTTGCTATTGTTATTTTTTATTAGCACACCAAATATCAACGAAAGCAATCACATACAGTATATCTTTGGCCCAGTACAATACCCTTGGGGAATGGACTTAATCAGCTGCATCTTTCTTTTGTTTTTCTTTCAGTACACAAAATGGAGTCTTAGAGAAACAGGAAATCAGCCTGTTTATATAAAAAATGAAGTATACCAGCTCTTTCCCTTAGGAAAAGCCCTAGCACAGGAGGCTGAATCCCTTACCCATTCAGTTGGCAGAGCCAAAGAGAGAGCAACAAAGGAGGTTTGAAACAAATTCAGATCTGGACATAAATGTTTAATGTGCTGCAGGAATATATACAAGCTGTAGGAATTTCCCTAATCTCATATCACAGTTCCATTTCAGCATCAGTAAGGAGGCTTTGTGTACATCAAGATGACACATTCCCAGCAATATCATTACACCAAATGTGTGGCAACCCACTCTCTTCACTTACCAACTAATTTAAAAGCATAAAAAAATGTGGAAATAGGAGCACCTGGATGGCTTAGTTGGTTGAGTATTCGACTCGAACTCAGATCAGGTCTTGATCTCAAGGTCATGAGTTCAAGCCCCGTGTTGGGCTCCAGGCTGGGTGTGAAGCCTACTTAAACACATACACACACAACAACAACAACAACAACAAAAATGAAGTGGTAATAATGTTAGGTGATAAAGTAGTTTGATTTGGGTTTAAACAAGAAATTATTACACCATAATTTATTTTCTTAAGCCTATTTCTTAGAAGCTTTAAAATATTATTTTCTTAAAACTTAGCATCTTTTCTGACAGTATTATCAAGCACTACAGAAGTAAGAGGAAAGTTTATTCGGATAAATTGCTTCAGACAAACAAAGTAAATCCAGGGAACCTACAGACTGATTTATTTCTATCCTCTGAAGTTGGGCTTTTGTGAGCTGCTAAGGAGAACTGAACTGGAGTTTTCTTCTAACTTCAGTATTCATCCCTCTCCAATTTTTGACTGTTCCTACCAACAGAATAGATAGGCATATGGGTGGATGTGGCATGGAAAAGAATGGGACACAATATGATACGGTAGTAATTAGTCTCTCCACAAATTGATGCTCATCATTTTTCTCGATTTTTGGTTTCAAGTCCAGATAAAAATGCGTGCAACATTTTACACTATAACAAAACAGTTAGGACAATGGCTTATTATTTTTATTCTGGAATTATTCCTTTCTAGAATATGGGGATATTCCTTTGGGCCACTTGTAGGTAAAAATGTGAGGAAACATGATATGATATAATAAGCTCATATCGCCAAACACTACACTTAGATAACAAGTATGGTCTGTTTCACCAGCATGGGATAAAAACATGACCTCAAGTCTCACCATAGTTCCATTTCTGCATCAGTGAGTTTTGAGGGCACCTAGATGATACCCTCAAACATCATTATACTGCTAGAGGGGCACACCATACCTCTTCCAATGTTGACTATCTTTTATTATTAGTCATGGCTCTTTCTGGAATTCCTCATCCAACCATTTCTGCCTATGGAATTTTTTTTTTAAGTAAGCTGTATGCCCAACATGGGGCTTAAACTCCCAACTTAGAGATCAAGAGTTGATGTTCTAGGGGTACCTGGGTGGCTCAGTCAGTTGAGCATCCAACTTCAGCTCAGGTCCTGATCTCACCGTTTGTGAGTTCGAGCCCTGCTGAGCATGGAGTGTGCTTAAGATTCCCTCTATGAAGAGGCACCTGGGTGGCTCAGTTGGTTGAGCATCCAACTTTGGCTCAGGTCATGATCTCGTAACTCATGAGTTCGAGCACCGCATCGGGCTCTATGCTGACAGCTCAGAGCCTGGAGCCTGCTTCAGATTCTGTGTCTCCCTCTCTCTCTGCCCCTCCCCCACTCACACTCTGTCTCTCTCTCCTTCAAAAATAAATAAACATTAAAAAATATTTTTTAGGGGTGCCTGGGTGGCTCAGTTGGTTGAGGGACCGACTTTGGCTCAAGTCATGATCTCGCGGTCTGTGAGTTCAAGCCCCGCATTGGGCTCTGTGCTGACAGCTCAAGAGCCTGGAGCTTGCTCAGGATTCTGTGTCTCCCTCTCTCTCTGCCCCTCCCCCACTCATGCTCTGTCTCTCTCTCTGTCAAAAATAAATAAACATTAAAAAAAATTTTTTTAAATAGAGACTCCTGAAAAACCAATGGGTCAAAGATGAAATCAAAAGAAAAACCAAAGAATATCTTGAAACAAATGAAAATGGAAACACAATAAACCTCAAAATTTATAAAATAATTATTTAATAATTGACAGGACTAAAAGGAGAAATAGAAAATACAATAATAGCACAGGGAGATTTCAACATATTTCTCTCAACAACTTACCAGACAAAAATTCAATAAAGCTATAGAAGATATAAATAACACAATTGACAAACTGGACTTAACATGTAAAAAACACTGCACTGAATTTTGTAGAATATATATATTTCAAGTGCTCACTGAACATTTACTAAAATTGACTACATGCATTACAAAGCAACAAGTTTTTTTAAGTTTATTTATTTCGAAAGAAAGAGAGAAAGAGCAATTAGGGGAGGGGCAGAGAGAGAGAGGGAGAGAATCCCAAGCAGGCTCCATACTGTACAGAGCCCAATGGAGGGCCTGAACTCACGAACCATGAGATCCTGACCAAACCACAGCTGGAAGCTTAACCGACTGAGCCACCCAGGCGTCCCCAAAGCAACAAGTTTGAAAGGAATAAAATCACAGAATATGTGATCTCAACAGACTGAGGATAATCTAGAAATAATAAGACAATAACTAGAAAGTCTCCACATGTTTGAGAGATAAGAAATTCATTTTGTAAATACTCCATGGATAAAAGGAAAAAAACTCTCAGTGAAATTTTAAAAATATTTTGAACTGAATTATAGTGAAAATATGCTCTGTCAAACTTTTGGGATGCTGTGCTTGGAAAGACATTTAAACAGGGCTGTCTACATAATTTGCCAGGCCCAGTGCAAAATGAAATTGCATGGCCCTTTGTCCAAAAAGCTGGGCTGTAAGGGGAAGTCCCATTAAAGATACTATATAAAGCTTTGTCCTTTTCATCACATTCTTGCTCTCAACTTGTTGTGGTATTTTCTATTTGCTATTTAAATATAATCTTAAGAATCTTTAAGAAAGAAAATTTTTAATTTTAAACTCTTAGCATGAATTTTTACTGTTCATCTTTATGTTCTGCATAAACATATGACATATTTACATGTGAGAATCCTGTAAACATGGAGCATCACAAACACCATCTACAAATAGGGTAGCAAGGAATTTCAGACATGTGTATGGCACATATTACCAAGTTCATGTGCATGCTCTATTGCTCCATAAGATTCCATTTTAGAAGCAGCACTAAGATAAAATAAAAAATTTTAAGATGGCAACAGCATAAACCAAGTTGGGGGTGGGGAGGGCTTCTGAGTGTGGTACCCTGTGTGACTGCATAGGTAACAATCCATGAAAGTGGCCTTCTCCTTAAGTGTATATCTTAGAAAAGATAAAAGGCTGATAAATCAAGGCAGATCTAGTATCTATCTCAAGAAGTTAGAAAAAGGACACAAAATTAAACTCAAAGAATGTAGAAGGAAGGAAATAAGAAAGAGCAGGAATGAAGTAGAAATCAAATATAAACATCAACAAAGACGTTGGTTCTTTGAAGAGAGAAAATTGAAACACCCCTAGCAATGTAATTCCTACATTAAAAGAACAATCTAATTATTATCTTAATACATGTAGAAAAAGCACTTAATAAATCTCAAAGAAAACTTTCCTTAATCTGATGAAGAGAATCTCACCTTGTGGGCCCAAGACGCTCCTGCCCTGCCCAGAGACATCTTTATAAACCGTAAACAAATAAGTAAAGTATAGAGTAGGTTAGCAAGTGATATGATCAGGTAAGAAAAAAAAAGAGCAGGAAAAGTAAGTAAGAGTACTGAAGGAGAGGGGCGCCTGGGTGGCGCAGTCGGTTAAGCGTCCGACTTCAGCCAGGTCACGATCTCGCGGTCCGGGAGTTCGAGCCCCCCGCGTCGGGCTCTGGGCTGATGGCTCAGAGCCTGGAGCCTGTTTCCGATTCTGTGTCTCCCTCTCTCTCTGCCCCTCCCCCATTCATGCTCTGTCTCTCTGTGTCCCAAAAATAAATAAACGTTGAAAAAAAAAAAATTTTTAAAAAAAAGAGTACTGAAGGAGGGTTTCAAGTTAAAGTCAAACAATCAGGGAAGGCCCCGGTAAGAAGATGACCTTTTTTTTATATATTAAATATAATTTATTGTCAGATTGGTTTCCATACAATGCCCAGTGCTCATCCCAACAGGTGCCCTCCTCAATGCCCATCACCCACTTTCCCCTCTCCTCCACCCCAGATGAAGTGAGGGAACAAGGCATACAGATCACTGAGGGAAGAGGACCGGAGGCAGAGGAAACAAGTGCAAAAATCCTAAGGAAGACAATGCCCAGTGTGTCACAGGCACAGCCAGCGTGGCTGGAACAGAGTATTGGGAGAGAAGTAGGATATAACACCAGAGAAGTAATGAGAGTCTGGATCACAAAGGGCTCCAGAAGGCTATTGGCATCACTTGGGTTTCACCTAACATGATATGGGAGGTATTGGAAAGAGGGATTTGAACATGACTGGATTTATGAATAGGATTGCTCTGACTGCTGTATTAAGAACAGACTGAAAGCTAGCAATAATGGAAGCGGGGGAGACCAGTTATGAGGATACTGCAATAATCAAGGTGACAGATTGTTAAAGTTTGAACTAAGGAGGAAGTAGTAGAGTTGAGAAGAAGATAAGGTTTTCTTCTCTACCTCATCACCAAATTGTGTACCATTTCTGAAAGGTCCTGTGGCATAACCAAGGAAAACAATTTTACAATAACCTTCATCTTCCAAAACAAGTCACATCGCTGCTTCAATGCATGATCTTTTAATTCTCCCCATTATAAAATTTCTCAGTCCTCCCTCAGGTAGCGCTTCCCTAATTAAACAGTGCATCAGTGGCCCAGTGTCTAAATTATCAATAGCACATTTGTCAGTCAACAGTAATTCAGGCAAGATGTCAAAATATGGGAAATATTTTTTATAAAACTGCTACAGGTAAGGATGAAGATTGCAAGCTCTCCCAGGGCGATTTGTGAGTTAAGGTAAAAGGTAAATGAAAGGAAGAGGCACTAGTATGCAATTACTACCCTGGTTTCCCTTCAAATGCAGCACACTTGAATCTCTTTTATCTTGTTAAATTGATTACAGGCCTTGAAGTTTCATCACTCCAGGAACCATAATGAAGGGTAACCTGCCATGTATCAGTCTAACCCTAGATTATAATTCAAGTCAATAAAATCAGGAAACTACCAAAAATGGTCATTAATGCCATAAACGAATTCAGATAATCTAATTCAACTGGTCTCTTACAAGAACAGGAATACAAATTGCTGTGCTGGGTTATTTGGGGAAGAAGAAAGGGAATGAAAAAAATAAGGAAATGCTTCTCTGTTGATATTAGCTAGATGATCTATGTTTGGGATGGTTAGAACAGAAGTCAGGCTACAAGTCCCATGCCAATGCTAAAAATACTTTTTGAAAAAGTTAAAAATTTACCAACCCATGGTCACATGTGGGCTGAGAGCATATTGTGTTTGGCCCAAGTAGTAATTTATTTTTTTAATTAATTTAATTATTGAGAGAGAGAAAGCACGTGCAAGTGAGTAGGGGAGGGGCAGAGAGAGAGGGAGAGAGAGAATCCCATTCAGCATGGAGTCTGACTCAGGGCTCCATCCCACAACATGCGAGATCATGACCTGAGCCAAAACCAAGAGCTGGACACTTAACTGATTGAGCCACCTAGGCACCCCTGGCCCAACTAGGGGCCAGAAAATGAAGAAACATTATTAGTCAATTTCCACCACTAAATTTGGATACACAAAATGCAGACCTACCTCAAATTCAGATTAGATCTCAGCAACCTTGGGTTTAGTCATGGTTTCTCCATTAACTAGCACAACATTAAGAAAATCTGTTAACTTTTCTGGGCCTCAACTTCCCCAATTTTTTAAAGTTTATTTATTTTGAGAGAGAGAGGAAGAGAGCGCACAAGTGGGGAAGGGAGAGAGACAGAGAGGGAGAGAGATTCCCAAGCAGGCTCTGCACCACCAGTGCAGAGCTCGAAGCAGGACTCAAACACACAAATCGTGCCTCAACTTCCCCATTTAAAAAAATGGGCTTCAGGGACCTGACTGGCTCAGTTGGAAGAGCATGATCTTGGGGTTGTGAGTTCGAGCCCCACATTGGGTGTAGAGATTACTTAAATAAATAAAACTTAAAAAAATAAAAATAACAAAAATGGGCCTAGATACAAATCTGTCTCCCACCTATTCTACATTCCTAGAAAGTACTAAAGAATTCACAGACACACGTCAAAGGAGAGGAAAGGGATTACTCAACAAAAGATGCCAGAGGTTAGCTGCTTAGGGACAAAAAAAAAACAATCATGATCCAAACTTCATATCATGTGCCAAAATAACTCAGAAGGATAAAAGTATAGATGGTAAAAAAAAAATTTGCAGCACAAAAATGAGAAGAAAATGTTTGCTTAAATGGTCATGTCATCAGATGGTAAAGAATTTTATAAATTTAAAGATGGAAGAAATACAAAAGGAAAATATTGGAAACCTTCTACACAAAAAAAGGAAACTAAAATACTTATAAATATTAACAAGCATAAGAGGCAAATGCAAAATGAGAAAATACATTGAGGTATGTCCAACCTCAATTTGACAGCATCTGCCTCTCTAAGTCCTAGACAAAAGGGAAGGAGGGGTGTAAACTGTTAGTAGCTAGGGGGGATATGTTTAAGTTCATAGACCTAATAACCACATGACTGCTCCACAACCAAATTAGAGGGCTGTAACTAAATGCCTGAATAACTACCCAACAGCAACCACCCTGTAAATTAGACAACTCCACGGGGTAGGCATCACAGGGGTTGTTACCCTAATTTTATAGATGAGAAAACAGGCACAGAAAAGCTAAATGAGATTGCCAAGTCATAACAACAGATAAGTATTAAAACCAACTTTGGAACCCAGCTGGGATTCTGCCTCAGTTGACCCATCTGTGAAATGAGGAAGTTGGTTAGAACCCTGGTTCTCAAAGTGCATGTTTTGGCCAGCACCAGCAGCCTCCCATGGGAACTTATTGGAAATGCAAATTCTCAGGTCACCCCAGACCCTGGAAGCCTGACCTTGGCAGTGGGGCCCAGCAATCTGTGGTCCAATAAGCCCTTCAGGTGATTCCCATGCACACTCAAGTTTGGAGAACCACTGGATTGCATGATTTCTAAGGTCTCTTACAACCTAAAATATTTACATTAATATTTGAGCATTAATCTCCAGGGCATTTTGCATAAAACCATGTAGTCTTCCTGATCTGGAACCAAAAGGTTAAAAAAAAAACGAAGTATCATTGGAGTTTGTTAGTGGGAGAAAACACTCCTTTCCCTTGGTGGAATCTATACCTATTGTGTTTGTTAAAGCTACCTATCTTATTTGGGGAGCCTGGCTGGCTCAGTTGGTAGTGCATGTGACTCTGGATTTCGGGGTCATGAGCTTGAGCCTCATATTGGGAAAAGAGTTAATGTTATTAATTTTATTTAATAGATTTTTTAATGTTTTTTTAAATTTTTTTTAATGTTTATTTATTCTTGAGAGAGAGACAGAGCACTAGCTGGAGATGGCAGAGAGGGAGGGAGACACAGAATCTGAAGCAGGCTCCAGGCTCTGAGCTGTCAGCACAGAGCCTGATACAGGGCTCAAACCCAAGAACTGAGAGATCATGACCTGAGCCGAAGAGACACTTAACTGACTGAGCCACCCTGGTGTCCCAATGTTTATTTGTTTTTGAGAGAGAGAACGAGCATGCATGGGCAGGAGTGGGCAGAAAGAGAGAGGGATGCAGAGGATTCTAAGTGGGCTCTGTACTGACAGCAGAGAGTCCGATGTAGGGCTCCAACCCGCGAACTATGAGATCATGACCTGAGCTGAAAGACACTTAACCAACTGAGCCACCCAGGTGCCCTGGAGAAAGAGTCCATTTTACTTTACTTTAAAGTTCATTTATTTTTGAAAGAGAGAGAGAGAGCGTGGCGGAGGGGCAGAAAGAGAGGGAGAGAGAGAGAATCCCAAGCAGGCTTGGCACTGTCAGCACAGAGCCTGACATGGGGCTAGAACTCACAAACCATGAGATCATGACCTGAACTGAAATCAAGAGTCAGAGGCTTAACCGACTGAGCCATCCAGGCACCCCAAAAAGAGTTCATTTTAAAACAAAACTGCAGCTGCACAGACCTCATTTACTCAGACTGATTAGCTGGACAGACTCTCTTAGGACAGTAAAAACAGCACTGCTAAAAATCAGCAGCTCTGCTCAGTTTCTTAATCCTTCTGAGCCTCATTTTACTCATCTGTGAAGTACAATGAGTTCAAACATAAGCATCTACAACCCTGGTTCTTAAACTTTGGGTACATTAGAGACTTGGGAGTTAAGACGGCAGAGCAGCATGGAGACCCTGAGCTTGTCTCAAAAACAAAGCTAGATCAGCATCAAACCATTTTGAACACCTAGGAAATTTATCTGAGGATTGACACAACAATCTGCATCACTTGAGCCACAGAACTCGGCAGGTACATGGTATGGAGAGGTGAAGTGGGGGAGAGAAAAGCTGCAGGGGGTAGGAAGCCATTTTCGCAGAGAGAGCACAGAGAGAAAGGGGGAGAGCGCGACACACCAGGATCATGTAAGGAGAGCACTCTGCCCAAAAGTACCTGGAGAGAAAGAGTGAAAACACTCACAGGGGACTGAACAAGAAATCCGTTCCCCAAAAGCACTGATGGGGAGAAAAGAGAGTTTCAATAATACCAGGATTCTAGAAGCAATGGAGAACAGAGTCTGAAGTTTTGGAGCTCAATACCTGGCAGTTCTCTGGTAAGGAGTCAGGGCAAATCCCCAGGAGCAGGCAGCATGGTCTGAGGGTCCATGTGCTACAAGGGTAGAAGCAGTTCCCCTGCTTGGAGTACATTTGGTAGAGACCATATGGCCTCCCCACATGCAAGGTCCCAGTGGACCCTGGAGAGCAGTCACATTTGCTGGTATTGGGACAAAGACACCAGAGTGCGGTGAAACCTGGCACTGGCTGTCTGTTGTGATTTGTCATAATCTCTGAACCTCTGCCACTGCACAATCACACAAATGTTTTCTGGCGCAAGCTGGCACCCAGCCACTGATGAATGAGATCCTCCCCCCACAGAGTTGGCATGTATCCAAGCTGTGGGGGGGGGGGTCTCTGAAGTGTGGGGTTTTTCAAATTTTATTTACTTATTTTGAAATAGGGAGAGAAAGAGCATGGGGGAGGGGCAGAAAGAGAGGGAGAGAGAGAGTCCCAAGTAGGCTCTGCACTGTCAGCAAAGAGCCCGATGTGAGAGGCTTGAACTCACGAACTGCGAGATCATGACCTGAGCCAAAACCAAGTGTTGGACACTTAACTGACTGAGCCACCCAGGCACCCCTGAATTGTGGGGTTTTGAAACACAACCCCATCTGAGATAAAACTCTGGAGAGAGGTGCCCCCTGACAAGCGGACAGGTTGGACATGGACAGGGTAGAGGTGAGGAGTGGATGGAGGACTGAAACAAAGGATGGGTGCTAGGTCACAGGTTGGTGAGAGTGCAAAGTTCCTGCGCCAGAGACAAGGGGTCTGGGTGAAGCCATTTCCACATCTCCCACACACGCACATGTGCACACACACACTGATCCACCCCACTAAGCTAAGCAGTGCCACCTAGTGGAGAATGGATTCATTATACCAAGCCCCACCCAACTGCACCCTCCAAGCACATCCCTCAGAAAGCAAGCACAAATCTGTCCACCCGCTTAGTGTATAGACTATAGTGTGCATCAAAGTTTCAGTTCTAGGGGAAATTGTATCTAACTTCATTAAGGTTCGTTCTGTTTGCTGGTTCATTTATTTGTTCATTTTCTTGGCTTCTGTTTTTGCTTAAATTGATTTCTTTTTTCTTAGTTTCTATTTCTTGGATGCAGAAAGAGAAATTTTTGTTTTTATTTTCTTCCTTTTTTATTTTTAAATTTTTTATTCTATTTCATTTTATTTTGTTCTATTCTATTATATAAATATTTTTTAATTTTTAAATTTTTTCTTACTTTTCTTTTCTTTCCTTTCCTTTTTTCTCTTTTCTATCAAGGTTCTTTCAACAAGCAGAACAAAACAAACCTAGGATCTTTCAACAAGCAGAACAAAACACACCTAGGATCTAGCTTCCTTTATTTGATTTTTTTGTTGTGATTCTAATAATTTTAATTTTTTATTTCATAATTTTTTTTCTTCCAAAATGACAAAAGGAAGGAACTCACCACAAAAGAAAGAACAGGAAGAAATGACAGCCAGGGAATTAACCAACACAGATATAAGTAAGATATCTGAACTAGAGTTTAGAACCACGATAAGAATACTAGCTGGGGATGGGGCACCTGGGTGGCTCAGTCGGTTGAGCATCCGACTTCAGCTCAGGTCATGATCTCATGGTTCATGAGTTTGAGCCCTGCATCGGGCTCTGTGCTAATGGCTCAGAGCCTGAAGCCCACTTCAGATTCTGTGTCTCCCTCTTTCTCTGCCCTCTCTTACTCACACTCTGTCCCTTTCTCTCAAAAATAAATAAACATTAAAAAATTGAAAAAAAAAAAAAAAGAATAGCAGGGGTTGAAAAAATCATAGAAGACACCACAGAATCTCTTTCTATGGAAATAAAAGAAAATCTAGTCAGGCCAAAATTAAAAATGCTATAAACAAGATGCAATCTCAAATAAATGCCACAATGGCAAGGATGGATGAAGCAGAGCAGCAAATCAGTGATATAGAAGATAAAATTATAGAGAATAACGAAGCAGAAAAAGAGGGAAACAAAGGCAAAAGAGCATGATACAACACTTAGAGAACTCAGTGACTTATTAAAAAGGAGTAACAACCCAATCATAGGAATCCCAGAATATGAAGAGGGAGAAAAAAGGACAGAAGGTTTATGTAAGCAAATTATAGCAGAAAACATTCCTAATTCAGGAAACTCCCATTAGATTCAACCATCACCAGGGCATATCATAGTCAAATTCACAAAATACATAGATAAGGAAAGAATTATGAAAGTATCAAGGGAAAAAAGTCTTTAACCTATAAGGGAAAACAGATCAGGTTCACAGCAGACCTATCCACAGAATCTTGGCAGGCCAGAAAGGAGTGGCAGGAAATATTCAATGTGCTGAATTAGAAAAATATGCAGTCAAGAATTCTTCTTCCAGCAAGATTGTCATACAAAATACAAGGAGAGATAAAGACTTTCCCAGATAAACAAAAACTAAAGGAGTTCATGACCACTAAACCAGCCTTACAAGAAATTTTAAGCCAGATTCTTTGACTGGAGAAAAGGCAAAACAAAACAAAAAAGACCAAAAGCAAGAAAGACTAGAAAGGACCAGAGAATATCACCAGAAACACCACCTCTACAGGCAATGCAATGGCACTAAATTCATATCTTTCAGTACTCACTCTAAATGTCAACAGACTAAATGTTCCAATCAAAAGACATAGGGTATCAGAATAGATAAGAAAACAAGACTCATCTATAGACTGTTTACAAGAAACTCATTTTAGACCTAAAGACACCTGCATATTGAAAGTAAAGATATGGAGAAACATCTATCATGCCAATGGTTGTCAAAAGAAAGCTGGATTAGCCATAGTTATATCAGACAAACTAGATTTTAAAAGACAGTAAAAAGAGATAAAGAAGGGCATTATATCATAATTAAGGGGTCTTTCCACCAAGAAGACCTAAAAATTATAAATATTTATGCCCCCAACATAAAACACCTAAATATATGAATCAATCACAAATATAAAGAAACTCTTTGATAATAATACCATAATAGTAGGGGACTTCAACACTCCACTTACAGCAAGGGACAGATCATATAAGCAGAAAGTCAAGAAGGAAACATGGCTATGAATGACACACTGGAATGGATGGACTTAACAGAACAAAAGAGATGAACATAGGAGAAAGGAAACAAAAATAAGATAAAAACAGAGAGGGAGACAAACCATAAGAGACTCTTAAATACAGAGAACAAACTGAGGGTTGCTGGAAGAGTGTTGGGTGGAGAGATGGGCTAAATGGGTGATGAGCATTAAGGAGGGCACTTGTTGGGATGAGCACTGGGTGTTACACATAAGTGATAAATCACTAAATTCTATTCTAGAATTTATCATTACACTATATGTTAACTAACTTGAATTTAAATGTTTTTAATTGCATTTTAAAAAAAGCTACGGGGGCGCCTGGGTGGCGCAGTCGGTTAAGCGTCCGACTTCAGCCAGGTCACGATCTCGCGGTCTGGGAGTTCGAGCCCCGCGTCAGGCTCTGGGCTGATGGCTCGGAGCCTGGAGCCTGTTTCCGATTCTGTGCTTCCCTCTCTCTCTGACCCTCCCCCGTTCATGCTCTGTCTCTCTCTGTCCCGAAAATAAATAAACATTGAAAAAAAAAATTTAAAAAAAAAAATTAAAAAAAGCTACTTATCTTAAATCATTTGCATATGACATATTGGTAATCGTAAACTAGTCTTTCTTCCTGAGGTCTGCATGGAGAGGGAAGCAATGAGCCCTCCTCACAGAAGTAAACTGAAGGCAATGTGGCAGGTGGGGTGACAAAGAGACCACCTGTCAATTACCACTTCATAGAAAATGAGTTTAGACCTAGAGGCCTCCAGGGTCAGCAGGAGAAACTTGCTGGAGGGAACAGCACTTTGACCTTTCCTGAGCTCTTCCTCAACTTGCCCTGACCTTGACCATATATTTTTTTTAATTGAAATCCAAGTTAGTTAACATATAGTGTAATGATGATTTCAGGAGTAGAATTTAGTGATTCATCACTTACATATAACACCCAGTGCTCATCCCAACGAGTGCCCTCCTTAATGCCCATCACCCATTTAGCCCATCCCCCCACCACCTCCCCTCCAGCAACCCTTAGTTTGTTCTCTTTATTTAAGAGTCTCTTATGGTTTGCTTCCCTCTCTGTTTTTATCTTATTTTTCCTTCCCTTCCCCTATATTCATCTGTTGTGTTTCTTAAATTCCACATATGAGTGGAATCATATGGCATTTGTCTTTCTCTGACTGATTTATTACGCTTACTATATAACACATTCTATTTCCATCCAGGTTGTTGTAAATGGCATGATTTCATTCTTTTTTTTAAGTTTATTTATTTATTTTGAAAGAGAAAGAGAGAGAGAACACGAGAGGGGCAGAGAGGGAGGGAGAGAGAGAATCCCAAGCAGGCTCTGCACGACCAGTGCAGAGTGCAACACGGGGCTCAAATACATGAACCTCGAGATCATCACCCAAGCTGAAATCAAGCACCCTGAGACACCTAGGCACCCCCCAAATTTCATTCTTTTTGACTGCCAAATAATATTCCATTGTGTATACACATCACATCTTCTTTATCTATTCATCAGTTTATGGACATTTGGGCTCTTTCCATAATTTGGCTATTGTTGATAATGCTTCTATAAACATTGGGGTGCATGTGCCCCTTCAAATCAGCATTTTTGTATCCTTTGGACAAATTCCTAGTAGTGCAGTTGCTGGGTTTCAGGGTAGGTCTATTTTTAATTTTTTCAGGAAATTCCATACTGTTTTCCAGAGTGGCTGCACCAGTTTGCATTCCCATCAGCAGTGCAAAAGGGTTCCCCCTTTCTCCACATCCTTGACAACATCTGTTGTTTCTTGAGTTGTTAATTTTAGCCATTCGGACAGGTGTGAGGTTGTATCTCACGGTGGTTTTGATTTGTATTTCCCTGATGATGAACAATGTTGAGCAACTTTTCATGTGTCTGTTACTGGTCAGATTTAAATACCAGCTCAAGGCTGACAGGGAATCCACTAGGCAAGGTTCTCCAGCAGTGGTGGCCACCATGCCAACCACAGCCCATCGTCCTCACCCCAGAAGCACTGCCACCACCACATCCTCGTTTGTTGTCACCTGTGTCCCCGCTTCCCAGTCATAGCTAGTGAGGAGGCACCTGGCTGCCCCCAACATGTCTGATGAAAGCGACATAAAACCAGCTCCATTTGCCCAACCAGGAGGAGTAGGCCACATGACACCAGAACGATACAATATGGTGCTGAGGGACTGCCCATCATCTTCCCCTACTGACACCCTCCTGAGCCTCCCGTCTTAATTAGGGGATGGAGAACACTTGAGCCTCACAGACAATGAGGAGGAGGATAAAGGCATTGACACAGGCAAGCAAAAGACCCTCAAGCTATGCTCAGGAGGCTCTTTTCTGCCAGGGAGGCTGTGGCACTGGCATCACAAGGTGCAACAAACGTGGATGGCCACCTTGTTGTTGAAGACTGCACGGAAGAAAATAACTGTGGAGAGGAGGCAAATTCCTCAGGGTGAGGTAGCTTCCCAAGAAAAATGTGATAGTTTCAGTTTGAGCATGTGTAAACTTCTTTTAAGACTTGCCTAATGTCATTAAGCAGTGACTTACTGCTTTCAGAATACTCCAGATAGAACAGACAAAAATAAAATCTAAATGTCATAAAGCAATTCATGGTACTGAGAGAAAATATACCTGTCCCTATCAACCTCTGTTTGATAAGAGATACAAATCACCTTATGAGCCTACAGAAGATGAAAATAAGTGGAACTGGATGTTAAGGAGACAGTTAAGGAAATTAAAAAAGAAGACAAAACTTTAGAAAACGTCTAAAGGTAAAGTCTACCCTAAAAAATTCTTTATTTTGGCATGAAAGTTTTGAAGAATGCAGAATTGCTCAGAAATGTGGTCAGAAACCCAATGATCCTATTTTATAGCACCTGAAAGATATTTTGCTCAAGCTCCTCAATGCTGGTGAGCCTATGACTTTCATAGAATTTCTCTGAGTCCAGTGAATATTTCTCAAAAGAGGTGTTGACTAAAACATATATAATGAGGTCATACCCAGATGATTCTGATCCCTTCTTTTCTTATGGACCATAGGTTACAGGCTGCATTGGATGACAAATACTTTGCAGGAAGAGGAATGTCACTCAGAATGCATTATACAACAGGATAGCACAAAAAAAGGAGCTTCTAGGATCATGTACAAAACAATTTCTAAAGACTCATTTTTCAATTACTTTTAGAGTCCTGAAATGCCCAGTTAGGAATGCTGAGTAGGTTTATTACAGCTAAAATTCCTGAAGACCTTCAGTTGGGGTTCTTTTTCCATAAGCATCCAATCCAAAGATCAGCCTGATACTTCGTAGGACACAGAATGATGATGACTATGACACAGGAGAAGAACCCAGGCAAGAAGAATAAAAAAATGAAGAGGAAGAAAAAGATTAACCAAAAGTAGAAGGAGAACCCTAAACCAAACTCAACTTTGCAGACTGCAAGTAGCAGTGAGCCAGGTATGTTATATATCATTTAAAGAATAGCTTACACATACTCTGAATTGCTTAGAGCTTCATTTAAAAAAATTTTCTGGGTAGCTAAATAAGTAGCTTTATAAAGGTTTTAAAACTAGTGTTTTCTTCTTAGAATTTCACTTGTCCCCCACTTTTGTGACAGATAAAGAATTCACCGTACTCTATGTACTTGCAGTGTTTGATTCTTGGTAAGTACTTTTGTCATATCTGTAAGACTACAGCTGTAAAATATCAGAATATTTAGAGACCAAGAGTGGTTTAGAAAACCTTCCTGAGAAACCTACTGAAGCAGTTTCCAAGACAGCTTGCATACTTGTGCCTTCCTCCCTGTGTAGTAGAATGTAGACTCTTATACTAACTAGTTGACGCCCTTTTAACCCAACCAAGTGTGTGGTTAAGGGTCCAGTCAGACCATATTCAATAACTATTAGCTTGAGGACTTTTGTATTGACTGTTAAATTAAAAGAAACTTTGTCATAGTCAGGTGATTAGTCACTAGGGTGTTAATAAAGTCTTGTTTTCATTTTATACTTTGTCATTAAGTACACTTAAACCGTTAACAAAGCAGTTTTTGCACCACTCTACCTTCTAGGAATGCTATCCTTTCATCTTTTGGTAAGTTTGTATCAGAGGCTTTTTGTTGAACGGAGGCTAAAATATCAAGGGGGAAAAGATGCTCTATAGCACTGGTTTTCAAAGTGTGGCTCCCAATGTGATAATCTAGGACTGCCAGGATGCCATATGGTTCGGCTGAGCCGAGGTCTGTATTTTGGCGTAAAACAACAGGAGAAGCTGACCCTCACCTAAGGTAAAACCAACTTTAATTCACTGGCTTGAAAATGTTGTAGGTAAACTGAATAGATCAGCAAGGACTGGGCTGGGGAGGAGGAGACCAGAGATCACTGGATCCTGAACCACATACGTCTCTGAAGGTAATGATTAGGTGGTGGTGGTGCAGAAAGGACTAAGGCACAAAGCTAGTTGCAGAAGAATAAAAATACTGTGATGCCACTTACGTAAAGTTTGAAAATATGAAAAAAATACTACATACTTTGGCATAAAAGTGTGTATTTAACAACACATGTTTCATTCAAGAAAATGAAGACAAAGGAAAAATGCACATGGGACTGAAACACCAAATTCATAATACTGGTTACTACTTGAGAAAAAGATACGCAGAGCTTCAACTCCATTTCTACTGCTTTATTTCTTAAGCTAGAGAGGGGTTACATGGGCCCTTCGGAAGTTCATATTAGTATGGCTATAGCTTTTTTTAAATTACTTTAGAGAGAGAGAGCATGAGAGTAGGGATGAGGGGCAGAGGGGAAGAGAGAGAGAATTCTACGCAGGCTCCATGCTCAGTGCAGAGCCCAGTGCGGGGCTCAATGCAAGGTTCAATGCAGGGCTCAATCCTACAACCCTGGGATCATGACCTAAGCGGAAAGCAAGAGTCGGATGCTCAACCGAGACCCAAGTGCCCAAGTATTGCTATAGTTTTATGTATGACTTTAAGTAGCAAATGGGCCTAACCTCTAGAAACTAGATGAGAAAGTGGGTGAAAGGGCAGTTGATCACAGAAAGAATGGTGGCCCATGAGTTTGGCAAGAAGGTCTTGTTTCCACATTCAGTTAAGGTTACTTAGCTACCTTATCTGGATGGCATTAATGACTTCCTCTCCCATATGCCACAATAGCATACTTCATAATCTGCTTTACATGAGCCTTCCTAAATTGTGAGCTCCTCACTGGTTGGAACCCCAAAGCGTCTTATTCATTTTCTGTCTTAAAGTACCAAGTACCTCCAGAGACAAGTTAGCCTCAGGCAAAACTATAAAAATGAGACAGTTGGTTCTCTAGTTCCTTTGTCTCTTTTTCAAATGCTCTTCATTTCCAGGTAGTGACCTCTGTCCTCCTCTCCATCTCAAACATTATCTCCAGGCACCTAAAATCAGGATTACCCACTGTCATTCTGCATACAGACCTCCCTTCTCTGGGCGCACCCGATGCTCCAGATGTCATCCTCATTCCTCTACTCCTTGCCTCTTCTCAGAATTTCTGTTCTATTTCTTCAAGACCGTGCCTTGAATAATATTTGGTTAATGATAGGTTCAGATAGGTTATGATACCATTCTAACTTACAATGAACTTATCTCTGAAAGGGCCTATGAAATGGTGCCAAGATGGGGAATTTCAAACCCTGTGACAAGGCAGTGGAAGAAAGTTTTGGAAGATTTTAACTTACACTATATAAAGAGGCAGCAAGTTGGCTTACATGTAACCTCTAACCTCCACAAGTTGTAATTTAGTGTTAGCTGACCACGAAGCAAACAAAACTTATTTATTTATATATCTGTATTTTTTAGAGATAGAATCCTAATCAGGCTTCATGCCCAGCATGGAGCCTGACGTGGGGATTGATCTCTCGACCATGCAATCATTATTACCCAAGCCAAAATCGAGAGTCAGAGGCCCAACAGACTGAGCCTCCCAGGCACCCCTAAAGCGAACAAACTTTAACACTGATGTAATCCCTTGCAATCTTATATACGCTTTTAACTGTTAAATTAAGACATTTTTCTTATAAAGCTGCCCCCTCAATCTAAGGATAGTTATACCCTCTAGCAATATGAGATATACTGGTATCTGGGGAAAGTACCAACACTTCACAGAAATTCCAGGCTCAACTTTAAATTTTTTTTAATGTTTATTTATTTTTGACAGAGAGAGAGAGAGACAGACAGAGCATGAG
The DNA here is from genome assembly GCF_018350155.1 of Leopardus geoffroyi. Lineage (NCBI taxonomy): Eukaryota > Metazoa > Chordata > Mammalia > Carnivora > Felidae > Leopardus > Leopardus geoffroyi. The sequence continues at coordinate 100,102,221 of NC_059343.1, read as the reverse complement.
TGGGGAAGGGGCAGAGAGAGAGGGAGACACAGAATCCCAAGCAGGCTCCAGGCTCTGAGCTGTCAGCACAGAGCCCGACGCTGGGCTTGAACTCACAGACCATGAGATCATGACCTGAGCCAAAATCAGATGCTCAACCGACTGAGCCACCCAGGTGCCCCCCTTTTTTAATTTTTTTAATGTTTATTTATTTTTGACAGCCAGGCTCAATTTTAATCTCACTAACCTATTGGGGGCTCATCCAATTCATAAATGTAATTCTACAACCTAGTAACATTTGGTTTTGTACCTTGTACAATTAACCAATGTAGAGAAAACAAGCTGCTTATACAATAGTCCCCCCCTTATCTGTGGAGGATACATTCCAAGACCCCAAGTGGATGCCTGAAACCACAGATAGTACCAAACTTTATATATACTATGTTTTTTCCTATACATACCTATGATAAAGTTTAATGTATAAATTAGGCAAAGTAAGAGATTAACAATAGCTAATAATAAAATAGAACAATTAATATAGTAATAATTATGTGAATGTAGTCTCTCTCAAAATATCTTACATCCTGTATTCACCCTTCTTCTTGTAATGATGTGAGATGATATAATGCCTACCTGATGAGATGAAGTGCGGTGAACGATGTAGGGATTGTGACATAGCATTAGGCTACTATTGACCTTCTGACAATACCAGGAGGAGGACAACCTGCTTTGGGATTGCAGTTGACCATGGGTAGCTGAAACCATGGACAAGTAGGGACTAATGTAGTCATTTAATAAATGTTTGAGTATTTACTATGCTCCAGGTGTTGTTCTAGGTATTTGGGGGACATAGTGAAGAAAACAGACCACAAGCCCTGCCTTTGTGGTGGGGAGGTGGTGTGATGGGGGTTAATGGCGATAGAGATTATAACAACAAAGATAAAAATTGGTTAAATGGGAAAAGTTCTAAGCTATGAAAAAACTAGACTGGGGTATGGATATGAGAGTCAATGGGGAGGGAGTGGTGATAGCTTTAGTTAGGGTGATCAGGGAGGATCCTTGGTGAGTACTCTTTGACTAAAACCTGAATTCTAAGAGGGCAGCCATGGGATAACCTGGAAGGGAAATTCCCATGAAAATGACTAAGATCATAAAAATGGAGGAGGTGGGATCCATAGGCATGTATTTCTAGTACTTTCTTCTATACATACAGCAAGCATTTACTGCTTTAAGGTGGACCAGAGGACTAAAATTAGAATTCTACTTCCTCTGAAATAAATGCATACTTAGAAAGTGAGGAAATCCTGACAAACCTCACTAATAACCCTTAATTCTGATAATGTTCATTGTATATTATCACATTGAACATTCACAAAAACCCTGTGGGATGGTAACTATTACCTTCAAGAAATGAAACTCAAGACCAGAGAGACAATTTACCCTAAGCCACAAACTGTTAATGATAGAAGAACAGGAAACTTTCTTAACATGATAAAGAATATCTATCAGCAATCAATAGCCAACTTTCTATTTAAGGGTATGGGAGTGGAAATCTCTAGTCAAAGAGGAGAGTTAAGAATTATAGTTTCTGCGGTGCCTGGGTGGCTCAGTCAGTTAAGCATCCTAATCTTGATTTCTGCTCAGGTCATGGTGTCATGGTTGGTGAGACTGAGCCCCGAGATGGGCTCTGCGACGGAGCAGAGCCTGCTTGGGAGTCTCTCTCTCCCTCTCTCTCTCTGCCCTTGCCCTGCTGGGGCATGCACATGCACACTATCCCTTTCTCTCTCTCTCAATATAAATAAATAAACTTAAAAAGAATTATAGGAGCACCTAGGTTGCTCAGTTGGCTAAGTGTCTGACTTCAGCTCAGGTCATGATCTCACAGTTAGTGAGTTTGAGCCCCACATTGGGCTCTCTGCTGTCAGCACAGACCCTGCTTCAGATCCTGTCCCCCCCCCTGTCAAAAATAAACATTTAAAAAAAGAATTATAGTTTCTTACCAACCTGAAAAAATGAAACTGAGCTATATACAAAATAGCAGAGTGATTATTTCTGAGTAAGGAATTAAGGGTGGTTTTTCTTTTCTTTTTTTTTTTAATGTTTATTTATTTATTTTGAGACAGAGCACAAGCAGGGGAGAGGTAAAGAGAGAGGGAGAGAGAGAATCCCAAGCAGGCTCCAAGCTCAGCATGGAGTCCAATGTGGGACTCGATCTCACAACTGTGTGATCATGACCTGAGCTAAAATCAAGAGTCAGACACTCAACTGACTAAGCCACCCAGGTGCCCCTGATTTTTATTTTCTTAATTCAAGCTCTGCACATTATTGGCTGTGCATCCTTGGGGAAGTTGCTAAACCTCTGTCTGTTTTGGTTTCCTAATTTGCAAAATATGGATGATAATAGTAGTCACATCATAGGTTTATTGCAAGAAGGAATTAAGATAATCTATGCAAGTGCTTAAAACAGTGCCCAACCTATAATGAGCACTTAATAAATGATTACCATTACTTCAATATAATATTAATTTGCATTGAGTTTGAGCATATGTTCATATGCTCAAAAGTCATTTGTCCATATGTATAAAAACCATATGTATCTATGATTTATCCATCCATGTCCTTTGCTCATTTTTCTATGGGCTTATGGTCTTAAAATTTATATGAGCAAGACATGTGTGATTTTTGCTTCCTTGTTTTGGCTTATCTGTTTTTTTATCTGTTGTACAAAGAATATGTATTATTTTTATAAATAGAAAAAGTGTGGATACTAAAACTTGCTGGAAAGACTTTAGCAGCCTTAGCAGACCTTTTCTTGACTCTACTTATCCCTAAATGCACCACAAACTATTCTAATTCTGCTACCATCTCATTGATTGTTTGAGAAGCAGAAGACCTACTTTTTAGGACAAAGGGCAAACTCCTTAATGAAGTATTCATGGCCCCAATCAGCTTTAAAGGCCTACCTGCCACCCTGCCCAATGCTTCAGCCATTTCATTCCCTGGATACACACCCACATACACAGCCATCTCTACCACTGTTCATGCTATTTCCTTTACCTTCACTAACCTCCCTTCCACCCACCTTTAGTTCCAATTGAACTCCTAGTTTTAGGACCCACCTGAAATGCTTCCTCTTGAGCACCTCCCCAGGTACCAACCCACTTCCTTCACCTCTCCTCCTCCACCAGCTAATCATTCTCTCTTCCATGCTCCCACTTTATGCCCATCCCTATTAGAGCACTTGGCACCTTGTGTCATCATTATCCAAGTATCTGTATAACTCTCTAGACCATGAACTAGGACAAGCCATGGGTCTTAGGTACCTGTGATTCCCCAACCCCTAACATAATTCCAGGCAGATAGTAGGCACTTAATACTCACTCAGTAAATGATTGAATGACTAGGGTCTGGAGTGTTTGTCCTGTAGCTTCAAGTGGACAGCCTAGCTTTTCATGACCTGGGAAGACACTTGTACGGTTTTTGCTTTGTGTTGTTTTTGGTAACATGCTATCTTCTTTAAAGTGAATAGTGATGATCCTGTTGAAAGTTTTGAAAAAAGATTAGATGGAGACAGCATGGAGGTAAAGAAAGCAGGAATACTCTGATTTCACATGAAAAACCATCTACCCGGGAGCTTTGTCTCTGCTATGTAACAGTAGAGGCAGCCCTGGTCATGGCACCTGGTAGGAAATGGGAGTGTCCTCTTCCGCACCTTCCTCACCAGATGACTTCCATCACACAAGAGGCCATCTAGGTCTGCCCTCTGGCCGGAAGCAACATCTGCTTCCTTTCCCTACCCCCAAGGCTCAGGCTTTTCTTAGAGCCAAGGACCCTCCAAGGTTGTGAGTGCATTTGAACAAGGGCCACGTGGAGACAACGTCCTGCCTTTACTGTCCTTCTCAGTCAGGGCATGATGCCCATCTTTTGAATCCAAGTCTTCCCTCCTCCGGGAAGCCTTTACTGAGGCCTCCTGACTCACTTGGCTGAGTCAATATATTACAATGTAAATATGGAAATGTTTTACATCATCAATCCAAAGACAACAAGGACATACCTGTAATTGAACAAGGGCGCTTAATACTTACTGCAGTGAAGAAACACACACCATGGTGAACCGTGTGGTGTTGCAGTAAGAAGTTGTAAGAACCTATTACAAGAATTGGGATTGGGCTGGATTATTTTGGGAAGTTTTGAAGGAAACAGGGGCTTGCTCTAGATAAGATGCTATTACAAAGTAGGGACAGTTCTATGACTGATATTTCAATAAATCTTATCTGTAAGGTGGGGAGACGAGAATCAGGATAAAGTTGTAACTGGCAAAGAAGTGGTAGATATCCGTTTTAGCCAAGAGGAAGATGTTAACATTCTGTGACCTTATTTTTGTCTCTGCTTAAAATTATAAAATGGCCTTGTTTTGTCTTTCATCACGGTCTCTGATCTTGTCTGATATTGGTGTTCTGATATTGATTATGTCCAGCAGGAGAATAAAATGGCCTAGCATGAGTTCCAGTCCAGCTCTGAATGTCAGAGGCTGCTCTTCTTTTTCATTTTCAACACGTAGTCCTTTCTCCCAAATACAGTGTGTTATGCAACCAGAGATGATGGCACTTGCTTCTCCATCCTTGGCAAGGTCTTGCATGAAACATTATATGAAGGTGTCTAATAAAAACTTGCTGGTTGGGGATCAGGAGGGCTGGTCTGGAACTTTCCAAGAGCCTCAACTCATGGCCATTTACTTTGTACATGGTTAATTAACCTTCTGCTGTCAAGTTTCTCCTGAAGCTGCATGTATAAGAAGTAGTCCTGTTTCGACTTCAGATTAAAGGTCATGAGACTGGATCTAGTTGTGGCTCCTCCATCAAGTTGCATGACCTTGGGGAAGCTAGTTAGCTGCTCTAGGCCTTAATTTCCCCATCTAAAAACGAAGAGACTTAGCTTCAATATCTCAAGGCCTTTCCAGCTATGAAATTTTGGAAGAATATGCATTTTCTCTTGCATCTCTTCTACCTTTATGGAAAGTGCTAAATGGCACATGGCCACACATCATTATAGAAGCACTCAACAAATAGTGCTATAGGTGAGCTGTTTAAAATTTTAAAATAACCGATATTTTAATCTTATGCTATATGTCAGTATTAATTCCAAATGGATTAAGGAGTTAAATGTAAACATTCAAAAGACTTTCAAAAAGAAGAAAATATAAAATTTTTCTCTAGATAACAAAAGATTTGCAAACTTAGAATGGTGTTAAAATCATGGGGTACTGGGTGGCTCAGTCGGTTGAGTGTCTGATGCTTGATTTTGGCTCAGGTCATGATCCCAGTGTTGTGGGATTGAGCCTTGCATCCACGCTGAAGGTGGAGCCTGCTTAAGATTCTCACTCTCTCCCCCTCTGCTCCTCTCCCCCACTCGCACATGCTCTCTAAAAAAAAAAAAAAAAAAAAAAAAAAAAAAAAAAAAACATAAAAAAAATTACCAGATTTTGTAACATAAAAATGAAAAATTGTGTGCTTAGAAATATAACCAACTTAGAAGACAAAATGAAACTAGGGACATATTTTCAACAGATGGTTAATATCCTAAATATAATCCCATCTCATTCCGTTTACCTATTTCACTGAAATCTTGACTGAAGGCAGGGTATGAACTCAACCAGGGAGAAAGTGTGTAACTCTATATATCTGGAAACAACTATATTTTGGTTTTGGATTAGATGATTCTCTCTGAAGGCCTGAGAAACTACCCAATAGTTTCTCTCCAGTGGTTCAAGAATGGAAAGGTTACTAGTGATATAATAATACCTTGTATACATATAAAACGTCACAGTAAAAAGAAGGGCATTTACTCCATTATCTTATTTTATTCTTAGAGCAACACTGTAAGATGTAGGTAATGATGACTCTAACTTCACAAACGATAAACTGAGGCAGAGAAATGGTAAGTACCCTTTCTAAGATCACCTCAGGGGCTAAATGTTAAAACCAAATCTGTACCTCAGACTGGGATTCTGCCTCAGTTTTGCTCTCTTTATAGTGAGGATTACAAATTAGAAATTTTCTACATTGCCTTCCAGATTTAAACCAATGATTTATGATAGCACCATGCTCTATTATTGAGGTGGGGACTAGAAGAAAAATAAAAACATTGAAATTTTGCTGGGTTGATGAAAGGAAAACATCCCTCCTAAACTTGATAGGATTTATTGGTATTAAATACCAAAATATTATTTGCTATTTTTTTTCAAAAGACATTTTTAGTATTACAAAACTTTTTTTTTTACCAGAATGAGTAGAAAATAGCAGTAAATTTCTCCATGATTTTCAGAATTACTTATGCTGGAGGTCTTGATTAAGTGGATTTTGAAATCAAAAGTCTTGGACTGTTGCCTCAAAAACATCCTAGGAAGCCTACGCTTTTATTTAAAAAATAAATTGTAATGTTTATTCATTTTTGAGAAAGACAGAGCATGAGCAGGGTAGGGGCAGAGAGAGAGGGAGACACAGAATCCAAAGCAGGCTCCAGGCTCTAAGCTGTCAGCACAGAGCCTGATGCAGGAATCCAACGTACAGATCTGGAGGGGATCATGACCTGAGCCCACCACTTAACCGACTGAGCCACCCAGGCAACCTGGATGCTTACCCTTTTAAAGTTTTTCATGCTTATTAGCTCTTAGGAGATGACTTGGTCCTGGAAAAGTAGTATCTCCCTTTTGTTCATTCTTTGGGGTGCTACAATAAATTTGTCAGGGTTCATTATAATACCTTCTAGTTCCTCTCATTCACCAATTCTTCAACACTCAGTTCTTTTTTTAAGTTTATTTATTTATTTTTGAGAGAGAGAGCACAAGTGGGGGAAGGGCAGAGAGAGAATCCCAAGCAGGCTCCCTGCTGCCAGCGAATTGCCCAATGCAGGGCTGGAACCCACCAACCCACCAATTTGAGATCATGACCTAAGCCAAAGTCAGATGCTTAAATGACTGAGCCACCCACATGTCCCTTCCACACTGCATCCATGTCAATTTTGTCTACTTTCCAAGTAGCTTTAACCATGTTAAGTTGTCCAACTTCTTCTCTCTTTCTTCTTGGGAGATTTTTACTACTCCTGGGGTCTGAGCTATATACCATTTTTATGACCCTGTCCCTACTTGCATGAGTCATTACCAGGTGGAAATCAAGAAACACCTTACAGTTCACATAGCCCAAAGTGTCTCAATATCGGACCACTATAGTTTTTCAGACAATGGTAAAACTTAAAGGACAGGAGTTGCGCAGACCCGAAAGTAATGGCAAGACCCTAAGGCCTCAAAGAACAAACAGGGAGGTAAGTGGGAGCAACCCCTAGGGGCCTCGGTCATTCATTGGACGCCGAGCACGTCACTCTTTGCGTCTGGACGAATGAGGGTGGAGCTCAAGAGGAGGGCACGCGGCCCATTGTTGACGCCTCTGGCCCCGCCCACCGTCCTCCGGCGGGTGGACTCTCACTGGCCGTGGCCAGTGTCGCCCGAGGGAAGGCCTGGGTGGGCCGCTCCCCACAACCGTCCCCTGCCCTTCCCGTCCGGGGCCTCCTCGGGCACCGCCACCGACTGCTGTCCCCCTCGGCGGCCACCTCACGCCGGGCCCCGTTGCCCTCGGCCTCCCGTCGGCGGCAGCGGGCTAGGTGGCCGCCACCTTCGCCTCCAGCGTCGCCGCAGCCCTGTCTGTCGCCTCCCCGGTGAGGTACTCCCTGGTGCCATGTCCGCCTCCGGAGATGGAGGCCAGGCCCCGGGTGGCCAGGAGAACCCCATGGATGAGGCGGGGGCCCCGGCGGCCGGAGGGGGCAACGAGGTGGCCGGCGGCGAGGCGGGGGCCGGCAGTGATGGAGTAGCCAGGGGCGATGCGGTGGCCGCTGGAGACGGAGTGGCTGGTGGCGATGGGATGGCCGGAGACGAAGCGGTCGGTGGCGACGGGGTGGCCGGAGACAGAGAACGGGTGGCTGGAGACGGAGAGGCAGTGGCCGGAAATGGAGACTGGGAGGCCGGAGACGAGGACAGAGTGGCCGGCGGAGATCGGGTGGGCGGAGGTGGAGTGGCCGGCGGAGAATGGGTGGCCGGAGATGGAGACTGGGAGGCCGAAGACGAAGACAGAGTGGCCGGCGGGGATTGGGTGGGTGGGGGTGGAGTGGCCGGCGGAGACTGGGCGGCCGGAGGTGGAGACGGAGTGCCCGGCGGAAACTGGGGGGCCGGAGATGGAGAGGCCGGCGGAGACGGGGTGGCCGGAAACGAAGCGGCCGGCGGAGACTGGGTGGTCGGAGCAGGAGTGGCCGGTGGAGACGAGGTGGCCAGAGGTGGAGATGGAGTGGCCGGAGGCGGAGACGGAGGGGCCGGAGGCGGAGACGGAGACGGAGGGGCCGGAGGCGAAGACGTGGTGGCCATGGGCAACAGAGTGGCCGGAGGCGGAGTGGCCGGAGGCGGGGATGGAGTGGCTGGAGACGGAGTGGTCGGTGGTGGAGACATGATGGCCATGGGCGACAGAGCGGCCGGCGGCGGAGACGGAGCGGCCGATGGAGGAGACCGAGTGGCTGGAAACGGAGTGGCCGGTGGTGGAGACGGAGCGGCCGATGGAGGAGACGGAGCAGCCGGTGGCGGAGACGGAGCGGCCGGTGGCGGAGACAGAGCCGCCGATGGCGGAGACGGAGTGGCTGGAGACGGAGTGGCTGGTGGTGGAGACGGAGCGGCCGATGGAGGAGACGGAGCAGCCGGTGGCGGAGACAGAGCGGCCGATGGCGGAGACGGAGTGGCTGGAGACGGAGTGGCTGGTGGTGGAGACATGATGGCCATGGGCAACAGAGTGGCCAGCGGTGGAGACGGAGCGGCCGATGGCGGAGACGGAGCGGCCGGGGACTCCGGGCCCCACCCTGCCGAGGCTGCCGTTTCGGCCGCGCCTGCGGAAGGCCTCGGGGAGGAGGCGGTGGGCCCCGAGGGCGGGAATGCCTTCGAGGCTGGCGAGGACTCGGACTTCGGGCCGGCAGACGAGGACGGGGCGGAAGAGCCCGAGGCCGCCGGGGACGTAATTGTGGACGCCCACCATTTCCCAATGGTGGGATTCCGCTTTACGTTCCTGGAGCTGGTGCATTCACTGCTACACCTCGTCCACTACAACAACCACATCCTCGTGCGGCCCCGGCCTCTGCAGCTCAACATTCCCCCTGCGCCCCCAGCGGCGACTGCGGCCCACGAGGCCCAGGGCACGTCGTCGTCGTCCTCGGAGGAGGAGGCTACCTGGGAGACCGCGGAGGAGCCTGACGAGGAGGAGCCGGTGGCCACAGAGGGTGAGGGGGACCCGCGCGTCCCAGGGGCCGGGGCTGTGGGCGGTTGCGGGCGCCTGGGCACAGAAGCCGAGGTTGGGGGCGCCCCCAGACTGAAGGCCGAGGGCCCGGGTGGGAGCCCCGTGCCGTAGCTACCAGTGGCTTTGAGAAGGAAACGTGCCGCCTTCTGGCAACCGCGGCTAAGACAGCCGAAGGCCGCGGGGTAGGTGGAGGTCTGCACGGGGTAGGTGCAGGAGGGTGGGAGGATGTGCAGGAGGGCGGGAGGGGCTGTGCGGGTCAGCGCAGGTGGGGGTGCAGGGGGCGGGAGGGGTCTGCAGTTCAGCGGCGTACAAGGCGCAGGAGGGAGAGACAGGGGTGGACCCAGAAGGAACAGAGCGAGCCAGGGGCACACCTCATTTTTGTCCACGGCTGTTAAAAATGCCAAGTTTTAGAACGTTCATCCCCCAATCATTATGAACTGACGGGGGAGCACTTGGGAAAACTGAAATATTCAGGCATTGAGGGACTAATGAGCTTCATGGGAGAATTTGGAGTTGAGGCCAAACATGGTTGCAAGAAATCTCTGACAAGAACACACACAATGCAGCAGACACTGATGATTCTGATCCCTTCTTCTCCGGAGGGTCAGTTATAATAGCAGCACAGGGTGGCAGCTTGACTGGAAAGAAAGAATGTCACTGTGAAAGTGACCAAGCAGCAGAAGGGTGAGGGCCATGGAAGGGCTGTATCAACCAGGAGGAAGGGCCCCAGCTCTTCTCTTAGTTCCTTCTATCCTCCCGCTTCTCCTGCGGGTACTCTACTAGATGTCACTCTTCCTTATGCATCACGATATTTCTTCCTGTGAATGTCTGCTCCAAAGTCTGTATTATTCTTCACCAAAGGAACAACAAACTATCAGCAGGAAAACCCTGATAAGGAGGCGCAAGTCTCGGAGAGCGGGGAAGAAGAGACGTTTAACAAACACCAAGAAGGATCTCACTGAAAAGCATTTGGACCCACCACAGAACAGGCCCAAAAAATCCAGGTATCCGTATAGCTCCACCTATCACCCAACCATTCCTGACATTTACCTGTTACTGACCGGGTTTTGTTTTTTTTTTTTTTCCTTAATTCTCCCAATAAATTAAGAAGTTTGTTTAAAATGAATTCAGACATTCAGTTTTACCTACTTAGAATGTTAACACAACACTCAGGTACCTAGTAATAGAAATCACAGTATATTTTGAAATCTATTTCGTGGCTCCTCATTCGTTCTTGTGAGCTCTTTTGTCCTCTACCTATAAGACTACTAACAAATGGTAAACGTATCAGTAACTGAGACCAGTCTTTGTTTAGAAAACAGCCGAAGCAGCAGCTAAAGTGGCTGGGCTGTTTCCTGCTGGGGCATTCATTACTTGGCCATGGAAATGTACCCCCTTGTACCAACTAGGAGACTATACCCTTTCGAATGTGATTACATGCAAATGGCAAAAAGTTCAGAATTTCAAGTAGGACTGCATTTAATGATTAATACCTAAGTGTGGACTTTTGTATTTTATGTGACAGTCCAAAGAAACTTAGTCATAGTATGGCTATTACTTATCACTGAATTGGTAATTAAGTCTTGAAGTATATCTTGTCTATGAATATATTTAAATGATTAACATTTGATTTTTTTTTTTTTTTTTTTGCATTTTCAAAGCTGTGTATTTTACAATAACAGCCTGTTTCTCGTATGGTAGATACGGAGAATCAAGGGTCTGGGAAGGTAAGGGAGTATCGTTTGTGGAATCAGCATAGGCTTTTAAGGTGAAGAGATTTTCTTAAATCCCAGAATCCTCTCGAGGGAAAGAAAAAAGCATTGATGGTATTAGGCAAGAGGGAGGCCAGGTTGGTAGGAGCACGTGATCGAAGCCATGGGCCGCACGAGCACCCCAGGCACAAGGGTGCAGGTTACAAGAGGAAACTGTGTTCTCTCCTTGTTGAGAAATAGCCCACGGACGTAGCAGGTATATATAGGGCTGTTTTCATAGGTTTGGAAAGTCACCGTTGGTGGTTACGGCTCTATGATTGCTAATTTTCTCTCATTTCATCCTGCAGCTGGGAGGAACAAAACGAGATGAAGAAAAGAAAGAATCTGTTCATTGTTTCTGGTTTCTCATTTTCTAGAAGCGCATGGGAATTTTATTAACACTGACGTCATTCCAAACCGCATCCCCCAAAGAGTGACATCCAATGAAATCTGCCTTTTCTGTTACACTTGACAGATACGTTTGACAGCATGTGTTCTCATCAAAAATAAGTTTGTTTTAAAGGAATAAACTGGAAGGAAGACAGATTTTATGTAGAGAAATCATTTTAACTCCAGTCTTTTACCTCTTTGTTTTGACGCACCATGCCTTCATTAAAAGGTATCACTGCCTACCATTTGACGAGCCTGTTTTAAATTATTTTATTATGGCCCCAAATAAATTAAAATGTCAAGGTGAAAACAACTTTTGTAAAGAGGGAGACGGAGGTCAGGTCTTTAGAGCTATGCGGCTCACTGTGTCAGGAACTAGTCGCATGTGGCTACTGAAACCCGCCCGGTCTCATTTGAGACACGCTGTTAGGCATAAAAAGGACACAACTCACTGATAATTTTATGCTGATTATATATCGAAACGATACCAAATTGAGTTAAGATGTACTACTGAAATTAATTGTGCCCACTTCTTTTTACTTCTTAGCGTGGCTACTAGAAAAAGTGACACACGTGAGTTGCATCGTAATGTCTATTAGCACTGCTCTACAGTGTGGTTTGGAAGGAAACCTGGTGGATGGCCCAGCTGGTCTGCAGGCCACATGGTGCTGCTGGGCCTCGACCCAGACACTGATTTAGAGGGTGGTTCTCAAAGTTTGGGCCCCACGACAGCCTCATCAGCACCAGCCAGGAATTCTTAGGTTCCACCCAAGACCTGCTGAATCGGAACCTCCGAGGGCAGGCCCCGAAATGGGTGCTTTCACAAGCTCTTCAGGGGATTCTGATGCAGCTACGGTTTCAGAAGCACTGCTTCAGAGGCACAGGGGAAGATGAGACTCACCTATGGTAGAACCAGCCTTCATTCACTGGCTTGGGACTTGCAGGTCAACTGAACAGGATGGCAAGGGCTGGACTGGGGAGGGGGCCAGAACCCACAGGGGCTGAGACACAGGAGGGCTCACACTGGGTGATGGCAGAAAACTGCAGAAATAAAAAACCTGATTCCAGAAGGATACAAACATGACACCATGTATATAAAGTCTTACAGCACATGCAAAATGATCACCGTGTACTCATCGTGGATACAAATATCTAGAGGAAAAAGCATGCATAGGAGAGATGCCTGCAAATGTAGCATGTGTGGGTGGGAAAGGTAAATAACTCATTTAGGGTGGGGACTACCTCTTGGGGAAACCAAGGGAGGAGAATCCTACTGGGGAGGGCTCCATAGTGGCTTCAACTGTATTTCCAATGTTACATTTCTTAAGCTGCGTGGTGGATACATACATGTTGATAGAGTATTATAATTTTTCATTGATCTGAAATATTTCATAATAATGAAAAAAAAAAGAAAGGGAGAAAATGGACTACAATCTGTTCAAGAAACAAGAAAGATAGGGGCGCCTGGGTGGCGCAGTCGGTTGGGCGTCCGACTTCAGCCAGGTCACGATCTTGCGGTCCGTGAGTTCGAGCCCCGCGTCGGGCTCTGGGCTGATGGCTCGGAGCCTGGAGCCTGTTTCCGATTCTGTGTCTCCCTCTCTCTCTGCCCCTCCCCCGTTCATGCTCTGTCTCTCTCTGTCCCAAAAATAAATAAACGTTGAAAAAAAAAAAAGAAACAAGAAAGATAAAGTCATAGTTGACTCAAATAGAGGATCAGAGAAGGGGAAAGGTCCTGGATTTGAGACAAGACGGCTTCATTTCTACATTTAGTTAAGGCTTCCTAGGTGCCCCCCTGAGGAGCATGAGATACCTTCTCTCGTGTTCTGTGCTAGCACATCTTGTATTCTAACATACATAGAATCTAATACATACATCCCCCAACATCAATCCCTGGACTGAACCTCTGAATGGTTGGGACCTTAAAGGGTTTTAGTCTTTCTTTTGCGAAGCCCTAATTAGATGCTTAACTAATGTCTGCTAAAATGAAGTGAACTTAACGCTCCCGCAACTCTGCTTTAAAATGTATTATCAGGGGTGTCTGGGTGGCTCAGTTGGTTAAGCATCTGCCTTTGGCTCAGGTCATGATCTCAAAAGCAACAGAATATACTTTCTTCTCGAGTGCACATGGAACATTCACCAAGATAGATCACATACTAGGTCACAAAACAGCCCTTCATTAAGTATACAAGAATTGAAATCATATCATGCATACTTTCAGACCACAATGCTATGAAGCTTGAAATCAACCACAGGAAAAAGTCTGGAAAACCTCCAAAACCATGGAGGTTAAAGAACACCCTACTAAAGAAGGAATGGGTCAACCAGGCAGTTAGAGAATAAATTAAAAAATATATGGAAACAAACGAAAATGAAAATACAACAATCCAAATGCTTTGGGATGCAGCGAAGGCAGTCCTGAGAGGAAAATACATTGCAATCCAGGCCTATCTCAAGAAACAAGAAAAATCCCAAATACAAAATCTAACAGCACACCTAAAGGGAGTAGAAGCAGAAGAGCAAAGACAGCCTAAACCCAGCAGAAGAAGAGAAATAATAAAGATCAGAGCAGAAATAAACAATATAGAATCTAAAAAAACTGTAGAGCAGATCAACGAAACCAAGAGTTGGTTTTTTGAAAAAATAAACAAAATTGACAAACCTCTAGCCAGGCTTCTCAAAAAGAAAAGGGAGATGACCCAAATAGATAAAATCATGAATGAAAATGGAATTATTACAACCAATCCCTCAGAGATACAAGCAATTATCAGGGAATACTATGAAAAATTATATGCCAACAAACTGGACAACCTGGAAGAAATGGACAAATTCCTAAACACCCACATCCTTCCAAAACTCAATCAGGAGGAAATAGAAAGCTTGAACAGACCCATAACCAGTGAAGAAATTGAATCAGTCATCAAAAATCTCCCAACAAATAAGAGTCCAGGACCAGATGGCTTCCCAGGGGAGTTCTACCAGACATTTAAAGCAGAGATAAAACCCATCCTTCTCAAGCTATTCCAAAAAATAGAAAGGGAAGGAAAACTTCCAGACTCATTCTAGGAAGCCAGTATTACTTTGATTCTTAAACCAGACAGAGACCCAATAAAAAAGAGAACTACAGGCCAATATCCCTGATGAATATGGATGCAAAAATTCTCAATAAGATACTAGCAAATCGAATTCAACAGCATATAAAAAGAATTATTCACCATGATCAAGTGGGATTCATTCCTGGGATGCAGGGATCGTTCAACATTTGCAAATCAATCAACGTGATACATCACATTAATAAAAGAAAAGAGAAGAACCATATGATCCTGTCAATCGATGCAGAAAAGGCCTTTGACAAAATTCAGCAACCTTTCTTAATAAAAACCCTCGAGAAAGTCGGGATAGAAGGAACATACTTAAAGATCATAAAAGCCATTTATGAAAAGCCCACAGCTAACATCATCCTCAACGGGGAAAAACTGAGAGCTTTTTCCCTGAGATCAGGAACACGACAGGGATGCCCACTCTCACCACTGTTGTTTAACATAGTGCTGGAAGTTCTAGCATCAGCAATCAGACAACGAAAGGAAATCAAAGGCATTAAAATTGGCAAAGATGAAGTCAAGCTTTCACTTTTTGCAGATGACATGATATTATCCATGGAAAATCCGACAGATTCCACCAAAAGTCTGCTAGAACTGATACATGAATTAGCAAAGTTGCAGGATACAAAATCAATGTACAGAAATCAGTTGCATTCTTATACACTAATAATGAAGCAACAGAAAGACAAATAAAGAAACTGATCCCCTTCACAATTGCACCAGAAGCATAAAATACCTAGGAATAAACCTAACCAAAGATGTAAAAGATCTGTATGCTGAAAACTATAGAAAGCTTATGAAGGAAATTGAAGAAGATATAAAGAAATGGAAAAACATTCCATGCTCATGGATTGGAAGAATAAATATTGTCAAAATGTCAATACTACCCAAAGCTATCTACATATTCAATGCAATCCCAATCAAAATTGCACCAGCACTCTTCTCAAAGCTAGAACAAGCAATCCTAAAATTCATATGGAACCACAAAAGGCCCCGAATAGCCAACGTAATTTTGAAGAAGACCAAAGCAGGAGGCATCACAATCCCAGACTTTAGCCTCTACTACAAAGCTGTAATCATCAAGACAGCATGGTATTGGCACAAAAACAGACACATAGACCAATGGAATAGAATAGAAACCCCAGAACTAGACCCACAAACGTATGGCCAACTCATCTTTGATAAAGCAGGAAAGAACATCCAATGGAAAAAAGACAGTATCTTTAACAAATGGTGCTGGGAGAACTGGACAGCAACATGCAGAAGGTTGAAACTAGACCACTTTCTCACACCATTCACAAAAATAAACTCAAAATGGATAAAGGACCTGAATGTGAGACAGGAAACCATCAAAACCCTAGCGGAGAAAGCAGGAAAAGACCTCTCTGACCTCAGCCGTAGCAATCTCTTACTCGACACATCCCCAAAGGCAAGGGAATTAAAAGCAAAAATGAACTACTGGGACCTTATGAAGATAAAAAAGCTTCTGCACAGCAAAGGAAACAACCAACAAAACTAAAAGGCAACCAACAGAATGGGAAAAGATATTTGCAAGTGACATATCAGACAAAGGGCTAGTATCCAAAATCTATAAAGAGCTCACCAAACTCCACACCTGAAAAACAAATAACCCAGTGAAGAAATAGGCAGAAAACATGAATAGACACTTCTCTAAAGAAGACATCCTGATGGCCAACAGGCACATGAAAAGATGCTCAACGTCGCTCCTCATCAGGGAAATACAAATCAAAACCACACTCAGGTATCACCTCACGCCAGTCAGAGTGGCCAAAAGAACAAATCAGGAGACTATAGATGCTGGAGAAGATGTGGAGAAACGGGAACCCTCTTGCACTGTTGGTGGGAATGCAAATTGGTGCAGCCACTCTGGAAAACAATGTGGAGGTTCCTCAAAAAATTAAAAATAGACCTACCCTATGACCCAGCAATAGCACTGCTAGGAATTTACCCAAGGGATACAGGAGTACTGATGCATAGGGGCACTTGTACCCCAATGTTTATAGCAGCACTCTCAACAATAGCCAAATTATGGAAAGAGCCTAAATGTCCATCAACTGATGAATGGATAAAGAAATTGTGGTTTATATACACAATGGAGTACTACGTAGCAATGAGAAAGAATGAAATATGGCCCTTTGTAGCAACATGGATGGAACTGGAGAGTGTGATGCTAAGTGAAATAAGCCATACAGAGAAAGACAGATACCATATGTTTTCAATCTTAGGTGGATCCTGAGAAACTTAACAGAAACCCATGGGGGAGGGGAAGGAAAAAAAAAAAAAAGGAGGTTAGAGTGGGAGAGAGCCAAAGCATAAGAGACTCTTAAAAACTGAGAACAAACTGAGGGTTGATGGGGGGTGGGAGGGAGGGGAGGGTGGGTGATGGGTATTGAGGAGAGCACCTGTTGGGATGAGCACTTGGTGTTGTATGGAAACCAATTTGACAATAAACTTCATATATTGAAAAAAAAAAAAAAAAAAAAAGACCAGGATCCTAGTCCACAGGGACAAGAGGTATGCCCTACTGCCCATGCTCCAGGCACCGGGCAGCGGGAATAGTCCCAAGCCTGTTGCCAGGGCCTGCATGCTCCTCTTGGAGCTGTCCTTGGGCCGGGGTGAGGCAGGCGGGGCGGGGGGGGGGGGGGGGGGGGGGGGGGGGGGGGGGGGCGGCGGCGCTGACTGCACAGCTGAATGGTATGCTCACAGGCCCAAGGGGACAGGGGTCATGTGCCTGGAAGAGGATGGGGTCTGGTCTAGGAGATGGTGGGGGTGGGGGTGGGGCAGCTCTTCCTACACCATCAGAGTAGAACTTAGAGGGGTCTGAGAATTCTAAATCCCAAATGGCCCTTTCAAGTCATTATGAAGGTACATTTGTCATGGAAGGAGAGAAACCATTCAAAGAAACATGCTATATTTGGTGATTTATACATTTCAAATATTCATACTTAGGGTATGTGGATCCCCAACCAAACTCTTTTTCTGATCCCTGCAAATTTTATAAATATTACAGGAAAGCCAAGTTAAATATCTGATCTATCACTCTTTTCCCTTCTTCACTCCATGTTACACTTTGTTACATGAGCACAATGGGGCCCTTTCCTTTTGATAATGGCATGTTCTAGTAGCCCATCTTGCTATGGGACTTGGATCTAGTCCCTGGGCCAGGCTGGAGTACATCCACCATCTTGCCCCCTCTACTCCCCCCCATCTGCATTCTCTGTCCCACTCATCTCTTTGCTCTCCTAGTGTTTGTACACAAAAAAGCCTCCTCCTTCAATACCACTTTGTCCTCCATACAAATACCCACCTGGAAGCCATCAGTTACGTCACGCACATTTGTGTGGAGGTCCTTTATGCCATGCACAGTCTTTTTTTTTTTTTAAGTTTATTTTCGTTTTTAGTAATCTCTATACCCAACATGGGGCTCAAACTCACAACTGTGAGATCAAACTTCCTATGCTCTTCTGACTGAGTCAGCCAGGCACCCCTGCCCTGCACAATCTTTTAAGATCATTTTGCTTCTCTAACAACCCCCAGGTCTGAGTTGTCAATATCCTATTTGATTTCCCTCCCTATGTGACAGACAAGACAGACTACAGAACAGGTTCTGTTGTATTTGTTTTTCATATAGCAAAGATCAAAGAAGCTGAATACTTGTAAGAATGTGACTCTGAGCATTAAAAAATAACCTCTTCATTTAAAAACAGAGTAGTGGGGCGCCTGGGTGGCGCAGTCGGTTAAGCGTCCGACTTCAGCCAGGTCACGATCTCGCGGTCCGTGAGTTCGAGCCCCGCGTCAGGCTCTGGGCTGATGGCTCAGAGCCTGGAGCCTGTTTCCGATTCTGTGTCTCCCTCTCTCTCTGCCCCTCCCCCATTCATGCTCTGTCTCTCTCTGTCCCAAAAATAAATAAACGTTGAAAAAAAAATTTTTTTTTTAAATAAAAAAAAAAACAGAGTAGTTAGCTATGCTTAAAAAATTATCAATGGAGAGCTCTCAGAGTAAGAATAACTTTAGAGAGGTCCACACCGAAAAAAGAAAGGAGGTGTAACAGGCAATATACCAGGATCACCTGGGTAAAGGGCATCTACCTAAATAAACTGTTCACTATCAGAATAAAAACGCAATCAATTCCAAGCAGTCCAAAACCTAGCATTATCAAAACAGCAAAGTTGCAGTGTCAGGAACAATAGATGTTTTATAGAGAAAATGCAAAGTCCAGCATATGGTTGTACAGTGTCACAGTATACTATCACCGGCACAACCAAGAACCCACTGATTTTTCTCAACCAATCCATTTAGAACATAAAGGCATAGCTATGTGTAGGCCTGCCTTTCTGTTCAAGGAAAGGAGCCCCGAGGTGACAGAGGAAGACACTGAAAATGTGAAGACACTTCTGGGTCTCCTAAGAAAATGAGTTAGGCATTGTCCAGGCATCCAAAGGGAGCTCTCAGTGTTTTCTGGTGTTTGGGGTATAAAATAAAGGGAACGACTTGGAGAGGAAAATTTAACTAACCTCCAATGAACCTAGATAAAAATCTAGGGTGGCTTTGGCCTCAGAGAGCTAGCCTATTAACCAACTGCTCTTATGTAAAAATGTCTACATCTTTACTCCTCTGCCTGGAAGTTCTTAACGGCTGCAGTGCTACAAAAGAAATAGACTGTGTGGCAGGATGGGAAAGGAGGAGTCAAAAATCACTGGGCGACATGACCCCTTCCCTCACAGCTGACCATTCCTGTCATCCTGACCCTTCCTATCCCATTCCCACTTTTGTTCTTCCCTACTCTTTGTGGCTACGGGTGAGTGGTTTGCCAGGATATGGGAGCTGTCCACCCTAGTAACTTGTTTTTTCAAAGTTCTTATTCAAATTCCAGTTAGTTTAACATACAGTGTAATATTACAAGTGTACAATATAGTGATTTAACACTTCCATACAACAACCAGTGCTCATCCCAACAAAGTGCACTCCTTAATCCCCATCACCTATTTCCCATATCCCCCCACCCACCTCCCCTCTAGTAAACCATTAGTTTGTTTCTCTATAGTTAGAAGTTTGTTCCTTGGTTTGCCTCTCTTTTTTTTTCTCCCTTTGCTTTTTTTGTTTCTTAAATTCCACATATGAGTGAAATGGTATGGTATGTGTCTTTCTCTGACTAACTTAGTTTGCTCAGCATAATACTCTCTAGCTCCAACCACATCATTGCCAATGGCAAGATTTCATTCTCTTTGATGGCCAAGTAATATTCCATTGCATATATGTATGTGTATGTAATATACACACACACATTACATCTTTATCCATTTATCAGTTGACGGACACAGGGGCTGTTTCCATCATTTCAGCCTAGTAACTTTTGAGGTGTGTACCTCTAAAAATGAGGGCAGAGGGGCGCCTGGGTGGCTCAGTCGGTTGGGCGTCCGACTTCGGCTCATGATCTTGCGGTCCGTGAGTTCAAGCCCCGCGTCAGGCTCTGTGCTGACAGCTCAGAGCCTGGAGCCTGTTTTGGATTCTGTGTCTCCCTCTCTCTCTGACCCTCCCCTGTTCATGCTCTGTCTCTCTCTGTCTCAAAAATAAATAAACGTTAAAAATTAAAAAAATAAATTAAAAAAATAAAAATAAAAATGAGGGCAGGAAGATACCGATTTAATTACTTAAAGCCTCAAGGTAGCAGAAAGTTAACTGTTCTATGGCTTTGTGACTGCAGTTTTGCTTTTGCCCAAAGCCTTGGGAAGCAGAGACTGCTGAGAGGAAAGGACTAGAAGCTTGGCTACATGGAGTTCTCCACCTTAAGTTTGGAGCCAGGGCCTAAGACATCTTCCTGGCCCAACTTCCTTCATTGTGGTGAGCTTGCTGTCTGCCTGATTTAAAAGTACAGTTTTTAGCATCTTTAAAACACCGAATTTCATCAGGGTCTTAAGTGTTTCAACAATAGGATATGTATGACATACAATACATTTCTCGGCAATTGGAGAGGGCCGACATGGCCTGGGGGCAAGAGGGCAAACACTAATGGACTAACCATCAGAGTACAATAATGCCCAAGAAAGGTTCTGCCTCTGGGAAGGTGCTTGTTGCTGCTAGACCTGGAACAGGTTAACATGGGGCAAGTTCAGAGAGCTCTGTGTAAGTGCTGTGTGTTACTATTACCCAAACTGCAAGCACTGGGGGCCTCCAGGGATACGAGTAAGGTGTTTCAAGGGCTAAGTGGGCTGACTGGGGAACTGGTCTTACAAAGCTTGGAGTAGCAACCAAAAAGCAAAAAGTTTAAGCTCATAAAGTCTAAAAGACAATCCTTAGACCAAAGCCTCTGGACTTTTCCATCAGAAATACTTTATTTAGTCAAGGAAAACAACAACCTCTTAGTAACTCCCAGGCAACATTTTTACCTCCCCCCTTCTAAGCACACTGTCCAAAGATCAAGATTTTGAAAGTAAATCTACAACACTGCATGCAGCATCATGCTTCTTCCCTGAGAGCAGAAACCTCATATGCCATGATGACAATTCCAATAAAAATAAGATGTGAAGGCCACGTGTAGACAGTCAAGACCGAAGTAGGTTTAAAAAAACTATTAATGGTGATAGTTATTCCAAATAGACCAAACAAGTCTTAACAAATTCGAGATTGTAGTTATATCAAGTATTTTTTCTGAACAAAATGATATAAAACTAGAAATCAATAACAGGAGGAAAGTTGGCAAATTCACAGATACATGGAAATTAAACAATGCCCTCCTGAACACTTAATGGACCAAAGAAGAAATTAAAGGGAAATGAAATAATATCTTGAGCAAATAAAATGGAAACACAGCATACTGTAACTTATACAATGCATCACAAGCAGTTTTAAGAGGAAAGATTATAGTGACAAATGTCTACATTAATAAAAAAGAAAGATCCCAAACAACCTTACATTACACCTCAAGGAACTAGAAGAAAAGATCACGAACTAAGCCCAAAGTTTGCAGAAGGCAGGCATAAAAACAGACACACAGACCAACAGAACAGAATTGAGAGCCCATAAATAAGCCCATGTATATATGATCAGCTAATATGTAACAAGGGAGCCAAGAATACTCAAAGGGGAAACAATGATCTCTTCAATAAATGGTGTTGGGGAAACTGGTTATCCACATGCAGAAAAAATGAAATTGGACCTTATATCACTCACAGAAATTAACTGAAAGGAATTAAACGCTTAAATGTAAAACCTGAAACCATGAAACTCCTAAATGAAAAGTTTCTCTACAATGAGCTCCTTGACCTTGGTTCTTGACAAAGATTTTTTTAATTTGACACCAAAAGCACAGGCAACAAAAGCAGAAATAAACAAGTGGGACTGCATCAAATAAAGAGGCTTCTGCACAGCCAAGGAAATAATTAACAAAATGAAAAGGCAACCTACAGAATAGGAGAAAATATTTTCAGATCATATATCTGATAAGGGATTAGTATCCAAAATATAGGGGCGCCTGGGTGGCTCAGTCAGTTAAATGTCCTACTCTTGATTTCAGCTCAGGTCATAATCTCACAGTTGTTAAGATCAAACTGTCTTTGTGCTGATGGTGCACAGCCTGCTAGGAATTCTTTCCCAGTCTCTCTGCTCCTCCCCTGCTTGTGCGCTCTCTCTCAAAATAAACTTTAAAATATATACGGAACTCATAAAACTCAATGCCCAAAATACAAATAATCCAATTAAAAATGGGCAAAGGACCCGAATAGACATTTTTCAGAAAAAGACATACAAATGGCCAATAGGTACAGAGAAAGGTGCTCAAGATCTTTAATCACCAGGGAAATGCACCTCAAAACCACCTTGAGATATCTCCTCACACCTGTTCAGGTGGCTATTATCAAAAAGTCAAGAGATTTATACCTATTGCATTCGTTAAAACTACCTATCTTTTTTGGGGCACCTGGCTGACTTGGTTGCCCATGTGACTCTTGATCTCAGGATCATGAGATCAAGCCCAGGTGCAGTAAAGAGTAATTTGTTTAATGTTTATTTATTTGGAGGGAGAGACAGAGAGAGAGAGCGCGAGCGGAGGAGGGGCAGAGAGAGAGGGAGAGACAGAATCCCAAGCAGGTTCCATGCTGTCAGCACGGAGCCCGACGACAGATTTGATCCCGGAAAAGGTGAGATCAAGACCTCAGCCCAAATCAAGAGTCCTTAGTTTAACTTGCAGAGCCACCCAGGTGCCCCAGGAAAAGAGTTCATTTTAAAATAAAATTGCATTTTAAAAGAGCTACCTGTTTTAAATCATTTGCATATGACATATTGGTAATCATAAACTAGTCTTCCTTCCTGGGGTCTGCATGGAGAAGGAAGCAATGAGCCCCTCCTCACAGAAGTAAACTGGAGGCAATGTGGTGGGTGGGGTGATGAAGAGACTGCCTGTCAATCACCCCTTCTCAGCAAATGAGCTTAGATCTAGAGGCCTAACAGCAGTTTGACCTTTCCTGAGCTCTTCCCCAACTTGCCCTGACCTTGGCCACATTTAAATACCAGCTCAAGGCTGACAGGGAATCCACTAGGCAAGGTTCTCCAGCAGTGGTGGCCACCATGCCAACCACAGCCCATCGTCCTCACCCCAGGAGCACTGCCACCACCACATCCTCGTTTGTTGTCACCTGTGTCCCCGCTTCCCAGTCATAGCTAGTGAGGAGGCACCTGGCTGCCCCCAACATGTCTGATGAAAGCGACATAAAACCAGCTCCATTTGCCCAACCAGGAGAGACTGCTGTGAGGGATAGAGGGGGAGGAGAGGAAAATGGTGATGTCCCGGGAATGCTGACGACATTAACCCTCACGCTGTGGAGACAGTTCATAAGCCCAAGAGGAAGGAGTAGGCCACATGACACCAGAACGATACAATATGGTGCTGAGGGACTGCCCATCATCTTTCCCCACTGACACCCTCCTGAGCCTCCCGTCTTAATTAGGGGATGGAGAACACTTGAGCCTCACAGACAATGAGGAGGAGGATAAAGGCATTGACACAGGCAAGCAAAAGACCCTCAAGCTATGCTCAGGAGGCTCTTTTCTGCCAGGGAGGCTGTGGCACTGGCATCACAAGGTGCAACAAACGTGGATGGCCACCTTGTTGTTGAAGACTGCACGGAAGAAAATTCTTCAGGAAAGGCAAATCTCTCCTGTTCATAAACGTTCTCAAGCCCACCTAGAATATAGCCAGTATGTCCAACAGTTAAAGCCCTCCAAAATGGTGAGTTTGAAATTGCTCAAACGAAAGCCAAATTTCATAAAGAAGTCATGATATTTTAAAAAGTGCTTGTCTCTATCAACCTCTACTTGATAAAAGTTGCAAAATCCTCAATGCAAATTATGAGTCTGCAGAAAGCAAGTGCTAATGGAAGACAGGTTCTGAGGAGGCAGCCTGTGAAGAAATGAAGAGACAGTTCGAGGAAGTGACAAAGCCTGAAGACACAAGTTCTCCTGAAGGAATTCCTCATTTTTGGTTAGTGTTTAAGAACACACAGATGCTCGGACACAGTTCAGAAACACGATGGGCCGTTCTAGAGCACCTAAAAGATAACAGACTCAAGTTCTCAGAGACTGGTGAGACTGAGTTTCACAGAATTTCTCTTTGAACCCAAAGAATATTTCTCAAATGAGGTGTTGACTAAAACATATATGTTTAGTTTAGGTCCAGATGATTCTGGTCCTTCTCTCTCTCGGGAACTTGAGAGGCTTCGTAAGATGCTGAATACATTGGAAGAAGGTGGGAAACGTCACCCAGCAAACCATTAAGCTTCAGAAAAACAAGAGAAATGGAACTCCATGAAGAGTCTACAAATAACTTTCAGGTACTCTTTTTCAATTACTTTTGTATTCCTGAAATGCCAGAGTTTCAGATGCTATATAGCTAAAACTGATAAACATTTTCAGTCAGGGCACCTTTTCCATGATGCTACAATCCTAAAATAGGTATTATACTTCACTGGAGAAGCATCTGATGACTCACGGTGACTCAAAGTTTCCCATTGCTGTAAAAGAAGTGGGTGAGGAGGGAAACGACAATACGACGATGATGCAGACGTGACGCAGACCAGGAAGGAGCATCTTAAAGCAGCACCCCTTTGTAGAGTGCAAGCTGCAGTCAACCGGGTGTGTGTGTATCATTGACCAATAGCCTAAATGTGACTATGAGTTGCCTACAGCCTCATCTTTTTACATTTCTGGATAGCTACATCAGATGCTTTTAGGGGTTTGTAAGTGTTTTCTTCTCAGAATTTCAATGGTCCCCTTTTGTGCCCTATATGGAAATCACTGCATCCTTGAATGTCCAGTTTGGTTCTTGGGAAGTACTTCTGTCATAGCTATAAGACTACAGCTTTAAGTATCAGAATACTTAGGGACCAAGAGTGGTTTAGAAAACCTTCCTGAGAAACAGAATGAAGCAGTTTTCAAGCCAGCTTGAACGACTTGTGCCTTCCTCCTTACATGGTGGAAATGTAGTCTCTTGTCACAACTAGTAAACAATGCCCTTTTAACCTGACCATGTGTGTGGTTAAGAGTTCTAGTCAGAACATATTTGATAACTATTAGTTTGTTTGAGGATTTTGGTACTGACTGTTAAAAGAAACTTAGTCACAGTCAGGTGATTAACCTCTGGGGTGTTAATAAAGTCTTGTCTTCATCTTACATTTTATCATAAAATACATTTGACCTGCTAAAGCAGTTTTATATCACCCTACCTGCTAGGAATGCTATCTTTTCAACATTTGGGAAGCCTTTTTCAAGCTCGAGATTTTTTTATCATAGCCCAAAGTATCAAGAAAATCTTTGAAATTTCACTTAAGGGAACCCCAAGCACTGATTCAGAGTATCTTCCCCCACCAGCCATTCTTTGGCTATTGACATTCCACTCAATGGGCTATTTCTTTGGGCTGAGACATTGTGTGTTGATGTAACAAGTAATTCAAAACAGCATCTGTACATGATAAAACTATGTAAATACTAGTGATTGTTTATTAGTATCTTTTTACTGGGGTTAGAGACACTAATGAATATGGACAGGAAAGGAAGGTGGTGCTAAGCAGTTGTAGACTTTGCTGAAAACCTCACCTTCCTATCTTGCTGAAAATCACCTGAGCAAAAACAGTGAAATAAATCCTCTTCTCCTCCATGGTGGCAACAATTGACGGCTTTATCTTCCCTCACAATTTCCGACAGGCAACTCTAAACAAATATATGATCTAGACAATGTGCAGTCCTTGCAAACACGGTCACAACAAATTATAACCAAATCACCCTCCCAAGCCCCTTTTATAAGAAAATTCTGGAGCCATTTCTTTTCTCTCTCCTCAGCAACTTTCATCACTTATTTGAGGCTAAACCTAATGAAGAGACGCCTTCCAAATCAGAACAACGCTCATGATCTCAAGGAACACCCACCCTTTTCTAATACTCAGGAATCCTACCTTGGAGATTGATATACTAAATAATGCCAGGTCCTCGAAGGCTTCCTTGCCATTGACTCTTCAATAGAGCCTCAGGGAGAAGATGAGAACTTCTGGATAGACAGGCTAGACCACTGTTCCCAAACTTCGTTGCACATTGCACTCACCTGGGGATCTTTTTTTTTCTTTATAGTTTATTTATTTTGAGAGAGACACAGACAGCATAAGTGGGGGAGGGGCAGAGAGAGAGAGGTAGAGAGAATCCCAAACAGGCTCCACCCTGTCAGCACGGAACCCGACACTGGTCTTGAACTCATGAACTGTGAGATCATGACCATAGCTGAAACCAAGAGTCAGATGTGGGGCACCTGGGTGGCTCAGTTAAGTGACCGACTTCAGCTCAGGTCATGATCTCGTGGTTCATGAGTTTGAGCCCCACACCAGGCTCTGTGTTGACAGCTTGGGAGCCTGGAGCCTGCTTTGAATTCTGTGTCTCCCTCTCTCTCTGTCCCTCCCCTGCTCACACACACTCTCTAAAATATATAAACATTTTTTAAAAGGCTGGTTACCACCCCTAGACATTCAGATTTAATTGCAATGAGGTGCAACCTGAGTATCAGGAGTTTCTAAGTCTCCCCCAACCAGTGATTCTAATATGCAGCACAGTTTGAGAACAACTGGGGCAAATCCTCAAGGTTACCAGAGGTTTTTCTGTGTATTTTCTGAAAGTTCCCTGGTTTTTTTTTTTTTTTGGGGGGGGGGGGGGGGTAGTCATATGCAGTTAGGGTGTGTGTTTGCACACATGCAATTTCAGCTTTTTTTCTTTTTTTGAGAGAGAGCTTGCACGCACAGGGGAGGAGCAGAGGGAGAATCTTAAGGAGGTTCCATGCTCAGCACAGAGCACGACGCGGAGCTTGACCCCACGACTCTGACCCTGGGATCATGACCTGAACCGATATCAAGAGTTGGATGCTCAACCGACTGAGCCACCCAGGTGTCCCAACTTCAGTTTTTTGATAGGAGTATCGTTTTTCATTCTTTGCGATATGATTTAGCTTTATGTTAATTTTCTATTCCTTTGCATTTATTTTCATTACTAATGTGAATAATTATTCTCCCTCCCCCCAACAAAAAACTCAATATACCTGTGAGCAAATTATCTGTCCAAAAACAGACATTTACAAGCCACAACCACTCTTGCATAACCTAGGGGAGACCAATTTGGATTTTCTTTCCCATGCCCTGCTCCTCCTTGAGGATATAAACATCAGGGTAAACCTCTAGGAAAGGATGGGTTGCAATGAAGCCCTCTCTTAAATCAGTGATCTTAAGGAGCCATTCTGTTCAGAGCCTTTGGCAGACAGAAATATTCAATTATTCCCAGATAAACGGAAATCAGGCAGCTTATTCTTTTTTTTAAATTTCGTAATGCTTATTTATTTATTTTTTTTTTTTCAACGTTTATTTATTTTTGGGACAGAGAGAGACAGAGCATGAACGGGGGAGGGGCAGAGAGAGAGGGAGACACAGAATCGGAAACAGGCTCCAGGCTCTGAGCCATCAGCCCAGAGCCCGACGCGGGGCTCGAACTCACGGACCGCGAGATCGTGACCTGGCTGAAGTCGGACGCTTAACCGACTGCGCCACCCAGGCGCCCCATGCTTATTTATTTTTGAAACAGAGAGAGAGAGAGAGATGGAGCACACGTTGGGGAGGGGCAGAGAGAGAGGGAGACACAGAATCCCAAGCAGGCTCCAGGCTCTAAGCTGTCAGCACAGAGCCCGACGCGGGGCTCAAACTCACAAACTGTGAGATCACGACCTGAGCTGAAGTCAATGCTTAACTGACTGAGCCACCCAGGTGCCCCAGCTACTTCTTTTATCTCATTAGCGTTAGCCCTAATGCTGCTTTCTAGAAAGACTGCTGCTAGGAGTGGGGTGATGAATGAATACATCTGTTTATGTAATACAGTGACCTTATTTTACTTCAATGTCTAGGGCCCTGGAAGCTTTTAATTTGGGGGGGGGGGGTAGATTTTAGAGCTCATTTAGACCAGTGCCTCCCAGTCAGCTCTGCCACTTCTTGTTTGGACAAATCACCTAACCTCATTGTACCTGTTTCTTCATTTATAAAATGGAGAGAGTAGTACCTACCTCACAGGGTTGTTGTGAGCATGTTTAAATGAGGTAATACTTAATGTAGCATGTAGAAGAGTTCCTAAGTCAGAAATTGTTTGGCTAGCCATCCTTATCAGTTCAGACCCTCTGGCAAAGCTTTGTGCGCATTTAGCTATTTATCCTAAAGGTCCAGCAAGGAAGTTGTCATCGTGCCATTTTATGAATGAGAAGCAACTGAAGCTCAGAGAATTTAGCAACATACCAGGTCATTCAGCCAGTAATGTGTGGAGTTGTGAGATGATCCCAACTGCATCTATCCGATCGCAAAGTTCACACATGCTCGTTCTACTTTGCCCTGTTGTTCCGAATTGCATGTGGAAGGAATTCAGCTTACAACATCATCGTCTCTGTGCCTGAGGCTCAGGCATGTGAGGGCATGCTATGCAAACTGGTACGTCTGATGTGAAGAAAGTGTGTCTGCATAGTACCTAGGGAACCCCGTGTGAGAAGCCAGGTCATGTGCACTGCAGTGTTGGATAGGATGGCGCAACAGAAACCTATTTTTTTAAGTTTATTTATTTATTTTGAGAGAGAGAGAGAGAGAGAGAGTGAGAGTGAGGGAGGGACGGGGGGGGGGGGGAGAGAATCCCAAGTAGGCTCTGCCGTGTCAGCACAAAGCCCGATGCAGGGCTCAAACTCACAAACTGTGAGATCATGACCTAAGCTGAAGTCAAGAGTCAGACACTTAACTGACTGAGCCACCCAGGTGCCCCAGAAACCTATTTTTAAGAAATATTGAGGGAAAACTTCATCCTAAGGGAAGAGGGATGCAGGAATGAAGAGTCTGGGTTAGTAAGCCTACCTTAATTCATGAGAGTGACATAATATTTGAGAGCAGCACCATGTCTTAAGTGCATGAGTATGTCCTACTAAGATGGAGTTTTGTCACTAAACTCAAATATCAGTGGTCCCAGCAACACTATTTGGGGCTCCTCTGACAGAGGACAACATGATTCAGAATGCCCCCTCCCGACATACACACATCTTCAACTTTATCATAGGCAACTCTGGAAACATAAGGTGGACCATCAGAGCAATGGTACCTGTCAACAGAGAACTTCTCTACTCAGTAAAGCAGCAGTGACACACACCATGCCCATCAGTGCTGAAGAGGTTATGGAGCCTAATGAAACAGGGCTACAAAATGAACTGACACTACCTTACCAGCAGAGTGACGGTATCCAGTGGGCCAGTAGATTGTGAAAAATACAATGCCCAGAGAGAACCACTGGATCTAGTGAACCAACAGAGTGACATCAGGTACAGAATATAAAAGACACATACACACCTCTTGGATGTCTCACACACATAGCGGATAATAGAGTTTCTTCAAGCCCCCCACCCCACCATATAAAATACACAAGTTAGACAGCATAGAAATACATTCATTCATTCACTCAACAAATACTGATTTTGTAACTTCTGTAAGGACACCAGGTACTGTGGATGCCATGGATATAATGATGATGGAGCTTACAACTTCTGCAAGGCAAAATTATGTTATTTAAGTAATTATACAAATTAAAAAAATTGCACTAATGACAAATGCTATGATAGAGATGGATATTGTTCTCTAAACATAATAGGAAGATTTCTACCTACTCAGTTAAAATGAGATCTGAGGGATGAATAGGCATTAATGAGACAAAAAGGGAAGGGAAGAGCATTTCAGGCAATGGAACTAGCACATTCAAAGGCCCTGTGGCAAGATAAAGACTGATAAGTGCAAAGACTTGAGGACATAATAACATTATGAGACTAAAGACTCAAATGGAGTAAGACCAAACTGAACCTTGTAGACCATAATAAGTAATTTGGTCTTTATCCCAAGATTCATGGGAAGATTTTGAAAGCTTTTCAGTAGGATAGAGGATGTCATATGATTAATTATGAGAAATCACTCAGTCATGCCACTGCTCTGCTTAAAATCTTCTAAAGGCTTTCAGTTATACTTGAGAGAAATCCAAGTCCTTACACCATGATCTGCAAAGCTCTGACCCCTGGATACTTGTCCTATTCTGCCCTTGTTACCTCTGCTCTAACCACATTGGCTTCCTTGCTATTCCTAAAAATGCCAACCTTGTTCCCACCCAAGAGCCATTGGACTTGCTGTTCATTTTACTTGGAATGTTCTTTCCCCAGAAACTTCCATGTATCACCCTCTCTCTTGTTCAGGTCTCTGTTCAAACAACATCTATTTAGAGAAACCTTCTCTGCCAAGTCCATCTAAAATAGCACCCCCTGACACTATTCCCTTGTCTGTTTAATTTTTCTTCATGACATTATCACTACCTAACATTTTAGTAAATATTTGCTTATTGCCGATCTCCCACAATAGAATGTAACTCTATGAGGGCAGGGGCTTTGTTTTGCTCACTGCTATATAACCAACATGTAGAATGGTGTCTGGTATATAATTAATACTTGATAAACATACTTTGATTGAATGAATTAATGAATAAATAAATTAATTAATGACTACAATGTAAAGAATATATTAGAAGGGGGCCAAACTAGATATAGGGAGACTAGTTAGGAGACAAAGTATAGTATTCCAGATGAGAGTTGATGACAACTTGGACTGGGATGGTAATGGAGGAGGTGGTGGAAATGAGTAACTTAGAAAGGTATTTGGGTTGGTAAAATTGACAGGACTTGAATGTGAATTAGATATAGCAGGTGATAAAGGGGGAGAGAATGTTAAGGATAACTCCCAGGTTATATACTAGATTCTACTTGTACAATATCTTGCAACAACTTTCCAGCAAGCATATTATTTCAAATATTCTTTGTTGAGGACCCTAAAATGGCATTTCCATATAATGTAATTATACCTGGAGATGTTACTATAGAGCCACCATCAAAAAGACTAGACTTGGCCTTGTTCTAATAGGGAAGACTGCTCTAAAGTAATTGTGTTATCGGCACAGGATCAACATTCCCCTTGTCCTTAAGATGCCATCCATCATGGCTAACCATATGCATTTGCAGTAAAGTACAGTTTGTCCCTGGAACGAAAGCAGATCAACCAGGCCACAGGTGGATGGCATCTTAATTCCATATTCCACTTCATCTACATTCCACATCTCCCAAAACTACATTAACTAATTTTGTAAAGTTTATTTATTTATTTATTTTGAGAGAGAGAGAGAGAGAGATTGAGAGAGAGAGAGAGAGAGAGAGAATGCGAGCAGGGGAGGGCCAGAGAGAGAGGGAGAGAGACAGAATCCCAAGCAGGCTCTGCACTGTCAGCACAGAGCCCGAAGTGGGGCTCAAACTCACAAACTGTGAGATCATAACCTGAGCTGACATCAAGAGTAAGATGCTTAACCGAAAGCCACCCCGTCACCCCTACATTAACTATTAAAAAGAAAAACTACAAGGGTGCTTTATAGATGGTTCCCCTCAAAATTTAAGGTGGCATTAACAACTTGGTAGTCAAGATAAATCATTTTAATGCACTATTTAAAAAATAAATAAAAATTAGGGGTGACTGGGTGGCTCAGTTGGTTAAGCTTCTGACTTCAGCTCAGGTCATGATCTCATGGTTCATGGGTTTGAGCCCCACGTTGGGCTCTGTGCTGACAGCTCACAGCCTGGAGACTGCTTTGGAGTCTGTGTCTCCCTCTCTCCCTGCCCCTCCCCCGCTCATGCTCTGTCTCTCTCTCAAAAATAAATAAACATTAAAAAAAAGAAAAACTAAAAATTGAGGGGGATTTTACAAAATATTGGACTTTATCCTCAAAACAGTCAAGTTGCCACCCCAAAATATGCCTCTTTGGCATAAAGATTATCTTGAGCTGGTTATTTTTAAGAAATAGCAGACATAGGAGAAGCTCTGAAAACCAGAAGAAGTTACCCTTTTGTACAAAACACTTACATATATAAGGGAAATCTCCATCTGTAAGGGTGTCTCCCTCTCTGTACCAGGAAGAGGAAGATGACTGAATCTCTACAAACTCTTATCAGTGGAG
This sequence comes from Leopardus geoffroyi, assembly GCF_018350155.1. Classification (NCBI taxonomy): domain Eukaryota; kingdom Metazoa; phylum Chordata; class Mammalia; order Carnivora; family Felidae; genus Leopardus; species Leopardus geoffroyi. Next base: position 100,070,088 of record NC_059343.1, on the reverse strand, counting down.
AAGGCTACAACTTAAACCTGCACAACAACCTTACCCTTGTTTACTGTGCTTTGCCTAAAAAACACCCATAACTGGCCTTGTACACCCCACCCCCCACCACCAACACCTTTTGTGTTTAATTGGATATGGTATTTAAGGTGGTCACTTGGGCCATTTCTGGAAGTTACTCAGTTTTCCTGGGTATCTCCACATACACAGGAGGGATACATGTTATTACACTTATGTTTATTTTTCTATTAATCTGTCTGTTATTATGGGGGGGGGTCTCAGCCAAGAACCTAGAAGGATAAAGAGAACATTATTTTTCCTCCCCTGCAAAGTCATCAAAAACAAGGAAAATCTGAGAAACTTGCAACCATAAGGAGCCAAAGGAGACATGATGACTAAGTGTGATGTGGGATCCTGGATGGACTCCTGGAATAGAGAAAGGAATTCATGTAAAAACTAAGAACATCTGAATAAAGTATGGAGTTTGGCAATAGTATTGTTAATAAATTGTGACCAATGTGCCACACTAATGAAAGATGCTAATAATGGGAAACTAGGCATCATGTATATTAGGAACTCTTCATACTATCTTTGCAATTTTTCTGTAAATCTAAAACTATTCTAAAATAAAAATATGTTTAAGCTACACACACACACACACACACACACACACACACACTCTCTCTCTCTCTCTCTCTCTCTCTTTCTTACCAAGACATGATCTCACTCCATTACTTTACTCCTCATGTGTAAATAGACCAGAACTCTCTCTTTCAGCTGATTTCTTACAGGTAGTTTTAAAAATACTTGATATTTTCAGATACAGTACTTTCAAATCCTGAGAATGTCAAGGGAAAAGCTAAGAGAACTCTCTCATTGGTAGAAGAAGGAAAATGGAAGGAAAAACTTAATACAAAACACTTCCTACTTATCCATCCAGAATTACTAGAATATTGAGCAGGATTGGGGGTTCTATATGTTTTTGCTTTCTTTTGATAGTTTGTAAATTATTGCTTATCTAGTATTTGTTCACTTATCACCATACTTATCCTCCAGGAAATAAAAGAGTCACTCAATTTTTTAGAGACTTTTCTGTTAAATTGTGATAAACATAGGTAAGCAACTCAGAACAGTAATTTCATTAAGTTATTCCCTCATTCCCTACACACACACACACACACACACACACACACACACACACAATTAATGTAAGGGAAGGGTGATGCAGCAAGGGAGAATTAAAGCTTAGAAGAAAATACTAAGGCAGCACAAATCACAAAAGCACAAAATTTCAGAGCTAGGCTAAACCCTAAAGACCATCCGCTCCCAAATCATGCAGAGGGGAGCCTAAGACCCAGAGAGATTAACTGATTCACTTAGGATCACAACCCTTCAATGCTCTTTCAACAACACTAAGCAGGCTCACTCTATTCTTCAGTTTTGTCTATACATAGATCCAATAAGTTATTTAAAACATCAGTAAAAAAGCTCATAGAAGCCATCTGACATGTGTTTATTAAACAAATTAGGAATGATATTATGTATAGTAGAAGTTTCCATAAAACTATTTTTACACCCTGCTTATGACTAGCTGTGGTATCTGGTTCTTTTTAATAAAACCCAACTTTATCCCAAGAATCAGAAATGGATCCATGGGGGTGCCTGCAGAGCATGGTGTCAGTAGAGCATTCAACTCTTGATCTCAAGGTTGGGAGTTTGAGCCCCATGTTAAGTGTAGAGACTACTTAAAAATCTTAAAAAAAAAAAAAAAAAAGAAATGGATTCATTAATGATATACACAAGAGTCAAGAAACTTAAGTTCTATTTCAGACATTGAATTTTACTCTGTGACTTGCACTTCAATACAAGTGAGCCTCTGGGGCGCCTGGGTGGCGCAGTCGGTTAAGCGTCCGACTTCAGCCAGGTCACGATCTCGCGGTCCGTGAGTTCGAGCCCCGCGTTGGGCTCTGGGCTGATGGCTCAGAGCCTGGAGCCTGTTTCCGATTCTGTGTCTCCCTCTCTCTCTGCCCCTCCCCCGTTCATGCTCTGTCTCTCTCTGTCCCAAAAATAAATAAACGTTGAAAAAAAAAATTAAAAAAAAAAAATACAAGTGAGCCTCAGTCTCCTCCTTAGTTAAATGGGAACAAAAATTTCCTATCTTACCCAGGGGTCATGAAAATTATTAGAGCTTAATACCCTCTCTTATCTTTCCCACCTGAAGAGTGATGGGACTCTCCTTAGTGTTGTGAAGTCCTAAGTTCACTACTCTGAGCAGCCTAGGCTACTATCTGCTCTTCTTACTAACTTATCACCCATCATTCCAGGGGTCACACATTCTTATAGCACCTGGTTTCCCCTTAACGTCTTTGGAAAGTATAATAGAAAGAGCAAAGGGCAGACAGGAAGTCAGAAGAAAGTGTTCTATGCTCAGAGCTGCCACTGACTTTCATATGATCTTCAAAATGTCAATTCCTCCATATGTATAATAAGAGATCAGGCCCCAGTCTAAGGTTCTCCATGGATCTGAGGATTCAAATGAACCCTTTCAGCTTGGACAAATGACTCTAGAATTCTGTATTCACACATCACCAGGTAGGCTGAAAGTGCAGATGACTGTGGCCTTCTATATCCATATCAAGCTTTCAAATCAGCTACAAGGTTCATCTCAGCATGGGGACTTCTGGTGCCTTTGGCCACTCTAAGACCTACACAGGGGGTTGGTGAGATGACTTGCGGGGAGAGAGGTTGAAAGGGACCCAAGTCCAGAGGCAATTAATTAACCTTGAAGTAATTAAATTATCTCTACCCCATACTCTGTATTCCCTTAAATAGAAGGGAGGGAAAGCCAATAATGATACTGTTTCTGCAATAAAGGTTGATAATTACAAAATGAAATTTTTCCATTAAGAGAGATGGGACATTCACCCTATTCATATTTATAAGACTAGTAATTCTGAATCTCATATGTCTGGTATTTCACAGGCAAGGAAGAAAATAAAAATAAATGTTCATTTACCATCAACTTTCATGAATATTAGCCACCTCTTTCAATAAACACATACTAATATCCATTAGCCTGTGTCCCTTGAACCCTTCAGCAGACACACAGCTGGAGCCATTATTTGTCAGAATGAGAAAGTGCATGTGTATCAAGTTAAATTGGAGGGAGTACTGGGGGCACACCTGCCTTGCTCTAGTACTTTCCCATTTTTCCTTATCTCAGCTACCAGCCCTATCTAATACACACTCTGTTGAGAATATGGTACCCCTTTAATTCTAATCTCAACACAGGTGTAGAAAACCACTTTCAGGGGCGCTGGGTGGTTCAGTTGGTTAAAGTCCAACTCTTTATTTCAACTCCGGTCATGATCTCACGTTTAGTGGGATGGAACCTCGTGTCAGGCTCTGCTCTGACAGTGTCAAGCCTGCTTGGGATTCTCTCCCTCTCTCTCTCTCTCTCCCTGCCTGCTCCCCCTTCAAAATAAATAAACTTTTTTAAACTGCTTTCAACAAAGATCCCAACTAGAGGGGAAGGGAAGGAAAACTAAGTTACAAACAGAGAGGGAGGCAAACCATAAGAGACTCTTAAATACAGAGAATAAACTGAGGGTTAATGGGGGTGGGGAAAATGGGAGATGGGCACTGAGAAGGACACTTGTTGGGATGAGCACTGGGTATTGTATGTATGTGATGAATCATGGGAATCTACTCCTGAAGCCAAGACTACACTGTATATACTGTATGTTAGCTAATGTGACAATTTTTTTTAAATCCCAACTAGAGGCTCTCAGCTCACTTCCTGAGGAAAATGGCCAGGCAACATGAGCCACAAGGGTAGAAACCTCAAACTCGGGTTTTTGAGGGTTGAAAAAGAATATGGGAACCAGATCATTAACAGCCTCAAAGGCAGTGAACAAGTTCTAGGTCCAGATAGGATGGAGTAAGTACATTCCAACCAGCCTTTTCCACTAAATGCAGCTATAAAACCTGGGCAGAAGGCACGGAACAACTATTTGAGGAAAAAGTAGAAAGTAGCAGGCAGAATGAGGAAGAAGACCAGAATTAAAAGTACCACTGAACCAGTACTGAGCTTCTCATTTTTCCCCCAGTGGCCTCTGGACCAAGTCCAAGACAGCCCAAAACCCAGAACTGGGGACCAGGTCAGGACAGAGAGCACTCTAAGAGAAGCCCTCTAGTTCAGGTTCAAGGCATGGGAAAGTAGTACCCTAACACCCAGAGCCAGTAGAATAAATCCCCTTTTTCTGTGTTTTTTTTTTTCTTTTCTTTGTCTTGCCTTTGTTGTGTCATATCCAAGCCCCCAGGCAATTCCATAAAGAAGGAATTGGCAAGGCATGGGGGGGAGGGGTGGCACCCGAGGGCAGCTAAAAACGGAGGGAAGGTGAGAGGAGCAGTGGTCCCAAGAGTAGGGAAAACAGCATTGTTTTTCCTCTTTCTGTGCTCCCATCACTTGGCCCCACATGTGAGCACAACTGCAGGAAATGCACAGCAGAATGGTCTAATGAAGGCCAATTTACTGGCCAAAGGACCAAAAAGGAAGCCTCAAAGAACAAGAAAGTATGGGGAATATGCCAGAGAAGGAGGAGCCTGGCCCCAAAACTTGTTTATAAATTCCTGGGCTCACTACTAAGCTATGCATATGTGGATCAGACCCAAATATGTATCCCAAAGTTCTTCAGAACTGAGCACCAGGGTAGACCACTGCCCAAGTTTTCATACTGGCCACTGGGCACAATAGATACAAATAACATTGCAAAAGCTTTGAAAATGGAACTAACACTACAAGCAAAATCCACAGAAATCTGGTCAAAACTTACAACCCAAACCCAAACGAGTAGACTGTCTGCTAAAAACAAAAATACCAACATTCTCCATGGCTCTAAACAAGACCCAGACTCATTTAAAATTTGGAAGACAGATTTCAAAATTACTCAGCATATGAAGAACTCAGAAAATCACAACTTGCATGAAAAAAGGCAAATTTTGAAATGAATAGAGAACTGTACAGCATCTCAGAAAAAAAATAGAAAATACGAAGAAAAACAAAATAGAAATTTGAGAACTGAAAAGTACAGAAGTAAAAAACGTTTTTAAAACTCACTAGATGGACTCAATAGTATAGTATGATGCAAAACAAACATCTAATAATGAATAAAAACTTGCAAAATTTGCCAAAAGATATAAACCTACAGATTCAAGAAACTCAGTAAATCACAAACAAGATAAATCCAAAGAAATCCATGCCCACAATGATACTTAAATCCCTGAAGGGCACCTGGGTGGCTCAGTTGTTAAGCATCAGACTTCAGTTCAGGTCATGATCTCACAGTTCATGAGTTCAAGTCCCACGTTGGGTGAACAAGCTGAAGCCCCACTTTGGGTGAGCACAAGCCCCACTTCTGGTGAGCCCCACTTCTGGCTCTTTTTCTCTCCCCCTGCCCCTCCTGGGATTTTCTCTCTTTGCCCCTCACTCACTTGCACCCTCTCTCAAAAAAACAAAAAACAAAAACTCCTGAGAACTGACTTATACAGGAATACCTTGCTTTATTGTGCTTTGCTTCATTGAGCATCACAGAGAATTTTTTTTTTTAAGTTGAAGATCTGTGGCAGTCCTGCATCAAGCAAGTCTATTGGCATCATTTTTCCAACAGCATTAGCTCATTTCATGTCTCTGTGTCACATTTTCGTAATTCTTGCAAGATTTCAAACTTTACAGTTATTATTCTATTTGTTATGGTGATCTGTGATCAGTGATTAGACTCGCTGACAGCTCAGACGATTAGAACTTTTTAGCAATAAGGTATTTTTAATTAAAGTATGTACATTGTTTATTTAGACATAATGTTTTTGCACACTTAATTGACTAGTATAGTGTAAACATAACTTTTATATGCACTGGGAGGCCAAAAACCTCATTTGACTCACTTTATTGTGATAGCACTTTATTGCAGTGGTCTGGAACACACCTACGATATCTCCAAGGTATGCTTGCAGCAAGTCTTAAAATTGAGTCATGTAACTTATCCAACTTTATTCTTTATTTTCAAAATTTTTTGGATAAATAAATTTTAGAATCAACTTGTCTACATACACAAACATACCCCTAGAATTTTGATTGGAAATGCATTAAATCTATACAGAGGTTTGGGTAAAATTGACTTTACTATGTTTAGTCTTCCAATATAATCATGGTTTATCTCTCAATTTGTTTAGGTCTTTGATTTCTTTTGTGGCAGTTTATAAATCTCAGAATACAGAGCCTATGCATGTTTTATTAGATTTGTATATAATTTCATTTTTGGAACTACTGTAAATGGTGTATTTAAAAATTTTTGGTTTCTAATTCTCAATGCTAGTATCTACAGATACAATTGATTTTTGTGTGTCTGGTATCCTGTGACCTAACTAAAGTCTCTTACTAGTCCTAGGAGTTTTACTGTAGATTTGTTGGGATTTTCTACATAAAAAATCATGTTTGCAAACAGGGACAATTGTATTGCCTCCTTTTAATCTGAATGCCTTTTATATCTTTCTCTTTCTTTATTGTGCTGGCTAGGACTTCCAGTGCAGTACAGGGGTGAATAGGAGTGGTGAGCGGGTGACTCCATGCTTTGTTCCCAATTTTAGGAGGAAAGCATTTGATCTTTCACTATTAAGTATGATGTTAGCTGTTGGTTTTTTTATAGATACCTTTCATCAGATTGAGGAAGTTCCCTCTATTCCTAGTGCACTGAGAATTTTTTATCATGAATGGATACTGGATGTTGTAAAAAAAGAATTGATTGGCGCATGTGGAGTCACTCCTTTAGACTGTTGATAGAGATTAAATTGATTTGACTTTTGAATATTAAACCAGTCTTGCATTCCTGGAACAACCCCCCTTGGTCATGCTGTATTATTTAATTTTTCTAATGTTTATTTATTTATTTTTTTTTTTGGGACAGAGAGAGACAGAGCATGAACGGGGGAGGGGCAGAGAGAGAGAGAGGGAGACACAGAATCGGAAACAGGCTCCAGGCTCCGAGCCATCAGCCCAGAGCCTGACGCGGGGCTCGAACTCCCGGACCGCGAGATCGTGACCTGGCTGAAGTCGGACGCTTAACTGACTGCGCCACCCAGGCGCCCCTAATGTTTATTTATTTTTGAGAGAGAGCATGAGTTGGGGAAGGAGCAGAGAGAGAGAGGGAGACACAGAATCCAAAGCAGGCTCCAAGCTCTGCGCTGTCAGCACAGAGCCCAACGTGGGGCTTGAACCCACAAACCATGAGATCATGACCTGAGCTGGAGTCAGACTCTTAACCGACTGAGCCACCCAGGTGCCCCTATGCTGTATTATTATTTTTATACTGCTGGATTAAATTTACTAATATTGTGTTGAGGAGTTTTGCATCTATGTTCATGGGGAATACTATAATGTCAGTAGTATTCTTTTCTTATACTATCTATATCTGGTTTGGACATCAGGATAATATTGGTCTCAGAAAATGTGGTGGGCAGTGTTCCCTCTTCTATTTTCTAGAAGAGATTAAATAGAACTGGTATCATTTCTTGGTTAAATGTTTGGTAGAATCCTCCAGTGAAACCATCAAATCCTAGGTTTTATTTTTCAAATGAGTTTTCACTATAGATTCAATTTATTTCATAGTTATAGAACTATTCAGACTATTTTTTTTCTTGGGTGACTTTGGTACTTTTTTATTTTTGAGGAATTAGTTCATACCATCTAAATTATTGAATTTACAGGGTGCCTGGCTGGCTCAGTTGGCATGTGACTTTTTTTTTTTAACATTTTATTTATTTTTGAGGGACAGAGAGAGATAGAGTGCAAGCAGGGGAGGGGCAGAGAGAGAGGAAGACACAGAATCTGAAGCAGACTCCAGGCTCTGAGCTGTCAGTACAGAGCTTGATGCAGGACTCAAACCCATGAGCCACGAGATCATGACCTGAGCTGAAGTCAGACAGTTAACCAACTGAGGCACCCAAGCACCCTGAGTATGTGACTCTTAATCTCAGGGTTTTAAATTCGAACCCCAAGTTGGTTGTACAGATTACTTAAAAATAAAATCTTTAAAAATAAATAAATAGTTGAATTCCTGAATTTACCTAAAGAAAATGAAAACACTAATTTGAAATGATATATGCACCCCTATGCTGATTACAGCATTATTTACAATAGCAAGATACAGAAGCATTCCAAGTGTCCACTGATAATGAATAGATAAAGAAGTGGCATATATATACAATGGAATATTACTCATCCATTAAAAAGAATGAGATCTTGCCATTTGTGACAACATGGACAGACTAAGTGGATATTATGCTAAGTGAAATAAGTCAGACAGAGAAAGACAAATACCATATGATTTCACTTATATATGGAATCTAAAAAACAAAACAAATTAACAGACAAAAAGCAGAGTTAAATACAGAGAACAAACTGGTGGCTGCCAGAGGGAATTTGGGTGGGGCAATGGGCAAAATAGGTGAAGGGGATTAAGAGGTACAGACTTCCAGTTATAAAATAAATAAGTCAGGAGAAGAAAAGCGCAGCATAGGGAATATAGTCAATAATGTTGTAGTAATGTTGTATGGTGACAGATGGTGACCACACTTAGTGGTGAGCATTGAGTAAGGTATAGAATTATCAAATAACTGTGTTGTGCACCTGAAACTAATATAACATTGTATGTACTTCAATAATTTAAAAAATTATGGAATCATCACAAACTTTACATTATAAAATAAATAGGTCATGGGGATATAATGTACAACATCATGACTATAATGCCATATTGCATACTTGAAAGTTAAAAAGAGAGATCTTAAAAGTCCCTAACTGAAGGGAAAAAAAATTTTGTAACTATGTGTGGTGACAGATGCTAACTAGACTTATTGTGGTGATCATTTTGAAACATATACAAATATCAAATCATTATGTTGTACACCTTAAACTAATATAATGGATTGTACTATAATAAAAATATGATGGAGTCATGAAGCTTATGGCACCTAACGATATCCTCTGCTTTTGTTTCCCTTGCCTGAGGAGACATTTACATAAATATGTTGCTAAGGACAGGGCACCTGGGTGGCTCAGTCAGTTAAGGCTCTGACTCTTGATTTTGGCTCAGGTCATGATTTCATGGTTCGTGAGTTCTAACCCTGTGTTGGGCTCTGCACTGACTAGGGAGAGCCTGCTTGGGATTCTCTCTCCCTCTCTCTCGGCCCCTCCCCCACTCTGTCTCTCAAAATAAACATATATATATATATATATATATATATATATATATATATATGTTGCTAAATATATATTCATTTATCATTTTGTGCCAGCACTATATTGTTATGATTACTATAGCTTTGTAGTATATCTTGAAATCCAGGATTGTGATACCTCCAGCTTTGTTTACTCTCAAGACTTTTTTGGCTATTCAAGGTCTTTTGGGGTTTCATACAAATTTTAAAATTATTTGCTCTAGTTCTGTGAAAAATATTACTGATATTTTGATAGGGATTGCATTGAATCTGTTGATTGCTTTAAGCAGTATGGACATTTGGATGATACTAATTCTTCCAATCCATGAGCATGGTATATCTCTCCATTTGTTTGTATCATCTTCAATTTCTTTCATCAATGTCATATAGTTTTCACAGCATAGGTCTTTCACCTCCTTGGTTAAATTTATTCTAGGTATTTGTTTCTTTCTGGTGCAACTGTAAATGGGATTGTCAATTTCTCTTTCATTATTAGCATATATAAATGTGACTAGTTTCTGTATATTAATTTTGTGTCCTACAAATCTACTGAATTCATTTATCATTTCTAATAGTTTTTGGGTGGAGCCTTTAAAGTTTTCTATATATAGTAGCATGTTATCTGCAATTAGTGACAGTTTTACTTCTTCCTTACCTGTTATTTGCTTTTCTTGTCTTACTGCTGCAGCTAGGACTTCCAGTACTATGTGGAAAAAAAGTGATAAGAATGGATATCCTTGACCTTAGAGAAAAATCTTTCAGATTTCCACCATTGAGTATGTTGTTAGCTATGGGTTTTTCATATATGGTTGAAGTATGTTCCCTCTAAACCCACCTTGTTGCATGTTTTTATCATAAATGGATGTTATATTTTCTCAAATGCTTTTTCTGCTTCCATTGAGATGATCATATGTTTCTTATACCACCTCTTACTAACATAAGGTAGCACATGGATTGATTTCCAAATATTGAACCACCCTTGCATCCCAGGAATAAATCCTATTTGATCATGGTGAATAATTTAATGTATTGTTAGATTTGTTTGGCTAATATTTTGTTAAGGATTTTTACATCTATATTCATCAGAGATATTGGCCTGTAGTTTGTTTCTGTTTTTGTTTTCATAGTGTATTTGTCTTATTTTGGTATCAGGGTAACAGTGGCCCTATAGAATAAATTTGGAAGTTTTTGCTTCCTCTTCTACTTTCTGGAATAGTTTGAAGGGCACCTGGGTGGCTCGGTCAGTTGAGTGTCCGACTTTGGCTCAGATCATGATCTTGCAGTTTATGAGTTCAAGCCCCACATCAGGCTTGCTGCTGTCAGTGCAAAACCCACAGTGGCTCCTCTGTCTCCCTCTGTCTCCGCCCCTCCCCTGCTTGTGCTATCAAAAATAAATAAACTTTTAAAAAAGAAGAAGAAGAAAGGTATTATCTCATATTTAAATGTTTGGTAGAATTCACCTATGAAGCTATCTAGTCCTGGATTTTCATTTGTTGGGAGTTTTTTGATTACTGATTCAATTTCATTACTACTAATTGGTCTGTTCAAATCTTCTATTTCTTCTTGTTTCAGTTTTGGAAGATTACATGTTTCTAGGAATTTATCCATTTCTTCTAGGTTGTCCAATTTGTTGGTATATAATTTTCCATAGTATTCTCTCATAATCATTTGTATTTCTTTGGTGTCAGTTGTTATTTCTCCTTCATTTCTGATGTTATTTGAGTCCTCTTTCTTTTTCCCTTGACAGGTCTATCTAAAGGTTTATCAATTTTGTTTATCTTTACAAAGAACCAGCTCTTGGTTTGACTGATCTTTTCTATCGTTTTATTAGTCTCTATTTCATTTATTTCCACCCTAATTTTTATGGTTTCCTTCCTTCTACTAGAGTTGAGCTTTGTTTGTTCTTCTTTTTATAGCTCCCTTTAATGTAACATTAGGATGTCTGAGGTTTTTTTTTTCATTTCTTTAGGTAGGCCTGTATTGCTATAAACTTCCCTCTTATAACTGCTTTTGCTGCATCCCTAAAACTTTGGGCAATTATGTTTTCATTTTCATTTGTCTCCATGTATGTTCTAATTTCTTCTTTGATTTCTTTGTTGATGCATTGGTTATTTAGTAGCAGGTTGTTTAGGCTCCGTGTATCTGTGTTTTTCCCAGTTTTTTCTCTTATATTTGATTTCTAGTGCATACCATTGTGGTCAGAAAAGAAGCTTAATATGATCTCAATCTTCTTAAATTTATTGAGACTTGTTTTGTTTTGTGTATGTGTCTTTTGGTCTGAAGTGAATCTCTTATAGGCAGCATATAGATGGGTGTTGTTTTTTATCTATTCAGTCACACTATGAATGACTCCATCATTTTTAATGCCCATACCAGTGTTTTTCCCCCTATTGTACACAGAGTATGTCTACAACAAAATAAATCTTTAATAGCAAGGAAGAAAGAAAACTGAAAGAAGTTCACTCCACAGGAGAGGAAAAACACACAAACAACATGAAGTTCTTTGGCTGGATCTTTCACTTCAAGTCACATGAATATTTTATCAGCATAGCTTCCAAATACAACTTGGTCTAAAAAGGACAGAGAACTTACAAAAGACCGGAAAGTGTGAAGAAATATAATTATGCTACCAGGAGGAAGATATTATTTTGACAAAAGAACTATTAAAAGGATCCTGAGGGAAAACACTATTTAATCAGAATTTTTGATGCTGAGTACAAAGATGAATGAACACATAAATAACAATACATCCTTGTTATGTTTTAGCCCTTACCACATTCTAGACCAAAGCATTTAAGCTAAGATATGACCATTTCCTCTCATCAAAACTGTACTTTATTAACATGATCTTGAGTGTGGCCCTAAAACTGCAAAAGGATTGAGGTATATCACTGTAAAATAGGACAGCCTCTACCAATTCCTCAAATTATTATCACTTCAAAGGAAAGAGGCAAGAATATAGGACCATTATGGGAACCAAAAGACCAGGATGCTGTGATTCAGTAGGACTTTCATTTCCAACTTCAAAGGGCTTCATTAATCTCCTACCAATCCATCTAAATTTAAGGGAGAAGGAAATTAATGGCTTTGAACATGAATTCTCTGCCCCAACCTGTAGCTTTTAGTGACACGGAAGACAGAAGAAGAAAAAAAAACGTTCAGAAGACCCAGAAGAAACTCTCAGTCCCCAGAGAATAGAAGCGGGTAAAGGAAAATTTACATCATGGCAAGAATATCAATATGGGATCTCTCTGAATCAAGGCTATAAGGCAGTGTTTGGGCCTCTGCTTTTTGTGATGTGTAAATAGTAAAGTTAGACTGTGTCCTCTGCATTCCATTTGTAAAAATCTCTTGTCTACAGATCTAGTGGTTTTCCAAGTAATCTATATGCATGATGTATTTGCTGGTAAAATACAAAATTGATGACTTACCTATGATTTATCACTCTTACTTATTGTCATGCTGAGCCTAATCAACTGACTACCCAGCAGTGTTTACTTAAAGTGTACACCAATTGCTCAGCCTTGGGTCTGATAAGTTCCAAGAACTGGAAGACTTCAGGTGAAAAACTAAAGGCCCTTAACTCATTTTATGGCTTTTGAAGATGGGTTTTTGTTATTTATGTCAGTGACTGATTATCTAAGTAAAACAGAGTCCCAAGGTAATAGGGCTAATTCTTGTAGTTAAAGCTTTGCCCTGCCCTGGGCAACTATGCTTAAAATGGATACCAGTGGCTCAACATTCTTAACGAAGAAAGTCAATACTGTGAGGGTTGTTCAAAGTGTGATTCCCAAGCCCACCAACATCAGAATCACCTAGAGATGAATATTAAAACTACAGAGTCCTGGTTTCTAACCCAGATCTGCTAAATTAAAACCTATAGGTTGGAGCCAAGGAACCTACATGTTATTAAGCTCCCCTGGGTGATTTTGACACTAACATTTGAGAATCAATGGCTTAGTGCAAACTCATCTCCATAACTAGATCTCAATCAGTCAATAATCAAAAAGGCATTTCACTGCCCAGATACAGACCTGATCCTCTCAATGAGCCTCTGTTTCCTTTCTCTAAATAGAGATAATAGTAGTACCTACTTGTTATAGACTGTGGAGAAAATTAAAAGATGTATATGTACAAAGCCTCATACAATGCCTAGCACATGATAAATAACTCAATAAATTTTAGTAATTATAATAAGAAAAAGCCCAAGCTCCTTATTGAAGCCCTTCCAATCTTTATGAATACCTACATTACCTCATCTCCTGCCACTCCCCCAACCACACTGGGCAATTTATACTCAAGAAAAACAAAACCAATTGGAGTTTCTTCATGTACCAATACACCAATGCCATTTTTTTTTATCTTTACTGCATTGCTTATGCTCTTTCCTTGGCCTAGAGTACCACAGAATGCAGTTCCTTGACTTAGAAAGCTCATACTTGATCTCCAAGGTCTAAATCATTGGCATCTTCTCTGGGAAGTTTTTACTGGACCCCTAAGTTAGGAGCCTCACCTCTTAGTTCTCTCAGCACCTTGAACTCTTTACCTATTTATGTGTTTGTTTGCCTATCTGTCTTTCTTCATTTGAGAGCAAGCTCTTTGAAATTATGGGCAATGGGATTTTGTGGGTTTTTTCTCTGATTGTTGTTTGTAATTTAAAAACATACAGAGGGGTGCCTGGGTGGCTCAGTCAGTTGAACATCTGATTCTTGATTTCGGCTCAGGTCATGATCCCAGGGTCATGGGATTGAGCCCAGCGTGGGGCTCTGTGCTGAGCATGGAGACTGCTTAAGATTCTCTCTATGAAGGGGCACCTGGTTGGCTCAGTTGGTTGAGCGTCCAACTTTGGCTCAGGTCATGATCTCGTAATTCGTGAGTTCGAGCGCCGCATCAGGCTCTATACTGACAGCTCAGAGCCCGGAGCCTGCTTCAGATTCTGTGTCTCCCCTCTCTCTGCCCCTCCCCCACTCACGCTCTCTCAGAAATAAACATTAAAAAAAATTTTTTTTTTTAATTTTTTTTTTCAACGTTTATTTATTTTTGGGACAGAGAGAGACAGAGCATGAACGGGGAAGGGGCAGAGAGAGAGGGAGACACAGAATCGGAAACAGGCTCCAGGCTCTGAGCCATCAGCCCAGAGCCTGACGCGGGGCTCGAACTCACGGACCGCGAGATCGTGACCTGGCTGAAGTCGGACGCTTAACCAACTGCGCCACCCAGGCGCCCCCAAAAAAAATTTTTTTTAAAGATTCTATCTGTCCCTCTGCTCCTCTCCCCTGCTCACATGCTCTTACTCTTAAAAATAAAAAAAGTAAAAATATACAGAAAAGTACAAAGAGTAATATAACAATCACCCATGTTTCTAACATCCACAAGTAACTATTATTGACATTTTGGCATTTTTGCTTCTAGTCTTTTCTCTTTATTACTTTAACAGTAATTTATGAAAACACTGTTCATTGTTTCAGAATAGAATATTATAGGTAAATCCAAATGTCCCCTTGACCTCCACCCCTATGCTATATTTCTTCCCTACCTTTCCATACACTAATATGAGTTTAATCTGTATCTTTACAGTCTTTTTGATATATTTACAGACTTATCTGTATTCATAGAAAATATATAGTATTGGTTTACACATCATTTTCCAAGTGTCACATGGCTATGTGCATCATTCTGCCACTTCTTTCACTCAAAACTATTTTTGAAATATATCCACGTTGATACACGTATCTGGCCAATTCTGTTTAATTGCTGTATAACAATCCATTATGGAAATGTACCTCATTTTATTTAACCCATTCCCCTGTTGATGGGCATTTAGATTATTTCCAAGATTTTGCTATTAACAAAAAATAGTTACAACAAATGTGCTTTATCAAATATCTCTTGGTATCTATGTATAACTATTACTTTAATAAAGAGACCTAGAAGTAAAACTGCTGGATTGTAGGGCATATGAATTTGTTTCATGGACCCTGACAAAGTGTTCTCCAATGTACCTATCCCCAATTTTTATGTCCATCAGCATTATTCAAGAGCTGTCACTTCCCTGCATCCCTACTAACACGTGCCATTGTGAGCCTTCTAAACATTCCCAGGACTACCACAGAAAAAAGAGTGTCTCAGTGCTGTTTTTGACTGTCTTGTTCATCTCTAAATCCTCAGCTCCCAGCAAGTACTTGGCACTGTTGATTGCTTGGTAAATATTTGCACAGCTCTCATTCTGATAATGTCACATATAGGTACTGGCCCTGACCTGCTGATACTTCAGAACCCACCCAGGTGTCTACTTTCAGCAAGAACTAGAATGAAATCCAAGTCTCCTCACCTCTAGACAAACCTGTGAGGAAACGGTAAAGGGAAAACCGCAGATGATGTAATGCTCTTTAGAGATTTATCATTCTTTAAACTGGCATTCAGGGAATGATTCTTGACCTTTGGATCAATAGTCCTTTAAAATCAATCAGGTTGGGGTCTAGCTCCTTCCACCTGAGAGCTTAGAGCACATCTGGAAAGACAACAGGAGTAGGAAACAACGAATTTGTTCCCCAGTGGCTCTGTTGCACCAGTGGAAGGGAGTCAGATATGGAAGGAATCGTTTAGCTTTCTAGTGGTCTCCCTAGAGGTACATTTTATACACATTATATGTTCAAGAAAACATGTTTCCCTTTCTTCTGGCCACATGTAGACAGTATTTACCAGTATCCCCTATAGAGAGTTGTATTTGTGTGATTGATTTTTGCCCATTAAACATTAGGATATAGGATAATTATTAGTCTCACAAAATGGAAAACAACAACAACAAAGCATAATTGATCTATCTACCAAAGCAAATGTTATGCAATAACCATTGAAAAAAATTCCCAAAAGATTCTAGGACTGAAATAAACATCATTCTTGTAAGTAAAAAAAGAAACTTACCTAATCAGCTCTGGTGCCTAATCAAGTCATAAAATGAAAGAGTAAGACATTACTAGCAAGTCTCCACTACCACTGTTAAGCATGAATTTAGGTTGGTGGCATCATAAATGAAGAGTCCTCAATGAGAGCTAAAGTAGCGAGAGGCTACAACACTGCAGATTCTAACCTGAAGCCTGGAAACACACACACACAAGAGATAGGCAGATATATAAAGACAGCCAGGAATGGGATATAGGGAGGAAAAAATGGAGAAGAGGGAAATCTTGTATGTATAGCCCTAGACCATCTGATTTATGTGTTAAGATTTTTTTTCTCATTTTATAGGGACTTTTTAAAAAGTTTACTTATTTTGAGAGAGAACATGTGTGCATGAGCAGGGGAGGGGCAGAGAGAGAGAGAGAGAGAGAGGGAGAGAGGGAATCCCAAGCAGGCTCCATGCTGTCAGCACGAAGCCCAAACTCATGAACCATGAGACCATGACCTGAGCCAAAATCAAGAGTCAGACACTTAACCACCTGAGCCACCCAGGTGCCCCTAGTGACATTGGTTTAATTCTGAAGGTTTTTCACCTATAAAACCCTTCTTGACAAGGCTGGATCCATCTGATTCATCTCTGTATAGAGACTGCTCCTGGTATTATATACATATATTGTAGGTTCTCAAGCAATGGGGATTAAATGAACGACAAGGATAAAATATTGAGCAAAATGCTGGGAGACGTACTTTTCTAGGAGCCCCATAGAGTGGAAAGGAGACATTACCACATGATATTTGGGTCTTTGCAACAAAATCATCTACACATCCATCAAACAAATATTTATTTAGTACATCCTCTGTGCCAGTCACTGTGGTAGAGAAGACATATACAATCCTACCTACAAGGTAGTGGATACTAGTTGGCACCTACAATACAGTGTAATCAGTATTCTGATGGATGAAAAGAAGGTGCTATGGGAGCTGTGTGACTCCAGTTTCAGGAATCAGAGTAGATTTTTCAGAAGACATTCATTGAACACCCATTGAGTGCCTGGTCCTGTGTTAGATGCTAGGCATACAGAGGTGCCTGAGGTATTTGCTCCTGTTCTAGAAACTCAAGGAGCTCCTGGGGGACATAAGGGAGACATAGCTACCCAGTAACCCCGAGGCAGTGGGAAAAGTGCTGAACACGATACATGCTGTGAGAGCCACAAAGGAAGCCCCAACTAAGTCAATGTTTCCAAGCCTGTCTCTCTTAACCCAACTCCACAACTACAATGGAGCAAGTGGTTTCATGTGGCAATACCTGCAATGTACCCAAAATGAGGACTTCATCACTCTAGGACTTTCTGGAGGTAAAGCCACTCAGTCCCAGAAGGAAACCACAGTGGTTTCTGAACTCTTGCTCATCCCAGTGGTGCCAGGCTTAGACATTCCCCTTGAAATGCCATTCCTCAGGAAATCTGATCCACACCATTAGGTTCCAAATGCTTTTTCCCTTTTCCTCCAAAACGTGGTTATTCACTCCTCATTTAAGAAACTAAGTTTATGGTTGGGGGCCTAAAATAATTAGTTCTGCTTGTTATATCTTATAACCCAGAAGTAGAAAAAGAAAACTCAAAAGGCTCGCCGTTATGTAAATGATACAGATACCTGCTGGACCAGTCTCTGTGGAACTCAGTGATGCCTTTCACCAGACGTGATCAGAAGAGTCACATATTTAGGGTCACATGCCTGGCTCAGTCAGAGGGGCATGCAACTCTTGATCTCAGGGTCATGACTTTGAGCCCCACGTTGGGTGTAGAGATTACTAAAAAAAATAAATAAACTTAAAAAAATAAGATGACTCACAAATTTAGAACTAGAAAGCTTGAAGGAACCTTAGAGATCTATAATCTCTGTCAACCCTTTAATTTTACAGATGAGGATTCTGAGTAAAAGGGAACTTCCCAAGGCCCAACACGTGGTTAATAAGAGAATTAGACCTTCAAAGCAGGCTTCTCAACCATTTTTGAAAACATAAGATTCAAGCAAATGTAGAGGTAGCAGATCACCTAAGAGATCTAAGAGAAAGAAAACTGAGGGCTCTTAAATCCAGCTGGTCCACCCATGTGGAAATCCTCCCACCAACACAACCCTGAGAAATAACTGGGTTTGATTTCATTAAAGGTACTTCTATGGGGCGCCTGGGCGACGCAGTCGGTTAAGCGTCCGACTTCAGCCAGGTCACGATCTCACGGTCCGTGAGTTCGAGCCCCGCATCAGGCTCTGGGCTGATGGTTCATGATGGCTCAGAGCCTGGAGCCTGTTTCCGATTCTGTGTCTCCCTCTCTCTCTCTCTGACCCTCCCCCGTTCATGCTCTGTCTCTCTCTGTCCCAAAAATAAATAAACGTTGAAAAAAAAAATTTAAAAAAAAAAAAAAAAAAAAAGGTACTTCTAGATTCCCCTGCTCCCAACAGAAACAACCATCGATACGTTTGGCTCGGAGGAAAAGCAAAACAACAGCATTGGATTGTTTTCTTTGGGAACGACTGGATTTACTTCCACCAAAGCAGGACATGTAAGGAACGAGAGAGGTGTCACAACAGGATGGATGGGGAAATGGTGATTTCCTGGACAGCAGTTGGGGAGAACTAGAAGGCACCCTGCCGGCCACAGACAACAAACAGAGAAGTACAGGGAGGAGGCATGGCCTGATCCTCCTCCCATTGGCCCCACCTGCCTTTTAGAGGTTGTCAGAAAATGGAGAGGAAAAAAAAAAAAAAAACAGAAGAAAATCTCAGACCTATAAAATTAAAGCACAGGACCATCACATCCCAGTCATTCTTCCCTCTCCCTTTCCAGTTCCTGAAATAAGAAGTGTCTGGGCCCAGGGTACCTAAAAATATTTGAAGACAGGAAACAAATGCCACATCAAGATGATGGAGCCCATCAAGAAATATGAACAGATAGATGCTATAAAACATGGCTTTGAAACCAACAGTCATTACTAGTCAAACTCTTTCCAAAAAAACCAAACAAACAAAAACAAAAAATCTTGCAAGCATTCCAGTTGAGTGTTGCTCTTATCTCAACACTTGTACATTCAAACAGAAGGCAATTACATGTCCTTATTGAAACATCCCCCTGTCCTACTTCCAAATTCAGCCACTATCAAACAAGAAAGAAGATGAGAGGGTAGGGAACAATGAGAGAATAATTTATCTCCCAAAATAAAGGTCTTATGAGCCCCTCCAAGAGGCGATTTACACAGATGCTTTTTTCCTTCAAACCTACATTGCACTTGGGATTCTTTTTCACTTTGACGAGACAAAACGGTTTTGAAAGTGCTGAGCTTAATTGATTTGCAGCCACCCTAACTCAGACCACAGAGACTCTAATTACATATCCCATCATACCCAGGGTCTGTGGGAAGCAGACTTTCCCCCTGAGACTTGTGGATGGGTTTCACAGTCAAGTATTATGATTAACTCAAAGTTCTTCCTTCCAGAGACATGGAGGAGCACCACAGAAAGCTGACTCTGTTAGAGACGTGATACAGCAGCCTATGACAGCCAGAATGAATGGAATTCGGCAAAAGTCAAGTTGACTGATAACATGCTTTGTTTTCCTCATTGATGCCACGACGCTAATGAGGCAAAAAGTGGGAGGTCACATTTTCTCCTCCGCAGTCAAGAAGCTAATAGCTCTGAAGCACCCAGAGATAGGCCTCAGATATACCAAGCACTTACACCAGGTTGTGTATAAATTTTTAGAAGCTTGGAAAGCTTCAAGCACTTTTAAGTGCTTTCAAGCATATTAGTCTTGCTTCACACAAGGCATAATAAGCCTGGTCGATGGCAGAGAAATAATAATGTTGTTAATCCAAGCAACTTGGAAGTGAATCATCCACTCCAGCAACCCAGATTGATTTAATGCCCTTTGGACAGTATGACTCCATCCTTTCCTGGAGGGCTAATGGACAATCACTATCTCCTTTAGTCCCCATTCACACTCCTCTTTGTTTCTGCTTGGACAAACAAGTCAAGGGCTTCCTGTGATCCAGCCTGAAATACTGGCCTTAAGTGATTGTGCCTCCACAGGAAGAGCTCAGCTGTTACACAAAACTCAGGGCTGCAAACACCATCTTTCTTAAGTTTATCGGCCCTCTTTGGTAACTGACACTACCTAAGGAAGACGGCAAAGCATAAGGTCAGTGTGAACCAGGGAAAAATCCAAATCATAGGATAATTTCTAGAAACAGTTTTACTAGGGGCACCTGGGTGGCTCAGTCAGTTGAGCATCCAACTTCGGCTCAGGTCATGATCTCACGGTGAGTTCGAGCCCTGCGTCGGTCTCTGCTGACAGCTCAGAGACGGAGCCTGCTTCAGATTCTGTGTCTCCCTCTCTCTCTGCCCCTCTCCCGCTCATGCTCTGTCTCTCTGTCAAAATTAAATAAAACATTAAAAAAAATTTTTAATAAATAAATAAAAACAGTTTTACTACTCTCAGAGAAAAACAACTCAAGCTGGACTCAAAGTGCCTTAAAGGAAGTATTGTCCCAGAATGATGCTGAGAGACCTATTTAATGAACAACTAGGAATTATTTGTAATTGATAGATCAAATATTGCTATGTAAAGGGGGAGCTTCTAAAGTATTTACAATTTCTTAAGATAGTTTCAAGTCTTAAGGTCAGTAAACAGTCCTATACAAAACCAAGATGAGGGGCGCCTGGCTGGCTCTGATGGTGAAGCTTGTGACTCTTCATCTTGGGGTTGTGAGTCTGAGCCCCACGTTGGCTGCAGAGATTAGTTAAAAAGCAAAATTTAAGAAAGGAAGGAAGGAAGGGGGGAGGGATGAAGGAAGCAAGGAAACCAAGATGAAACTCTACATAAAGAAAAACTTGGGGCACCTGGGTGGCTCAGTCAGTTGAGTGTCTGACTTCGACTCAGGTCATGATCTCATGGTTCATGGGTTTGAGCCTCGTGTCGGGGCTCTGTGCTGACAGCTCAGAACCTGGAGCCTGCTTTGGATTCTGTGTCTCCCTCTCTCTCTCTTCCCCCACCCCATTCGTGCTCACTCGCTCTCTCTCTCTCAAAAATAAACATTTTTAAAAAAAATTTTTTAAAGAAAAACTTTGCTAATAGTGGCAAAATGGTAATCAATGTTCAAGTTGGGTGAAGGGTATGTAGAGATTCGTTATATTATTCTATTTTTGTGTACGTTTGACAGTTTCCATAATAAAGTTTTCTTTTTTTTTTTTTTTAATTTTTTTTTCAACGTTTATTTATTTTTGGGACAGAGAGAGACACAGCATGAACGGGGGAGGGGCAGAGAGAGAGAGGGAGACACAGAATCCGAAACAGGCTCCAGGCTCTGAGCCACCAGCCCAGAGCCTGACGCGGGGCTCGAACTCACGGACCGCGAGATCGTGACCTGGCTGAAGTCGGACACTTAACCGACTGCGCCACCCAGGCGCCCCATAAAGTTCTTTTTCAATACACTGCTGAACAAAGGCAACTTTCAAGTCTGCCCTCTAAGTTATTACAAATTTAAAATTACTGGGATTAACATTAGACCTTTAACTCCATGAAAAAATTTTTTCAAAGCTCTGAGACCCTTGAACTTGACTCTCCCAAACTCAGCCTACCTATATTCAAGCTTGAGGCAAGGGTAATTGGGATCCTATAGGGCCAGAACTTGTTCTGCTTCTAGTGAAAATATCAAGGGAAGCCTGAGAGAAGGAAAGGGAAGATGCCAGGCCAGGAGATGAAGGGCTAACTCTGAAAGCCAAAGACTGTTTTGATGGCATCGCCTGCTGTTAGCTGCCCACTTTCAGAGGGATTTGTTATGGAGAGAAATTGTCCTATATTCTCTCTCTCGCTTCGGTTCTATCAACCACCACCATAAGTAGGCCACTTTCTCCTGGCCAGAATAAGCTCAGCTAGATGGAGAACCCATGGGGGGGGGCGGGCTATGGCTTTGGTCCATTGCTTTACTCTAATGAGGGAAAAACTTTGCAAGCTCTGGAGTGTCTTGCATATGGTGGTAATTCTTAGTCAAGCACATTTCTCATTTACCTTTGTTCCACTGAATGTCTTCTCAGAGGAGCTGGGCAGTGAGGCTCGGAAAGTCTCCTATATGCTACTGTTTCACGTCACCAAGAGAGTATTTCCAGGCAAGAAGCAATCATTCCTATAAACAAACTGTACTCTCCCCCAAGGCAAAATAAACTAAATTCAGGAAGGAAGATAATTTACAAAGTGGATTCCGTACAAGTCACGCAGTACAGTGGGCTTTTTCAAGACTCCTGAGCTGCAGGAAAAAAAAGAAAAGGCTGGACAAAGTGCTGCAGTTGGTCACTTGGAATAAGTAGCACACTCACAATCTAGCCTTGTCTCCATGGAGACAGCTGGGTCTAGCAACTATCTAAACATTATACTACAAGGTATTATAGACAAGCATCAGAAGCCACAGGGGAATACCAGAGGTGAAAAGAAAAACATGTCCAACCATCTCACATTATAGCCCCACCACAACACCGTGGGATCCTATCATCCTGCCTTGTTGTATTTTTATTCATATTCCCATTGGGCAAATTTCCTTTTCTTTAAGCAAAGGGGAATCTAAAGCTGAAACACTCAAGATGATTGAATGACCTTAATGGTCATGAGGGAAATTGTGTTAAAGGAAATATTAAGGCTTGATTGTCATTTTAGAGATTGGTTAAACAACCTGCCTCAACTCAAAACAGCTATGTAGTGAAAGAACTACGATAGACTTTATGTCCCCTGATTCCCTTCCAGTTTTCTTTCCACTTCATTGATTGAATCTGTTACTATTTAATTGCATGTGTGGTCATCATGCAGACATGGCTAAAAAGAAAACACGTGAAAAAATGGCCTTATTCTTGAAGGAAAATAACAGGGAAGAGCAAATAAGTATTTTCCAATTTACACTTACAAGTTGAAGTTTAGGTCCAAAACCTCAAGAAAAAGAAGTTTCTTTCATAATCCTGGAAAAGGAAGCTCTTTGAGGAAAGAAATCTATTAAAGGCCCTAAAATCCTGAGAATTCTTCATCCTGACTTGACTTTGACAAATTGCATAATCCTCATGCCTAGTTTCTCCATCTGCACATTGACAAGTATATATCATAGTAACATAGCTTCCAAATATCTTTGAAATTAAGATAACCATAAGTATATTTTGACTCTTAATTCTCACTTTCCCAACATTTACTTATCACTAGTCCTCTTGGATTTCTCAAATATTCCTTAAATTCAAAACCTCCTTTCTCTCTTTTAATATTCCTGTTTTAATTCAGACCCTCCTTTCTCTTCTTTGTGCTTCACCTCTCAGTCTGAGCCTTTTCTCTGTTTTTTTTTTCAAGTCTTTATTTAAATTCTATAATTCAGGCCTTCCTTATCACTTGCTTAGACTGCTTCCCCAAGCTCCTGACCATTCTCCTTGCTCCCAATCTCTCCCCACTGCTACTAAGGTACTCTCTAAAGACCAACTTAGCTACGTCATGCTTCCATTAACTCTTTATTCCCTGCATACCTTTTGGTATGACATATAAGACTCTGTCTGGCCCTCATCTACTTCTTATATATTAGTTATCTCCCATCATACTTCCTGATAGCCTATCCTGTATGTAGACAATGCTCCAGTCACTCTGAATTTCTCACCATTCCAAAAACACAACACACTGGTTAATGTCTTTTTACATTTGTACATTCGATTCCCTCCACCTGACATATATGTCTCCTTCCTTCCTCTTTTAAAAATTTCTACTAATCCTTTAAGACTCAGCTCCAATGTTACCTATTCTGAGAAATCTCCCTAAGCTTTCCAGGACAAATCCCTTCTTTATGCTTCCAAAGCCTCCTGAACATAAAGTCATCATATCACTTATGTTCCTTATGATAACCATACTGTTTCTTCAGTTTGTCTTCTGAGTTTCTTGAAGGGAGAGCTATCTCTTTTTCATCTCCATATCCCAAACATATAGCACAGTGCCTGGCCCCAAATGTTACTCTATAGACATTGTTAAGTGATCAGATGAGCTATGTTAAGAACTACTATTTGTAGTCAGTATATAACATATACAGTCAATGAATAAGGTGTGATTAGGCTTCCTTGATGCCCCCATTCCTAATTTGAATCTTTTATGTAAGGATTTGGGGGGTTTAGAAATTCCAGCTGGAAGAAAGAAAAGTTTGTCCTGGCTACGTCTTTCTTTGAAGACCATTGATCATTTTGTGGATATGAGAGAAGAAAACTGACCATCTATATGTATAGGTCAATCTTTCAGCAGCAACGAAGCTCTCATTGTACCATTCTACTTCTAATTTTGATTTAAATTCCCTGCCATTATATCACATCTCCTAAAAGTTAGAATTCACTTTCCTCTTTCCTCCTCAATATGCCCCAATTTTATCCCCCACCCCTACACACACACCAAGGGCTGATTTTCATTGCATGTGTTTAAGTAAACTGCCAACCCATTATGCAATTTACATCAGGCAGCTAGTAATAAAGTAGGACTTCTCCAAGGTCATTCATAAACTCTCTGATAACTGGGAAAGTGCTGAGAGAAAAATAGATAACTCAATCTGTCATGTGGATCTAAGGAGACTGTACAAATACCTCATTTCCATAACAACATTGTACTCAGTGTCCCAACATAATGAATGAATATGCTATGACTGAAGACTAAACAGAGGCTAATGGTAAATGCATTAATTAGCGTCCTGTTTACACTTCTCCTGGGAAGGATGGTCATTTGTTACAGCTTCTGTCATACAAGAAGACTGACTGAGTTTGGGTCTCCTTTCTGGAAATGCATATAAATTTGTGAGATTCTCCTACATTATCATTTGCTGACAGGCATTAATGACACTAATGAAGGCAGGAGGCCTTGATTCAAACACACAAATGATTAGAGTTGATAAGAGATATGTGAACAGGGCCCTCATTAATGAATATATTAATGATGCAGAGCTGGAAGTTAAAAAAGGGGTGTCTAGACATGTATTTATAGTGCCTCCACCTCCTTCAATCAAAGATAATTCTTCTTCTATCTCTTTGATTTATCCATTTTTTAGTTATATACCTAAGAAAGCAGAATAATCATGTTCTGGTAAAAGAAATCCAGAGAAAAAAGAATAGCTCCAGCTCTATTCAGTTAATGACAATTATGAATGAGAATATTTCATGAAATCAAAAGATTACCAGCTCTTGTCTTGGGAAATATGTGGTGACGGCTGCAAATTAGAGGGTTTATTCAGAGCAGAAGGAGCATTTACTGATCATGCCCAAACCAAGTTGAAGTCTTCTAGTTTAGAAAAAGACGAGGGTATTATTACCCATTTGCTTCCCACATTGTTCATTTCTTAGGTAACTACACCCTTGATAAATAGTCACATCTTAGTGAGAGAACTGGTATGTGTTGACAACATTCCCGTTAATAATTTACACTCTCGTTATCTTTTCTATCATGATTGAATAGCTAAATCCTTCTATTTCTGATCAAGAGAGGACGATAGAATACTAATGTCTGCACAGGGTCATGCTCTGCAGTTATTCAAATGTTTGCATTGGTTTGACCAACTCGTAGACAGGTTTTATTGAAGATGTAGCTCAATACAGAATGCCCAAACAACTGGTTGAGGCAAACAATTAAAAAAAAAAACAAAAAACGGGTTTGTCCAGTGTAGTAAGAAATTAACAAAGCCAGTCACATTATCAAATTAGTCTTTTGCTAATTACTTTTTACTGAAGAGACCCATCACTTCAGGCAAAGTGCTCAGACCAGGGATTCTGAGTAGGTATAATCATATTAAACAGTGAACAATACATTAGTTCTATCAAGCTGCATTATCAACCTGAGAATTCCAATGATTGAATTGTGGACATAGCTATGTATTCTGAGGCATAAGACAGACAAAGAGGTCTCTGCCATCTTTTAAGGGAAAATTCATTCTCTTAAAACTTTAAAAATTGCATAATGTCACACAAGGGTCCCAGAGTGAAGGCAAAGAGATTGCATTTTTGGAGAGTGATTGCCCACTTAGGCTGTTTTAGGAGTCTGTTTTAATAGGAATCTGGTTTGAATTAAGAATAAAATGGAGCTGTAACACACAAGAGGCCTAATACTAGCCCTGAGTTTGGTCTCAGAGCTAAAAGACAGATGGCTTCCCACTGCCTCTCAGATGCTTTTATGTTATAAGCATGTTGCTTCTTTCATTCTGCCACGAATCTATGATCACATGATCAAGCAGTCCCCCAGAGAATATGCAGGATATGGGCAGTTTTCAGCTGCCTCTTGTTGCCTTTGTGTTACAGATCCATATTTTTTAATCATAGTTGGGACTCTCCCCACCCAGGGTCCTATTGCCTCTGGGCCCGACAGTCACAAGTCAGCAGGTGGCAAATAGGATTCAGCTACAATTCAGAGCTGGGAGTCAGAACCAGGAGACCCACTTTAGCCAGATCATGAAAGCTGCAGGGCAAAGCTGATGTTGTGAGCAAAGGGTATTAAGTCACAACTCAAACTGCCAAGGTGTTTGGCTTCACAAGAAAGAAAGTAGCCCTATTTTCATGAAATTTCACTATTACTAAGTAGATAGCAGGTAATGGGACAGTTCGGTCCATGTAGCCACACTGGATATGCGTTGCAAATCAAGTTTATTCACTTATTTATTCCCTTGTTAATATAAAGAATGTTTATTGAGTATTACGTGCCAGACATTGTACTGGGTCCTAGGGATACAGCAGGGAACAAGACAGACACAGTTCCTGACTTCACAAGACTTACTTTAAGGCAGGGTCAGTATAGTGTAGAGGTTAAGGACTCTGCAGTCAGACTACCTGAGGTGTAAATCCTGGCTTTTCAATTTACTGGCTTTGTGCCCTTGGCAAATCACTTCCCCTCTCTATGTACCATAATTTCCTCAAAATCTGTGATTTAAAAAAAATCGTGATAAAAATTTTGATAACACCAGTACCAACATACATCGTTTTATTGTGCTTTACTTTTCTGTGCTTCACAAAAATACTGCATTTTTTACAAAGTTTTGAAGTTTTGTGTGAACCCTGCATCAGGCAAGTCTATGGGCGCCATTTTTCCAACAGCACTGGTTCACTTTGTGTCCCTGTTACATTTTGGTAATTCTCACAATATTTCAAACTTTTTCTTCATTGTTATATTTTTTATAGTTATCTGTGATCAGTGCTCTCTGATGTTACTATTGTAATTATTTTGGAGCACCACGAACCACTCCCATATAAGACAGTGAACTTCATCGATAAATGTGTGTGTTCTGACTGCACTACAGACCTGCCCTCCCCCTGTCTCTCTCCCATTTTTTGGGCCTCCCTACTCCCTGAGACACAATGATATTGAAATTAGTCCAGTTAATAACCCTACAATGGCCTCTAAGTGTTCAAGTGAAAGGAAGAATCACACATATCTCGCATTGAATCAAAAGCTAGAAATGATTAAGTTTAGTGAAGAAGGCATGATGAAAGCCAAGACAGGCTGAAAGCTAGGCTTCTTGCACCAGTTAGCCAAGTTGTGAATGTAAAGGAAAAGTTCTTGAAGGAAACTAAAAGTGCTACTGCAGTGAACACATGAGTGATAAGAAAGTGAAACAGCCTTATTGCTGATAGAAAGTGTAATGATCTGAACAGAAGATCAAACGAGCCACAACATTCCCTTAAGCCAAAGCCTAATCCAGAGCAAGGCCCTAACTCTCTTCAATTCTATGAAGGCTGGGAGAGGTGAGGAAGCTGTAGGAGAAAAACAGGAAGCTATCGGAAGTTGGTTCATGAGGTTTAAGGAAGGAAGCCATCTCCATCACATAAAAGTGAAAGGTGAAGCAGCAAGTGCTGATGGAGAAGCTGCAGCAAGTTCTCCAAAAGATCCAGCTAAGATAAGTAATGAAGGTAGCCACACTAACAACAGGTTTTCAATGTGGTCGAAATAGTCCTTTGGAAGAAGATGCCATCGAGGACTTTCACAGCCAGAGAGAGAGGAGATGTCAGTGCCCGGCTTCAAAGATTCAAATAACAGGCTGACTCTCTTGTTAGGGGCTAATGCACCTGGTAACATTAAGTCGAAGCCAATGTTCATTGGCCATTCTGAATATCCTAGGGCTCTTAAGAATTATGCTATATCTACTCTGTCTGTGCTCTATAAATGGAACAAAAAAAGCCTGGAAGACAGCACATCTGTTTATAACACAGTTTACTGAACATTTTAAGCCCATTGTTGAGACCTACTGCTCAGGAAAAAAAAAAAAAAGATTCCTTTCACAATATTACTACTCACTGAAAATGCACCTGTTCACCTAAGCGCTTTAATGGAAATATACAATGAGATTAATGTTGTTTTCATGCCTACTAACACAACATCCATTCTGCAGCCCACGGATCAAGGAGTAATTTCAACTCTCAAGTCTTACTATTTAAGAAATACATTTAATATGGCTCTAGCTGCCATAGATAGCAATTCCACTCATGGATACGGGCAAAGTCAATTGAAAACCTTCTGGAAAGTTTTCACCATTCTACATGCCATTAAGGAAGAAGTTGATTCCAACCTTCATGGATTACCTTGAGACTTTCAGACTTCAGTGGATGAAGTAACTATAGGTGGGGTGGAAACAGCAAGAGAACTAGAAGTAGAGTCTGCAGATGGGACTGAATTGTTGCAATCCCATGATAAAACTTGAATGGATGAAGAACTGCTTCTTATGGGTGAACAAAAAAAGTTTCTTGAGATGGTAACTACTCCTCCTGAAGAGGCTGTGGAGACTGCTGATATGGCAACAAAGTATTTAGAATATAACATCAACTTAGTTGATAAAGCAGCTGCAGGGTTTCAGAGGATTGACTCCAATTTTGAAAGAAGTTCCACTGTGGGTAAAATGCTATCAAACACAATTGCATGTTACAGAGAAATCCTTCATGAAAGGAAAAGTCCATCAGTGCAGCAAACTTCATTGTTATCATTTTAAGAAATTGCCACAGCCACCCAACCTTCAGCAACCACCACTCTGATCAGTCAACAGCCATCAACACTGAGGCAAGATCCTCCATCAGCAAAAAGATTATGACTCTCTGAATTCTCAGATGATGGTTAACATTTTTTAGCAATAAAGTATTTTTATTTTCCTTTTTTTTCTTAGAATGTTTATTTATTCTGAGAGACAGAGAGAGAGCACGAGCAGGGGGAGGGGCAGAGAAAGAGAGAGAGAGAGAATCTGTATTGATAGCACAGAGCCCCACATGGGGCTCAATCTCACAAACCACGAGACCATGACCTGAGCTGACATCAAGAGTGGGACACTCAACCGACTGAGCCACCCAGGCGCTCCATAATGAAGTATTTTTAAAGATATGTACATTGTTTTTTTAGTCATCATGCTATTGTATACTTAAATGACTATAGTGTAAATGTAACTTTTATATGCACTGGGAAATAAAAAAAAATCATTTGACTCACTTTATTGTGATATTTGCTTTACTTTGGTGGCCTGGAACTGAACCTGCAAGATCTCTGAGGCATGCCCGTACCTAACTCATTGAGTTGGTATGAGAATTAAATGGGTTAATATCTGTTAAAAACTTACAACAATGTCTGCCACATGGTAAGCATGGTAAGTATTGGATGCTCTTGTTAACTATGTGCTGTAGTGTCTGCTGATCATCTCAGAAACAGTCCAAAATCCGTGACTGATTGCTTCCAAGATAGAGCATTGTCTCTCTTACCACTCACAGCAAGGATTCTCCTACTTCTAAAGAAGCCAGGATAACTTCAAGACCTGCTACCATCAAATTCCTAAAACAAATTTCTGTCATCTTTTGGCCTCAGTTACCTCATCTGTACATGAGAGCCTATAACTAGATGATCTAGTACTCGTGATTTAAAACACTGGGTCTGAATACTGACTCCACTACTTACTAGGCTCTATGATCATGAGCAAGTCAACCTGAAGAGCCTTTCTTTAGTCTTTGGTGTTCTGCAATTTCACCATGGTGTGGCTAGAAAGCAGATTGTTTTATTCATTCTACTCTGCATTCATCCCTCCTGAATTGAAAGACATGCCATTCATCAATTCTGGAACATTTTCAATAATTATCTCCTTAAAAATTGCCTCTGCCCCCATCCTCTCTAGTTCTTCTTTTTGGAGCTCATGTTAGACATATGTTGAGCCTTTTAAATCTATCCTTTATGTCTCTTAACCTTTCTTTACAGGTCTCAAATAGCAGTTTAAACACAGACACTAAAATATCAAGACATATGCCCTCAGTAACTCTGATTTAAAAACTCTACCAATTAATCTAGTCAAAGAGACAGTACAGTCAAACAAATAGGTCAGCTAAATTTTTTAACTTGACTAGTTAATTTTTTTGATGTTTATTTATTTTTGAGACAAAGAGAGACAGAGCATGAGAGGAGGAGGGCTAGAGAAAGAAGGAGACACAGAATCCGAAGCAGGCTCTAGACTCTGCACTGTCAGCACAGAGCCCGACACAGGGCTCGAACTCGCAAAACTGCGAGATCATGACCTGAGCCGAAGTTGGATGCTTAACCGACTGAGAGGCCTGGGGGCCCCTTACCTTGACTAGTTATCAGAGTAAGTTAACTTTTTTAATGCCCTAAAGATGGACATAAAAAATTGGACAAGCCAAGGAGTTCAGAAGTTATTGTCAAATCAAAAACTAATTCTCATTTTGGAAGAGAACATAAAATTTTAAGTTAAATGGAGATGCTTTCAATACTAATTACTTGTTTCCTACATTATACGTTAGAAAAATTGTTACTAAAGCATTAAGAAACAAACTTGTACTATTGTGACACACTACAAAGGAAGAGGGCCAAGATAATATTTTCCCAGTTAATTATTTGCTTCTAGAATGGAGAAAAACTTCTTCAAATATTTTACAGGCATCAAATTACAATACAAAAAGACTTCCTTTAAAAAGGTAACACATAAATACAAAAAAGTATTAATTATCTTCCTATAATGTGCCTAGCACTGTGTATGATTCTGAGGCTATACAAGAAATCAAACACATGTCCCTGTCCTTAAGGTATTTATAGTCTCATTGGAAAAACACAAGTCAACTAAGTAAGAGAGGGAAGAACAGAGAGAGAAAACTTTTATCTAGTATCTGCTATGTGTTGGGCATAGTCATATCTAATCCTCACCACATCCCTCCAAGATGTGTTTATTCATTCGTTCATTTACCCATTTAAATGATGTAGATATGCCCAAGGTCAAACCATTAGCAAGAGAACAAGGTCAGACTCAAACTCAGGTCTGATGCCAGAGCCATTATTTCTACTATATCACACTGCCAAGTAATGAATTAAATCCTACAAATTAAGTTGTACTGACAAGAAAGTCAGTATAGCATATGGCTGAATTTATGGAATTTGGAGTCAGACTGACCCGAGTTCAAAAACCAGCTATGTGACTTTGGACAAAGTACTTAACCTTCCTGAGCCTCTTTCCTTATCTGCAAAATAGGTACAGTAATTATACCTACTCATAGTGTTGTGATGATGAAATAAAATAATGTACATTAAATGTTTCACATAATGTTCTCCATAGTAAACAAGAAATAGCAAGAATTATTAGTGTAACACCAATTAAAAGAATTTTTAAACCTCAAACTAATTTTTCCACTTCTGCATTCTAAGGGAGGAGGCATATTTCATACTAGTAGGGATATATTCCCTTCCCCTCACAGAGACTGGTGGGAAAGGAGGAAAAAAATATATTTCATAGCCCTTGCTGGTCCTTTTGTGCTGCTAAAGTAAGGGACTCTGGAAAAAATGGACTGATATACATAAAAGATATCTTGGATATACAAAGGGAGGCCCTAGGCACTTAGAGCTGTAGAGCCAAATTTTTCTTAGTTTAACCTAGCAATGTAAACCTTCATCAACCTACATCTTTTTTGTTATTAAGTTTATTTATTTTTGAAAGAGAGAGCATGAGCAGAGGAGGGGCAGAGGGAGGGGGACAGAGGATTCCAAGTAGGCTCCACACTGACAGCAGCAAGCCCAATTCGGTCTCAAACTCATGAACTGTGAGATCATGACCTGAGACGAAGTCTAACTCTTAACTGGTTGAGCCACCCAGGCAACCCATCATCAACCTAAATCTTGAGTTGACATCTGAATAACATAAATAAGAACTGTGGGGGGTGCCTGGGTGGCTCGGCCGGTTGGGTGTCCGACTTCGGGTGACCTTCATGAGATCAGGTCATGATCTCGCGGTTTGTGAGTTCGAGCCCCGTGTCGGGCTCTGTGCTGACAGCTCAGAGCCTGGAGCCTGCTTCAGATTCTGTGTCTCCCTCTATCTGCTTCTCTCTCTCTCTCTCTCTCTCTCTCTCTCTCTCTCCCTCTGTCTCTCAAAAATAAATAAAGCTTAAATTTTTTTTTAAAAAAGAACTGTGGGTGTTCAAAGAGGGGCAGAAAGACAGGAGGTCATCTGTGACATGTCATTTCACTGATCACCAGGTTTCTTTCAGCTAATCTGGCTACATAGGAGAGACCCCCTTCTTCATCACTTCATGGACATTGCTTTCAAACCTTCCCAGGTAATGAAAGCTTAAGATTTCTTCCATCAGGGAGCAGCGAGAAGCCGGACCTCCTGGCTAGAGCCACAGCACAGGCTGTTTAAAAGGAGCTAGAACAATCAGAGAGGGTTGTCTGAAGGAGGTGGGTTTAGGGTTGGATGCGACAGAGTCAATTCAATTCAATGTGCAGTGGGAAGTGGGAAATAAAGGTTCCAGGAAGAAAGCTGAAAATAGAAATAATATCTCAGTGAATCTAGAAAAGAACTCTGCCTTGGAAAACAAAGGGCCCTAAGTGCCTCTTAAATACAATTATTAATGTGATCCCTGTCTTCTTATGATTTCCACGCAGAAGGAAAAGGCAGCTAATGATCAAGCAGCTCTGCTTGAGATGAGGGAAGAAGCGAAGACAGGACTGGGAGAAAAAGGGACAGCTGTCTCCAAATGTAGGCCTGGCAAATTTCCCCCATACCAGTTCCTGGACTGGGTTATATATCAGGGTTGTTTAATCATTGCTTTCCCCTCAATCCAACATACTGACTTTTGCCGGGGAGGGTAGTACCACTTGTCACATTTACAGAATCTATTAGTGTTAAGCTTGGCTGCATATAACAATGGTGTCTTAAACAAGAAGGAAATTTATTTCTCTCTCATGAAGAGAAATCTGCAGATAGGCAGTCTAGGACTGTTAGGACACTCCACAGCCATCAGAGGCCTAGGCTCTATCTTGCTATCCCACCATGTTTAGCTTGTCGCTGCCTGTTCCAAGATGGCCATTCAAACTCTAACCTCATTTCAGCTATGAGGAAGTAAGAAGGAGCAGAAGGGTTTGCCCCTCCCTTTAACACTTCCTAGATATCTCACACAACACTCCCACTTACATCTTGTTGGCCAAAATAACAATAAAAATAACAGCTAGTAGTTCTATAGTGTTTACTGTATGCTAAGCACTGTTCTAAAGGCGTTACCTGTATAAACTCATTTATTCTCATAGAAACTCAAAACAGTAGGTACTATTAGCATGTCATTTTATAGATGTAGAAACTGAGACACAGAGAAGCAAATTAATAGTAAGAGATGAAGCAGAGATTTGAACCCTACACAGCCTGACTCCAAAATCTGTATGCCTAACCATAGTGCTACATTGCGAAAACAAGGCCAGGTCCCACTTAGCTCTGAGGAGGACTAGTAGTCTTTTTTTATATAACATTTTTTAATGCTTATTTATTTTTGAGAGAGAGACAGAGACAGAGAGCGCGTGCAAGAGCATGAACAGGGAAGGGGCAGAGAGAGGGGGAGACAAAGGATCTGAAACAGGCTCTGTGCTGACAGCAGAGCCCAATGTGAGGCTCAAAATCACGAACCATGAGATCATGACCTGAGCTGAAGTCAGACACTTAACCAACTGAGCCACCCAGGCACCCCAAGACTAGCAGTCCTTTTATTGGGTAGCAATTAACTCAGCAAAAGATTATGGGTTTCTACTAGGGAACAAAGGGGAAACTAGTATTAGAAAGTAAATAGTAGCAATACCTATGTCAAAGGGTCAAGACAGGGTCTGTGAAAGGACTTTGAAAAAGAGTAAGAAGCAGGATACGTATCATGCAGATAGAGCACATTACCCCTTCAGTTCCCAGAGAAGTATTATATAACCCTCTGGGAATTCTGGGATATTTCCTCCTAAACTGGGCAAGGAAAACTCTAGCCAACATTGTTTTGTCTCTCCAATATAAGAATGTGAAGGTGGTGTTTGGTAGGGAATCCCTTAGAAAATTCCCTTTCTTTTCCTTTTTCAAAAGATTTTATTTATTTACTTAGATTTTATTCTTAAGTAATCTCTACACCTAACATGGGCCTCGAACTTTCAACTCTGAGATCAAGACTCATATGCTCTACTGACTGAGCCAGCCAGGTGCCCCTAAAGGTTTTAGTTTTAATTTATTTTTAAATGTTTGTTTTTGTGGAAGAGAGAGACGGAGAGCATGAGCAGGGGAGGGGCAGAGAGAGAGGGAGACAAAGGATCCAAAGCGGGCTCTGTACTCTCAGCCAGGGCTCGAACTCACAAACCATTATATCATGACCTGAGCTAAAGTCAGATGCTTAACCGACCAAGCCACCCAGGTGCCCCTAAAGATTTTATTTTTAAGTAATCACTACACCCAACATCAGGCTCAAACTCACAACCCTGATATCTAGGGTCACCATGCTCTACCGACCGAGCCAGGCAGGCACCCCGGAAAATCCCCTTTAAAGGGAATGTAGGCCTTTCCAAACAAAACTCATGTCATAAGGAAACTCTCTCATTGTTGGACTATTCCTTAGAATGGTTAAAAGCCCTAGGCCTCAGACATACAGCTGGCTGATAAAAAGTGACTGTATGACAGCAGCTTGAATTTAGATACTATATCAGTAAGGGTTCTTCAAAGAAACAGAACCAACAGGATATATGTATATGTATATTAAGAGATTTATTTTAAGGAATTGGCTCATGTGACTGTGGAGGCTGGCGAGTCCAAAATTTATAGGGTATGCCAGCAGGCTGGAAACTCAGGCAGAATTTCTATAACACAGTCTTGAGGCAGAATTCCTTCCTCTCTGCAAAACCTCAGTTTTTGTTCTTAAGGCTTTCAAATGATTGGATGAGGCCCACCCCCTTAAGGAAGGTAATCTGCTTTACTTAAAGTCAAGTGATTAGAGCTCTTGATCACATCTTCAAAATACCTCCACAGCAACATGTAGACTGCTGTTTGACCTAACAGTTACATACCAGTTGCCTACCCAAATTGACACATAAAATTTATCATCATAGATACCAATGCCATGTGTGAAATGCAAGTGTTTAATCAGCTTTTAAATATCTATCTTTTAAAAAGGACTACTGAGTTAATTTTGCATGGGATGCCCAGCCCACGAATGCCTGGGCAGTCCTATCTCTAAAACACATGGTCACCCCCTCCAGATGATCAGACCTCCAGGCTGTTGCTATTGGGCTACTCCAATGCCACACCTATCTGGCTCTATAATGAGAGTTAGGGGGATATCAGGCAACAGCTGGTTTCTCTAGGACTACCTAAGGCAATAAGCCACAAACCCAACCAGTATTGTCACTGCTGAACCTGCTAGGACCTACTCAGAAGACTGCTGTCTTCCTTATACCCAGAGAAAAAAGATCCAGCTCCTTCTCCTCTATCAGGAGACAAGTGGTGAGCAAGTATAACCCTTAAGATCTTTCTTTGCCTAGGGAGCCCCTCCCAAAGTTTCTTCTGAACTACATCTCTTGAGGAACCAAAAATGGCCTTAAAGCCGGTTTAGATTTACATCCATACTCTGTGAGGCTGTGCCTGTGTTAAGGTCTGTTCATCTGGAGATAGTACCTGCTTTACCCTCTCCAGAAACTAGAAAATTAATCTTTCAGCTTGTTTGCAAATTTTCTCAGGAACACTTTTCTCTAAAGAACTGGCTGGCTCAGTTAGCAGAGATTGCAACTCTTCATCTTGGGGTTGTGAGTTCAAGCCCCACACTGGGTGTGGAGCCTATTTAATTTTAAAAAAAGAAAGAAAGAAATCTTATTCTCAAATCTACAATATTAAATAGATAAAGAAAAGTTTCTGTGGCTTAAAATAGAGGGTCTTCCCCTAACTTCTCTTGGCTCCCCATTCATCCTACCCCCTTAGGGGGCCCCTAAGGGAGCTTCTCAGAACCCCTAGGGCTCTTCCAGGGCACAGTTTAAAGAGCATGATGAAATGGAAAGATTTCTACATATCTAACCAAACAGACATAGATACATATCAGGAAAGCAATACTGTGTTAAGGTAAAAGCATAGTTGTGGAAACTTTAACTCCCAACTCTTATATCTACATCCTTCGGCCAGTACTCAGCCTCTTTAGGCATCTAAAATTGGAATGATAATACTCTCCTGAAATACTTGGTAGGATTATATGTAATAATGAAGTTTTTTTTTTAAAGTTCTACAAAAGTTAGGTATCATTTACTATAAGGATGATTTGGAAATCAAGGTCATGTGTGAAAGTAGTATGCTATCCTTCAAGCTGCTTCCAAAGGCTAAGGAAGATTCTAGATGAGCATCTAGGCTCATAAACCTTATAGTGGGGAGCTACCCAGGTCAGCCACCACCTCCTGATTTGTATGTCTGAAATGAAACAACACTGAGTTCAAGAAACCTGTCTGGGTTAGTTGAGCGTCTGGCACATTTTGTTTCCATTTGAAGAAACTAATCAACTGAAGGGAGCTAAATAAGTTTGGGAAAAAACATCACACAAACTTAAACAACTTTATGGTAGGATTTATCAGAGCCTTAACAGGAATGATGAATCTCTAAAAGGGCTTTATAGTATGCAGCACCAGAAACCTACTTAACAACAGGACACTTTTTCATCAGTAGAACCATCATTTCCATCTCATAGAACACCTCATACAACATAGTTGGAGAAACGGTGCTTCACAGAGATGCACAGCACAGGGCTATTATATTACTACCACTTATTAGAATGTCCTACCAATTTCTACCTACCACTTGTCCTTAATCCTGAAAGATAGTAGGGAATCCCCAGAATGTTCGATGCATCATTAGAGACCATCACAAAGTGTTACATGATCTTTCAAAATGCCAGCTATGATTGTACTAGACTAGAAATTGAAGCTGGAATTTTTCATTTAAAAATGGAACACACAGGGGTGCCTGAGTGGCTCAGTCGATTAAGCGTCAGACCTCGGCTCAGGTCATGATCTCTCCATTGGTGAGTTCGAGCCCCGCATTGGGCCCTGTGCTGTCAGTGTGGAGCCCGCTTCAGATCCTGTGTTCCCCTCTCTCTCTACCTCTCCCCTGCTCGTGCTTTCTCTCAAAAATAAATGAACATTTAAAAAAAAGAAGAAAAAACCAAACAAACAGAAATTTAGGAATCAAGAAGGAAATAAGAGGTTTCTTGGCAAAAGGTACCTTCTAAAATAATGACCTTATGTTTCTGTTCAACAATCATTCCTCAGCTTGAAATGGGCCTAATCAAGGCTCTTCTGGAAACAATGTCTATGTCTCTACATACCAGCTAGCTTTCTAAAGAATGCTTAACATCAACCAATCAGGGGTTCTCCCCTGGCCATTTTAGGGGAGGTGTAGAACTAACCTATTCTTTTCAAATTCTTTTGCACATTTAGATACAATCTTTGACATAGGTAATGTCACTTTCACCCAGCACTCTAGTGCCATACCTTACTTATGTAGAACTGAGCAAACTCTATGGGGGGAGGGGCTAGACCACCAGGAAAGCCAGACTTGCAGGTGCACTGGCATTAGTAGCACCCTGCCAGCAAATACATATATCAGCCCACCAGAATTTTATCAGACTATTACCATCCCAATAGAACCATGAAAACTATAATGAGAGGTCTCTTATCTGATCATTCTATCTCATAATTTGGTAAAGAGGCATAGTGGTTCCCCCTGGCAACTATTTC
Organism: Leopardus geoffroyi; assembly: GCF_018350155.1. Classification (NCBI taxonomy): domain Eukaryota; kingdom Metazoa; phylum Chordata; class Mammalia; order Carnivora; family Felidae; genus Leopardus; species Leopardus geoffroyi. The sequence continues at coordinate 100,031,876 of NC_059343.1, read as the reverse complement.
ACTCATTATTTTTTTTTTTTTGAATGTTTATTTATTTTTGAGAAAGAGAGACAGACAGGGAGAGCACCAGCAGGGAAGGGGCAGAGAGAGGAGACAGAATCCAAAGCAGGCTCCAGGCTCCGAGCTGTCAGCACAGAGCCCAACGTGGGGCTTGAACTGACAAGCATTGAGATCATGACCTGAGTCCAAGTCAGACACTTAACCGACTGAGCCACCCAGGTGCCCCTTCACTCATTCTTGTCCAGTGGTTCTCAAACTTGAGCCCGCATCAGAATCACCTGAAGGACTCACTGCACATAGACTACTGGGCCACAAGACCCCCAGAGTCTCAGAGCCAGTGCCTGAATGCTATTGGTCTCAGCATGGTAGCAAGTTTCTCCTCACCCCTGACATAGGTGGTCTGTGGACCATACTTCAATACATTATTGTCTTGGACATATCGGTCAACTGCTACCAAATAAAACTTGGTGCCCAGGCTAACTTACACCCAACACGTAAGCTTTCTTCAGGTGTGGAAAACTAAGAGAAGAAGGGTTATAACACAATTCACCACGGGTTCACTTTTCTGTTTTCTTAGGAAACAATCATTTCCTAATTGGTATTTTTGTACCAATAAACAAAAAATTGGTATATTCCAACTGGTATAGTTGTTTTATTAGGAAAATGTATTGTGAACTTGTTAATTTATAAAGAAAATAAAAACATTTTTAACCCCTATCTTTTTTTAATGTTTATTTATTTTGAGAGAGAGAGAACCAGCCAGTATGGAGAGAGGCAGAGAAAGAGGAGAGAGAAAGAGAGAGAGAGAGAGAGAGAGAACGAACCCCAAGCAGGCTCCATGTTGTCAGTGCAGAGCCCAATATGGGGCTCAAACTCACAACTGTGAGGTCATGACCTGAGCCGAAATCAAGAGTCGGACACTTAACCGACTGAGCCACCCCAGGCACCCCAACCCTTACTTTTAATTACAAGCAACTCATTACTTAGTGAAACCAAAAAGTAAAAAAATTAGAAACTCCTAAGTACAAACCAAGTACCTTTGTCTTTATTGAAATGCTATAATAAGTTCCATTTACCTAAACACTTTCTTTTTTCCTTCCTTCCTTTTCTTTATTTCAGAAAAAAAAAAAATCTGAAAGAAGGGCATGCTCTTTCTTAATTGCTTCTGGACTGTTCCGGGATCCTTTCAGGTCATCCAGCCCTGCCACTGGAGCCTGGAAATTGCCACTCCTTCAGCAAATATTTATTGGGCATCAACAACACAACTGGCACATCACTAGGCACTGCAGAAGAATAGTGACTGAGAAAGACAAATTCTCAGCTGCACGGAGCTTATATTCTAGCAGGAGAGAAATAAGAGTAACAAAGAAATTAAAAACATAGAAAGTAGCATATAGGGTGCAACGAGACCATGTAAAAAGAGCGCCTGACCCAGAGTTGAAGGTGGGGGTAGATAGGTTTTCCCAAAGAAAGTGTCAGTCAAAATGAATCCGGAAGCATGGCATAAAGCTGAAGGAATGACAGAGCACAGTGCTTTTAAGGAACTGAAATAATTGCAATGTTAAACCGCACGTGGTGATGGGGAAGTAGATAATAGAGAAGGGAAGGCAAGTGGCAGTACTAAAATGATGCACACTGCTTCTTTAATACTTTCTCTTTCTGTGTGAGCCTTCTTACTTTATAGTTTTCTTCCATCATCATTGGCCAGTAAACTGCAATGGAAAAAACACAAATTGCAGGACTACCTGGTTCACAAAGTTTCCCCAGGTGGCCCTGTCTGTGTGGCCTCTCCCCTCCCTTCTTTTGATGAACTACTCCTCCTCTCCCTCAAGCTCCAGGCATGTGGCTCAATTTGTAGCTGCTATTCTTTTCTTTTTTTTTAACTTTATTTGCGGGGGGGGTGCGGCAGAGAGAGAGAGGGAGACAGAGAATCCCAAGCAGGCCCCGCACTGTCAGCACAGAGCCAGACGCGGGGCTTGAACTCATGAACCATGAGATCATGACCTGAGCCAAAACCAAGAGTCGGATGCTTAACCAACTGAGCCACCCAGGTGCCCCTGTAGCTGCCATATCTTGATTCGATATCCCAGGTCATAGCAACTGGATGAGAAGGGAACGCTTGCTCCAAAACTGGCCATGGATAGGGTTCCATGCTCCTGGCCACAGTGATTAGTCTGGTGGTAGGCACATTACTCAAGACCAATCAATCAGAACTCTTCCCCAGGTTTTCTTGGACTGGAGCTGGCAAGGAAGAACTCCTTCCTCTCTGGTCAAAGAGCTGTGAGTATGTGAGCTCAGAACTAGCAGCAGCCAAATCCACACCATATGGAGAATCCTGTCTTCAGTATGAGAGAATGAAGCCAACACACAGAGAGAAGCAGGGGTAAGAAGCTAAGAGAGAGTCCTGACAGCTTCTCAGACTCTAGTTTTGGTCCCTAAGCCCAACTTTGAGGCTGCCCTAGTTCCTGTCCTTCCCAAAATGCTGGCTGTTCAGCATTTTCTCCAAACCTGTGAGCCACCGGGTACTCTTCCTATAAAGTGTCTTTTACGTTAAGCTAGTTCCACTTGGGTCTTCCTCAAAAGATTGTGTGCCCTCTGCTCGGCATGTTCCTTTGAACTGCCTTTCTCAAAATGGGTATGGAACAGCTGTGAATATGTAACTTATTCCTAACTCTTCAAGGCTGTTTCTCCTTTTCTTCACCTCATTTCCTTACATCTTTACTCACTTTCTCTCTTCTAAAGATTCAGAAGCCAGCAACCAAAACAGAATCAGGTCTCACACAGGACTGAGAAGGTCTCCTCATGTCTGCCTTCTTTACTTCCCTCCCAGCAGAAACCATTGCGCCCTGGAGCCAATTAGCTACTTAAGGGTGAAGGAGAAAAGGAGTAAAGTAGACCTTTTTTGAGAAGCTTTCCACATGCCTTGTAGCCTCTGGTCTAAATCATCTGGGCCACTCAGTACTCTACGCTAACTGGATTCCCAAGTTATAGGAGAAAGATCAGTGAGCCAAGAATACAGCAAAGATGTCCAATAGATCCCACTTTTGAGTCATAACACAGCAAAAACAGAACTCACCATCTCTCCCCCTAAACTAACTCCTTGTCCCAGCTCCATTATTCCTTCCCTTATCATTCTTCTAGTCACCCAAACCTGAAATGTGGTATTATCGGTATCATTAATTATCATTAATTTCCCTCTCTCTATCAAACCCTGTAGACAATAAGATACTGGTTCCTGCCAGTTGTTTTGCTTTGAAACGTCTTTTATATCCATCCTTTCCTCTCCATTCCCATTGCCAAAACCCATATCCAGGATCCATCACTTCCTTCATGACCAATCTCTTATATGGTTTCTATGTCACCTCTTCTCTCTCAGCGTTGGCTGAAAGGACCCCTGACCCAACAGCTGCCACTCTACATTCTAGCCAGTGATCTGAGCCAGAGCCTGGTATAAATATATGAAGTAGGACAATCAGATACTCTGTCAGGAATTTGGCCTAAAAATACTAGAGGGGAACAGGGAAGGGGAGGGAGAGGAAGGGGGGGACAGAGAAGAGAGAGAGTGAGAGAAAGAGAGAGAAGAGAGCAAGAGCTAAAGCCATAAGGATGCCTAGAGAGAAACCATGAGAAAGAGTCAGAACTCTAAGGGAAAAAGTAGAAAACTGGAACCTTGATGGGCCATCCAGACCAAAATGCTAAGGAAGCAGAAACAAGGAGTAAAATGGAAACTGGGAAGAATGGAAAAGAGAACCCGAGCAGACAGGAAAAACTAAGGCAGTCAGAAGGGAGTGGTGCTCACGGTAGAATACTGAAGTGCAAAGTCCAAGTCCTGCAGCTGAACCCCCTTAAGCTACCACGGCTCCAAGTGCAGTTCGCGCGAGGTCCCACCGCACTCCGGTTCCTGATCTTTCAGTCCCTAAAATCCCTTTCCCCCTTACAACTCTTGTACATTCCCCACCCCGTGACTGAATTTGAAAGAGTCTCTATCCCTTACAAACCAAAGAGCCTAAAAAAAACCAGTTCAAATCAAATCGTGTCTGGCTTCCAAGATGCTCATTAACTGGCCCCACAGGCCTACCTAGGCCTCCAGCCCCACAACCCCCTCAACAGGAACACTCCACTTCAGAAATATCAATCCTGCCAGCACGTCGCTGATGGCCCCCCACACCTGCATGCATCACAGTCAGTTCTATCTCAGTACCTTTGCTGGCCCTTTTGCCTCAAAGGCACTCACTTCCCTTTACCCTGCATCCTCCAGGAAGACCTTCCTAGCCTTTGGGTGCCTGGGTGGCTCAGTCCATTGAGCGTCTGACTTCAGCTCAGGTCATGATCTCACGGTTCGTGGGTTCAAGCCCCGTGTCAGGCTGTGTGCTGACAGCTCAGAGCCTGGAGCCTGCTTCGGATTCTGTCTCCCCCTCTCTCTGCCCCTCCCCCACTGATGCTCTGTCTCTCCATCTCGCTCAAAAATAAAAAACTTAAAAAAAAAATATATTCCTAGCCTTGCCAGCCCATGTCATTTTTCCCTCCTCTTGCCTACTAAGCCCTAGAGCCTGAATCGCATAATCTAGCACTCCATTTTACGCTGACCTACATTTTTCTTGATTTATTCTAGGGTTTTTAAATCTCCCCATTTGGCTGGTAAACTCATGAGGAGCAGGAATAGATTTCATATTGTTTTCCAGTAACTCCTTGTAATGAACACAGTAGATACTCATAAGTATTTGTTGTTTGAGTGGTTTATACACAAAGCACTAATAGTCCAAGAGGCAAGATCATAGAACCTCATTACTACAAAACAATGACTAATGAAAAGCCTGCATTAATGGGGCCTATTCAGAGTATGGTCCTTGAGACAACACCCCAAAGAGAAGGGCTCAGCTCAAAGTGAGGCCACCCTCAGGCCCATGAGCCTAGTGACAGAACTATCCTTATTTCCAACAGCAGGAGAGAGAGTACAGCAGAGGCCTGAGCCCTGGAAATGTGGCCTAACTGCATGGTATCATGAGAGATCTCTCAGTCTACTCTGGGGGAAAGCATACAACCCTGACCCTACCCTCCTTTGAAAACAAGCACCTCAAGGGGCGCCTGGCTGGCTCAGTTGGTGGAGCATGCAACTCTTGATCTCATGGTTGTGAGTTTGAGCCCCACGTTGGGTGTAGAGATTACTTAAAAAAATATATATTAAGTGAAAAGAAAAGAAAAAGAAGCACATCAAGACACAGGCCAGGGAAATACCAATCTTCTCATTTCATCCTAGGAGCTTGGGTCCTGGGCTGCCCTACCCCAGAGAAATGCTCTGGTCTCCTCCTCCGAGGACAGCTGCTTGTCCGGGCTAACTGCAAGTCAGCTTTCAAAAAGGCCAACATTCAATGTGAGACTTTTAAATATCAAGAGATGATAAACGTTCTTGTTAGATCTTTCCCTCAATCACAGCATTTCTATACAAGAGAAAGTGTGGCTCTGCCCAGTGTCATTTCCAAAATTGATAAGGGAGCCATACATCAGCAATGGCTATTTTGACACTCCATTATGAGTCATAAAATCTCTATTCAACACCCACTTCCTCAGCCCAGGGTATTATTTATTCCACGGGTTCGGCAAGAGGTCTCAACTAAGTGCAGGATAATCTGCTTCTGAAAACCATAGTTAAGAAAAGGGCAAGTTTCTTGTAATCCTCAGAAACTGATATGCAAAAAATAAATCTGACTAAGAACATGTGGGTGGGAAGGTACAGGGGAAAAAGGATTTTAGAAAAACCTCTCCCATGTTACCCACTCAGAAGCTATTACTGAGCTGTGCCTTTATTTCTTGGTTTCCTGTTTTTGCTTATAGCAGATAAAAACTTGATGGCAGTGATCTTAATCTTCCCTGTCAGCCTTCCAAGCTCATGGTGGTGGCAGGGTGTGGGGTGGGAAGAGAGGGTAGAAATTGTTCCTATCTTCAGGCAGGAAACCAAGGTTCAAGAAAATGGGCTCCAACAGCAGACGGAAAATGTGGATGGTCCCCAGAGGCTGCTGTGCAGACATCTAGAACTGCCTCCAGATCTGGGACAGGGAAGGCATGTTAGCAAGGAGTCTGGATGGAGGTACGGACATGTGACATCATGAATCTGGAAAATGTAGATGAGAAATGTTAATAAACTTAAAGGGGACATTTTCCTTTACCTAGCTAGCCTAGGGTTTGAAATTCCAACATTTGAGGCTCATTCATTTATTTATTCCTATATTTGTTACCTTTCCCCCCGGAGTCTTCTTTTCAAAGGCAAACATTCATAGGAGAGATTACATACAGTCACCAACATTTTAGTGTGAATTAATCTGTCAAGTTCTTCTACTAAGTATATATAGAGAGAAGAGGAAGGGAGGAAGGGAGGAAGGGAGAAAGGAAAGAAGGAAGGGAGGGAAGGAGGGGAAGGAAACCAAAGTCATGTTTTCCAGGCTCCTAAAAATGAATTCACAATCATCTCTGCCAACTCCTTGAATATCAGAATGGGTGTCAAAGTTGGAAAGCTTCACTTTCAGTTTCTTCTGTGTGTAGTCAAGGAACCTGCCAACTACCTGAGTCCTTAAATGTTTGGAAGGATGTTAACAAAAGGAAGATCAAAGGGTGTCTGGGTGGCTCAGTTGATTAAGCATCTGACTTTGGCTCAGGTCCCAATCTCACAGTTGGGGAGATGGAGTCCCATATCAGGTTCTGCACTGACAGTGCAGAGCATGCTTGGGATTCTGTCTCTCCCTCTCTCTCTCTCTGCCCCTCCCCTGTTTGCTCTCTTTCTCTCAAAAATAAATAAATAAACCTTCAAAAATAAAAGGAAGATCAACAGAGAAGTCTTTGCAGTGCCACCTCCTCCCCCTCCAAAACCCACCACCATAGCCCTTTGTGAAAACTATCTGAGCCACCATGACTTTATATATTTCCTCAGCCTAGAACACAAAGTCCCAGCTCATTGTCTCAATACCAGCTGTTCACTCTGCCTAGAATGCTATTATTCCTCCTGAAATTTGTATAAATCACATATGGCCTTCTCAGGTGGGCCTTCCTCATCCCGCACACGTCTACTCTAGCACATTGTCAATTTATTTTCTTTATAACACTTGTTAGTACCTGATTTTATCTGATTATCTCTCTTTACTTGCTTAATGTTTTCTCTCTGCATATCACCAAGTAGAATTTTATGAAAGTTTCAAGGATATTATTTCTTTTGTTCATATATGAGCCTAGAACAGTGGCTGGTCCATTAAAAAACACTCAGTAAATATTTATTGAAAAAAGCAATGGATGAACAGATGAACAAATGAGTCCCTATTCTCAACCCCAACCATAATAGATGCTCCCATGATTACATAAAAAAGATACTGCTCACGGGGTACCTGGCTGGCTCCACTGGAAGAGCGTGCAACTCTTGATCTTGGGGTTGTGAGTTTGAGCCCCACATTGGGTGTAGAGATCAAATAGATAGATAGATAGATAGATAGATAGATAGATAAAATCTTTAAAAAAGAGAGATACTGCTTAGCATATGAAAAGATGCTCTAGGGTGCACCTGGGTGGCTTAATCAGTTTAGTGTCCAACACTTGATTTCGGCTCAAGTCATAATCTCCTGGTTTGTGAGATCAAACCCCATGTCAGGCTCTGCACTGACAGTGCAGAGACCATCTGGGATCCTTCCTTCCTTCCTCTCTCTCTCCCTCTCTCTCTCTCTCACACACACACATACATACATATATACATAAATCTCTACACCATATGCATCAGGGAAATACAAATCAAAACAACAGTTAAATAACACTATCCACCTATTAGAATGGCCAAAACCTAGAACACTGACAACACCAAATGCTAGTGAGGATGTGGAGCAACAAGAACTCTCACTCACTGCTGGTGGGAATGCAAAATCATACAGTCACTTTGGAAGACTGTTAGCCAGTTTCTTACAAAACAAAACATACTCATACAAGGCAACAGTTGTGCTCTTTGGTACTTGTCCAAAAGAACTGAAAACTTATGGCCCCACAAACACCTGCACACAGATGTTTATAGGAACTTTATTCATAACTGCCAAAACTTGGAAGCAACCAAGATGTCCTATAGTAGGGGAATGGCTAAATAAGCTGAGGTATAGCCAGACAATGGAATATTATTCAATGCTAAAAAGAAATGAACTATCAAGTCATGAAAAAACATGTTAGAATCTTAAATGCATATTACTAAGTGAAAGAAGCCAATCTGCGAAGGCTACACACTATATGATTCCAACTATATGACATTCTGGCAAAGTCAAAACTATGGAGACGGTAAAAAGATTAGAGGTTGCCAGGAGTTGGGGGGTAGGAATCAGAGAGGGATGAATAGGTGGATCATCAAGAATGTTTAGGCCAGTGAAAATACAGGACACCATAATTACAGAAACATTTCATATATATTTATCCAAACTCATAGAATGTACACCACCATCCCCTCTGGTGGGGGATATTAACTGTGCATGTGTGGGGCCAGGGGGCATGTGGGAAATCTCTGTACTTTCCTCTCAATTTTACTGTAAACTTAAAACTGCTCTAAAAAAAATTAAGTCTTTAAAAACTGTATTGCTCAAGACAGCCATCCCCAGAAAGACTCACCACTTAACCATTCACTCATAGTAGAGGGAACAAGCACCCCAGTGACTCTTCATGCGAAACTCTCCTCTGCCTGGGTATGGCCTCCAAGAGAACAGGGCTGGAGTATATTCTACTTACTTTAATTTTATTTTGTTTTATTTTTTTTGAGAGAGAGAGCTATCCAGGGAGGTGCAGAGAGAAAGGGAGAGAGAAATCCCAAGCAGGTTCCGTGCTGTCAGCGCAGAACCCAACGAGGGGCTTGAACTCATGAACTGCAAGACCATGACCTGAGCTGAAACCAAGAGTTGGATGCTTAACCACCTGAGCCACTCAGGAGCCCCAATTTTGTTTACTTTAAATAGCCTAATCTGCAATATCTAACACAAAAAGGAAGTACATCATAGTACTGATATTGAGCCAATAATATAAATACAGTTGTATCCTATCACAGCACTGATTTGGGGCAGGATTCACATCTGGTTCATAGCCTTGCTGTGTTAGAGTAGACTCTTTCGATATGTAGTTTTATGAAAGCTGGTAATGCTAGAAACATAGGCAGGAAGATCCAGGGCAGAGAGCCAGGATCCGAAGAGCCAGTGACTTCTCCAAGTGAGGGCTCTAGACTAGGTAACAAGTTAGTATCTGGGCAGGGAGGCTATCAGGAATCAAGAAGCACCTGACTTGCTCAGTCAGAACATGCAACTCTAGATCTCAGGGTCATGAGTTCAAGCCCCACGTTGGGTTGGATAGATTACTTAAAAGTATATAAATAAAAATTAAAATAAAAAGAAGTACATGTGAAACACAAAAAGAACAATGGAACAGAAACTAGGCAAGAGAGTAAAAAGCTAAGGCTCTCACATTTGACAACCAAATCATCTGGTGCTCCAAGGCAGTCAAAACCACACGGACATGTGTGACATAGAGTAGATAAAGGTCACATATATAAAGCCATATATGTGTTCAGAATCCTGAAGACCTGTACAAACCAAATGTTCAGGACAAAGTCAGCAAGGGAGCAAACTAGAGGTGCTAGGCTCAAGGAGACCCAGATTCAGAGGCCAATCCCTGTCCTGATTAGGACATTTCTTGGATGTTTCTTATGGCAAAAGAACCGTGGATAACGAAGCAATGAAGTAAATCAGCCTAACTTGAGTAGGGAGCATAAGGCACAGGGCAAAAAATAATAGCCAATTGTGCAAATAACTTTGTTGAAAACCACCTAAAATGTGAATCTGTACTTGATCTTAGCCAAAAAGCCAATAAGCGATTAAAAACATGAATCTAAAGAAGGAAGGGTTAGTGTGGGGTGGGGTGGGGCACCTTCACAAGTTTCTGTATGCATAAACCAAAGGTATTATCAGTTATTATGTGACTGGGCTCCAAAGGCGGAATGACTCCCATAGGGGAATGGTTCCGCCATGGCACCCTAGCAGCTTTGCATATGTCTATATATGTCATACGGGCAAAGAATCAAACCACAGCCTGAGGCTTGGGGAATGCTTTGTGAACCTCCTGGAGCATAAGACCACACAAGAGTCCTGTAAGGCCATCTCCCACTCACCTCCCTACCTCCCCTGCAAGGCTGTTATAAGACAGTTTCTCGGGCATTCACTTTCAAATGCCCCTTCTCTTTAAAGAGAGCTTTCACACTATCCTTACTTTCTAATTATATACTCTAATAAAATTCTTGCTTGCTGCTCACTTTAGAAAAACAAAAACCAGGGGGACCTGGGTGACTCAGTCAGTGAAGTGTCCAACTTCAGTTCAGGTCATGATCTCATGGTTCATGAGTTCAAACCCCATGTTATACTCTGCTCTGACAGTGTGCAGCCCGCTTGGAATTCTCTCTCTCTCCCTCTATCTCTGCCCCTCCCTGACCCATGCTTTCTCTCTCTCTCAAAATAAATAAATAAACTTAAAAAAAAAAAACACCAAAAACAGTTTCTCATCAGCTCTCTGGTTCTGATGAGGTATGGGGTTTTCTGCCCTGCCTCCTCGGAATATAAAATTGCTTTAATATGTATCATATACCTAATTTTACAAAATATGAATATTACATAAAATATAAATATGCAATATAAATATGCAATATAAATATAAATATATACACACACTGCAGAATATACATCTACTTAGTGGCAGCCCAGATTGATCTTCTCAGCAACAGGGTGCCCCACAGGTCACACTGCAGACATTTGGCTCCTTGTGTTTCCATGTCATCCTCTCTAGCGTGTGGGACAAGGACCACAGTGAACTGGCACTTTTGACTTATTCTTCTTTTCACTGTCTATGGGAACACTAAACCATCGAACTCCAAAAGTGGCTCATTGTGTCCCTACCAGTGGAATTAGTCAGGCTTTGGCCTTGGCCTTGCCTTGTGTTGTATGTGAGATCGACAGGCCTCAGGCAAAAAGACAGATAATCTTCTCATTAGTACTTCAGGGTTTGTTGTGAAGGATTTCTCTCCTGGGCAGTTTGGGTTAAAACATTCAGATATGCGTTAATCCCCTCTGAAGAAACCCTGATGCAGTCCAGACCCGCTGCTGAAACCTGACTCAGCCAGGCCCTTGCTGACACACATGTACTTTGAAGCTATTGGCCATTTGCTACAGAGGGACAGGGCATCCCAGCAATGTAGTCTCACGGGACCCACAGCCATTGTCTTTATAGAATCACAACAGTTCACTGGGATCATGATGTCACTTCAGGAAAGTCTCCACTTTACTCATCTCAGTCCAATGCAGACATGGCCATTTGTAAAATTTCTACAAGAGATCTATCACCTCTTCCATCAACTACTGCTATCCTTGATCTACCAGGATGTTTTTACTTACTTTTTTTTTTTTTTAAGATTTTAAGTAATCCCTACACCCAACAGGTGGGACTCGAACTCACAACCCCAAGATCAAGAGTTGCCTACTCTTCCAACTGACCCAGCCAGGCACCCTGTCATTTTTACTTAAGTCTTATAGGATTCTTACACTGTGGTGGTGACCAGCAAAGTCCCTCCCTGTCTCCATACAGACAAAAGCCCAGTACTAAACACCTACAGGGAGGTTAGCTTGTATAGCACAGTCTTTGACTCCCAAGAATTTATACTCCAAGAAGAAATCAAATTGAGCTATAAAAACAAGCACTTAGCTGTACAATAGATGGCACTATATAATAAAAAGGTGCAAACTAAGGGTTACAGAAGGCAATCCAGGAATATTTGCTTCTAATTTAAGACATTAAGAATGACATTATGGAAGGTACAGCATTGAGCTGGGCCTAGAAAAAACAGATAAAACTCCAATAACCAGAGAAGGGAGGATAACTGAGCAAACAGGAATGAACAAACAGGAAAAATAAAAAGACCCTGGAATATAGAAAACTCTGGGAACAAAAGAGAATTTCAAAAATTATGTCAACAAGGAAACAATGGCTTTGAACAACACATTAGACCAGATGGATCTAACAGAGATATATATAGAACATTCCATCTGAAAACAGCAGAATACACATTCTTTTCTTTTTTTTTTTTTTTTTTTTATTATTTATTTTTGGGACAGAGAGAGACAGAGCATGAATGGGGGAGGGGCAGAGAGAGAGGGAGACACAGAATCGGAAACAGGCTCCAGGCTCTGAGCCATCAGCCCAGAGCCTGACGCGGGGCTCGAACTCACGGACCGCGAGATCGTGACCTGGCCGAAGTCGGACGCTTAACCGAGTGTGCCACCCAGGCTCCCCTACACATTCTTTTCAAGTGCACATAGAACATTCTCCAGGATACATCACAGGTTAGGCAACAAAACAAGTCTCAATACATTTAAGAAGACTGAAAGCATATTAAGCATCTTTTCTGACCACTAATGGTATAACCTAGAAATAAATCACAAGGGAAAAACTGGGAAAAACACAAATACGTGGTGGCTAAACAGCATGGTAGTAAACAACCATTGGGTTAACAAAGAAATCAAAGAGCAAATAAAAAAATACATGGAGACAAATGAAAATGAAAACACAATGGTCCAAAATCTTTGGGATGTAGCAAAAGCTGTTCTAAGAAGGAACTTGATAGCGACACAGGCCTACCACAAGAAAAATCTCAAACCAACAACCTAACCTTACACCTAAAGGAGCCAGAAATAGAACTAAGACCAAAGTTAGAAGGAAGGACATAATAAAGATTAGAGTAGACATAAATGAAATTGAGAATGTAAAAAAAAATAGAAAAGATCAATGAAACCAAGAGCTGATTCTTTGTAAAGACAGATGAAATTGATAAACCTGTAGCCAGATTCATCAAGGGAAAAAAAAAGAGGGCTTAAATAAATAAAACCAGAAACAAAGGAGGATAAATAAAAACCAACACCACAGAAATACAACTTATAAGAGAATATTATGAAAAACTACGTGAAAAAACTGGACAATCTAGAAGAAATGGATAAATTCCTAAAAACATACAGCCTTCCAAAACTGAATCAGGAATAGAAAATATGAACAGACTGATTACTAGTAATGAAACTGAATAATAAAAAAAAAACTCCCAACAAATAAAAGTCCAGGACTAGATGGCTTCACAGGTGAATTCTACCGAACATTTAAAGAAGAGTTAATGCTGATTCTTCTCAAACTATTCTAAAAAATGGAAGAGGAAGGAAAACTTCCAAATTCATTCTGAGGCCACCATTACCTTGATATCAAAACCAGATAAAGGCACTACAAAGAAAAAACAAAAACAAAAAACTACAGGCTAACATCTCTGATGAACACAGATGCAAAAATTCTCAACAAAATGTAAGCAAATTGAATCCAACAATACATTAAAAAAAATCATTCACCACATTCAACTGGGATTTATTCCAGGGATGCAAGGGTGGCTTAATTATCTGCACATCAATCCATGTGATTAACAAGAGGAAGGATAAAAAAGCATACGATCATTCATCTGAATAGATGCAGAAAAAACGCTGGACATATTTTGTTGTATTTCAACATCCATTCATGATAAAAATTCTCAACAAAGTAGGTTTAACAAAAAATTCTGTTTTCTTTAGAGTGATTTGAGATGACCTTTGCATCTATAAAATATGGATGGGATACTGCAGGCAAGAAAAAGAGAACAAGACAAAGCTTTGGAATTTAAAATATAATTGCCAAAATCAAGGGGATGGATAATGAGTAAGTGCAGAAGAGTAAATGTAAGGATAACCCAATCAATAGTTAGAAATACTGAACAGCTGAAGGGAAAAGGGAGCAAGGAGAGCAGGCAGGCAATTAGAAGAATCATAACAAAAAAATTGACAGCAGCTGCTATGGATTACCTCATCCTGCACAGCGCTAGTTGCTTTACACATATTACCTCATTTAATCCTCACAAAACACTGCAAGGTAGGTACTGTTATTAAGAAATCGAGGCTCGGAGAAATAAAGGAACTTGCCTCATGTCACACAGGTAGCAAGTGGCGGAGGTATGTCTGCCTACAAAACTACTGCCCTTAACTCGCTCATCTGTAGGAAGGCAGAGGGGAAGTAAGGTGACGGAGAGGTTGAAGATGGCCAGATCCGAAGCTGATGTGTATGGGAGCAAGAGTCCCTTGGGAGCCGGGAAGGCATAAGGTCTCAGGAACGAGTTGGGAAGCGACAAGATGATGCAAAATTAACCTGTAAGAGGACGAGGGCCCTTCCTTCCTCCAAGACTCCCAACACCTGCTGAGGAGACCCAGGGAGGCAGAGACACAGTGAAGTGGGAACAGACATGCACCGGATCCAACAGGACCTTGAAACCAATGCCAAGTCTGCCTCCAAGAGCAAGCTGCTTATGTTTAATGACTCATTCCCTAGGACAAGTCCACACCCTGGCCAGCAGCCACTAAGGATGCTGCAGCAGGACACTACTCTGCACTGGCAGGCGCTGTCACGGCCAGATCTCCTCCACTGTTCTCCAGGAAGTGTGGCCAAAGTCTAAAGCGACCATTGACTTGGTGTCACTAAACCATTTTATTCTTTTTGGCCAACTAGAGGGCAAAAAGGATTAGAGCAAACCAAGCAGGGGATGTTGCAATGCCAAACTACTCTGCATAATGCTTTCTAGATGCATCGGAGCTGCCTGCCTAGGAACAGCAAGAGAGGCGCACACACACACACACAAAATGATTACCCCGCCCTTGAAAATTATTCCAGAGCAGAAGCCCTGCAAGTCTGAATTCCAAAACCCCAAAGCAGGTGGCCCTTTCAAAGAGCTAAGTTGATTTTATCACTAGCTTTAGTCTGAATCCGCCACACATTTCCTCCCTAATCCAGGATGTGATAAGAAACCAACATAACAGGAATTCATCTTCTCCCAAGAAAAGGTGAGCATCTCTGAGTTCAACAGAGACAACTAGAACCTAATTACATCACCTCTTTTCAAGCATTCCGGTAAAAGTGTAAAATGAAAGCTGAAAGAGGCTGTTTAGCACAGCTATAAATGCGACCATATTTTCTTTTTAAAAATGACACACCAAGTAGCTGCCATTTTTAGAAAATGATCTGAAATCTGAGCAAGTGTCAGTCTGTAGCAAAAAAATCAAAATAGAAAATAAAATAAAGAGCTTGTTTTGATAGCTCTGGAACCTGGGCCCCAAAGAGCGGTATTTCCTTGTTATATTTGATTAATATCACACAAAGGGTAGGCAGGGAAGGCTGGTCTGGAAAAAGAAAAGCACCTTTGTGAAGAAAAACAAGTATGTGGCCTTCAGGGAGCTAAGCACATGTTTAATTTTGTGTTTTAAACTTCTCAGCAGACTGCAGATCTATAAACGGAATCGCTGAAAGTGAAGATCACGGCGACTTACCCAGAGCATCAGGCTGTTTTCCGCAAGACGGGGCGAGAAGTGAGAAAGCAAAATCTTTGCTTCAGTTACACAAACTCCCTCTCCTTTGCAGAGAAACTTGATAGCTGAAATGGAGCCAGACGCTAATGCGGGACTGGCTGCGAGTAGTTCTGTGCTTGTCCAACACTGACATCTACTGGTCAGTTTTGAAACGCATTTTTATTTCTGAAAGCCTTCCATTTACAGCATGAAATAGATCAATTCCCCTGTGTTTTTTATTGTGGAGGATTTTTCTTCGTTTGCCCTTTGGAAACCATTACACTATAATTTAATTGTTTTGGTAAAATACGCAGAGCTATTTAGCTTCTATTTTAGCTTTAAAAATCATGAGGATTGTTATTCTCATTAAATAGGGCTTGGCAGGTGTGAGAAGAAAGCACAGGCTCTCTCATCCGTATTTGTTAGGTATAATAATTATCTCTTCTATACATAAAGCACTAATCAGTTTCCAAAGCATGACTGGTTCTATCATCTCATCAGATATCAATAACCCTGTGAGACGGGAAGATCAGGGTCGTCCTATTTTGCAGAAAAGGACACAAAGGCCCAGAAAATCTAGCTAATACATCCAAGGTCATAAAGCAAGTCAGAAGTGATGCTAGTTCCAGAATCAAGGTTTTCCAATTTATAGGCCAGGACTCTTATCATCGAGGCATATTTCCCTTTGTGGAAAGAAATAAATTACTCTCAGCTGGCGAGGGAAAAGGCAAATGGGGACATGCAAACACACACACCCTTTCTCTTGCTTGGTACTGTTAAAGCCCTGACATTAACTAATGAGCAGAGGGAGAGAGCCGCTGTGGATGATAGCTATAGTCCATTTTAGTACATCAAGAAAGACTTGGCTAAAGCTAATGAACCCACCGGGCATTATTAACCTTCCCCTGCAGCATGCCAGAATCAGCCACCACAATGAAGTGCAGGAACTGATCTTTAGAAAACACACTGTACTGTCATCCAAAGAGACTGAGAATCGGTTACAGTATGTCCAGATTTTTTCACCTTCCCCCAGGCAGGGCACAGAGCTACATCCAGATGATGGTAACAAGCTTCCTAATTATCATCAAAAGGAGACGCATGTAAAAGGGCCTCAGGAAAAGGGAGGCATACCTGAGGGCAGGGTGAATGGATTATAAACATACATTTTTCTCTTCAGTGGACGACCTACCAAAGGCATCAGAACTTTACTGGGACTTTTTTTTTATACAGGATAATTAGCCGGGACTCTAAAAGAAACATCAAACCATGGAGGTTGGAACATAAGTGAGCACTTCATAAATGTTCCCTGGAATGAAAATATTGCCATGAGATTCCCAAAGAGGCATGGAGCATCTGCCTTAGAGGCCTGTGGCCAAACTTGTACTGTTACTGCTTTGCTAAGAGAGGAGAGCTGAAGTGTATTGTGGTGTGGAGATGAGGGGGTGGGGTAAAAAGACACACCATCTCACCAGACAATAGGGGAGTTCGATTCAGCTCTACCCCCAAGCATCTCCATCTCTAGAAAACAAAGGTATCAAGCTCTACCATGAATGTCCCTTGTAAATGGCAAATTAAAAGGTAATGATATGGCTATCCATGTCAATGCTCTTTTCTTCATACTCCTAGAGATCCTGTCCAAACTCAGGGGCCTGACCTCTCAATAACAACAATAGTAATAACAACTAACACTAATACAGCATGCACTACCCTAAGAGCTTTATGTATATTAAGTTCTTAATCCTCATAACAACCCCATCATGTAGGTGCTACTATTACTCCCACACTACAGATGGGTAAGCTGAGACACAGGGAGTAAGTAATTTAACCAAGATTCCACATCTTTTAAGTGGTGGGACTAGAATTTAAACCCAGGCCTGTCCAATTTCAGTGCCCATTCCCTTACCTGCTATATCAGTGGCTCTCAAAGCGTGGTCCGCAGACCAACAGCATTAGCATTACCTGGGAATACAATTCTCAGCCTTCTCTCTCCAAACCTGTCCCCAATAGACCGACTCAAACAAAAACTCTGGGGCCCAACCCCCTGTACTTTAACAAGCCACGAAGGTGATTCTGAGACACAAGAAACTTTGAGCAGTTCTCAATCTGTATTGCCTTTAAAAGGTACCTGTCTCTAAAAGGTACCTAAAGGTGTAGAACATTCAGCTCACAAAGAACACTCTGCCCAGTCAGGTGCAGGTTGATTTCTTGCCATTTGCCATTTTCTCATGAAACTGGAGCGTGGGAAGGTAATTCAATTTGATTGTGAACTTGGATTAATCTTCGATGTTTCAGTATCAATCCTTCAACCTAGAAAAATTCCAAGATGCAATTCTGTAACAGCAGATCCATTTTTCAGATGTAGAAATCAAAGCCATTCGAGTCATTGGATAATCGGCAAAACACCTCAGTCATTAGTCCATTCTCCTTTCTCCAAAAGAAGTACATAACCAATTTGAGGCCAGCAAGTGATTATCTCCATAAAAAGGTAAGAAATATCCAGAGATAGGGGTAGGAAATAGTCGCTGAGATTTCATTCAACTCCTGAGTTGTAATCCTTCAGCTCAGGCTTGATTTGATCTCCTTTACTTGCTTTCTTCCCTTATGTTGTCCCCCTATAACCTTTATACCAGAAAGATCCAGTTGAACATTTCCCAAAGTGTGTGTGCTTTAAGACCCTAATGCTGTGAGATGCCTTGCAGAAAAAGGGTTACAGAATCAGATCATATTAGCTTGCATTTTCTGAGCACGTCCGAAGAGCCAAGAACTCTTTTAAGCGCTTTATACATATTCTTTTTTTTTTAATTTTTTAAATGTTTATTATTTTTGAGAGAGAGACAGAGCATGAGCGGGGGAGGGCAGAGGGAGAGGGAGACACAGAATCCAAAGCAGGATCCAGGCTCTGAGCTGTCTGCACAGAGCCCAATGGGGGCTCAAACTCATGAACACTGAGATCATGACCTGAGCCGAAGTCAGATAGTAACCAACTGAGCCACCCAGGTGCCCCATTAAGCACTTTATATATATTCTAACCACCCTATGAGATAAGTACTATCATTGTCATCCCCATTTGACAGAAAAAGACAAATGGGCACAAAAAGGAGAAACAAACTTTTCCAAAGTCCCATAAGTAGCAAGTGACAGATCCCAGCAGGGTTCTAAAGCCAGAAAGTCTGCTGTCAGAGGCCCTCACTCATAACACCATGCTTTACTGCCTCTCTTTGGGAAATTCCTCATAGTCCATCTATTCCTTTTCCCTTCCCAAAATGTCTCCATACACATTAGACCACTGGGAAGTCCTATAGTAGAGAAATATGCTTACATTGTACAACCCAATGTTTTCCAAGCTTACTTGATCAGGGAATCCATTCTGTACACCACCATTCAACTTCCCTGCAAGAACTGGTCTTAGAAACACATTTTGGGAAAACCCAGCTTGACCTGACTGAGGATGAGAACTCTTGTTCCATCTCTAATTCATTGGTGAGAAGGCAGATGGACTAATGGGTGGGGGGGGGGGGGAGAAGCACATGCGTGTATGTGTATGCATGAGTGTGTGTATCTTAGAAAAGTGCCTGAAACAGAATAAACACTACATAAGTATTTACTTTTGTTGCTGCTGCTGGTGTCATTATTGACACATACCTAATGCCTTTACCACATCTTTGGCTAACCTTCAAGGACAAGAAAGACAATTAGATCATCCTGAAGGAAAGAAGCTTGTTCTATTTCTCTTAGAGTAGACAGATGTAATGACACAAAGGCATCATGCCACCATCTCAGCCCCTGCGTGGGCAACACTTTGTAACACTTAATAAGGGGAAAGCACAGCTATGCCACCCACCACGGTACAAATGACCAGCAGTGTCTGTGTATAGAGTTAATGTTGGCTGGTTTCCTGCTGCCAACCCCTCTCCCCTGCACCTGCCTCCCCCACCCCCCCACTTCAGAAGCTCCAAAGTGTTTACCACCTTCATCCAAATCATCCTGGAAGTTTTAGCCTATTGGCTTGAGTTACTTCAAATGGTCAGATGGAGATTTGGAGTCCCATTCAAAAACCTCTCGAATCTCTGTTTCCGGGGATTCTGCTCGATAGCATAGAGTATTGAACTTGTAGGGTGCTGGAGCAGGAGGAAGGAGATAGGATTCTACCTTGGACAATTAGTACTTCTCATACTGGGGAACAGGAGCAGGACAGGCTCCAGATGACTGGGTAACTTGTTGTCAATCTGACCTTTGGTGTCAGGTTACTAATCTGAAACTACCCAAACCATACCAAACTATAGTTTAAAAAAATATATTAATGGTCATAAACAGCATCTCTGGTTTTCATCCAACCCTAGGGCTTCTATTTATTTCTCATACTCTGCAGTGGTTGTCTCAAGTCTACTTCTCAGTGTTATGGTCTTCCTAGGCCTCCACTACTTATGAAGCCACATCACAAGCACCTCGTCCTTGCTACCAGGGCTTACCATGAAAGGTAAGGGCATTGATGTCTGTACCAAGGATACTGCTTCCTCTGTTTCCAAAGCCTCCAGAGCCACATCAAGCATGATGCTGCTTTGTGCTGCTCTTGAAACAAAATGGCACCAGGTGCTACTCCTGAGCCAATCACTGGAGGCCGGGTAGCATCTACAGCTCTGTGCTGCCCCTGGCGTCACTGCCGTGCTGCGGACCCCCAAGTGCCAAAGCTCAGTTCTGTTCCCTGGACCCCCTTTTGCCAAAGTTGGCTACGTTCCGAACTAACTCTCAATTAGGTAAGCATAAAAGTTGTGCTGTCTTATCTCCCTTCCAGAGCCTCACAGAGATCTTTAGAGAAACAAGTGTTTTTCCAGTTTGTATTTTTTTTAAGTTTATTTATTCATTTTGAGAGACAGAGGGAGAAAGAGGATCCCAAGCATGCTCCACGCTATCAGCACAGAGCCCAACGTGAGGCTCAAAGTCACAAACTGTGAGACCACGACCTGAGCAGAAACCAAGAGTCAGAGGTTTGACTGACTGAGCCACCCAGGTGCCCGGCCTGTATTTCGTTTTTACTTTCAGCATTCCTCAACCATTATGTCTAGACACTAATCCCTGGGGAACTAGGATAAAGGTGAATGACTGGCAATAAACTCTCCTCAGATTTGCCCCAACCATCTAACAACCAAGGCTCTATTACTGAACCTAGCATGTAGGTGTATGCGGCTCTCTCTCAGAAGTCTCCTTGGTAGCCCACGGGGGAGTTGGGTGGGAAGCCTCTTCACAGCATGCCCAGAGATATCTGCATCCTAGTGGAAAACTGAGCCTAGGCTCTTGGTAGGGTCTCTTCTACAAGAGATTTTATTCCCAGCACATCAATCTTGCAAACCAATCCAAAAGACCATAGAAGATGCACTGGACTAGGAAGAAAATGGCCAGAATTCAAATTCCAGTCCTATCATTTATCAGCCATGTAAGCCCTGGGCAGGCCATTTAACCTCCATCTACTGGCATAATATTAACTTCTCTGACTACCCCTAGGCTTGTCCATTCAAGAAGTATGAATTGGGCTTCTTTCTAAAAGATAGAACACAATGTTGGGCCTGTTGGAGATACAAAGAACAGTCACAGATCTCTCTAGCTAACAGCATACAAACATTATTTTTGAGAAAATATTAGTTGAGTTTATTAATTGTTCTGTACTTGACATTTTATCTCATTCCTCACAATAACCCTATAAGATGAACATAATTAAGCCTATTTTATACATGAGGAAAACAGAAGCTCAGTGAGGATCACAGACTTGTTCATAAGCCACACATCTAGTAAGTTGTGGGTCTAGGATTCAAATCCAGGTCTGTCTGATGCCAGAATCTGTGATTTTTTTTTTCCACCAAACCATACTGCCTCATGTATATAAATAGGCTATAATACAAGGTAGAAAGTCATTCATCTTGTAAGGCATAGATGAAGTGCCATGGAATCAAATGAGATGCATATGAAAGTGTTTTATAAACAGCTAAGCTGACACAACTGTAAGGTGTTTCTGTTATTATCATTAGGGCAAGTGCTCTATAAAATATGCTGGCTGTAAAATTCCATCTGTAAATAGGAGTTAACCAAGCCTTGTAGAGGTATAAAAGAAAGGAGTATTTAATTTCAGCTGCAACAGATCATTGGAAGGTAACTGGTGCCTCAAATTCAATCACTATTCTAAATAGCCCCGCATCTGTATATGGGCATAGGTAACGTATGTGAACAGATCAAGGGCCCCCAGAGCTCAATGGTAGCACCCAAATAGAATGAAAATGAGTTTAGCACATTGCAACATGCTGGATGGGCCTCCTGAGGAGACATCTTTGTATGGGTTATTAAGATCACTTGGTGAAGTAGAACCTCATTCAGGATGTGTGGACCACTATGAGCAGGATCATGTGCCTCATTAGGGTATATGAGGAGCAGGTTTTTGAATGTGGACAGACACAGAGGCTCTTTGTTGTGAGTTCAAGGTCTAATAATCGTAACTTACATATATTAAGCACCTACTATGGGCTGATCACTGAGCAAAGCATGGTAAGAATCCATATTAAGTCATCACATTGTGATGAAGCTAATTATATTCATCTGATTAAGAGCATGCGTTTTTGAAGTAATACAGACCACTATTTGTTTTACCATGGACAAGTTAGTTAATCTCTCTGAGTCTCAGTTTACTAATCTGTAAAATAGAGATCATAATACCTACATCATAGAGTTATCGTGAGGATTAAATAAGCTGATGAATTTAATACAGTAGAGCAATTAATACTAAGCACAAAGAAAATGTTCAATAAATGACAGACTATGCTGTTATTAGATTTTTCTACAGAAAGCAGGGATCATTCTTTTGAATTCTAGGAAATAGTACTAGAGTATAAATTCTAGACATACTGGTTACCTATTGCATAACAAATTACCCCCCCCGCCCCCCCCCCCCCCCCCCCCCCCCCCCCCCCCCCCCCGCCAATTTAGCAGTTTACAACAACACACATTATCTCAGAGTTTCTGTGGTCAAGATCTGGACGTGGCTAAACTGGGACCTCTGTATTAGGGTCTCTCACAGGCTATAACTTAGGTGTCAGCCCAGGCTGGTTCTCATTTCAAGGCTCAACTGAGGGAGGATCCACTTCCAAGCTCATTCATGTGGTTTTTGGAAGGATTCATGTCCTCACAGGCTCTCAGCCTGAGGTTCCTCACTGGCTATTGGATGGAAGCTACCCTCGGTTCCTTGCCAAATGGGCCTCTCCAATTCCTGGTATCTTCCTTCATCAAAGCCAGCAAGAGAGAGTCAGCTAGCAAAGGAAGTCACAGTCTTATAATCTAATCACAAGTGTGATATTCCATCATTTTTGCTGTATTCTTTTCCTTAGAAATTAGTCATTAGAGGGGCGATGGGGTGGCGCAGTCAGTTAAGCAGCCAACTTCGGCTCAGGTCATGATCTCGTAGTTTGTGGGTTTGAGTCCCATGTCGGGGTCTGTGCTGACAGCTCAGAGCCTGAAGCCTGCTTTGGATTCTCTGTCTCCCTCTCTCTCTGCCCCTCCCCCACTCCTGCTCTGTCACTCTCTCTCAAAATTAAAAATAAAACATTAAAAAAATTTTTTTAAAGAAATTAGTCATTAGATCCAGCTTATACTCAAAGAGAATTACACAAGGACGTGAATAGCAGAAGGTGGGAATCATTGGGTGCCATCTTAGAAGTCTGCATTCCACATTGGGACAGGTAATAAACTCAAGAGCCAAAGAAAAACTTTTAAAAGGGTTTAGGGTATAAACTGAAGATTTAAAGTGAACTGTGAAAATAAGTATAGGCAATTAGGGGAACAATTTATAAGGAAAGATGTTTTTATGTGTTTTGGAGGGTTTTTTTTCCTCAATGATAATAAAAGAATTCTTTCCTTTGATGAGTGTTTAGTTTGCTTAAATTCATGTTATAATAAGATTTTAATCATGATCATACCCATTTTACAAATGACGAAACTGGCTAAGAGCAAAGTTGGACTAAGGTCCAAGTTCGTTCAACTCAAAAATCTGTGCTTTTTCTGCTATACTAGGTTCCCCACCATGTTTAGCAGATTAGTGTGATTCATTCTAGTTTAATGTTTGTGTTTTAGTTTTGTTCAATGCCTCATTTTTAGTATTTTTTAATGTTTATTTTTGAGAGAGCATGGAGGGGGAGGAGCAGAGAGAAAGACACACACACACACACACACACACACACACAGAACCCGAAGCAGGCTCCAGGCTCTAAGCTGTCAGACAGAGCCTGACTCAGGGCTTGAACCCATGAACCATGAGATCATGACCTGAGCAGAAGTCGGACGCTTAACCGACTGAGCCACCCAGGCACCCCTCAATGCCTTACTTTTGACCATGTTCCACATATATCCTGTCTTTATCTCTCATACCCGTAATTCATAAACTTTATTCCCCCAAAACTGATAGTTGTTTTAAAAAATTAATACCAATTCTTTATAAACCTATAGCAAAACATCTCTTTTTTATTCATAAATAGGTGATATTTTGTCTGTGTTCCTATGGTGCTCAGGTGTTAGGTGGTATTCTGTTCATGCTTTTCTGAAAGTAAAAATACTAGTCAGGATTTCTTTTTCATGCCATGCTTGTCCATACCAACAGTCTTTGCCAGAGTGCAGGAAGCTAGATTTTCAGCATGATTCAAAATATGTACACTGAAGCCTTCAGGGCACCTTAGTACAGAAGGCCAGATGTGGATAACGAAAGGAGTTATCATGGGAGTGGCATAGGTATAACCCACTCTCTATGGCAAGGATAGTTTTTTTAAGCTAAAAAACAAATTTTACAGGCATGCATGCATCATCATTGACTTAGCACCCAGTGTGTACACACAAGAAGCTAAGCTCATTAGATACTGAGTGAGATACAACACTCTACAAGACATAGGAGATCCCAGTGCTCAGGGAGCAATGCCATCTGACATATACCCAAGTGGGCAAAGGCCCCTCAAAGCAGATACTTCCAGATGGAGCCACTTCCTAACCATATTAACTGTTTGACACTACAAAATGAATTTTTTGCTGCACCAGGGTTTTCCTAGGTATATAAAACATCATATCCATCCTGCCCTCACCTGTGTTTGGCTAGTAAACTTTCTCGGATCTTGGAAATGGTACTTATTACTTGCCAGGTCAGGATTTCCGAGTTAAACTGGAAAGATCAGTATGTATGATGTGTTTCCACTTATCTTTTAAGGGAGCGTGTGTGTGTGTGTGTGTGTGTGTGCGTGTGCGTGTGTATGAGAGAGAGGAAGAGAAATACTGAATATATACATGTATATATTCCATATACACACATATATACTGCATATATACATACATATATACATGCATACATACATATTCATTATATGCTCAGAATATTTCTGGAGGGACATGCGGAAATATAGTAGTTGTCTCTAAGTAAGATGAACTGGAAGATTGGGAACTGTGGAACTGGCATAGGTGGGAGAGGCAGGCTCATTTTCCATTGTATGATCTCTTGTATAATTTGAACTCATTACCATGGTTTTGTATGAGTTTTTTACTGAAAATACTTTAGACTTTACTTAAAATAATTTTAAGGATTCAAGAAATAAATCAAGAGTTCTTGGGGCACCTGGGTAGCTCAGTCAGTTGAGTGTCTGGTTGAGATGATTTTGGCTCAGGTCATGATCTCGAGGTTCCTGAGTTCAAGCCCTGTGTCAGGCTCTGTGCTGACAGCATGAAGCCTGCTTAGGATTCTCTGTCTCCCTCCCTCTCTCTCTCTCTCTCTCTCTGTCCCTTCCCCACTCACGCTCACTCTCCCTCTCTCTCAAAATAAATCGACTTCAAAACAAAAAGAAAAAGAGCTCTTGACTAGGTGTACAGTCAGAATCTCTCATAGAGCATTTGTCAAAATACACATAGAGACCATTTAACCTTAATAGCTGGGGCTCTGGAGTCAGATGGCATGGGTTTGAAGATCTCTAGCACTGGGGAAAACACAGGCAAATTATTTGACCTCAGTTTCCCTCAAAATTCTTCGGCCTCAGTTTCCTCCTCTGTGGTGGCTCTGTTGTAAAGCCTACTATTCTAGAAACTGGGATGAAAAAAGCAGGCCCTGGGGGCACCTGGGTGGCTCAGTTGGTTAAGACTCTGACTTCGGCTCAGGTCATGATCTCACAGTTTGTGGGTTCAAGCCCCATGTCAGGCTCTGTGCTGACAGCTCAGAGCCTAGAGCCTGGAGCCTGCTTCTGATTCTGTCTCCTTCTCTCTCTGCCCCTCCCCTGCTCACTCGTGCTCTCTCTTTCTCTCTCTCTCTCTCAAAAATAAATAAACATTTTTAAAAAAGGCTCTGGCAAGGGCTAATCCTTTCTAGGACTTGGGTCAACTTCATCCACCTGTCTTGCCATTCTAAATGAGCTTCCACTCCCCTTACTAGTCTAAGGTACACCAAAATACTTTGCTCTAAGCACAAAGACAGACTAGTGAAAAGGAATCACTGGATATTTCTAGAACAAAAAAAAATTCTAATCCAATGTCAACAGAAAATAATCTCATTAAGGGATTTGTTTTCAAAATTGATCCAAGAAGGGGCACCTGCGTGGCTCTGTTGGTTAAGCATCCAACTTCAGCTCAGGTCATGATCCCATGGTTTGTGAGTTTGAGCCCCGCATCACTTTGTGCTGATATTGCAAAGCCTGTTTGGGATTCTGTTTCTCCCTCTCTCTCTCTGCCCCTCCCACCACCTCAAAATAAATAACATTAAGAAAAATTTGATCCAAGAAGATGGCTATTGTTGGTAGGCAAATAGAAGACATTCTTCTTCCTCTAGAATGGCACAAGTTTCTGGAGACATAATGAATCCTAAATAGCAGCTTCCAGGACGTCGCTGTTACTCCAGTATGTAATTCTCTGGTATGATTTACTCCATTAAGAGTCACTACTGCAGTATTGAGTAGGGAGACTAGCATAAGGTGGAATTAGAGGAGACATGATCACATGTCACAGCAGGGACATGTGGCAACACGCTTCCATTTAAGGCCTCAGAATCAACTAGAGAATATTTTACAAAAACAAGATTTATAGGTCCCTCTTCAAATCTACCAAATTAGAATCTCCAAGGGGTGGTAACAGGACTTGTATGGTATCAGTAAGTACTATATTTACTATATATTGAGCGTCTGCTATGTGTACCAGGATCTATGCTAAGCATTTAAAATGTATCGGGGCGCCTGGGTGGCGCAGTCGGTTAAGCGTCCGACTTCAGCCAGGTCACGATCTCGCGGTCCGGGAGTTCGAGCCCCGCGTCAGGCTCTGGGCTGATGGCTCAGAGCCTGGAGCCTGTTTCCGGTTCTGTGTCTCCCTCTCTCTCTGCCCCTCCCCCGTTCATGCTCTGTCTCTCTCTGTCCCAAAAATAAATAAAACGTTGAAAAAAAAATTAAAAAAAAAATGTATTATCTCATTTAATCCTCACAACACTTGTAAGCTTCAAGTACTACTATTATCACCATGTACAGAGGCCCAGGACTGTTTTCACTGTGCCTCTTGTTAAGCATCTTTCTTCATCTACTTGAAAACAAATTCTCTCCTATATGACCCAAATTGTTGGGGTTTTTTACCCCAAGCTTACCCCATTTTATGGTACTGTTTCCTTGGTGGAAATAAAAGCCTTTTCTCAGCTGAGAACCCAAGATCCAAGCCCACAGCACTGCCTGCCTTACACTGCTTCCCTGTATTGCTTAATAACCTATAGAACTCACAATGAGGCTGCTTGGAAAATTAGATCTGAAAAGAGATTCTCTATTTTCACATGCAAAGTATTGTATTCAATAGGGGGACAGCAGAGGCCATAAGATGTCTCTTGAAGGCAAAAGGGCTTTCCTAGTCTTAGAATGGCAATCCATATCAACTTCTACAACTAGGTTATTTTTTTTATATTTTATTTTTAAGTAATCTCTACTCCCAACATGGGGCTTGAACTCACAAGTGTCACATGCTCTACCAACTGAGTCAGCCAGGAGCCCCTACAACTAGGTTATTTACAACAATAACAATTATTATTATTATATAAATATATGATATTTATAAATATTATATAAATATGTAAATATAAATAATATATAATATAATAATATTGAACACTTTACTATGTTCCAGACACTGTAACATATTTATTATCCAATTTAATATTCAATATGATCCTGTAAGTCAAGAACTTTTTTTTCATTTTTTTAATGTTTATTTTTGAGAGAGAGAGACAGACAGAGCATGAGCGGAGGAGGGCCAGAGAGAGAGATGGAGACACAGAATCTGAAGCAGGCTCCAGGCTCTGAGCTGTCAGCACAGAGGCCGACATGGGGCACGAACTCACAGACCGCAAGATCATGACCTGAGCTGAAGTCAGATGCTCAACCGAATGAGCCACCCAGGCACCCCGAGAATTATTATTATTAGCCCCCATTTTATGGATGAGAAGGTAAGGCCAGAAAGGCAAAATGACTTGCCAGAAATCACTCAGCTATCAATTGACAGACCAGAAATAAAATCCAGTTTTGTCTGACTCCAAAGTTAATATACTTAACTCCTCAGTCCCTAATGTCAAGACCAAAAGAAGAAATACAATTGGACTTGTCTTTAATTGTATTTACTTGTGTATATGTGAGTTCCAGAAACTGTTTTTTGTTATTTTTGTTTGTAAAAGAAGAGGGTTTTACTTTCCAGTCTACTTGTCTACAGGAGGCAAATATTATGGGGCGCCTGGGTGGCTCAATTGGTTAAGTGTCCAACTCTTGATTTCGGCTCAGGTCATGATCTCACAGGTTTGTGGGTTTGGGCCACACTTGGGGCTCTGCACTCACAGTTCAGAGCCTGTTTGGGATTCTCTCTTTCTCAATCATTCTCTCTCTCTCTGCCCCTCCCCTGCTCATGCTCTCTCTCAAAAATAAATAAACATTATATATAAAAAAAGAAGTCGTAAAAACATTATGAATTAGTGGAATTTTGAAAGAGGACTACTTTCTCAGAGATCTCTGATGGTAGCTCTCTGGCCTGGCTGATTAATGTGATGGAGAGTCAAAATCAAGGTGTTAGAACTATTATCATTTTATCAAGTAGTATAAAGAAGTTATTTCTCCCTCTCAAGTTAACATCTAAAGAAATTACTCAGCACCCAATTCAATTCTCAGGAGGTGGAATCTCACTCTTTGTATCATCCCCCAAGCCCATATTTCTATCTCAATAGCATAAATACCAGATCTTTTAGCCCGAATGACTATACACTGATCAGCAACTCTGAAACTCTGTGCCCTGCTCAGATATCCTCCAGTCTGCTCCCCTCCTTTTCAGTAGATATCTTTAAAATGCTCCCCAAATATGTTTTAGTCCCCCAAAATGCAAAGCCTTTCCCCCTACCACCCATAATCAAATTGCTGCCAGTGACAAAAAGGCCCTTGTTAGTAAACGTCACTGCTTTTGGAGGGGAATGCTGTAGCCCTCATAACCAATGACACTGTTCATGGCGGGGAAACACAGATATGGCCTCTGTGATAGGAAAGAGGCCAAGAGGATTCTCAGCAGTACAGAAACACCTGTCAAGCTGCTACCAACTATCCTTCAGGTGGCTGAGCTATCAGAGCCAGGAAGTGGAGAGGAGAGGTGGGCTGGGTACGTAAGAACTAACCTCCTTAT
Source organism: Leopardus geoffroyi (assembly GCF_018350155.1). Taxonomy (NCBI): domain Eukaryota; kingdom Metazoa; phylum Chordata; class Mammalia; order Carnivora; family Felidae; genus Leopardus; species Leopardus geoffroyi. The sequence goes on along the minus strand of NC_059343.1, from coordinate 100,002,759 downwards.
GAAAGTCAGACAAGAAAGAATTCATGCCCATTGTGACCAGATACTTAAGTGCTCTCTCCATTTTGGTCTCTCACTCTGCAAATTTCCTTCTTACTGTTTTTAGTGACTTTCTGTGTGTCCCTACCACACACAGGTGTACATACACATTCTGCTCCCCAGCCTTTGCCATTGGTTCCACTCTGTCAATACAACTTCCAATCAGCCAGTGCTTATTACACAAAGACACACACACACGCACACACCAACACCTATACCTCCTACAGTCATACCTCACTTTTCACAAAAGGATGCTCCTGAAAATTCAGTAAATATAAAAATTGTATAGATGAAAGTCAACTTCAACTCTTTTAAATGACTTTCTGAATCATTTTCACATGTATAAGTGTTTATTACAATAAATATAATTTTCATTGGTAGTGGGCACAAAAGCAAATAAAATATAGATGGAAACATTTTGCAAACTAAAAAGTCAACAAATATAAATCATTGTTTTATTCATTAAGCAGATAGAGGTAATAATGAATGCAATTTAAAAGACTCTACTGTGGGGCGCCTGGGTGGCTCAGTCGGTTGGACGTCCGACTTCGGCTCAGGTCATGATCTCGCGGTCTGTGAGTTCAAGCCCCGTGTCGGGCTCTGTGCTGACAGCTCAGAGCCTGGAGCCTGTTTCAGATTCTGTGTCTCCCTCTCTCTCTGACCTTCCCCCGTTCATGCTCTGTCTCTCTCTGTCTCAAAAATGAATAAATGTTAAAAAAAAAATTTTTAATAAATAAATAAATAAATAAAAGACTCTACTGTAAACCATTTTTAAAACATGATTGAAAAATAAATAATAAATAATAAAACATGATTGATCCTTCCTTAATGTAAACATTTATACAAATGAATTAGAATATCTTGGATACAATGTAAGTCTTCTTACATTTAAACAAATTTATGGGGAGCCTGGGTGGCTCAGTTGGTTAAGTGACCAACTTTGGCTCAGGTCATGATCTCACGGTTCATGGGTTCGAGCCCCAGGTCAGGCTCTGTGCTGAACACTTGCCTAGAGCCTGCTTCAGATTCTGTGTCACCTTATCTCTCTGCCCCTCCCCCACTTGTGCCTTGTCTCACTCTGTCTCATTCTGTCTCTCAAAAATAACTAAATGTAAAAAAATATTTAGACAAGTCTATTTACATTATTCAGTGAATGCTCTTCATTTCTATTATATCCAAATTGGATTATAAAATGTTTTTAAAGCAACAGTGGGTGTGACATTAAAAGAGCACTGAGAAAGGTTTTTTTCTTTTTAATTGAAGTATAGTTGACATACAATATTGTATTAGTTTCACGTTTACAACATAGTGACTTGATATTTATATACACCACAAAACGCTCACCATGGTCTAAGGCTAGTTACCTTCTGTCACCATACAAAGTTATCACACTATTATTGACTATGTTCCCTAAGCTGTACTTTATATCCCTGTGACTAATTTATTTTAAAACTTAAAGTTATAATACCCTTCACCTGTTAATATCCTTCACCTATTTTGCCTGTCCTCCAACCCACATCCCCTCTGGCAACCACTAGTTTGATCTCTGTATCTATAGATCATTTTCTGTTTTCTTTGTACATTTGTTTTCTTTTTTAGATTCCACATATAAGTATATAAGTATTTGTCTTTCTCTGACTTATTTCCCTTAACATAAGACCCTCTAGTCCATCCATGTTATCACAAATGACAAGATCTCATTCTTTTTTATTCCTGAGTAATATCCCATTGTGTGTGTGTATGTGTATATAATATATACACATATATATACAATCTTATTCATCAATTCTTATTCGTTGTGTGTGTGTGTGTGTGTGTGTATATATATATATATATATATATATATATACCATATCTTATTTATTCATCTATAAATGGATTCTTAGACTGCTTCCATATTTTGACTATTGGTATAATGCAATAAATGTAGGGGTGCATATATCTTTTTGAAACAGTATCTTCATTTTCTTCAGGTAAATACCCAGAAGTGGAATTAATGGATCATATAGTATTCCTATTCTAAAGGTTTTGAGAGCTGGGGTACCCAGCTGGCTCAGTGAGTGGAACATGTGACTCTTGATCTTGGGGTCATGAGTTTGAGCCCCATGTTGGGCATGGAGTCTACTTAGAAAATAGAGAGATAGATAGATAGATAGATAGATAGATAGATAGATGAATGAATGAATGAATGAATGAATGAATAAATAAATAAATAAATAAATAAATAAATAAATAAATAAATAAATTTGATTAAATAAAATTTTTGAGAAACCTCCATAGTGTTTTCCATACTGGCTGCACCAGTTTATATTCCCACCAACAGTGCAAGAGGGTTCCCTTTTCTCCACATCCTTGCCAAAACTTGTTATTTCTTGTGTTTTTTATTTTAGTCATTCTGACAGGTATAAGGTGATATATCACTGTGGTTTTGATTTGCCTCTCCTGGATGACTAGTGATGTTGAACATCTTTGCATGTGTCTGTTGGCCATCTGGATGTCTTCTTTGAGAAAATGTCTATTCAGCTCCTCTGCCCATTTTTTAACTAGATTGTTTGGGGTTTTTTGGTGTTGAGTTGTATGCGTTCTTCATATTTTTTGGATATTAACCCCTTATTGCATATATTATTTGCAAAATCTTCTCTCATTCAGTAGGCTGCCTTTTCATTTTGTTGATGGTTTCCTTCACTGTGCTAAAGCCTTTTAGTTTGATATTTTCCCAGTTGTTTATTTTTGCTTTTGTTGCCCTTGCCTGAGGAGACAGATCCAAAAAATGTTGCGAAGGCCGATGTCCAAGAGTTTATTGTCTGTTTCCTTTCAGGAGTTTCATGACTTCTGGTCATATATTTAGGTCTTTGATCCATTATGAACCATTTTGAGCTATTTTTGCCATTTGCATGGAATATCTTTTTCCAACCCTTCCCTTTAAGCCTGCATGTGTCTTTAAGTCTGAAGTGACTCTCTTCTAGGCAGCATATAGATGGGTCTTGTTTTTTTATCCATTCAGTCACCCTATGTCTTTTGATTGGAGCATTTAGTCTAGGTAGGTAGGTAGGTAGGTAGGTAGGTAGGTAGGTAGATATGTACTTATTGCCATTTTGTTAATTGTTTCCTTGTTTTTTGTAGTTCTTCTCTGTTCCTTTCCTCTTGCTCTCTTTCCTTGTGATTTGATGACTTTCTTCAGTGTTCTGTTTGGATTCCTTTCTTTTTATTTTTTGTGTATCTATTATATATTTTTGGTTTAGGGTTACCATGTGGTTCATATATAACATATATAGCAGTATTTTTAAAGGTAATAGTCACTTAAGTTTGAACACATTCTAAAAGCTTACATTTTTACCACCACCACCATGTTTTATGCATTTGATGCCAGATTTTACATCTTTTTATTTTGTGTATCCCTTAACTATTATAGATATAATTGATTTTACTACTTTCACTAAAAGACTAAAGTGATCATAAGTGACTGATCTACTACCTTTAACTATATGTTTGTTTTTACCAGTAAGATTTTCCTTTCACAATTTTCTTACCTCTAGATGTAGCTCTTTCTGTTCTATTTAAAGATGCCCCTTAAACATTTCTTATAAGGTTGGTTTAGTGGTGATGAACTCCTTTAACTTTTGTTTGTTTGGGACATGCTTTATCTCTCCTTCAATTCTGAATGATAACCTTGCTGGGTAGAGTATTCTTAGTTCTAGGTTTTTTCCTTTCAGCACTGTGAATATATCATGCTGCTCCCTTCTGGCCTGCAAAGTTTCCACTGAAAAATCAGCTAATAGTCTTATGGGTGTTCTCTTGTATGTAGCTAGTTGTTTTTCTTATGCTGATTTTAAGATTCTGTCTTTATCTTTAATTTTTGACATTTTAATTATGTGTCTTAGTGGACCTCTTTGGGTTCATCTTGTTTTGGGCTTTCTGTGCTTCCTAACCCGGATGCCTGTTTCCTTCCCCAGTTAGGGAAGTTTTCCTTTTCTTTCTTTCTCTTTCTTTTTTTTTTTTCTTTCTTTCTTTCTTTCTTTCTTTCTTTCTTTCTTTCTTTCTTCCTCTTTCAGATTTTACTTTTAAGTAATCTCTACACCCAACATGGGGCTCAAACTTACAACCCCTAGATCAAGAGTTGCATGCTCTACTGACTGAGCCAGCCAGGCTCCCCTGCTATTACTTCTTCAAATAAGTTGTCTGCCCCTTTCTCTCTCTCTTCTCCTTCTGAGACCCCTATAATGTGAATGTTAGTACACTTCATGATGTCATAGAGGTACCTTAACCTAAGCTCATTTAAAAAAAAATGTGGGTTTTTTTCGCTGTTCAGTTTGGATGATTCCCACTTACAGATCACTGACCCATTATTCTGCATCCTCTAATCTGCTGTTGATTCCTTCTAGTGTATTTTTCACTTCAGTTACTGTATTCTTCAGCTCTGATTCTTTTTTTTTACATTTTCTATCTCTTTATTGAAGTTCTCACTGAGTTCATCTACCCTTCTCCCAAGTCCGATAAGCAACTTTATGACCATTACTTTGGACTTTTTATCAGGTAGATTGCTTGTCTCCATTTGGTTCAGTTCTTTTTCTGAGGTTTTGTCTTGTTCTTTCATTTGAAACATATTCCTCTGTATCCCCATTTTGTCTGACTCTGTTTGTTTCTATGTCTTAGGTAGGTCAGTTACATCTCTTGGTTGTAAAGGTAGTGGCCTGATGTAGAAGGTATTCTGTGGTTGCAGTAGTGCAGTCCCCCATGGTCACCAGAACCAGGTAATCTAAGAGCGTCTTGTGTGTGGGCTGAATGCACCCTCCTGTTGTGACTGGGCTGCCACTGCCGGGGATGCCCTGGCGGGTGGGGCTGGCTGCAATGCCCAGCTGCAGCTGCCATGGGTATGCCTGTGGGTGGGGTTACCCTCTGACACAGCTGGCTGAGAGTGGGGCAGGTCCCCTGGGTAACACCAGAGGAACACTTACAGGTGAGTGGTGCTAGCAAGACAGATGGATAATGTCAGAACTGCTGCCCTCTAGCACTGGGCCAGCTAAGCTGAAGGAAGGCAAGAAAAATGGCACTCACCAGTGCTTCCATTCCCAAAGAAAGATGCTATAGATCCCTGCCCCTCTGACACACATCCTAAAAGCAGTCAATAAATCTGGTTCACATACAGCCTGGGGGCTTTTCAAACTGCTGTCTCTGTGCTGAGTCTCCCGTGAGTAATATTGTGTGCGGACCCTTTCAGAGTGGACTCTTGATTTCCTGTAGCTCTCTGGTTCTCCTAGAATTAAAACCTGCTGATTTTCAAAGCCAGACCTTATGGGGACTTGTCTTCCCAGTGTGAAGATAGGGGTGCCCAATGTGGGGCTTGAGCCCCTCACTCCTCTGGGAGGACCTCCTCACCTGTGAGATCCCTCCCACTTGTAAGTCACTTTGCTGGGGCTTTGGTTCCCAACTTTGTCTCTGCCCCTCCTACTCTTCTTCTTCTTCTATTTTTAATGTTTATTTATTTTTGAGAGAGAGAGAGAGAGCAAGCGCAACTGGGGGAGGGGCAGAGAGAGAGGAGGACAGAGGATCTGAAGCTTGCCCTATGCTGACAGCAGAGAGCTCCATACGGGGCTCAAACTCACAAACTGAGGGATCATGACCTGAGCTGGTCAGACCCTCAACCGACAGAGCCAACCAGGCGCCCCCCTCCCATTCTTCTTAATGTGGCTTTTTCTATATAGTTAGCTGGAGAAGGGTTGCTCTGCTAGTCTTAAGTTGTTCTCAGAGTGAATTGTGTCATATGTAGTTGCAGCCTTGGTGTGTCCATGGGAGAAAACGAGCTCAGGATCTTCCTACTCTGCCATCTTTCCCTCTTTCCTGGAATGGGTTTTAATTCCTTCTGTGTCATCAACTGGCTGCTTTTGATTGCTCCAACTTCCTATATGTATTTTTTTTTAATTTTTTTTTTCAACGTTTATTTATTTTCGGGACAGAGAGAGACAGAGCATGAACGGGGGAGGGTCAGAGAGAGAGGGAAGCACAGAATCGGAAACAGGCTCCAGGCTCTGAGCCATCAGCCCAGAGCCCGACGCGGGGCTCGAACTCACGGACCGCGAGATCGTGACCTGGCTGAGGTCGGACGCTTAACCGACTGCGCCACCCAGGCGCCCCCTTATATGTATTTTTTTAAATGACCATCATACCATCCTGCCTATTTAATATGGCATGTTAAGAAAAATGAAATAATATATGTGGTGAGAAAACTTCACATATAAAGCATAAGCAGTGTGCTAGGTAGAATTCTGATATTAACCCCAAAATTCAGGCCCCTGGCGTACATACACCTTGTCTCGGTCCTTCAGCCAAACACAAACCTGTGTGTTCCTGTAAAGAGATTTTGCAAATATTATTAAGGTTCCAAATTAGTCGACCTTAAAATTGGGAGATTATCTGAGTGGGCCTGACCTATCATGTAGCCCTTTAAACCTGAGATTCAAAATACAAGGAGGACTTGACATGCTGTTGCTGACTTAAAGACGGGGTGGGAGCCATTTGCCAAGGAACACGGGTGTCCTATTTGCTAACAGCAGCCCCCAGCTGGCAGCCAGCAAGGAAATAGGTATGTCAGCCCCACAACAGCAAGGAACTGAAATCCTCCAACAACACAAACTAGCTGGGAAGCAGCTGTTTCCCCAGAGCTTCCAGGTGAGAACCCAGCCTGGCTGACACCTTGACTTCAGCCTTGGGAGATGCTAAGCAGAGGTCCAGCTGAGCTACACTGAACCACACTTCTGACCTAAGGAACTGTGAGCTAGTAAAATGGCTGTTGCTTTATGCCACTACATTTGTGGTAATTTGTTATACAACAGTGGAAAACTAGTATCAGTGACATACTGCTACCCAGCATTATTTTCCGCCAGCCGCTGTAGACAGAAGGAAACACAATGTGGAGCGCCTGGGTGGGTGTCTCAGTTGGTTAAGCATCTGACTTCGGCTCATGTCATGATATCATGGTTCGTGAGTTCAAGCCCCGCATCGGGCTCTCTGCTGTCAGTGCCAAGCCTGCTTTGGATCCTCTGTCCCTCTCTCTCTCTCTCTCTCTCTGCTCCTACCCTGCTTGTTTGTACTCTCTCTCTCTCTCTCTCAAAAATAAACATTCTTTTTAATTTGAAAAAAAAAAAAAAGAAAGAAACAGTGAATTTGACTTAGAAGATCTGGGATTAAATCCTACATCTACTATTGGCTGTGCAACTGGATATATCGTTTGACCTCTCTGTTCCTTATTTTCTTCATTTGTAACACAGGGAAAATCATTCATATTTCTCAGAACTGTTGTGTGGATTAAATGAGGTAATATGAAAACCTGCTAGCATCATGCATGACATATAGTGGGTGCTGTATAAATTTTTTTGACAATATTTCATAAACATATATTCATTTATTGTACACGCCTTGTGCTAGGCATCATGTCATGTACTTGAGATACAGAGCTACTTAAGAAATTGTCCATGCCCTCAAGGAGTTTAAAGTATAATAACAGAGACAAATGAATAAACTAGCAATTTCTTTACAGAAAAATAATGGCCATTACAATAGGAGGCTACAGATGGCTTTGTGGAAGCAGAGAGAAGGAAGAACTTGATCAGACTGGGGTTTCAAGGAACATTTCTCAGAGGAGGTGATGCTTGACTTAGAGTTTAAAGTGCTGCTTCTTAAACTTGGATGCATAGTGTAATCACCTAGGGAGGCTTTTAATGCCTCCTCACCCCACCAAGACACTGCGATTTAATTAATCCGGGGTCTGGCCTGGCCAGGGAGAGCCCTCTGAAGAAACAGCATGTGCAAAAGCCCCTGGCTATGAAACTGCATCAATCAAGAAACTACAAATAGTTCCACCCGACAGGCACAAAGGGGAGGTGTGTCAGGAAGTTGTGGCAGATGACACTAAAGAGGAGTCAGGTCATGAGGGATTGTATGCTAAGGTGGGGGGTTTGAAATTTATACAGAGGGCAATAAATAACCATTGAAAGACAGTATCTATCATGATCAGATGTATTTACATTTCTAAAAGATCACTCTGGCTGCACTCTGCAGGACAGATGTTTGAAAATACATCAGACTTGGGTTAGGAAAACTAATTAAAAGTTTTAAAGTAAACCAGGTGAGACATGAGGACCATTCCTAAGGTAATGCAGCAGAGGTGAAGGTTGAGTCAAAGGGACAGATTCAAAAAATATTAAAGCAGTAGAACCAAAAGGACTTGGTGATGAACTGAATGTCAAAGAAGGAGGAAAGGTGTGTACGTGTGGGTAGGGGTGGCGATGTCCATATTGAGCTTAGACAAGGATATAGATCTATCTAGGTATATCTGATGAACTAATGCCACCCATCAATTCTTTGGGGTCCTCTGTTAAGAAATGTGGGTTCTTGGGGCGCCTGGGTGGCGCAGTCGGTTAAGCGTCCGACTTTAGCCAGGTCACGATCTCGCGGTCCGTGAGTTCGAGCCCCGCGTCGGGCTCTGGGCTGATGGCTCAGAGCCTGGAGCCTGTTTCCGGTTCTGTGTCTCCCTCTCTCTCTGCCCCTCCCCCGTTCATGCTCTGTCTCTCTCTGTCTCAAAAATAAATAAACGTTGAAAAAAAAAAATTAAAAAAAAAGAAATGTGGGTTCTTGGGGCACCTGGGTGGTTCAGTTGGTTGAGCACTCGACTTCGGCTCAGGTCATGGTGTCACAGTTCATGAGTTCAAGCCCCACTTCAGGTTCGATGCTGTCTGCGCAGAGCTTGCTTTGGATCCTTTGTCCCACTCTCTCTCTCTGCCTCTCTCTCTCTCTCTCTCAAAAAATAAACATTAAAAAAAGAAATGAGTTATTTATTAATATGACCTCATTTGTATGCCAAGATAGTGATCTGGGAAAACTTGAGGTTATGCTAAGATGACTCCAAGGTTTCCAGGTTGGGGAACCAACTGGATACATTTTAGTATAAGCTTCCCTAGAAATTTCTCAAATTAATAAAAACAAGAATCCAAGACTGTGAGCATGAGGGTCAGGCCGCACTGAGGCTGGAGTCACAGTGTGGTTTGGGATCCTAGATGGTTCCTGACCTACAAGCTGGTGTTCCATCATTCACCCAACTCAGTTCTACTCCTCACATCTGATTCTCTCCGTCATGCTACCAGATGGCAGATTCTTTCTTTCAAATGATATTGACATATTAACCATAGTGCTTCCTATCCCATCATTTCCTGTTATTCTTATGCTTTTCTCATCCCTCTCACCCATACTAAAGGACTCTTTGGCCACAGAGAGGATGAATCACATGAAAGGAAATGAATTTTATGTTAATGGGAATCCCTGTGCCCTACCAGCCTGAACCAACTTCTTGCGGACAAGTGTAGAACCCAACAGATAGATTTGGGGGTTCAAAAATAAACAGGGCCTGCTGCTTCAGATTCTGTGTCTCCCTTTCTCTCTGCCCTCTCCCACTCGTGTTCTGTCCCTGTCTCTCTCAAAAATAAATAAACATTAAAAAAAATTTTTTTAAAGGGGCACCTGGGTGGCTCAGTTGGTTAAGCGTCCAACTTTGGCTCAGGTCATGATCTCACAGTCCGTGGGTTGGAGCCTCCATCGGGCTCTGTGCTGACAGCTCAGAGCCTGGGGCCTGCTTCAGATTCTGTGTCTCCCTTTCTCTCTGCCCCTCTCCCGCTCGTGCTCTCTTTCTCTCTCTCAAAAATAAATAAACATTAAAAAAAATTTTAATAAACAGGATCTGTGCCTAATAACTTTCTGGGTGGAGCCCAGAGAAGTGGCAAGCCCTGCAGAGTTATCGCTCACCAACATGTAAAAGGAACAACAGAGATGGCTATATGATGAATCCAGGCAAACAGCCCTGGAACAGCCTCGTGGAGCTTCCCCACAGTGGTGTGAGGAAAAACCAGATGTTTCCCATGTATCCAGAGGAAGGAAGTAGCTGAGAGAGCTGAACTTGGAGACACTTAGTGATCAGGACAAGAGAACCCAATATTGGATGGATACAACAGCAGAAAGAAGAAATACCTCAGGGCGCCTGGGTGGTTCAGTCAGTTAAGCGACCAACTTTGGCTCAGGTCATGATCTCACGGTTCATCAGTTCAGGCCTCACATCGAGCTCTCTGCTGTCAGCAGAGAGCCCGCTTCAGATCCTGTGTCTCCCCCTCTCTCTGCCCTTCCTCCATTTGCACTCTCTCTCCCTCTCTCTCAAAAATAAAAAAATAAACAAAAAAGAAGAAGAAGAAATACCGCAAACGTAGATGTCATCTGCAGCTGGGGCAGAGGGGGTTGATACTCTGAATTCACTACGGAAACCCTGAATTGACTGAGATTGCTTTAAAAAAAGAAAAAGACCAAAATTAAGTTTCTGCTAACTGGCTGAATGCAAGCTGAAAACAGATATAGGAAAAATGTTACATTTCCAGCAAATGTTAAGTGACATGGGCTGAGATTCATATCTACTATATTTGCTTCCAGTTGAGCCTCTTCATGAAGGAAGGAATCTGATTGCTTTATCTTGTGTTACATGCTAGGCCATGGGGTCATGAGCCAGTGAGGAAATTACTGTCTTTGAAGGGTCAGGTGCTCATACGTAGTCCAATTAGGAGAAGCAGATCTGAAGCTTATTAGTAAAGGCAGGTTGACTACTTTCAAAGAAATCTCTGTGGCTTAACATAAAATGGCTTAATGGTTTATTTCTCATTCACGTCACAGTCTCATATGGATTATGGAGAGGGGTGGGGAGGAGGGTCATGCTCCAGGCAGTCATTCGGATATCTAGGCTCGGTCATCTTTGAATAGCTCTGCATCCTCCCCTGGATTCTCTTCATCCAGTGGTAGATGAAAGGAGAGTGCACAGGCCTGGAAGTTGCACTCATCATTTCAGGTCACATTCCATTGGCAAGAACTGTGACCCAGCCCCAGGGTCACAGTGCACCACCCCCCCAGGGGGGCAAGGAAAAGTAGTCTGGTGGTGTGCTCAGAAAGAAGAGAACAGATACTAGTGAGTCCTGATCATCTCAAACAGGCAGTGAGAACTAATGAAGGACCAAGCTAGGTGCTGGGAATCACTGTCCTTTCTCCCTCTCCGAAAGGCTCTGTGTAATGTTGTGCACTAAGTAGACACTTAATGAGCAAAACCTGTAGCGATAAGAAGTCCCCTGAAGTAGCACCTGTTTTTAGAGCAGAAGTTGCCAGAGTAGATGACTAATGCTATGGAGAAGACAGGAAGAAGTCAAGTTCCTCACACTATAAACTGCCTAACTGAAGGTTTCAGACAAAAGCAAAAAAGCTTGAGCAAGTCGCTTTGAAAGTGTAATCATTATGTATGATGATTACAGCCATAATGAGCCATAAAGCCTGGAATTTCACACAGTGTCAAAGCCTCCAGGTATGAAGCATTCTTGAATCTGATTTTTATTCTAACCGGAAAGTGAGAAGCCAACCACCAACAAGCCAAGTGGAAAGCCCGGAGTTCCCCCCACCCCTCTCCCAACACATTTTGCTCTTAAGAGAATACAAACACTCAAAAAGAACCACAGCAATGTAAAACTCCAACCTTCCATAGAGCAAAACATCCACAAAGCCTATCTACCATACAAATTTTGGTTTTATCTTGTAACTTGAATCCCACTTTAAGAAAAATAAAATTGGGGTCCCTGGGTGGCTCAGTTCGTTAAGCGTCCGACTTCAGCTCAGGACATGATCTCACGGTTTGTGAGTTCAAGCCCTGTGTCGGGCTCTGTGCTGACAGCTCAGAGCCTGGAGCCTGCTTCGGATTCTGTGTCTCCCTCTCTCTGCCCCTCCCCTGCTTGCACTCTTTCTCTCCCTCAAAATAAATAAACATTAAAAAAAATTTTTTTAAGAAAAATAAAATAAAATAAAACATTTCCAGAAAAGTATGAAAATACTTAAGACATATGTATTGAATTTACAAGTTGAGGAATTCATGCAACTGTTACTTTTTTCCCATTCGCCATAGATTTTTAAAAAAGTAAGTCTTCTCTAAGAAGAGAGAAGAATGTTAGCAATACTATTTTGTAGCTTAAAAAGACTATTTTTTAGTACAAACATCCTCTTTCTTTAGGCTTTTAAGATTCTAATTTGAGGGGCACCTGGGTGGCTCAGTCGGTTAAGCGTCCGACTTCAGCTCAGGACATGATCTCACGGTCTGTGAGTTCAAGCCCTGCGTCGGGCTCTGTGCTGACAGCTCAGAGCCTGGAGCCTGCTTCGGATTTTGTGTCTCCCTCTCTCTCTGACCCTCCCCCGATCATGCTCTGTCTCTCTCTGTCTCAAAAATAAACATTAAAAAAATTTTTTTTTAAAGATTCTAATTTGAAAATAAACTTTTAACGGTTGCATTTTCACAAATATAAGTACACGTGGTCAGCCTGCAGTTAGCTAGAAAATTCCATTCTTTGGGCATTTTGTGTAAAAAAGGCTTTGCTAAAAATACTTAATAAATTAATAAATCATGAAATTGAGCTCACTTGACTGCACATGTGCCTGATTGAGCTGTAGGTTTATTGTCTTCTGAAGCACAGATTGCCTAACATTCTATCTTTGGATGAATATTGCCCGTCACGCACCTACTCTCTGAACAGTTTCTTTTATTTCCCACAAGAAACTCTCCGATCCTGAAAACGCTAAAAGAAAACTGAGAGGGGGCACCTGGGGGGCTCAGTTGGTTAAGTGTCTGACTCTTGATTTCAGCTCAGGTCATGATCTCATGTTTTGTGAGTTCAAGCCCCACATAGGGGTCTGCACTGACAGTGTGGAGCCTGCTTGGGATTCTCTCTCTCTCTCTCTCTCTCTCTCTCTCTCTGCCCCTCCCCCCATGTTCTCTCTCTCTCTCTCTCTCTCTCCCTCCCCCCCTCCTTTGTCTCTCTTTCTCAGAATAAACAAATAAACTTAATTTAAAAAACAAAAAAGAAGGGGACACCTGGGTGACTCAGTCAATTAAGCATCCAACTTCAGCTCAGGACATGATCCCACGGTTCATGAGTTCAAGCCCCACGTCAGGCTCTGTGCTAAAGCCTGGAACCTACTTCAAGTTCTGTGTCTCCTTCTCTCTCTGCCCCTCCCCTGCTCACACTCTATCTCTCTTTCTCTCTCAAAAGTGATAAATGTTAAAAAAAAAAAAAAAAAAAAAAAAAAAGGTTACCATGGAGGCTATCTTCACGTTGAATGACTTTTTTGGTCAAAGTCCACTGGCCACCCAGCCTAAGTCCTTCTAAAGCAAGATGCTAGTCTCCTCCTGATGAGAAAAAGCATCCGCTCTCCCATGGATGTTGCCTTGTCAAATTTTAAGATTGACAGCATCTATCCTTCCCGTCAGAGTATTTGCTCAACAACTGATAAGAGCAGACCTTCCTTGCAGGCTAGAGAGCACAACCCTCCCCACCCCCCATAATGTCCCTACTGAGCATTCTGAAAATTGTATCTCTTCTTCCATCTAAACTCTTTATTCACTGAGAATCTATATCGATTTGACCTAAACTGCAATGAAGTTCATATTGTTGCTATTTTGGAAGAATTTATTAAGCAAATATATAAGTTAGATGTGGGGCTTCATGAGCTTCAGCTTATAAAGTACTCTCGGGTGCCTGGATGGCTCAGTCAGTTAAGTATCTGACTTGGGCTCAGGTCATGATCTCACGGTTCATGAGTCCAAGCCCTGCTTTTGGTGAGCCCCACTTCTCTCTCTTCCTCTCCTTCCCTCTCTGCCCCTAGCTGCACCCTCCATTAATAAATAAATACATACATACATACATACATACAAAAATCACTCTCAACACACACCTCATTTTATCCTCATAACCACCCTAAGAAACAAGTCTTGTTGTCCCTATTTTGCAGATGAGAAAACTACAGTTCGGTAAGGTAAGGTGACTTCCTCCAGGGTACACAGATTAGTTTGTAAGTAAGGATACAGACAACATCATCATCACTATTATTATACACAATAATAGCATTTAATATCTACTGGCCAATGATTATGTAGCAGGTATTATGTTAACTATTATATAAGCATTATTTGTTTATATAATCAGCCTGTATATTAGGTACCCTTACAGTTCCCATTTTATTTATTTATTTTTAATGTTTATTGATTTTTGAGGGAGAGACAGAGCATGAGCGGGTAAGGGACAGAGAGAGGGAGACACAGAATTTGAAGCAGGCTCCAGGCTCTGATCTGTCAGCACAGAGCCTAATGCGGGGATTAAACCCACGGACCTTGAGATCATGACCCGAGCCGAAGTCGGACACTCAAACGACTGAGCCACCCAGGCGCCCCCACAATTCCCATTTTAAAGATCTATGACAGGGGCGCCTGGGTGGCTCAGTCGGTTAAGCATCCGACTTCAGCTCAGGTCACGATCTCGCGGTCCGTGAGTTCGAGCCCCGCGTCGGGCTCTGGGCTGATGGCTCAGAGCCTGGAGCCTGCTTCCGATTCTGTGTCTCCCTCTCTCTCTGCCCCTCCCCCGTTCATGCTCTGTCTCTCTCTGTCTCAAAAATAAATAAACGTTAAAAAAAAATTTTTTTAAATAAAAAATAAAAAAAAGATCTATGACAATTTCTCAGAGAAATAAAACAACTTTCCCAAAGCCATAAGGCTAATAAATCTTGAAATATGTTTCACCTGTCTAAAAAAATAAACTGTATTTTTTTAAAGATTTTATTTTTAAGTAATCTCTACACCCAGCATGGGGCTCAAACTCACAACCCCGAATTCAAGAGTGGCATGCTCCACTGACCAAACCAGCTGGGTACCCCAATAAACTGTATTTTGGAAATTTGGCAAATCCCTGTCTTAAACAAAGTTATCAATAAATAATAATTCTTACCTGTTCATTATAAAAAATTTGGAAGGTGTTCTAGTGGGAATATTATTGATAATCTGAGTTACCATAAGATATGAAATTTAGTATCTTTATTCATCAACTCCTCAAAAATGCCCCCAATTTGACAGAAAAAAATATAATAAAGTGGCACTTTATTATAGTTCTGGCATTTTGGAGAGATGAGAAACATCCAATATATCTTTTATTTTGAACCTTCTTTATTTTTTTAAAATTCCAGTGTAGTTAATATACAATGTTATATTAGTTTCGGGTGTACAATACAGTGATTCAACACTTGCATATACTACTCACTGCTCATCAAGATAATGTACTCTTTTATGTTTATTTATTTATTTAGAGAGTGTGTACATGCAGTGTGCACCAGATACGAGTGGGGAACGGACAGAGAGAGGGAGAGACAGAATCCCAGGCAGGCTCTGCGCTGTCAGCACACAGCCCGACACGAACCGTGAGATAATGACCTGAGCCAAAATCAAGAGTCAGACACTTAACTGACTGAGCCACCCAGGCGGCCCAAGGTAAGTGTACTCTTAATCCCCTTCACCTATTTCACCCATCAACCTGTCCCACCACCTCCTCTCTTGTAACCATCTGTTTCTTATAGTTAAGAGTCTGTTTTATGGTTTGTCTCTCTTTTTTTTTCCTTTGTTTGTTTGTTTTGTTTCTTAAATTGTACATATGTATGAAATCATATTCTTCCACATATGTGTGTATTTGTCTTTTTCTGGCTTCTTTTTTTTTAAGACATTATTTTTTAAGTATCTCTACACCCAACAAGGGGCTCGAACTCACAACTCTGAGATCAAGAGTTGCATGCTCTAACCACTGAGTCAGCCAGGCACCCCCTGACTGGCTTATTTCACTTAGCATAACACTCCCTAGACCCATCCATGCTGCTGCAAATGGCAAGATTTCATTCTTTTTATTGCTGAATAATATTCCATTGTATATATACCACACCTTCTTTATCCATTCATCTATCTTGGACTGTGTCCATAGTTTGGCTATTGTAAATAATGCTTCAATAAACACTGGGGTGCATATATCCCTTTGAATTAGTGTTTTCATATTCTTTGGGTTAATATAGGGTAGTTCCATTTTCAGTTTTTTGAGCAACCTCCATACTGTCTTTTACAGTGGCTGCACCAGTTTGCATTTCCACCAACGATGCACAAAGATTCATTTTTGTCCACATCCTCACCAACACTTGTTTCTTGTGGGTGTTTTGTTGTTTTTTTTTAAGTAAACTCTATACCCAACGTGGGGCTCAAATTCACAACCCTGAGATCAAGAGTCACATGTTCTACCAACTGAGCCAGACAGGTGCCCCTCTTGTGTTTTTGGTTTTAGCCATTGTGACAGGTGTGAAGTGGTATCTCACTGTGGTATTAATTTGCATTTCACTGATGATGAGTGATGTTGAGTATCTTTTCATGTGTCTGTTGGCCATCTGGATGTCTTCTTTGGAGAAATGTCTGTTCATGTCTTCTTCCCATTTTTAAATTGGATTATTTGGTTTTTTGGTGTTGAGTTGTGTAAGTTCTTCATATATATTGGATACTTTAACCCAATATACTTTTATACCACTTATCAGATGTGTCCTTTGAAAATATCTTCTCCATTCCATAGGTTGTCTTTTAGTTTTATTGGTTGGTTCCTTTGCTGTGCAGAAGCTTTTTATTTTGATGTAGTCCCAATAGTTTGTTTTTGTTTTTGTTTAACTTGTCTTAGGAGGCATATCGAGAAGGATGTCGCTATAACCAATGTCAGAGAAATTACTACCTGTGCTCTCTTTTAGGATTTTTATGGTTTCAGGTCTCACATTTAGGTCCTTAATCCATTTGGGGTTTATTTTTGTGTATGGTGTAAGAAAGTGGTCCAGTTTCATTCTTTTGCATGTCACTGTCCAGTTTTCCCAGGACCATTTGTGAAGGGACTTTTTCCCATTGCATATTCTTGCCTTCTTTGTTGAAGATGAAAAGAGATATCCTTGTTATGATTGCTTTTATTTGCTTTTAGTCATATTTAATTTATTTTGAAATTTCAAACTGCATGGAAAAAAGGGTGTGAAATTCTATACATATCAAAAGGCAGAAAAATATCATTGCTATAGTTGATTCTCCTCCCCTATGTGCATACGTGCATGTACACACACACCAGAGTAACCCATAGCCAACTAAGCCCCTACTACAAGTCTTCCAGCTCATAGCATTAGAACACGTAATACTCCTGAAGCAAACAACATGACTGGAGAAATAAAGCTCACACAAGAAGAGCTGAGGGAACAGTTAAAACACGTGCGACCCAATGATCAAGTCTTTGGGCCATTCATCAGAATCATCTTGGGAACTTGTTCAAATACAAGTACCCCAGCCACATCTGCAGAGACTCTGACACAGGGAGTCTGGCTAGGTACTGCTCAAATTCACTGAGAGAGGCTCATTAATCCTGGGGATAGAACCGAAGAGTACGGTTTCCTAATGTCTTGTTTTCAAAGCAGGGCTTAAAGGCAAACATGGTGGTCATTAATAAATACAGAGGGCACATTCATCCAATTTACAAAGGAAGCAAGTATGGGAGGGACAGCGACAGAAACTAACCCTGATAGTCTATCTGCAGTCCCATGAACAAATCAACCAACAAGTAGAACTACTTGAGCACCACTGCATGCCTCACGAAGGTAGTAGAAAATAGTATAATATTCATATCTCAGGGCACCTGGGTGGCTCAGTCCGTTGAGTGACCAACTCTTGATTTCTGCTCAGGTCATAATCTCACAGTTTGCAGGTTGGAGCCCCGCATCAGGCTCAGTGCTGACAGTGGGGAGCCTGCTTGGGATCCTCTCTCTCTCTCTGCCCCTCCCCTGCTCTCTCTTGAAATAAGTAAAATAAACATTTAAAAACTTTAATAAATAAAGAAATACATAAAAAGGCCAAGGCATTGCATCCCTACACAGGATAGCTCTGGTGAACAGTCCTTGCTCCAGAACTTCCCTACCACATTGGCCAAAGCCGTGGCTGGCCTGTTTCGCAGTTCAACTTCCTCTGCTCAATTCTGCTTCCTCTCCTTTCACTTTGCTGGTATTATAAAATCCCTAACAAATAGCTTGAACCTCAAGCTTTGTCCACGTCCCTAGTACTAAGGATAAATCTGATGACAGAAAGGCAGGAGAGGGAGGCCTTATCCCTGAGGAGAAATATCCATCAATATAGAAGACTGGTATCCTAATGCATTAGGATACACTACGATCCTGGAATGATCTACAGCCCTTAACAAGAAAGATGTAAAAGTATATTTGCTGGCATGATAGAATGTCCAAAATATATTGTCATCTAAATTTTAAAGAGCAAGTTTTGGAACAGCTTTTGTAATATGTCCTCCTTTTTAAAGTTAACATAGTGTAGACTCATTTTAAATAAATTTGAATTATAAGAATTTGAAATACTTTGATATAAAAATATTTTAGTCCCAGTTTATGTACAACATTCAAAATAATGCAAATCTCCCCAAATTAAAATGTCACCAAGAATCACATCATTTCAAAGCCGGAAGGCCAAATGGATTGTAAGCCATGTTCACACTATCGCCACATGGTGGTGCCACTTTAGCTAATAAACAAATTTTGGCCTTCTTTTGTTCAGACTGGTCTCGAATTATGCAAATTTCTAATTACATGGGGGTCCTCAGGAACACATAAAACACATATGCCCTGAATACTGGTAGGCAGAACATCTGGAGGAATACATCTCAAACTTAACTGGGGTTATCTCTGGAGAGTGGAAATGGGGAGGGTGTACGTTACCTGTCCATGTTATGCAGTTCTAATTTTATTTTTATATTCGGTAAGATACACAAAGGATGTATAAAGAGAAACAACTTCTAATAAAAACATAGATTCCTTGGATTTTTAAATAAAACCCCAAGCGTATGTCAAATGCCAGGCAGATGGCAGGTGGCACCCATGAGGCATGGCAGGAGGCATGGCCTCCTCTGGCCAGGCATCTGGTGCTCCATGTGAAAGAGTCAAAGCCAGAGGAATCTGAATGCCTCAGTCCCTCTGGCCCTAGCAGCATCTCTGCCGTGCCCAAGGTCTTCCCCCAGACTCCCTCTGGCCCAGAGGGCACGCACACAGCCATTGCACAGCACAACCTTGCCCCTGCCCCGATTCTGAGCCTGCAGCTTCCATCAACCTCAAAGGGAACATGTGGAGCGGACAAATCCTGCCAGAACTGGTGAGAAGCCCCATAGACTCCTGCAACACTGTGCCACCCTGGCCGTCAGAGGAGGGCTCAGGGGTCAGGCCGACCCAAGGACTAACAGCACCAGCCATCATCTGAGACCCAAGCATTGTACCAAGCACTTTATACACATGAGCTCATTTTATCCTCACCATCCTGAGTGCAGGCATGCCATCTTACAAAATGTGGAAACTGAGACGGACCAGAGAAGTCAAATTCACCTGTCCCAAATCGGACAACTGACAGAGTTGATCCCGGTCTATCTGACGGACATGACAATGCCCATGATTTGCAGCTAATGCTTCTCTCTTTACACATGAGCCCTTGAAGCAAGGCAGAGCTGAATCCTCAAGAGCTTGGCCAAATTTGGATGGATGGATATTAATATACAGCTTGAAGCCTCTGGACCCAAATCATAATAAATCGCTGAGCTAGAGATGGACCCAATACCTAGAAATACTGTCTGTTCAATTATTTGCATCCATTTGAATCTCTGTGCCAATAACAGTCTGGTTTGGTTTCTGGTCAAATATTGGATCAAGGATATGTAGGTGAGTCTAAGGACAGAACTCCAGGCCCTTGTTAATTAGGAGATCCTTGACAACATTTAAACTTAGTGAACAGCATATTATAAGATCATGTTTAGGTACACCTGGGTGGCTCAGTAGGTTAAGCTTCCTACTCTTGATTTCGGCTCAGGTCATGATCTCATGGTTCATGGGTTTGAGCCCCACATTGGCTCTGTGCTGACAGTGCAGGGCCTGCTTGGGATTCTCTCTCTCTATGTCTCTCCCCTGCTCGCTCTCCCTCTCTCTCTCTCTCAAAATAAATAAACAATAAATAAACATTTTAAAAAAGAGAGATCATCTGTAGTCAGGAGGCAGAATTAAAGGACCAGAAATGAGTCAAAGAAGGAACTCTGGGGGCACCTGGGTGGCTCAGTTGGTTAAGGGTCTAACTTCGGCTCGGGTCATGATCTCGCGGTTCATGGGTTCGAGCCCTGCATCAGGCTCTGTGCTGACAGCTCAGAGCCTGGAGCCTGTTTTGGATTCTGTGTCTCCCTCTCTCTGCCCCTCCCCTCCTCATGCTCTGTCTCTCTCTCTCAAAAATAAATAAACATTTAAAAAATTTAATAAGAAAAAGAACTCTGAAATTGGCAGCACTAGGGAACTAGAGTACACAGTTAGCCTCAAACCCTGTACCAAAGGTCCACTATGTATATGGCACATGGCATAACAGGGGCACCTGGGTGGCTCAGCCGGTTAAGCATCTGACTTCAGCTCAGGTCATGATCTCACACTTTGTGGGTTCAAGCCCTGCGTCGGGCTCTGGGCTGACAGCTCAGGGCCTGGAGCCTGCTTCAGATTCTGTGTCTCCCTCTCTCTCTCTCTGCCCCTCACTCACTCATACTCTGTCTCTGTCTCTGTCTCTCTGTCTCTCAAAAATAAATAAACATTAAAAATATTTTTTAGAAAAAGCACAAAGGCATAACAGAATCTAGTGCTGAGAGGTTTCCAGTGCCAATGCCACAGACAATAAGGCAGCAGGTATTTCCGTTACTCTCTCTGGATTACCTGATCTGCTAGACAAAGAGGTCTTTGAGAACAGACACTAGTAGCACATCCCCAGTCTCCAGGACAGGGCAAGGACTCAAAGAATGTTGGCTGAATCAACCTCTACCCATTCTGTCACAATGAGTCACTTGATTTTATTTTCTGCTGAGGTTTATTATTGTCCATTCAGAAAAGATTTCTTTTTTCTTTTCTTTCTTTCTTTTGTTTTAAGTAGGCTCCATGCCCAGCACGGAGCCCAATGCGGGACTTTGAACTCACAACCCTGAGATCAAGACCTGAGCTGAGATCAAGAGTCAGATGCTTAACTGACTAAACCATCCAGGCACCACACGGAAAAGATTTCTTCCTTTTTTTTAAATTTTTTTTTTTATTTTAGGGAGAGAGAAAGAGAGAGAGAGAGAGAGAGAGAGAGAGAGAGACTTGCAAGCAGGAAAGAGGGTCAGAGAGAATCTTAAGCACACTCAGTGTGGAGACTGACGCAGGGCTCCATCCAACTGCCGTTGAGATCATGACCTGCGCCAGAACCAAGAGTCAGACACTCAACCGACTGAGCCACGCAGGCGCCCTCAGAAAAGATATCTGATATATTTGCTAAATGCTACAGACAGAGGAAAATTCAAAAGAAATTGACACCATGCTTTCTAGGGTCTTACCTCCATATTGGGAGATAAGATGAAGCACAGGTACACAACACGGTTACATAAAAATATTGAAAAGTCCCAGCAGGGGGCACCTGGGTGGCTCAGTCCCTTAGGCAATTGACATCAGATCAGGTCATGATCTTGGTCTGTGAGTTTGAGCCTGGCGTCAGGCTCTGTGCTGACAGCTCAGAGCCTGGAGCCTGCTTCGGATTCTGTGTCTCCTTCTTTCCCTCCCCTCCCTGGCTTGTGCTCTGTCTCTTTCTCTCTCTAAAATAAATAAACATTAAAAAAAAAAAAAAAAAGAAAGAGAAGTACCAGCAATCCTCAGCTCCCAAATACAAGTCTTAGGACAAACTTATCCATTTGATAGCCACTGTTATGCCATCCTACTGCCCTGAAGAGTCTGTCCATCCATCTCCACCATTGGAAATGCCCAACTTGCAAGGACTCTAAACAATTTAGGATTGTTCAGACATCATAATATAGAAAAGTAGACCGGTAAATCTGAGTTAAACCCCCTGCATGTCATTTACTAACTTTGAAACCAGATTATTCTCCTGCCTAACTCTCAGTATACCCAGAAAAATCGTCATAATCACTTACTATCTGGATCCAATGGATCTTTTTATAGTTCTGTATTTTAAGTAATTTTACAAATAATTAACCCAACTAAGGATAAAGGGGTCATGAAAAACCATTTGATTAGGAACTCTTTTCACTTATGTCTGGCTTCTTTAATTTCATGTTTTCACTACTTATATGAATATATGATATTTTTCAGCATGGGGCTATTACAAACTCTACCATTTTGAACATTATTGTACAGGTCTTTGGATGTGTATATGTATTTCTTCTGGGTATAGACTGAAGACAGAAAATTTCTGGGTCATAGGGTATATGGATGCCCAATTTTGTTACATAGTGCTATAAGCAGGTTGTATGATTCACACCGCACCCAGCGGTATACGAGGCTTTCAGTTGTTCTGTGTCCTTGGCAACACTTTGGATGATGAGTCTTTTCATTTTAGCCATTCTAGTTTCTTGTGTTTTAAATATGCTGATTAGGAACTTTAATAAGCATTTAGACATAGTATATCAAATTTGTATTCTATACGTTCCTGGTCTTGAAGGTTTTCCTGGTTAATATCTACATTATGAAAGAGGAAAGAATAATGGCACATGCCCTTTTAGCAAACAGGGTACTCCAGGTCCCTGTCACAAAATATGGCCTGGTGAACTCCTTCCTCCTGCATGACTAGCTGGATAAGAACACTATATTTCCTGTTTGTCCTTGAAATTACACTGTTCCCTCATAGATTCTTGACTGAAAATTATATCTCGGATATTGACATCTCTAGACCCACGGTCTGAGATTTTACTTATATGATCAACTTCACCATCACCATTAGTCTAGAGTGCTGCTGTCTCTTTGGATTTCCCTTCTGATTTATCTAATAATTGGAAAACATCATCCTCTCAATTTTCTTCTCTTAGTAAAAAATTAAAATTTATGAATTTTCAACTGTGTTTAATAAAAGCCTTAAAAAACCTACAAAGATGTGTTTTCAAACTTTTTATATTTTTGAAGGGTGATGAAGGACTTTGGACAACACAATAAACCAAGCCAGAAGGTGGTATAATACTCATGATTTATTCCAGAACTGCATTATCCTTCCAGAATATTCTATGATTCTTCTATTTTCTTATTATTTTAGTCTTTTCAGCAGGTTGAGAGTAATTGATGAGTAATGACTGAAATAATTCCTGGGGGGTGCCTGGGTGGCTTAGCCGGTTGAGCGTCCGACTTCAGCTCGGGTCATGACCTCGGGGTTTGTGGGTTCGAGCCCCGTGTCAGGCTCTGTACTGACAGCTCAGAGCCTGGAGCCTGCTTCTGATTCTGTGTCTCCCTCTCTCTCTCTGCCCCTCCCCCACTCTTCCTCTGTCTCCCTCTGTCTCAGAAATAAATAAACATTAAAAAAATTAAAAAAAAAAAGAAAAGAAATAATTCCTGGGATGTTGAAATAGCAAAGTGTTTCAAGATATAAAAAAATAAGATCAGTAAGATACTGTAATGTAGCTTAACTTTATAAAAGGGTTCAATGGGCTCACATGGTAATTGCAACACAATAAGTAAGTTTCTATTTGTTCTTTTGAAAACCTCTAAGAAAAAAATAAAAATCATTAAACACCAATCCTCACCATTAGTTACAGCTGTTGAAAATAAGACGCTTAAAAAAATAAAATTGGGTCCAAAAGACTCTGTTAATATACTGAGGGTTAAGCCTTCCAAAGGTTCCCAGTCGCCTTCAGGGTAAATTCCTTGACGAGAAGGACCTCCGGAAGGTGATCCTTGCTTACTCTTCCAGCTATGCCAACTCCCTGTCACTCCTTCCTCCAGTTCTGCCAAACCAGCTTCAGTTCCCCTGAATACATCAAGTTGTTTCACACTTCTGGACCTCTGCTCACACTGTTCCCTCTGCTTGTAATGCCCTCTCTCCCCAATCTGCTTGGTGAACGCCTACTTTTGTTTCATTCTTAGCTCACCTAGTACCTCCACCAAGCAGTCTTCCTAGATTCCGTTTCCCAGCACAGCTTCCCAAGTAAGCGGCAGCTTCAGCTTACTTTTCTCATTGTCTACTAACGCACTGTATTGTCATTGTCTACTTGTCTGTCTCCCTTACCAGCCAGTATACTCCTTTAAGTCAGGAATTGTTGCCAATTCATGCCCATAACCTCAGCACCTGGGCACTCGGTAAATGTTTATTGAATGAATGAATGAATGCACTAGCAAGTATGGAACAGGAAGTGTCTGTTGGAGTACACTGCAAAATAAAACCCGAAAGGGAGAGGAGGGCCAAACTATGAAGGCCCTTGAATAGGATCTTTACATTTATTAGCGTGTCCTACAGTTTAATAGGCTTTCAAATACTGATCTCATTTGATCTTCTAAAACCCTATAAAGTTGGCAGGGTAGACAGATGAAAAAGTGGGTTCTCTGACCCATCAAGTAACTAGCTTAAGGACACACTACTAATTAGAAACGGAGACATTCTGGCTCTTCAGTGCTATATTACACCAGAGCATCTCTGGGCTGAGGCACTTTAACCTCTGGGCAGTGGGAGAAACACAGGAATCACTGCATACAGAAGCAACTAGGAAAAGTTAATGTTTTCAGAATTTTTAGCTAGGAGATAGTTATTACTACTGTATAGTAAGAATAAAATCTGGGTATACAACATCTGCAAACTAAATAACAAATGCAAGACTACAATTTAATCTGATCATTTTACCCTCCAGACTAGAAAGGGGGTTCAGGGAAGCTTCAAGTGCATCTTTATATGGTGTCTTGAATCTGCTTCAAAATAATCTGCCAGTGGGGCTAAGAGTGAGGTATAGATAAAATAAGATTAGCTACGAGTTGATCATTCTTGAGCTGGGTAAGAAGTACAAGAAGATTCATTATACAGTTCTATCTACTTTTACATATTTCTTAGTTTAGACTCCCTAAAAGCAGAGCCTAAGACAAAGACGTGGGTGCTGGTAGTTTATTTGGGATTCGATTCCAGGGAGCAGGATTAAGGGAGTTGGAAGAGTGAAAGAGAGAAGGTGGAAAATATAAGAATGCTGTTGAGGTCACTACTGTGGGCAGTGGAGACTCAAAGATGCTAGGACAACCTGAGAGGCATACAGAATGGCTCCCAAGAGTACCTAAAGTATGGGAGAAAAACACATTCGTCCATCCACAATGGCTGTGGGCTACCCAGAGTATAGGAAAAGGGCCTGGGGCAGAAAGTAGAAAGAAGAGTAACATACTGAAGGTAGGATACTGTCACCACGAGATCGGTCCAAGCTTGCTTGGCACTGGCTGTTAGAGCTGTGGCTAAAATCAGAGACGGATGGCAGGGGGGATGCTATGGGAGCACCATCTGCTACATTATATGCTTGAAATTTCCCATAATAACAAGTTAAACAAAAAATAAAGTATATCTTCTTCCATCTTTATTGCATCCAAGAAGGGTAGCCAGAGGGAAGAAGGCCTTGGGTTTGACTCTGAGAGTGTGAAGGTCTTTGGGAGTTTGGGGATGCCAAGTGCAGTTCATCAAAACTGAGATATAAAGAGATACAAATGCACTGTGATTGTTCTGAGAAGTGAGGTGATCATTTGAGTGGACTGAGAGAAGAGTTAAATACATGGAGTCTTTTTTTCTCCCCTTTTGAACTCACCCAGGGATCTGCAGCTGATGTAATTTACAAACGATGCTTTCACTGACTTATGTTTTGTCTGCAGGCTTGGCAAGGCTTCCTGAGTCCTGCACACCCTTAATGCCCAGCTGCTCTGCACAGCTGGAACTGAGGAACCTGCCAGTCTAGCCCACAGACTCTTGGGCCCCAGGACTCTTCCTAAGGATGGAAGAAAAGGAGGAACAAGGAGTAACTGTGGATCCCTTGCATCTGAACCATGCCATCAAAGATGGGCATTAATAATGATAACGCTAATATTTACAAGTAATAACTAATATCAGGCTCTGTTCTATGTACTTTACATATATCAACACATTAAGTGCTCACAAAAACCTTATAAGATAGGTATTATTATTACCTGCATGTTAAAGATGAAGAAACACAGAAACAAAATGGTTAAGGGACTTTCCCAAGAGCACACAGCTAATAAGTGGCAGAGCTGGGATTTGAGCGCAGTCTAACTCCAAAGCCCAAACTCTTGATCTCCACCCTATACTGTATCTACTGAAAACCCCTCATCCCCCACACCCTTCTCACCTTCTACCCCACCTAAAAATATGGCCCTTACTAGTTATTAGTTGATCCTGGAATGAGTATCATTAAATCACTGCTTAAAAGGTTAGCTAACAACAGCAAGGCATTATCCCCAAGGACCTGTTTCCACAGATAGGTGCCATCTGGTACACAATTGGTACCTATTACACATTTGGAGATTGAGAGAGGGAGTGGAAAGTGGGAATGAGTACTTGGCATGAGAGAGGAAGCAACTGGACTTCTACCAGGAGGATAGCTAGACAAATCAAATTTGTTGGGTTCTCACCTTAGAAAACAGGGTCAGCTGCTGGAGATCAGGACCAGCCTGGTTCTGGATCCCTGAGGCCCCCATTTCCTCCCAAACGGATCACTGCTCCCATCCACAGGCTGAGCCACACTTGGATTCTAACTCTCCTGCAGACCAATGGCAGGAAGTCCAAAGGGGCCCTCTAACAGTGCTCAGGAGCTCACCACCCCATCCTGTTGGTCCACCTAAGATCTTGGGTCCCAGCCCTTCTTTTGGCTTCTGTCTTGTCCCTTAATTCAAGTATCCACTTGCTGCCCAATTCTGGGAATGGATTGCTTCACTGAAACCTGGGCCCTCCAAACTTGGGGCCCTTAAATACTAATAGCAATAACCAAACAAAAAATGACAAATGGCTCCCTTCTTAACCTTCAGTAGCTCCCTGTTTGGGCCAGTATGAAGCCAACTTCTTTAGAATGGCCTCCAGAGCTCTTACGGTCAGCCACCTCTTACCTCTCTGACCTCTTCCCCTACTGTCTGCACCCTCACTCACTCTGCCTCAGCCATACTGCTTCCATCCTGTTTTTCCACCATGATAGGCATAATCCTGATTCAGCGCCTTTATACTTGCTATACCCTTTGCCTGGAACACTATTCCCACAGATTGCTTATTATTTGCCAGGGAAAAAATCTGTAAGCATACATTAGAGAAATTGGATAACACTTCGACCAGGTGAGCAAGATTAGCATTACCAACGAGGGGCAGATGGATATCACGTGCCTCTGTGATGCCCTGGGAAGGACCCAGCACCATTGAAGTAGTTTTCATGCTAGGGACGCATACCCTGAATCTAACCATAAGGAAACATTAGACAGACCCAAAATGAGAAATGTTCTATTTTTTAAAAGGACTTTATTCTTTGAAAATGTCAATGCTATAAAAAAACAAAGGCTATGGAAATATTCCAGGTTAAAAGAGGCTAAAGAGACACAACAACTAAAAGGAACCTGACTTTAGATCAGATCCTATACTGGAGGGGCAAATAATGCTATTAAGAGCACTACTTAATCAACTGGAAAACTTGGCACAGCATCAGTAAATTAGATAAAATATTGTATCTGTGTTAAATTCGCTGAAGTTGATAATTATACTGTGGTTATGTAAGAGAATATTCTTATTCTTGTGAATATCCACTGTATGATCACGATGATATATATAACTTACTCTCACCTGGTTCACGACCCCACTAAGAAAAGGAAAACTTGGGGCCCCTGGGTGGCTCAGTCGGTTAAGCGTCTGACTTTGGCTCAGGTCATGATCTCACCGTTCATGAGTTCAAGCCCCACGTCGGTCTCTGTGCTGACAGCTCAGAGCCCGGATCCTGCTTAGGATTTTGTGTCTCCTTCTCTCTATGCCGTTCCCCCACTTGGGCTCTCTCTCTCAAAAGTAAACAAACGTTAAAAAAGTTTAAAAAAGAAAAGGAAAACTCAAGCCACAGAATGAGAGAAGATATTTGCATTATATAAAGCTGACAAAGGACATTTATACAGAGTATATAAAGAATAATATAAATAAATAAATAAAGACATGGGCAAAATATTTGAACAGACACTTCCCAAAAGAAGATACATGAATGGGGGCACCTGGGTGGCTCAGTCAGAAAAGCATCTAACTCTGGCTCAGGTCATGATCTCATGGTTCATGGGTTCAACCCCCTCATAAGGTTCTGCACTGACTGTGTGGCGCCTAGTTTGTGATTCTCCCTCTCTCTCTTTCTCTCTCTCTCTGCCCTGTCCCCTGAAAATAAACTTTTTTGAAAAAATAAGATACATGAATAGCCAATAAGCACATGAAAATATTGCCAACAAAGAAATGCAGACTGGGGTGCCTGGCTGGCTCAGTCAGAAGAGCTTCCAACTCTTGATATCAGAGTCATGAGTTCGAGCCCCACATGGGGTGTAGAGATTACTTAAATATTAAAACTTTTAAAAAAAGGAAACACAGATTAAAACCATAATGAGCTACCACTCCATACCCACTACAATGGCTACAATTAAGAAGATGGACAATACCAAACAAATGTTGGCAAATGAAACTCTCATATGTTGCTGGTGGGAATATAGAAAGATACAACCTGTTCGGAAAACTGGCAGTTTCTTACAAAGTTAAATACACAATTATCATGTGACCCCAGAATTCAATCCATAGGTACTGCATTAATTTTTCTACACTGCATAATAAATTACTACCAACATAGTAGCTTAAAACAACACAAACTTAGAATCTTATATTTTCACGGTTCAGGAGTGTGGGTGTGGCTTAACTGGGTGCTCTATTCTGGATTTCACAAGGCTGCAATCAAGGTGTTGTCCACAGTTGCAATTACATTTGAGTTTGGGGTCTCTTCCAAGATTATGTGGTTGTCTACAGAATTCATATCTTTGCAGTTGCATAATTCATGGCAGTTTGCTTCTTGCAAGCCAAAAGATTGCCTCTCTATTAGACACGCTTTTAAGAGCACTCACCTGATTAGGTCAGGCCCACCCAGAATAATCTCCATCTGATTAACTCCAAGTCAACCAACTAGGGACTTTAACTGCAAAATCCTTTCACCTTTGCCATATCATGTGACCTAATCATAGGCATGATCTCCCACCATATTTACAGGGCCCAACCACATCCAATAATGGGAATTATATAGGATACATAGACCAGGGAGCAGGAATCTTGGGGGCCATATTAGAATTCTGTCTATCATAGGTACTTACTTAAGAGAAATGTTACACCCATTGATACTGTAACACATTTCTTAAATTTGCTATTTATTATTATTATTATTATTATTATTAATCATTACTTTTTTTTCTCTTTGTATTTCAGTTTGGTAAGTTTCCTCTGCCCTATCTTTACGTTCACTGATTCTTTCCTCAGCTGTGTCAAGTTTGGCAATGAGCCTATCAGAAGCATTCTTCATTTGTCTTTGGTGTTATTTCTTGTACTGTTATTTCCTTTTGATTCTCTTATAATCTTCATCTCTATGATTACACTACCCATCTGTTCCTGCATGTTGTCTACTTTTTCCATTAGTCCTTAACATATCATAGTTACTTTAAATTCTCATAGTTACTTCAAATTAAATATTTATTTATTTATTTATTTATTTATATATTTATTTATAAGCAGTCTCCACACTCTGCACAGAGCCCAACATGGGGCTCGAACTCATGATTGTGAGATCAAGACCTGAGCCAAGATCAAGAGTCGGACGTTTAACCGACTGAGCCACCCAGATGCCCCTAAATTAAATGCTTTAAATATTTTAAATCCTGTGTCATATATGAATTTGGTTTTGATGGTTACTTTTTCTCTTCAAATTACTTAATTGCCTTTTGGCATACCTTGCAATTTTGGGCTGAACACTAGCCATGTTATGTTAATAGGAAACAAAGCAAACGGATTTTTAGTGTATTTATGTTAATATGGTAGAAACTAGAGTGTGTTTAAGGTGTGTTATAACTATAGGTACTAAAGGCCTCAAATTCTTCTAGTGCCCTTATTTTTGTCTCTCCTTAACTTTGATCTTCCCCAAGTACTCCTCCTTAGAGAGCATCTGTGCCTCGTGGCTCTTTCAGCTGTAACCCCCTTTTAGTATACTGGAGGCTGGTTGATGTGGCAGGAGTTTGGTGTGGAGGGGGCCGTTCTACACTCTTCTGTTTAAGTCCCGGTCTTTTAGTGGTCCAGCATCTCTTGGATATGGTCTTCACAAACATTTCTGCCTCTCATCCAGGGGTATAGCTTTTTTCCCCACCCTGTCCCCCAGTCCCTGCCCTAGCTGCACCATTCCCAATCTATTTCCTTGAAACCCTGTCCCCTCATGACTGTCTTAGTGTTTTTGTTTTTGTTTGTCTTAATTGTGATAGGAATTCTAGAGTCAGCTGGAATGGGGGTAGCGAGCAAGGCCCTTCTCCCAGGTGGAGTACAGTTTCAGTATCACCCAATGGTAAAAGTTTTTCCCTGGAAAGGAGGACTTTGTCATGGAGCAGGCTTCAGGTGTGTGTTGCAATGGCTCCTCTTCTTCCCCAGCCAGGGCTAGGAGGGCACCTTTCTCAGATCCTCACTTTGAGAGCCTGGTGGAGTTCCTGGAGGGAAAACTCATGCAAGTGTGGGGGTCCACCTGTAACTGTGGCCCCCAGGAGTTTCTTACTCTCATGCCAGCCCACATACGGAGTCCAGTAATTTGTCAAAATTACTAGCCACATAAGTGGTCCTACTATTAATGGAGTCCAGTGACTTCTGCTCCATGTAAGCAAATCTCAAATGCTGTTTTTCTCCCTATGGACCTGTCTCTCCAAATTTGGGGGTAGCAATTTGCCCTCTGACCTTAGTTCTCTGATGGGTCCAAATAAAGTCATTGATTTTCAGCTTGCCCAGTTTTTCCTGTAAGGATGGGAGCAGGGACCTCCAATCTCTTTACACATATCAGAGCTGATACTGAAAGTCACTTCGCTAAGAAAACAAAAATATATGTCCACACAAAGACTTGTACACAAATATTCACAGAGTTTTATTCATGACAACCAAAAACCGAGGGAAAAATCTCCATCAACAAGTGAATGAATAAAAACTGTGATATATCCCTACAATGAAATACTACTCAGCAATGAAAAGGAATGAACTGCTAATAGATGCAACAATACAGATGAATCTCAAAGCGCTCTGAGTGAAGAAAGATAGACCAAAAAAATACTACATAATGTATATAAAATTCTAGGAAATGTATTCTAGTCTGGAGCACCAGCAACCAGATCAGTAGTTTCCTGAGGCTGAGCAGGTGCAGGGATGGACCACAAAATAGAAGGAGAAAGGTTTTAGAAGTGATATATATGTTCGATATTATGATCATGGTGGTGGTTTCACAAGTATATTCATATGTCAAAACTCATTAAATTGTGTACTTTCAATGGGTGCAGTTTATAATATGTAAATTATTACTCAATAAAGTTGATCTTTAAAGTTTCTACCTTTGGTGCGGTGCCCGGGTGGCTCAGTCAGGTAAGCGTCCCACTTCGGCTCAGGTCATGATATCATGGTTTGTGAGTTTGAGCCCCGTATCAGGCTCTCTGATGTCAGCACAGAGCCCACTTCGGATCCTCTGTCTCCCTCTCTCTTTCCCCTCCCCTGCTCTCAAGTACTCTCTCTCTCTTTCTCTTTTTTTTTCTCTCTCTCTCTCAAAAATAAGTATTTTTTTTAAAAAGTTTCTACCTTTAGTATTAGAGGTTTTACTCCTAACTCTACTATTTACCAGCTGTGTGACCATGAGCTAGCCACCTGACCTCTCTGAATCTCAGTTTCCTCATATATAAAAGTCAGTTAATAATATTTTGTATGATTTTTGTGAATGTTAGATGTAATGATTCACATGAAGCATCTAGTGTAGTATCTGGCACACAGTGAGTTCGCAATAAATAAAAGTGGGTAGATAAGGAAAGCATTGATGCTAGACTTTATGAAACAGTTCTGCTTTGTGTAGTTCCTCTATCTTCTATTTTCCTCTCTTCTAGAACTTTGCAGACTGTATGGTAAGTATTAGTTTACTTTTCCAATAACTATCAGCATTTATATTCTTGTAATATACACTGCTTCCAAGATCACCTGGTTAAAATAGGTTGGTTTTCATCACCATTCAACCCCCTAGGTCCCTACTGTCCTCATGCTAGCCAGAGCCACCACTATACCTTACCTAGGCTGGCCTTCTCCAAGAAGCAAGCTTTGCTATAGCCCTTGTCTTACCTAGTTAAATCTTGTCTGTCCTCTATCCCAGTCCTACAGGACCTGCTGAGTGACAGGACTGAATTCAGGAAACTAATGACTGGTAAGTATCTGCCTTCTCTTCCCCGGTAGCATATTTACGTTCTAAGAGGGACCGAAAGCCAACCAAGAGACTTCTGGTACAGATTTCAGGCTCAGGGCTGGGAAAAGAACTAATTTTCAGTGCCCCTGGGCTACCTCTAACTCTGACTAAAAGACAGGCTCAGGGGCGCCTGGGTGGCTCAGTTGGCTAAGTGTCCGATTTCGGCTCAGGTCATGAACTCACAGTTCATGAGTTCAAGCCCTGCGTCAGGCTCTGCGCTGACAGCTTGGAGCCTGGGGCCTGCTTCAGATTCTGTGTCTCCATCTCTCTCTGCCCCTCTACCACTCATACACTCATTCTCTCTCTCTCTCTCTCTCTCTCTCTCTCTCTCTCTCTCTCAAAAAGAAACAAACATTAAAATTTATTTAAAAAAAAAAACAGGCTCAGAGCCGGCCGTCCATTCCCTCTGGCTACTCTCCACCATGCTCCATGCTCCACAGAGTTACACAACCACAACATTTAAGAAAGAGACAGTCTTGGTGATATCGTCTAGTCCAATTGTTCTCAAAGTGTGGTTCCCCAGAGCAACCATGTCGGCATCACCTGGGAATTTACAGAAGTGCAAATTCTCAGGCTCCACCTGAATCAGAAACTCTTGAGTGATGGACCTAAAAAGCTGTGCTATAACAAGCCCGCCAGGTGATTCCAACGCATGTGGAAGTTTGAGAAACACTTACACTATCCCAACATTCCCATTTCACAGATGAGAACACTGAGACCCAGGTGTCCAAGTTCACCAGGTTGATACCTGATAGAACTAGTGCTCTGCCCCCTCCATCCAGTCCTTTTTCCACTATAGCACATAGTTCCAGAAACGTGCTTGCTGACTACCAATGGAAAGGGGAGTAACCTCTTCCTTCTACTAGGAAATAGCTTAAAATGCTATTAAGTGTTCCAATAAGCTCAGGAAGGTTACCAAACATATGGAATGAATCACGTACAGCCAAGTGCATTCCAAAGGCCAACAAGGGACTCTTCCTGCTTTTAGCATTAATTTTGCCTCCCTTGACATCAGAGATTCTGGGTAACAACCACCTTAGACAAATATCCGTGGCGTTTGGCTCTCTCCACCTCTGCAAGCAGCCAGAAGCAACACATAAAGCACAGAATACAGACATATCCAATCCTTTCAGAAATAGCAAGTAAGCGGCCACTGAAACCTGGCTCCCCGGGGTGCTACAAGAAGCAGCTAGCACATCTGGCAAGAGAGGCCAGCCACGCCTCACCACCCTGGAGAACAGCTAACTGAGTAGGCAAATCTTTTAAAAGGATCCTGATTAGGGAAGGGACCCATATACACAGGCAGGGCCAGGCTGGCTGGGCAGACCACTTCCTTTGATCACGTTGAAATTGATTCGTGTATGTGAAAGGGTGAGGGTCCAGAAACCATTCACTTGGTGTCTTCAGCGCTCTAGTACCACCACCACCACATGATGCAGAAAAAATCCTAGATACAGTACATGGGATGGTATCTGAGCAATAGCTTTTAGGACACTTAGAACTAGAATATGCAGTATGCCACCACTGAGGCACAAGAAATCACTCAAGGTCGAATTAGCGCAGAATACATAAAACTGTTCTGCCCATAAACCATCCATAGAAAACAAGACTTTTTCAGACATCAGTAACAGGTTCAATGGTGGGAAGGTGAAGAAGGAAGGACGCTTTGCTCATTCCTTCTCTTGCCATAAGGATCTTTCCTTTTCTCCGGTTTCCTGAATCTATGATTCTAAAACATATTTTTTACACACTGGTTTTTTTTTTCCCCTTATTCCAGCTTTTTTTTTCTCCATGCCTCCCCTCTCTTGTACCTTGTTCCTTCTCTTAGACTCACCCTCCTCCAAATACAATTCTCATCCTGTCCTAGCCTGAAATTCGGGTGGGGTCTTCCAGCGGCACCTGTCCCACAGCAGACCTGGGAGAAGCACCCACAGCTGCCAAGGTCCTGGGAACCACTCAGCTCAGCCAGTGCCAAACACAGCCTCTTTGTAGCCCTCTTCGCCTGGAAGGCCCCCTAAACAGCACAGATACCTGAGCCACTGGCCTCTCCATGCCTACCTAGGACTTGTGGGCACTGGCAGCTTCTGTCTCCCCTAAGCCCCACCCCATACGATGCTAATCATGGGGCTAGACTGGCCCCTTTCCGACCAAACTCCTAAGCAAACAGGTACAGAAATGGGCATTATCACCATCTTGGCCTTGTACTCCCCCAAATGCACTCCTGTCATACTTCCCATAAGTACAGAGCCCCAGAGCCTCCACGAGAGTAAAACTGTCCCCTTCCCGTTGGGACGTGATATTTGCACTGTCAGCTTCCCCCACATTCCAAGAAGCCAGATTTTATACCATTTTCCCCTTCCTCCTAATCTAGGTTTTATTCCTCAGTTCCCTAGAGTGTGCTCCCAGCATGCCCTGGAGGCTCTATCAATACCCTGCTGGGGCTGAATTATAACCACCTTTTCCCCCACCTTTCATTTCTTTTGTCACCTCTTACTTTTTTCGCATCCGCTCTCTTTTACTTTCATCTCTGCTCCCAAAACTCTTCTCCCTCCCTCCCATCCCTTCCTTTTCCTTTTCTGAATCCCTTCCCCCCACCATAATTATGGCACATTTAGTGTTCTACATGGACAAGACAGAACAATCACTCTGTGAACAGGATCAGGGAGTGAAGTGTCTCCTTATGACCTTGACCATTTTACACAGCCAATTTTCAAGGAAGATGGATTAATCAAGGTTGATTTGAACCTGCTGCCCTCTGTCAGAGTCTCTGAAGCTGATCTTCCCAACGCAACAATTTTCCATTTTAACAGAGGCTGTCAGGGATGAGGATGTTAAGACAGTTGAGTGCTCTTTGCTTCCCTCCAGCCACCAAAAAGCAATTTTCGCTAATGCTAGTGAGGATTACATTAAAATTGTGTAAAAGAAAGACATGATCTCATTTTTTTTTTTTTGTCAGCTGGTGCTCAGCAGGGCTGTGAAGGTGCTCTCTCCCACCAACTCTAGCTACCAAGGCTGACCTGAAATGTTAAAAAATTCAGGGGTTGAGTGGAAAGGAACAATTCACTTTGGATCACCATAATCTGTTACCACTGGTTGAGCCTAAAACCTCACTGACCCAACGTCTCCCACACCATTTTTCATGCTTCATGGAATTCAGGGTAACTTTCCATTTCAGATAGTGGGAAGGAAAGAGGCTGGTCCAAATTGATACAAAGTTTAAATTGGTGATTCCCAACTGATTCTGATCAATGTGGAGATAGGAAGGTATCTGAATTTCGGAGAGGCTCTCCAGATGCAATATCTGATATATCTAAAACATCCAGCCTTCCAGTACTGTAATTTGCCTTCTTAATTTATAGCACAGGGTGTGACTTTAAGTGTCCCTCTCCCCACCAATCATTGCCAAGAAGAAGTCCTCAAGAGACCTAAGAAGAAATGATAAAACAGAGATCCTCTAATCACATGCACACTCACCTTTTGTTTTAAAGTTTATTTATTTATTTTTAAGAGGAGGGGAGGAGACAGAGAAACATGGAGAGAGAGAATCCCAAGCAGGCTCCATGCTAACAGCGTGGAGCTCGAACTCATGAACCATGAGATCATGACCTGAGCCGAAATCAAGAGTCATACCCGTAACCGACTGAGCCACCCAGGCGCCCCTCACTTTTAAAACCCCAAAACATTTCACTTGCACATTACACCCTATTTTTTTACATTATACTCAAGTAAAACCACTGGCTGTGCCAGTACAAGTGTCAAAAGAACTATAAGGCACAAATCTGCAACTAGATCTTCCATGTGATCTTGTGTTTTTAGGCAAGAATGCCTGAAAATGATATGTCCCATGTCTCTAGTAAAAGAGACTGTATGAGTACATTTTGTTTTCAGTAGGAAAAAACCTCCCTACTTTTTCAAATAGCTACTTATGCCCCAAGAAGACCTTCATCAAATCAGATCCCCATTTGTTCTTCTTCTCTATTTAAAACTAGCAGTGGCCAGAGGCACCTGGGTGTCTCAGTCAGTTAAGTGTACCTCTGCTGGCTTCAGCTCAGATCATAATCTTGGAGTTTCTGGGATTGATCCCTGCAAGCCCCGTGTCAGGCTCTGTGCTGACAGCATGGAGCCTGCTTGGGATTCTCCCCCTCTCTCTCTGCCCCTCCCCCCATCTCACGCTCTCTCAAACTAAATAAATAAACTTAAAAATAACTAGTAGTGGCCAAACTGACTGTGGGTTCTGGTCCTTGGCTCCAGCAGTCTAACTTGCCCAAAGGATTATGTGTAGTGCACAGCTGGGGCTTTCCTAGCCATGGAAGGCAAATTACCATTTATTCCCAAATATGGATCTTGATACCTGAGTTAGGATTCTCCCTAGGGTAGCCCCCTAACTTCTTTGTGTATTCAGTCATCATGCTCTTTTATCCTCCAGCATTCATTCATTCATTCAAATATTTATAGAATGCCTGCTATCTGCCAGTCTATTGGCGAGGGACTAATGAGAGAGGTAATCACATTGCAATGAACAAGGTAGTCCCAACGTCTTCCCTCAGTTTACAATCCAGTGTTCTCTTGGGTCATGCTGTCTGTTTGATTCTTGACCGAGATTCCTTTCCTAAGCCCCTTACTTACGCCAGATGTTTCTACTTTACTCCTTAGACCAGTTGCAGGCATTGAATCCAGTTGACAGGGCTCTCCTGCCTTAACTCCATGCCTGAGACACAAGCCTGGCTAGAAGGATCTTGATAGGGAAACAAAGAGGCCAGACTAGTCACCATTACCCTTTGCTCTGGTCCTATCTTTTTCCCAGTCACAATCTCTCTGTATCCAGATTCCTAAAACTCATGTCACAGAAATCCGATGGCCAATCACTACCCAATCAGCGGACTTGTATGGAGCTTTGTACGTTCAAATTGGTAGTTGATTATATCACCCTGAAATCGGTTTCAGACCCATAGGTGAAATAAAGATATAGACATCATTCAAAACCTGCATGAGTCAGTGTCCCCTCAGGAATTAGATGGCATACTCAAGGAAAGTATTTTGGAAAGAGAAGGTTAGTAAATGGACTATTTATAAAGGTGCGGGTGCCCGGGGCTAGTGACAGGAGTTGGGGATGCCATTACCATCCAGGCCCAACTAAAGAAGCAGAGGCCCTTGATGTCATCCCTACAGGACAGCCTCCAGAGGCCGAGTGCAGGGTGGAGAAGGATGGAGAGAAGAGCTGGAGGGGGAGAGGCAAGCTATCGAGCACAGAACTTCTCATTCAAATGTTGCAGTAATTGAGAGGAGCGGAGATCAAGGTATCATTCACTGGTCTGTGAAAACTGGCTTTGTGAACCAAATAAGGAGGATAAACTAAATGGCAAAAAGAGCTTTGAATCCTCTGGAAGAAAGTAAACATTTTCAGACATTTTTAAACTATGTAAGACTCCATCTGTGTAGGACAATGAATACAATTTTTCTTATCTGTTTATTAAAATAGGTCTCACTCTGACACTTTGTTAGCATTAGCTCATATCAGTAAATGTGACTGAAAGGAATGAAATGATATTTATTGAAAATAGCCTGGATTTTGTTTTGTTTGTTTGTTTTAAAGTTTATTTATTTAGAGAGAAACAGAGACAGCACAAGTGGGGAAGGGGCAGAGAGAGGGGGAGACAGAGAATCCCAAGCAGGCTCCACACTGTCAGTGGGGTGCCTGATGCGGGGCTCGAACTCACAAAACCGTGAGATCATGACCTGAGCTAAAACCAGAGTCAGACCCTTAACTGACGGAGCCACTCATGCGCCCATGCAAATAGTCTGAATTTTGGATTTAAAGCTATTTCAGGTTGGTTTCCTTGCATCCCCCCCACCCCAAATAAAAACTAGGTAACTAAATTAAGGAGGTTTAATGCTTATAGTAACATAACACTGTTCTCAATGAACATTGCTTGTCTGCAGTCCACTGCAAGAGCATAACAATAAGAAAATGAGCTGATGCTGGGTCTCTTACTTTTTAAAAAATAATAAATGCACCTCATTCCCAAGGCTTCCATGACACCTCCCAAGCTCCTGACTTCCCTCTCTGCCTGCATTGCTGCCCTGAGCCGTCTCCCTAGACTACCCACATGGTAACGCTCAGGCCCTGTCTAAAGCCCCCAAAACCAGTCACAATAGAATCTATGAAGGACAAATGCTGATTGCTGAGGCTGATCCTCAGCATCAGACAGATTGGCTTGGCCGTTTATGAGCTGGGACACTTTGGGCGAGTAATTTACTTTCTCCGAGCCTCAGCTTCTTCAACTTTCAAATGGGGAGAGCGATAAGTCTGCATCATCAGTGATTACAGGGATTACATAAGACAATGTCTATAAAACACCTAGCATAGTGCAGCCCTTTATAAGGGCCCGGTAAAAACCATTATTTTTATACTCAGACACAAGAGCTAATGTGAAGAAAAGTGGGGGAAAGCAGGGGTGAGGAATGGGTTACCTTTCAATTAACTAGAATATCACACTGCCCAGACTCCCATTCCCCAAGGGGTGCCATTAAGTCCACATTTGGTATTGATTTTTTCCAGGACAATGAACATTTTACACATTAAGCATCTCTACCTCCCGCCGCTGTTTCACAGGTGGCTGCTATAATAAGATCTCCACTCACATCAATGCAGAAGTCTTTATCTCTTTCTCTGTCAAATGCAGGAGGTAAAACAGGACAAAAGACCTAGGTCATACTGAGCTGGGGGAGGAGGGGGACATGCCTAAGAATCCTCAAGGAATAGATTGGGAGCATTTTCTGAGGTAGAATAAGGGACAAAAGAGGGAGAGATTCAAGTTGCCAGGGTGTGTTTGGCTCTTAGCCTACAGCAAACACATCTGCAAATGTTGGGCACACTTTCATATCTGATTTATTTCCCTCTTTACCCTTGTGGCACAAAGTCCAGGGTCACGAATCTCACCACTCCCCCATCCCCACAAGGGGAGAGGATAAGAGCAGACAAGAACACCGGAGGCAAATCTGATTACTCCCCCAACCCCCAACGTAGCCTCCCTCCTTCCATCCTTGCCACCAGTCCATCCTCCACGTACAGGCCACTGATCCACAGTCTCTTTCCCTGCAGCCCGTGATGCTGCTCATCCAATGTCTTTTCATCTCACTCACACTAAAAGTCCTGGTCCTGACCCAGGGCCTACAAGGCCCTAAGCAACTTGCCCACCCCCAACCGCTTTCCCCTTCACTTCCCTCCAGCTACAGGAGGCTCCTTGTTTTTCCTAGAACGGCAAGCGACCTCTGGACTTGAGCTCTCTGCATTGGCTATTCCCTCTGCCAAGAATACTCTTCCATATATCTGCATGGTTCACTCCAGCAACCTCTTTCAGGTCTTCATTAATTGTCCCTTTCTCTGTGAAGTTTTCCTTGACCACTATTTTGAACTAAGTGTTTGTGTCCCCTGGCCAAAATGTCTATGTTGAAATCCTAACTCCCAGTGCGATGGTATTAGGAGGCAGGGCCTTTGGGGGGAGGTGACTGGATCATGAGTGTGGAGCCCTCATGAATGGGATTAGTGCCCTTATAAAGGAGACCCCAGAGAGTTTCCTCACCCCTTTTGCCACATGAGGACACAGCCAAATGACAGCTGTGAACCAAGAAGAGGATCCTCACCAGACACCAAATCTACCAGTGCCTCAATTTTGGACTTCCCAGACTCTAGAACATTGAAAAATAAATGCTTGTTGTTTAAGCCACCGAGTCTGTGGTATTTTTTCTAATAGCAGCCTGAAGGGACGAAGACAACCACCCAATCCAAAATGCATAATGCAACACCCACCCCTGCCATCCCCTATCCCCCCCTTCCTTACTTTATTTTTCGTATTGTATTTATCATCATATGAAAATAACGTATATTTGGGGCACCTAGGTGGCTCAGTCAGTTGAGCAACTGACTTCAGCTCAGGTCATGATCTCACAGCTCCTGAGTTCAAGCCCCGCGTCGGGCTCTGTGCTGACAGCTCAGAGCCTGGAGCCTGCTTTGGATTCTGTGTCTCCCTCTCTCTCTGCCCCTAACCCACTTGCATTCTGTCTCTCTCTCTCAAAAATAAATAAACATTAATAAATAAATAAACACCCCCCTGGTGTGGGAGCCAGGGAGGGGCAGAGAGAGAGGGGAACAGAGGATCCAATGCAGGTTCCACACTGACAGCAGACAGCCCAATGAGGGGCTCGAACTCACAAACCACGACGTCATGACCTGAGCTAAAGTAGGACACTGAACTGACTGAGCCACCCCGGTGCCCCTTTATGGTTTTTTAAAAATTCTTTTTTCTTTTTTTTTTTTAAAGTAAACTCTACACCCAACGTGGGGTTCAAACTCATGACCTTGAGATCAAGAGTCACATGTTCCGGGGCGCCTGGGTGGCGCAGTCGGTTAAGCGTCCGACTTCAGCCAGGTCACGATCTCGCGGTCCGTGAGTTCGAGCCCCGCGTCAGGCTCTGGGCTGATGGCTCAGAGCCTGGAGCCTGTTTCCGATTCTGTGTCTCCCTCTCTCTCTGCCCCTCCCCCGTTCATGCTCTGTCTCTCTCTGTCCCAAAAATAAATAAAAACGTTGAAAAAAAAAAAAAAAAAAGAGTCACATGTTCCACTGACTAAGCCAGCCAGGTGCCCCTCTGTTGTTTTTTTTTAATTAATAGAGAGTGTTATATTAGTTTTATATTGTCTGTTGGTTATCTTCAAAGCTGTGTTCCCAGAGCCTATAACAGTGCCTGGCACATGATAAACACTCAAGATTTGTAGAATGAGCAAATTCACATAGTTTAAAGCAGTGGCTCCCAGCCCTCGCTGTACATTTAAAACCACTTGAGTAGTGTGCTTTTAAAACCTACTGATATCAATTAAATTTGAATCTCAGGGAGTAGGTCCCAGGAATCTTTTTTTTTTTTTTAAGCTAACCAGGTAATCCTAATATGCATCCAGCATTAATTCCTGGTTCAAAAAGTCAAATAGTTCTTCATATCTTATGAATAACAGGGACAAGCCTTCTACAGCGGAAACCAACTGCACCCTTCTTAGCTCATTAAGTATTCATTAAATAAAAAATCTAGATGAGATCAGGTTCAAATGAACACCAAGGGGACAAAACCGAAGGGAGAAGTCAGTGAAGCATGCCGAAGTCAGAGTTGTGGGGCATTACTGAGTGTGCTATGGTTAAGAGGTAACACAGAGAGGCTATGCCTCTGTGTGCCCTATGCCTCCACAGGACCACCTAGGGTCCAGGAGCCAGCTTTCAGTGTTAGAGGTTAACAAACTATTTTGTCAGCCCATTCAGAGGGGATCTTCATGAGGATTAGCTCCCTTTCACCAAACTCACGAGAGACTGATAACACAGGCCACATTATTATGCAGCTACATGACTAATTCATGGTGCCATAGCCCTGACAGGAGAGCCATACAGAGAAGGAGTACTGGATGCAGAAGTTTTAATTTAGGGGGAAGGAAGGGGACAGAAGGCAATCTGAAAAGGGACAGTGCCCAGGTAACCACTTCTCAGGGAGGTGTGTCAGATGGTAAAGCATCTGGAACCACTATATGGAGCCTCTGCTTTGCCCAGGCTTTAAATCCTGTTTTAAACAAGTGCTCAGAGGTGCCAAATACCTGATGGTGAGAGGAAAGGGGGATGCATCAAGTAAAGCAAAGTAAGTTTGCGTTTCCCACTGAAAAGGGAAAGCAGAAAAAACACATGGGTTGGGGGACAGACATTTAATAAGAACTACCATTTTTAATTAGGCACATATTATCTCATTTAATCCTCCCAATAGCACTGCGAGGACGGTACTATTATCCCCTTCTATAAGGAAGAGACTAAGGTTCCGAGAGGTTGAATTGCTTGCCCAGGATCACACAGTTGGTAAGTAGTAGAGGCAGGATTGGAACTCTCTATAACCCATAGCTTAGCCCAGTTGTCTTCAGATGTTTTTGTACAAGAGAATCATCAGAGGGGCTTGTATGACATGCTAACTGCTGGGACCCGATCCCTGAGGTTCTGATTTGGAGGGTCTGAGGGGGGTCGAATAATCTTCAAGTTATTAGCCTCACCTCCCCTCTGCCTGGGTACTTATGGGGCAAGTGGTCCTTTGTGAGGACTCACAGCTCTTCTCTTTGTGTGAATGCCCTTGGGCAAGGAAGCTGCCTCCTCCCTCTGCACAGTACATCCAGACTAGACCTGAAAAGAAGCTTAAACCTTGATTCTCTTATGCTCTTTGATCCTCTTCCACTTCCTGGAGTTGCTTGAAGAGTTCAAAGGCCCTTCACAGCAAGCTCAGATCTGGAACAAAGTGCACACATGGCTTTTAGTGAAGCAGGCTCAGGTCCTAGGAGAAGGGGATGAGCTCTCCCCCAACATGAAGCCTCTAAATTAGGGGTGACAAGGGGCCCTGTTGCAGATCGAGTCACCCTGAACACCTTCAAGAAGAGAGCATCTGTTTGGCCTTGAGTTGGGTTATCTGCTCTGTACCCCTCCCTACACCTCTCTCTGCACAAATCCCCGGAGAAAGAGACGCATATATTGGATCCCTGAGAACTGGCTGCAAGGAGTGCAGAAGTCCTCCCAGCTGCTGGGATCCAGCCCCTGCTGGCCTCTGGTGGGCGGAGCTTCCATTCTCTGCCAGAAAGCTGTTATTTTTCCCTGGCCTCGGTGAAATCACCTGCATTTGGATTTCATTCTGCATTGGCCCTCCCCCAACACACTGTTCTCACCCTCAGCTCCCCAGAAAGCCAGCCCTCTCTCTTCCTCTCAGCTTCTACCCCAAGCCAGGTTTCTGGGGCAGGCTGTAAGATCCGTGGTGGCTGAGGGTCAAAGCACTTCAGTGAAGAAATGGCCTAAGTGGGGAAGCTTGCCATTCCACTCCTTCAGAAGAGATGAAACCATTCAATTCATGAAGCAGAAATACCACAGAGGACTCAAAACTCCATTCTGCTACTCTGTGTAAAAGTTACTTTCATCTACCTGAGCCTATTTCTTTGTGTATAAAAAAGGGATAACAACTATTGTGCTTGAGTATATTTTTAA
This sequence comes from Leopardus geoffroyi, assembly GCF_018350155.1. Taxonomy (NCBI): domain Eukaryota; kingdom Metazoa; phylum Chordata; class Mammalia; order Carnivora; family Felidae; genus Leopardus; species Leopardus geoffroyi. The sequence continues at coordinate 99,959,441 of NC_059343.1, read as the reverse complement.
AAACCTGAATATTAAAGCACCTGGCACACAGAGGCTCAATAATAATAGCAATGATAAATAGCTAATACTCATTAAATATTTATTCCATGCCAGACACTCTTCTATTCACCAAATTTGGATAAATTCATTTAAACTACAGGAACCCTCTAAAATAAGTACCTTGTATTGTAACCATTTTACAAATGAGAAAACAAGTTCAGAGTAGTAGAGCAAACTGCCCAAGGCCATAAAATGAGTTAGAATCAGAGTTGACATTCAAACCTAAGCCTGTGACTCCACAGGCTGCTGCTGTTATTGTCATGGTCTTTGATGTTTACTAAGGAGCTGCTGTATACAAATCACTCAGTTATGAAGACTATAAAGAGTAATTACACAGGAGGATTGTCCTCAATAAGTTCATGGTCTAAACCAGATATAGAGACAAGGCCTATGCATTAGAGAGAGACAGGGCAGTTCTGCCAAGTGCCTACACATTGTTCAGAAGTGCAAGGAGGGAGAGGATGCTGAGAGACACTCTGCCATGGGTCTGTTATGCCTCTATATTTCTTGCTGGCTATGCCAAAAATGCAAGGCCATAACCACTCTTCATCTGGACATTTCTCAAGGTTATATTTGCAGCAAGCAATCTTGTGGAAGGAGTTAATGTCACCCTCTGGGACAAAGAGTAGGCAGGCTTACTGCTTGCTATAAAATGTTGGGTTCCCCAAGATCGGTGTCCCTCAGCTGTGATGTAAACCGACTATGTGTAAAGCGTGCATCTGGGATCTTCTGTGTCGCCCCTGTGGGATTTGGGGATAAGGGGAACTGACACAGACAGGCCAGTGCTCATGCTGCTTGCTGTGCTATGAGAAACACAGTCTGTTGTCTCTGATCCAGGAGTCTTCTGTTTTCTTCCAGCACCCATGAAACAGCAACAGGCTAAATTATGAGTCTGTAGATAAGGTAAAATCAAACCCCAGACCTGACAGAAGATATAACCTATTGAGAAGCTGTGATGTGCCACATACACTTTTAGGCTTTTGGACATATCACAGCGAACAAGAGACAAAAGTCCTCTCTCATACTGTATACACTCTACAGGAGTGGACAGACAAGGGTACAAACAAACAAGACGATTAAAGATTGTAATCAGTGTTGTAAAAAAAATAAGCAAGGGTAAATGATTCTCACTGTCCTCATCTGTAAAATAGGGCTACTATTAATACCTACCTATCAAGATCATTGTGAATGCCTGGCTCATGGAAAATTCACCAAACATAGATTTTCATGATTATTCCTTTCTTCTCCCAAGAAAATGAGGAAAGAGAGCAGCTCCTTGGCATGCTTTACGAGAACTCTTTCCTCTCCCCACAGAGGCTGCCCAGGGTTGCATTATCCCACGCCCTCAGGGCACAGCTGGGCTGGTGAGTGTTGTCTGTGGAAGACACACAGAACCCAGCAAGCTTCTGCTCCTTCTCCTCCCACCTCTACCAGCCAAAAGCGGCTACTTCCCCACCCCAGTGCTGATCCTGACAGCAGCGCTGCCAGCCTATTTCCTCCTTGTCTCCAGCCTCCCCTAGCACCTGTGTCAACATGCAACTTGCTGACAGACCCCACTCCAGTGGGGATGCGACAGACATTAGCAAATGGTAATTGCTGCCATGTAAAGGGCTGCAGTCCTAGTTTTCTTTCTGAGCCATCACACAAGAAACTATTTTGAGGACCCATTTTGTTCCATGAATGCATCCCTCCCCTTCAATAATTCACCCAGACATCACTCTAATAGCTCTGTCTCCCTAGCGAACAAATAGCTGGCCTCCAATTACTTGGGTCCATTTGCAGTACGCACTGTGTTCAAGTTATGGCTGGTGATCAAGTGGCTAATTCACAATAATGATGGGGCAGGACACCCCACGTCTTTGTTGCAGGCTTTGCTTCCATGTATTATATTTTAAAGGCCTTTCTGAGAACTTTGAAAGACACCTTCATCATAAGGGTATGGACCCCTTGTTCTGCGAGGTCTGGAACTGGCTTCGTCTGCCTTAGCACAAAGTTTTCCTCTGAACTGCATGGAACCTGAGCTTCCCTAGGTCTTGCCAGCCTGTGGGGGTATAAAGAGTCACACTACCCCTCCCAAATTTTATCAGCTCTGGCCTTGATCTCTCACGCAGAACTCAGCCTCTAACAAAAGACCCCTGAATATTATTAGAGCACAGGGGATATCTGCTCCCATCAGGGGCTGCTGCTGCTGCCCTCCTTAGTACCTGGATGTCTGCTGGGCACTACTATCTGCTGCTACAGCTGAGGCACTAGGGCCCTTGAAATGCCAAAGCTGCCGCGCCACGTATTCTTGTAGATGAAGGGGAGTGCCTCTTGCCCTTGTGATACCCTTTGTTAGAGAAAAACAAGCAGGCTTGCTTGCTAATGTGCTGATGTCCTACGAAGGTTTTGTTGGGTCTTTCTTACAGACTCTTCCCTTCTCTTCCACTTCCTTTATCTCAGAAGATTCAGAAATGATCTGAAAGGCAGCTGGACTAGAAGACATGCACATCTGCATACAGCATTTCCCCTTCTCCTAGATTCAGCTCATTTGTACCTGGCTTTTCATTTGGAGTGAAGCACATAAATCAAACTTCCATCCTGTGCATACTCTTCAACATACCAGCATTACCCAGACACTCCTTTCTCCTTCTCTCTACAAGGGCTAAGTTAAAAGACAAGGGAGAAAGAAGGAAGTGCAAAGGTGGGGACACCCCCATGGCCTAATGTCTGGTTTCCACTAGTAGTAAAAGTTCTTCAAAGGCTATATACTTATGTCAACATCAAAGGGCAAAGAAGAATGTGTGATGGCAGCTTCTGGTCAGAAGCAAAAGGTTTTCCATTTCCTCATAAGAGAAGTTCAAGATGAGGCAGGAGAGTATCAATCAAAACACTGTGTAGGCTATTTCAGGATTGCATAGGGGAGGGAGGTTCAGTAGATGACCTTTAAGGAGTGTTATAATCCTGAGGATGGAGAAATTACTTAGAACAATGTACTGTTGGGGCGCCTGGGTGGCTCAGTCGGTTAAACGTCCGACTTCAGCTCAGGTCACGATCTCACGGTCCATGAGTTTGAGCCCCGCGTCGGGCTCTGGGCTGATGGCTCGGAGCCTGGAGCCTGCTTCCGATTCTGTGTCTCCCTCTCTCTCTGCCCCTCCCCCGTTCATGCTCTGTCTCTCTCTGTCTCAAAAATAAATAAAACGTTAAAAAAGAATTAAAAAAAAAAAAAGAACAATGTACTGTTGCCCAGAGTACGTTAGGCAAACCACCAGTGAGATGTGAGATGACTGTTAGTCATACCCAGATGAACCTTTATAATTAACAGTTACAGGTTTACTATTATAGTTTTATTTAGGGCACTTGGTACTGGATTTCAATATATGATAACAATATTTCCTTTCAATGAAAATGTATTTAAATATTAAAAAAGCAGGTCAAAGGGCTCCTGGGTGGCTCCATCAGTAAAGCACGTGACTCTTGATCTCAGGGTTGTAAGTTTGAGCCCCACATTGGGTGTAGAGATTACTTTAAAAAAATAAAAAAATATTGGGGTGCCTGGATGGCTCAGTCAGTAGAGCATGCCACTCTTGATCTCAGGGTTATGAGTTCGAGCCCCACGTTGGTTATAGAGCCTACTTAAAAATAATAAAATTTATTTTTAAAAAAGCAAGTCAGGGGCGCCTGGGTGGCTCAGCTGGTTAAGCATCTGACTTCACCTCAGGTCATGATCTCACTGTATGTGGGTTCAAGCCCCAAGTCAGGCTCTGTGCTGACAGCTCAGAGCCTGGAGCCTGCTTCAAATTCTATGTCTTCCCCTCTCTCTGCCCCTCCCCCACTCATGTTCTGTCTCTGTCTCTGTCTCTCTCTCTCAAAAATAAACAAACATTGAAAAATATTTTTTAAAGAGCAAGTCATTTCAAAACTATCAAGGAAATAATAGTATAGATAATGCATGATATGGCAAAAGTCTTGAGACTAAAGGCTAAGAAATAATGGGCTCATGGTTTACAACTTGATCTATGAAGTCAGACAGAACTGAGTCCCATTTCCCAGCTGGGTGATGGTGAACAGACACATATGTGTTTATTTAATATAGTGCTGGGCACATATTACTCATTTCTAATGTTCACTGAGTGTTTACCATCTGCAAGGCTCTAAGGTTTCTATACACAGTATCTCATTTAATCTTCCTAACATTTATGAGACAAGTACTGCCATCATCTCTTCTTACAGATGAAGAGATTATGGGTTACAAAGGCCAAGTAGCCTGCCTGTGACCATGCCACTGGGAGGTGGCAGTAAGACTTTGGCCCTGACCTGTTGGCCTCCGAATCCTGAATTTCTCCACCAGTGTGCTACGCTGCTGCAAGTAGTAGACTCAACTCTATCCATTGCCAAGTGAGGAGCTTCCATGAGACTCTTCTATCTCCAGGTATTGCCTCTGCTGACCTATGAGCATGAAATTCCTATGTTTAGGTGCTCCTTTGGTTTATGGTTAATAATAAGGCTACATGGGATTTCCTTTTTTGTTTTTTTTTTTTTCTTGTGTTTGATAGACTTTTTTTTTAAAGTAGTTTTGGGGGGCGCCGGGAAGCGTCCGACTTCGGCTCGGGTCATGATCTCATGGTCCGTGGGTTCGAGCCCTGCGTCAGGCTCTGTGCTGACAGCTCAGAGCCTGGAACCTGTTTCGGATTCTATGTCTCCCTGTCTCTCTGACCCTCCCCTATTCATGCTCTGTCTCTCTCTGTCTCTAGAAAATGAATAAACGTTAAAAAAAATTTTTAAGTAGTTTTGGATTCAGAGCAATATTGAAGGGAAGATACAGAGGTTTTCCATATTCTCCCTGCCCCTACAATGCATAGCCTCCCCAGCTATCAACGTTCCCCACATGTGTACATTCTGTGGATTTGGATGAACATCTAAGACCATGTATTATATTGACATGGATGGCATACAGAGTAGTTTCATACCCTAAAACATACCATACAGAGTAGTTTCATGCCCTAAAAATCTTCTTTTTCTCCTCACTCTTCTTCCCTCCCCCAACTCATAATATTTGGTAAGGGTAAGCAGGTCTTTTGTAAGAAAGAGGAAGAAATAATAGCTCCGTATATTGAACACTTAATTTTCTAAGTGTTGTATATGTATTATCTCATTTAAACCTAACAATAGCCCTATAAATACCATTTTACAAGTGAGGAAGCTAAGACTCAGAGATGTTAAGAATTAAGTGCTGAGTCACACCATGGCAGAGCCAGCACTCAAACCTGAGCAGTCTGATTTTAGAGCCTGCTGCCTTACCCACTATTGCTAAGGACAGTATAAAAGGAACAGAGGGAAAGAGAAGAGGGAGAGTTTGTCAAGGCTCAACACAAGCCCCTTCTCTGGCCTAGGACATGTTGGGGGTCAGAGAAAGAGGAGCCAAATTCCTGGAGAACCAGCCTTCTCCCCCCAGCTTCCAAACTGCCCCAAGAAAGTAGCATTGCCTTCTGTGGGGATCAACACCTCCCTTCCAGGCTCCACTCTTTTTCTTTTAACTTTATTTTTTTTTTATTTTTTTCACGTTTATTAATTTTTGAGAGAGAAAGAGAGAGAGAGAGAGAGAGAGAGAGAGAGAGAGAGAGTGCAAGCAGTGGAGGGCCAGAGAGAGACAGGGAGACACAGAATCCGAAGCAGGCTCCAGGCTCTGAGCTGTCAGCACAGAGCCCGACATGGGACTCGAACTCACGAACCATGAGATCATGATCTGAGCCGAAGTCGCTCTCTTAACTGACTGAGCCGCCCAGGCGCCCCACTTTTAACTTTTCATTTGGAAATAATTTCAAACTTACAGAAAAGTAGGAAGAAAAAAAAAAAGAATAAAGAACACTCACATATCCGTTAGCCTTTACTCAGATTCACCTAATATTAATTAATCATTCTCCCTGGGGTGCCAGGGGGGCTCAGTCGGTTAAGCATCAGGCTCTTGACTTCAGCTCAGGTCAGGATCTCAACAGTTCGTGAGTTCGAGCCCCACGTCGGACTCTGCACTGACAGTGGGGAGCCTGCTCTCCCTCTCTCTCTGCCCCTCCCCCACTCACACGTTCTGTCAAAATAAAAAAATAGACTTAAAAAAAAGATAATCATTCTCCCTGTGTGTGTACACATGTGTATGTCTGTGTGTGTATGTATACACACACAAAAGTTTTTTTCTGAACTATTTGAAAGTAAGTTACATATGCCATACCCCTTTACCTCTAAATACTTCAGTGTGTATTCCCCAAAATAGGAATATTCTCTTATATAACTACAATAATCAACTTTGGTAAATTCAACATTGATACAATATTTTATGTAATTTACTCCCTGTATTCAAATTTGTTGGTTGACGCAGCCTTTCTTTGTCTTTTATGACACTGACATTTTTGAAAAATATAGTCTCTTTCCTTTAAAAAAAAAAAAGAGAACAGGGGCACCTGGGTGGCTCAGTTGGTTAAGGGTCAGACTCTTGATTTCAGTTCAGTTAATCATCTCACGGTTTGTGAGCTTGAGTCCCACATCGGGCTCTGTGCTGACAGCTCAGAGCCCACTCCAGATCCTCTCTCTCCCTCTCTCTGCACCTCCCCTGCTCACGTGCTCGCTCGCTCTCTCTCTATCTCTCTCAAAAATAAATAAATAAACAAACAAACAACAAACAAATACATTTTTAAAAATACAACATTCCCCACTGGGGATTGGTCTGATGTTTCCTCATGATCAGATTCAGATTGTGCATTCCCAACTGGAACACTGCCTACATGATGTTGTATTCTCACAGCATCACACCTGGAGACACAGGATGTGCATCTGGCCTTCATTGGTAATGTTAATTCTGATTATCCAGCCAAGGTGGAGTCCAATTTCTCCACCTTGTGATTACTTAATTTTTCTCCCTTGTAAGTAATAAGCAATTCTATGGGGAGACACTTTAAGGACACACAAATGTCCTGCTCCTCATAAAATATTTCCCCTAGATTTACCATCCATTGATAATTGTTACCTGATCCAATATTTACTATGATGGCTGCGAAATGATGATTTTCCAACTTGAGCACTCCTTCACATATCACTGGGTCCTCAGTATTCTGCTTACTCTTATAGCCAAGAGAGACCTCCCTTCCTCCTCGTTTATTCATCTATTTATTGTCAGTATGGACTCATGGATTCCAATTTTTCCCCAATGGTTTATAATTCATTAGTGTACTTAATTATGTTGGTCCTCAAATTATCCCAGGTTTGGTCAAGGCTTCACTCTTGAAAGCCTAGGGGGCCCACCTGAAGGGCCAGAGTGTCCTGGTCTAACAATGCTGACAAATCTTTAACCCCAGTCTGGCTCAGTCCCACCAGGCCTTTCTTCTTAAGCCTTATACATACCATTCTTTGTCAACCCAGCCCTCATTATCTGAAATGAGAGAAAATTAAGAAGAGACCATTCATTTCTACCTAAATAGCCTAACAGTGTCTCCAAATCAGGCTTCCCTGGGAACCAAACAGAAGGGCCAAAATTATCCCCACCCTACCCCACCCCATCTTCTTGCCAGCCCATAAAACCACCCAGTGTCTGTACCTTTCAAACAGCTCCCTGAGCTCTAGACCTTGGAAAGAATACTTGAGGGCTACAGAGGGCAGGTTGAGTTCCTCCAAGGGGCCTCAGTCTTAAGTGGGCCAAAGTGCCCTTCACTGCTGCAAACAGGCTAAGATAGGTCACTTAGCAAGAAACCCTTCCAGTCCAACTCCAAAGAACACAAAGGGAAAGTTCTTTCCTTAAAGGAGCCTGCAAGACATCTGCAGGGAAACAAACAGCTCCTCCTTGCAACTCACTGGTCCAAAAACCACTTCTGCCAAACACCCATGCTGCTTCCAGTTCAATTTTTCTTTCACGTGCATCTGCATCACTTCTGTTACTTAATTGACCAAGGAGGCCCTGCTGGTCCCATCAGATTCCCATATTTGGATCGTTTCCCTGTGAACAGACATGGGGACTCTAAGCAAGTGCCCTTCTTGTTCCTTCTTCCATTGACTACTCCACATGCAGTAGCTTCCTTGTGAATCCCACATTTTCTGTTTATCAGAATAAGTGGACTTCAGGCTGAAAGTTTCAAGAGCCTTGACTGATTTGGGTTGGCTGCTGGGAAAAGAGGTTTAGAGGAAAATGAACTAGTAGGGTTCTGGAGGCATACTGCAAGGAGAAAAAAGTGGGGGCCGGGGCAGTTGAAAGACCAGCTGTTACATCCAACCCCATCTTTATATACACCAGCAGCAGAGGCTTAATTAAGACAACACACACACACACACACACACACACACACACACACATGCACGCACAAACACACAGAGTTAAGCTCATTAGGGGCTCTGCTAGCCTGTCAGAGTTTCCAGCAGTGCTGGGGGAGATGAACGGACTCTAGCTGCAAGGATGCCCCAGTAGTGGGAGGTTTCTCAGGCATTTTGCCTTATTAAGCAGACCAACAGCACGGTGCCCCAAGTCATAATGACCTGAGAATAGGGTTGCCAGATAAATTACGGGATGCAATATTTGGAATATACAAAGAGTTTTACCTGTTATTTTTCTAAAATTTAGATTCAACTGGGCATCCCTTATTTTTATTTGCTAAATCTGGCAAATTTGGAAAATTTAGCAAACCCTACCCAGGCATCCTACAGCAGCAATGTGACTCTAACTTGCCCTTTGAAAATGGGGTAAGAAATCAGGGTCTCCAAAGTTTATGAGTGCTTTTTTCCACATTGTCTAATGAGGGCCAGACTCCTGAGTCCTCACCCCAGTACCCCAAACCTGCAGTAAGTACACATGGCTAGTTTTCTCAGGTTGAGAGCAACTGGCTACCTCCTGGCTCCAATTCTCACTTGCTCTGGGATACCTGTCCTCCCTTCTCTCACAGAATGAACTCTTCCCAGGTTCACCTTACCACCTGCAAGAGGACTGCGTAGAATGTCTCTACAAGTGTCTAGGCAGGGGGCGATGGTCACTTAGAGGCCCTGAGAATGTTCTGTGATTGTTCCCCACAGAATCAGCATAGTTTAGGAAGAAGAAGGAGGGGCCTATTGTCCAGCTTTGCTCTATGACTTCTTTTTTTTAAGTTTATGTATTTATTTTGAGAGAGAGAGAGTGGGGGGGCAGGCAGAGAGAGAGAATCCCAAGCAGTCTCAGCACTGTCAGCACAGAGCTGGATACAGGGCTTGAACCCATGAAACAGCGAGATCATGACCTGAGCCAAAATCAAGAATTGGACTCTTAACTGGCTGAGCCACCCAGGTGCCCCATGCCCTATGACTTCTAAGCCCATCTCTTCAGGCCCCTGTAGCCTTCAAGCCCCCATCCTGGCTCCAGCAGCTCTGCTGATGGAAGCTATTGCCTTGCTCACAAAGACAGATTGACAGGTCTATTAAAATAAATTTAACACAAGAGTTTATGAATATTCAAAAAAGTAGATCTCAGATGAAGTAAGACATATTCACATGCCAGAAGCAGGAACATACATACTATACTTCCCAGAATGCTTTGAATGGTATTAAACTTTTTTTTTTAATTTATTTTATTTTACAGAGACAGTGAGAGTGGGGTAGAGGGGCAGAAGGGGAGAGAGGGAGAGAGAGGCTGAGAATCAAGCAGGCTCCATGCTCAGCATGGAGCCAGATGCAGGGCTCAATCCCACGACCCTGCGAATCTGGGAATCATGACCTGAGCTAAAATCAAGGGTCCAATGCTCAATCCATTGAGCCACCCAGGTGTTCCATGGACTATTCTTTCTTTACTAGCCTCCAGGCATCATTACACAAACTTGATTGGGAAAAATGTTGGCTGCCATAGTAGCTTAGAGGATGTGTGGGGCACTCTCCAGTTGAAGGCTCTTCTGCCCAACATTACTGTGGCCCACACAGCACACAGGAAGCGGACAGGTAAGGCGGGAGCCAGGTGGGTTTCCCTGCCACCTCCTAAAAGGGACTTCATCTCAAAGGGACTTCAGGCCTTGGGGTTCTGGCTCTACAATTGTTAGCTGCCCTTAGATTAAGCTTTAACAGAGAAATCCTGCCTGGTTATGGCTCCCCAAAGGATCTAAGCCTGGAGCCTCTCACCATTTTTTCATTTAATTGACAAACATTTAATGAATTTTTACTGTGTGTCAGCACTGCTGATACAGCAATGGAAAAAGTGATGTAATCCAAAAGCTCATGGAGCTGAGGGTCTCTCGGGAGATACAGACAAGGAAATGAGCGATTACAATGCATGACGCGGAAGTACAAGTGCTGTCAGAGCATGAAGGAGCACACCTCACCCATCACAAGAGGGCCTGGGAAGGGACCCTCTGAGATAACAGAATGTATATATGTATGTCTCTGCTCCTGTTCGTGGCACAGAACTCTTAAAACCCTTGTCATTTCCTAAGTGATAAGAGCACTAGGAACACCTTTTGTTCTAATATTGGCCTTTGACCCTGGTTCCTGACACAGAGCCCCTAAATCCCTTGGGGTTTCCTGGGTGATAGAAGTATCTTTTCTTCTAGCGAGGTTAGTCTTGTTGGACTCCTGGATAGCTTCCAGATGGGGGCTGGTCACCAGGAAGACCAAGTCATAATCAGAAGCTTGGAACTTTCAGCCCCACCCCATCCCCATCCTCTGGAGAGGGGAGAGGGGATGGAGACTGAAGTAATGACCAATCATGCGTACATGATGGAGCTTCCACAGAAGTCCCAAAAGTATGTGGTTGGGGGGGGCTTCCAGGTTGGTGACCACATCTGCATGCTAGGAGGGTGGTATACCCCAGCTCCACAGGGACAGAAGCTCCTGTGCTCAGGACCCTCCCAGACCTCGCCCTATATATGTCTTCATCTGACTATTTATCTGTATCCTTTATCACGTCCTTTATTATATAATAAACCAGTAAACATAAGTAAGTATTTCCCTGAGTTCTGTGAGCTATTTCAGCAAATGATAGAATCCTACGACAGGGTCATGGGAAACTCCCAATTTATAGCAAGTTGGTAAGAAGCACAGATGACAACCTGGACTTTAAAAATTTTTTTAATGTTTTATTTATTTTTGAGAGAAAGAGAGAGACAGAGTGTGAGCAGGGGAGGGGCAGAGAGCGAGACACAGAATCCAAAGCAGGCTCCAGGCTCTGAGCTGTCTGCACAGAGCCCAACGTGAGACTAGAACTCATGAGCCATGAGATCATGACCTGAGCCAAAGTCGGGCGCTTAACCAACTGAGCCACCTAGGCATCCCTTTTTAATATTTTTTAATGTTTATTTATTTTTAAGAGGGGGGAAGAGTGTGTGAGAGGGAGAGGGGCAGAGAGAGAGAGGGAGACACAGAACCCTAAGCAGGCTCCAGGCTCAGAGCTGTCAGCACAGAACCCGATGCGGGACTTGGGCCCACAAACCATGACATCATGACCTAAGCCAAAGTCAGACACTTAATTGACTGAGCCACCCAGGCTCCCTGACAACCTAGACTGGTGCCTGACAACTGACTAGTGCCTGAGGTGGGCAGATGTGGGTAGTCCTGTGGGACTGAGCCCTTAACCTGTGGGGCCCAGGATGACTCTGGTTAGTGTTAGAATTGAACTGAATTGTAGGACACCCAGCCTATGTCAGAGAATCGCTTGGTGTGGAAAGCCCACACATCTGATGTCTGAAGTTCTGTATGCATGAGAATAGAGGAAAATGCCGCATTTTTCCTATAGAGACCCCCCACAGAAAACGATGCCTGAACTGAGGCCTGAAAGATAAAAAGGAATTGATAGAAAAGGGAATCCAAGCAGAGGGAATGTGTACCAATGACCACAGGTGAGTTTGAGGAGCAGCGGATGGAAGCATGAAGTTTGGGGGTTAATCATAATAATGCACATTTAACACCAACAATGAAGCAGCACAGAAATCAAGGAAATCAAGGAATAGATCCCATTTACAATTGCACCAAAAACCATAAAATACCTAGGAATAAATCTAACCAAAGAGTTGAGAAATCTATACACTGAAAACTATAGAAAGCTTATGAAAGAAATTGAAGAAGACACCAAAAAATGGAAAAGATTCCATGCTTCTGGATAGGAGGAACAAATATTGTTAAAATGTCAATACTACCCAAAGCAATCTACATATTCAATGCAATACTTACCAAAATAACACCAGCATTCTTCACAGAGCTAGAACAATCCTAAAATTGGTATGGAACCAGAAAAGACCCCAAATAGCCAAAGCAATCTTGAAAAAGAAAACCAAAGTGGGAGGCAGAACAATTCTGGACTTGAAGTTGTATTACAAAGATGTAATCATCAAGACAGTATGGTACTGGCACAAAACAGACACTCAGATCAATGGAACAGAATAGAAAACCCAGAAATGGACCCACAAATGTATGGCCAACTAATCTTTGACAAAGCAGGAAAGAATATCCAATGGAATAAAGACAGTCTCTTCAGCAAGTAGTGCTGGGAAAACTGGACAGCAACATGCAGAAAAATGAACCTAGACCACTCTCTTACACCATACACAAACATAAATTCAAAATGGATGAAAGGCCTAAATGTAAGACAGGGAGCCATCAAAATCCTTGAGGAGAAAGCAGGCAAAAACCTCTTTGACCTTGGCTGCAGCAACTTCTTACTCAACACATCTCCAGAGGCAAGGGAAACAAAAGCAAAAAGGAACTATTGGGACCTCACCAAAATAAAAAGCTTCTGCACAGGGAAGGAAACAATCAGCAAAACTAAAAGGCAACCGACAGAACGGGAGAAGATATTTGCAAACGACATATCAGATAAAGGGTTAGTATCCAAAGTCTATAAAGAACTTATCAAACTTGGGGCGCCTGGGTGGCTCAGTCGGTTAAGCATCCGACTTCAGCTCAGGTCATGATCTCACATTTCATGAGTTCGAGCCCCGTGTCGGGCTCTGTGCTGACAGCTCAGAGCCTGGAGCCTGCTTCAGATTCTGTGTCTCCCCCCTCTCTCTGCCCCTCCCCTGCTTGTGCTCTCCCTCTGTCTCTCAAAAAATGAATAAATGTAAAAAAAAAATTTTAAAAAGAACTTATCATACTCAACACCCAAAAAAACAATCCAGTGAAGAAATGGGCAAAAGACATGAATAGACACTTCTCCAAAGAAGACAACCAGATGGCCGACCGACACATGAAAAAGTGCTCCACGTCACTCATCATCAGGGAAATAGAAATCAAAACCACAATAAGATACTACCTCACACCTGCCAGAATGGCTAACATTCATAACTCAGGCAACAACAGATGTTGGCAAGGATGCGGAGAAAGAGGGATGCTGTTGCATTGCTGGTGGGAATGAAAACTGATGCAGCCACTTTGGAAAACAGTATGAGGGGTCCTCAAAAAATTAAAACTAGAACTACCCTATGCAATTGCACTACTAGGTATTTATCCAAAGGATACAGGTGTGCTGTTTTAAAGGCACACATGCACCCCCATGTTTATAGCAGCACTATCAACAATAGCCAAAGTATAGAAAGAGCCCAAATGCCCATCGATGAATGGATGGATAAAGAAGATGTGGTGTGTGTGGTGTGTGTGTGTATATATATATATATATATATATATATATATATATATATATATATACATTAGAGTATTACTCAGCAATGAAAAAGAATGAAATCTTGCCACTTGCAACTACATGGATGGAACTAGAGGGTATTATGCTAAGTGAAATTAATCAGAGAAAGACAAATATCATATAACTTCACTCATATGAGGACTTTAAGATACAAAACAGATGAACATAAGGGAAGGGAAGCAAAAATATAAAAACAGGGAGGGGGACAAAACATAAGAGACTCTTAAATATGGAGAACAAACAGAGGGTTACTGGAGGGGGTGTGGGAGGGGGGATGGGCTAAATGGGTAAGGGCACTAAGGAATCTACTCCTGAAATCATTGCTGCACTATATGATAACTAACTTGAATATAAATTAAAACAAATAAATTTTAAAAATAAATTTAAAAAAATAATGCACAACATTTATCCAGGAGGTACTGTGTGCCAGTACTGTGCCAGGTGTTTGCTATGTATTATCTTTCTTGATCCCCACAGCATCTGTCAGAGGATGGCAACTGAGGCACAGAGAGATTATTAAACTCCAGCCATCTGGCTCTAGAGCCCACATTCTTAACTCCCCTTGTAATGCCCAGGTCTATCACTCAAACAAATAAAGCTAATGGTGAGGCTTTGGCACAGGACTCAAGCCTTCACCCTTGAAGCCACCAACCCCACTTATAGGTCCAAATCCATCCCAGCTACTGGCCCTTCTGTGACCTCAGAACCTCTGTCCACTTCCTGGTTTCTTGCTAATCACTGGTGCCCAGTCATGACTCTTTTCTCTGGATCCCTGGTCAGTACATCAGGTTCCCTGATCTGAGGCCAACTCCCTAAATGTCCTGAAATCTGGAGCCCCTTTTCCCTCTGAATCCCAGTCCCCAGTTCCCTCTTATTAGATCCATGGGCACTACACTATGCCTACTTCACTGCACTTCTTCCTATTCTGGTTTCCTGTCATCCCCAAGTTGCTTAAGCGCCTCTGTGTCCCTGACTGGTCTCTGGGGCCTAAGCCATCTTCATTGTAGCCTCAACCATTGCCCGCCAAAGCCCAAACTGGGAGCGGGGCAGGAGGAGGGACACACTTGTGAAGGCAGGAGGGGCAACTGTGTGAGAGGCCAGTCAAGTGGAGAGATTTCAGAATATGGCAGGGCTGGGGCTAGAGCCTAGAAGGAGAGGAGTGTATGACCCACCCCTCCCCAAATACTCCATTCCAATACTAGTTGAGGACTGAAATCCCTTTTAAAAGGGGTTTGCAAAGAAGCCAACTGAGAATCTGGTGAGCCCGGGACGGAGAAACACGTGCTTAATTTTACACTAGAGCACCTCCCTTCTCCAGTGTTCACTTTGGTTGGGGAGGAACCCAGCACCTGAAAGGAAAAGGGAGAGGGCCTTGTAGGTGACAAAATGGAGCCAAAAGGGGGAGCCCAAGAGTACTCACAGGCATAGATACAGCAGGTTGGGCACACACTACAACTTGAGCCAGGTCCAGCCTTGCCTAGACACAGCACTCTTATCACACCGTGGATGTGGTTTCTGGCTTCATTTTAGCACATGGCCCAGGCAGAAAACTCAACATTACCTGCTATTTATCAGGTACTGCCCTACAAAACCCCTGAATCTGTTACAGTCCCTGTGATGCAGAGGCCAAATGAAGAGTTCATATTTTAGGCAACTCTTCTCCCTTTTCCCTACTCCAGAGTTTAGGGACAGCTGTTGAGCAGATGGTGGAGGAGATTAGCAGCTAGCCCAGGGCTCCTCAAGCTAAATGTAATGTGCAATTTATCACCTAGGGGCCTTGTTAAAATGCAAATTCTGATTCAATAGGTTTGGGGTGGGGCCCAGAGCTGGCATTTCTAACAAGCTCGCAGGTAATCCTGAAGCTGACAGTTGCGGGTGGGGGGGGGGGGACACTCTTATTGTTTTTTTAATTTTTTTAAGTTTATTTATTTACTTACTTACTTACTTATTTTGAGAGAGAGAGAGAGAGAGAGAGAGAGAGAGAGAGAGAGAGAGAGAGGGCGTGAGCAAGTGCATGAGTTAGGCAGAGAGAGATGGAAAGAGAATTCCAAGCAGGGTCCATGCTATCTGTGGGGCTGGAACTCACCTGAGCCCGAGATCAAGAGTCAGAAGCTTAACCGACCAAGCCACCCAGGAGGCCAGGGTAGGGGTGGGGAGACACAATTTAGATAGCAAGACTATTCCTGCCTTCCTGCATTCTATTCCACTGCTCTGCCTCTTCATAACCTGTGAAGTACTGAGCAAATATGAAAGAATCTTGTGTTTTTATTTGATAAATCTGTCAACCCTAAATAGAATGGATGAATGAACAAACAAACTTCTTGCAGGAGGAAGATGAGGTGGTGGCAACCCATTATAATAGCAACCAGTAAAATTACACAGGTCAGGAGGGAGAGTTATATTTTCCTCAAGTTTCCTACAGCTGTTTATTCATCATCAGACATACATAAATCTTGTGACCTTTTACCACCAAAGAAAAATTGCTTCAGGTTGAGCTAGAAGTTAGGT
The DNA here is from genome assembly GCF_018350155.1 of Leopardus geoffroyi. Classification (NCBI taxonomy): domain Eukaryota; kingdom Metazoa; phylum Chordata; class Mammalia; order Carnivora; family Felidae; genus Leopardus; species Leopardus geoffroyi. Next base: position 99,943,294 of record NC_059343.1, on the reverse strand, counting down.
ATTACTATAGACATTAATACATCTTCACAGCTCAGCTCAATTACCACATTGCTGAATGTGTTGCTTTACAGTATGGTAGACTAGTAAAGCTATTTCTTCTTTTTACAGGGTAGGGAGCTAAGGCTGGCCAGTGAGGTGATTTGACCTGCACAAAGTCATGTGGCTAGTTTACAGCAATACTGGACTAGAACCAGCAATGAGCCTAGTGTTCCTTGCACTATAGGAATTTGTTAATGGGGCTCCTGGGTGGCTCCATTCAGGTCATGATCTCACGGTTCATGGGTTGGAGCCCTGTGTCAGGCTCTGTGCTTACATCTCAGAGCCTGCAACCTGCTTCGGAATCTGTGTCTCCCTCTCTCTCTGCCCCTCCCCCGCTTGTGCTTGCTCTTTCTTTCTCTCTCTCTCTCAAAAAATAAATATTAAAAAAATTGCGTCTGAACTGGGGAAAGATTTTAAGGGTCACAAGTAGTCCCCATTCCCTGCTGTGAGGAGCTTGTTGGGGGTTCCCTAAGTGGAAATTAAACATTGTTTGGGACCGGAGAAGAAATCTTCCAGGTTCGGTCACTCAAACAGACATCTTTTTGAGCACAGATTACCCATTTGTTTATTCAACGAACATTTGTTAAGCCCTGTACTATGTGGGGACAGAGATAATAAACCACAGTCCCTGTCCTTAGAGAGTTAAGATCCAGTAAGGAGAGATGGACATGTAAACAAATAAGTGTAATAAACTCCTGTAGGTACAGAGGAGGCACAAGAGAAAGGATGAAAAGCTTCAGACAGGAGATCATCAGCTAAAAAGGAAAGCAGGCCAGGCTAAGCACTAAATACAGGGCAGAAACAAGTGTAGTATGGTCAGGGTCTAGTGGAAAGAGGGAAGGAGGGATCTCTGTGGGCCACAGAGGTCATAGAAGATTTTTTGGAGAATTAAGTCTAGAGCTGAAGCCTTGAAGCACAAGTAAGGATTTTATAACCAGAGACGATGTTTCAGATGGAAAACAGCCTGAGCAAAGGTACATTCATAAAAGAAAATATGTTGTGTATTTGGGGATAGCCCTTTGCAAAGAAATTTTAAACTTTTAAAAAACACCCTTCACCTTTTTTCTCCAAAATAGTTTCCTGTTACCTTTCTTGGTCAGCAAGTCACACTTGGATTGGTCCTTCACTCTCCAAATTCACTCTTCAGTCTCACTGTACTTCTGGTAGCCTGCAAGGCCACCATGTACAGTTGTGCATGTTGTTTACTGCACAAAGATACCCAGTCATGAAGTCAAATACAAAATCCAAATGTGAAATCCAAAATGCATTGCACTCACCCAGCCACGCTTTCTTTTTCTAGTTTAATATATTGTGTGTTGCCTCAACCATGTGCCCAGAAAAAGGGGCACTTTTTCTAGTTTACTCAAAGGTGCCCTAGCAGTGGCTAAGGCACTAGATCAGCTGTAAATCAGACTGTAAAGTGAAGGGGATTTTGCTCTGATTTCTCCTAGCCCCAAATCTTTATAGCTGAAGCCACAACCTGCAGACCCAGCTCCACAGCAGTTCTTACACCAATCATGACTGAAGTAAGGCAAGATTCCCAGTCACCCTCAGGGAGCTTGGAGCTGTTAGTCTCCTGGATCTAACAAGAGATGGCTCAGGGATGACCTGGCCTGATGTGGCCCCCTTGGTTTTATTTCCTTCTAATCTTAAACAGGGTGACTCTGAGTCACTAGTTCCCATAAGTCAGTCATTCTTTTCCCCGACATTTCTGCATGACTCACAACCCAGCTTATCCCTTGTTTCCTGTCTCCCCTACCTGGCAGCACTATCAGATTCAGCATTAAAAATCAGGTGCGCATTCACCTGCCATACTCACCTACCACAGTGGGTACTCTTGTGCCAAGGCCTGATTCCCTTTTCCCTCCCGCCTGCCCTGTGCCACTGAGAGCCACTCTTCCAACAACCTACCAACCAGAGCTTTCAGACCTCCAGGATTTCCCTTCATCAGAGTTAAAGGCCTGAGCTGCTAATATAAAGACCCAACAATACAGTGGGTCAAGAACAATGAAGTTTCTCTCCATGGGACAGTCCAGGGTGTAGAGGTGGGCTGTTTGGCTCCATTCAGTCATTAGTGGACTTGGTGCATTGCATCTCATCATGTCTCTCCACTCTCCTCTGGGGTGACAGTTTCATCTACCCAACTGAAACTGTGTTTCAGAAACATCCATATTTTCTCTTTTTTCCTTTTTTAAAGTTTATTTATTCATTTTGAGAGAGACGGAGAGAGTGCGAGCAGGGGAGGGAGCAGAGAGAGAGAGGGAAAGAGAGAGAGAGAATCCCAAGCAGGCTCCACAGGGTCAGCCCAGAGCCCAATGTGAGGCTTGAACTCAGGAACCATGAGATCATGACCTGAGCCGAAATCAGGAGTCGGATGCTTAACCAGCTGAGCCACCCAGGCACCCTATCTTTTTTGAGAGAGAGAGAGAGAGAGAGAGAGAGAGAGAGAGAGAACCAAGCAAGGGGGAGGGACAGAGGGAGAGAGAGACAGAGAGACAGCACCCCAAGGAAGCTCCACAGTCAGCACAGAGCCCGACATAAAGCTCCATCTCACAACCATGGGATCGTGACCTGAGCCGAAATCATGATTCAGGTGCTTAACCAACTGAGCCACCCAGGTGCCCCAGGAACATCCATATTCTTGCTCACAGAAAGAGGAAGAAAGCATAGAGGAGCGCATGTGCAAAGTTTAAAGGGCTGAGCATAGAATGAGCCCACATCACTTCTACTCACATACCACTGCTCACAAAGCCACACTTGACCACAAAGGAGGCTGGGAAATGTAGTTCCCAGCAGGACAGCCTTATCCCAGCTACAATTCTATTATTATGGAAGATACCATACTTCTTTCCTATGAGGAAAAGGCATATGTTCCATCACAATTTCCTACCCAGAATGGACACTTGACCATCAAATACAATCAAGTTCAACAAACCTAAATAGAATCAAAACTTAAGGTATGAATGAATGTGTTCAATGTGTATCATATACCTTTCCTGTAGGCATTGTTTCTCAAAGTGTGATGCATGGCCTCTGGGTAGTCGAGGGCCACCGACTGTCCCCTAGAAACCTAGCAAGTGGCAGAGGAAAAAGCAATGAGATCATTTCTTCATATGCCTTCCACCTATTTTAAGTGGGCTAATTATTATTTTTCACAACAATCACATTACCTTCTTATCAACCCTCATGTTCTTAAAGGTTGGGAATGAACAAGAACTGTATTTGTCTTTGTCAGCACTCACTTATCAGGGTACAATTCATCTGTTAACATATATTTGTGCCTTTCGCATGTTATTGCTTATGCTTGTTAAATTTGCATTTTGTGTTATGACTACTGTGTACCATTATACCCCTCAACCAAGTCAACCACTCAAAAATGGTTCACTGAATATTAAAGTAGTAATAAAAATAGCAAATGAAATGCTACAACTCAGTAAACACCATGAACATAAATAGCGAACAGGACTCCAGTATAAATACAAATGTGAATCTGTATGTGCTGGGACAAATAAATCTGTGCATGTGACAAGATCACACAAGCTAGCCAAAATTGCAAATATGAAGCAAGAAGATAAATATCTGAAAATCTGACTTTATTAGACCTGCCATCCATTTACCATGCGTCTCCAGCATGCTATCTGGAATAAAACATTGAAAATTGTAGTATGAAGTCATCAAAGCTTTTACATAATCATTCAACAAAGTACAGCGAACCCTGTGGTGACCCAATTGAATTTGTCATGAGCAAGCATGAAGTAATTCTTTGCCATATGAAATTGATGAATACTGTGAGAAAATATACTAGAGCTATAGGGGTATCCTTCAAAGTTGTTAGACCTCTTGGCAAAACGAATACAAGTCATTTTATTGCCAAGAAGCTTGTAAATCCAGGAACAACAGTAATGACAAACAACCTAGAAAAAGCAGAATGAGCTATTGGCAGAATTCCTGTAACAAACAACATCATTGGTCATCTGTAATATCTACGGCACACCATGTAGAAGGGCAATTACTAACACATGTGGAAACGAGTGGATATTTTACTTTAGAGTCAGACAAAACCACTGACACACAGAGTCTTGGCATAAGAGTGCTATATAGATATATGAAATGTTCCATGACTTTTTTGAATTTGTGACCCTGAAGTCCCATGCCATAAGAGGAAAGAGGGTTTTTTTTTTTTATTTCTATTTTTTAAATTTTATTTATTTATTTTGAGAGAGACAGAGACAGCACAAGTGCAGGAGGGGCAGAGAGAAAGGGAGACAGAGAATCCCAAGCAGGCTCCATGCTGCCAGCACAGAGACGGCCATGAGGCTCGAACCCACGAGGCCATTAAATCATGACCTGAGCTGAAACCAAGTCGGACACTCAACCAACTGAACCACCCAGACGCCCTGGAAAGGGTTTTTTTTGATTGAACTTGTAATTTTGAGATAATTGTAGAGTTACATGTAGTTGTAAGAAATAATAAAGACAGAAACCATGCACCATTTGCCCACTTTCCCCCATTTTAGTATCTTGCAAAACTACAGCACAATTTCACAATCAGGATATCAACACTGATACAGTCAAGATGCAGAACATTCCCATCATCACAAGAATCCCCCATGTTGTCTTTCTATAGCCACATCCACTACCCCATTTCCACCCCTTAATCCTGGCCCCCACTAATCTGTTCTCCATTTCCATAATTTTGTCATTTCCAGAATGCTATATGTTTGGAATGATACACTGGTTTTTTTTTCACTCAGAGTAATTCTTTATAGATTTACCTAAGATGTTGTATCAATAATGTATCCCTTTATATTGCTGAGTAGTATTCCATGATATGTATGCACCACAATTTATTTAACCATTCACCTGATGAAGGACATTTGGGTTGTTATCAGCTTGGGGCTATCACGAATAAAACTTCTGGGAATACATGTGTAGAAGTTTTTGTGTAACCATAAGTTTTCATTTCTCTGGGAGAAATGCCCATGACTGCAGTTGCTGGGTTGTACAGTGGTTGTGTGTTTAGTTTCATAAGAAACTGCCCAACTCTGTGGAGGTTCCCCCCAAAATTAAAAATAGAACTGCCGTACAATCCAGCAATTCCACTTCTGGGCACTTATCTGAAGAAAATTAAAACACTAATTTGAAAATAAAAACACTAATTTATGCACCCTTATGTTTATTGCAGCATTATTTACAATAGCCAAGATATGGAAGCAATCTAAGTGCCCATCAACAGATGAATGGATAAGTAAAATGCGGTGTACACACACACACACACACACACACACACACACACACACACACACACATGAATATTACATGGCCATAAAAAAGAATGAGATGTTTGCCACTTGCAACAACATAGATGGATGGACCTAGAGGGTATTACGCCAAGTGAAATAAGCCAGACAGAGAAAGACAAATACTGTATGATTCCACTTACATGTAGGATCTAAAAAAAACCAAACAAATGTACAAACAGAAACAGACTGATAGAACAAACTAGTGGTTGTTCAGGGGGAGGGGGTGAGGGGATGGGCAAAACAGGTGAAGGGAACTAAGAGCTACAAACTTCCAGTCATAAAATAAGCAAGTCACAGGGATGTATAGTACAGCATAGGGAATATAGTCAGTAATACTGTAATAACCTCATATGGTGACAGAGAGTAACTACACTTACCGTGGTGAGCATTTCATGATGTCTGTAAATGTCAAATCATTATGTCCTACACCTGAAACCAATATAATACTGTAGGACAATTATATGTCAATTTTTAAAAAGTCCTATTATTTTCCAGAATGGCTATACTATTCTATATTTTCACAGCAAGGTAAGAGTAATCCAGTTTCTCCCCATAAGAGAAAAGGTTTTTAATTTAGTTAACGTGTTTTTTGTGGGTGTGTGAATCACGAAGCAGATTGGAAAGGGGGCATTGGGATCAATTCTGAGGAGAATTACTCATGAGCACAGGCCCGAAATATGTCATGATGCAAAAATAATAGAGGTTGCATCGAAATGCCAAGCCACTTGCTGCCTGAGTCACTGATGACAGGGGTCAGTAATGTCTGCTGACCGCAATTCAGAATTGAAGAAAACTAAAAATTGTACATATAATCAAATTGAAGCCCCTAAAGTGTATGTCTTCACAGCATGCTGTACAAAGAAGCAAGGGGCAAATGCCAAACTCCACTTTTCTGCTCTAAGCACACCAGCTGTTGAGAGAAACTGCTTTCCCACAAGTTACTAAAAACAAGACACGGAAAACAAAGACTTTACGACAATGATAATGACACTAAAGATCATTTCTCAGATTTTACATGCATTGCTCAAGAGGTGTGTCTTAGCCATATGTTCAGAATGGTGAAGAGGCTACAAGTAATTACTTTGGTGGGAAAATATCACTATATTTAATGTTAAAATAATCAGAGTTTCTTTAAAAAGACCAAACTCTGGTGCAGTTTTATCACTAAGAGTCTGATTCTTCCCCCAACACATGGAGATTTCTTCACTTCTCACAAAAAGAAATGGACTACGTATTATTGGCTATGTTTAAACATCACATCTAAGTCTCTCAGTAGCACATGCCCCCATGCTTTCTAGAACTGAATGCAATCAAAGAAGTGATTAGGAATCCACATGCATCTACTTCCCGAGTTGAACTACTCAACCTTCCAGCCTTTGTGATTTTCTCAAGGACTTTAGCACGTGATAGAATGCTTCAAAGAGTTATCAGGGAGCTGTCATTGCAATTTGCTCCAAACACCCAAAATTATACAATAAAGCCGCTAAATACTTGAGGCAGTTCCCAGTGGCCTATGATTCTGAGTTAGGACTTTCAACTTTTTGTTATGAAATTTTTCAAACATATACAAAAGTAGACTGGACACCATAATGAACCCCCATGTACCCACTACACAGATTCAATAGTGTAACAAATGCCCGCTGCTCATGCCCTACATCACAGCCCATCAGTTTGCCTCCGATTTCAGCCAGAGCTGTAATGGACAGTTCTATGCAAGCTCAAACAACATCCTACCTTAAGATCAAGCTTCTCTCTCTCTGTTTCTACCTCAGGGCCTTCTCCAAAGGAAAGGAAAGCACAGAAAAACACAGCCTGGAAGTGTGGGAGTGTTAATACCTTTGGGGATAGCCTTCAACCAGTGGAAGAGAGGAACCAATGGATCAGAGACTCTCACCCATCACAGGAACAGTTCTGGGAGATCTTCTATATCCTCCTCGGGAAGTCTGATGAGAATCAAGCCCTTGTTGCCCAATGCAGCAACATCACACCGTACCGTTGCATTGACTTCTCCTCCTTTTCTACCACCCCTGCTTCCTGAGACAACACCCCAAACATATCTAACCCAAGTCCTTGCTTCAGAGGCTACTTTGGGGAGATCTAAGACAAATAGTTATCAAATACTGCCATTCTTTCTCAGCTATCCCAGATTATTTTATGCATGTATGTATGTATGTAAGTTCTATGCCCAATGTGGGGCTTTAACTCACAACCCTGAGATCAAGAGCCGCATGTCTACCAAATGAACCAGCCAGGCTCCCCTATCCCAGAGTATTTTAAAGTATTTTAAAGTTTGGATATTTTTTAAAAGTTGCTAGAAATAGGAAGGAAAGAAGGCAACTCAAAATGGAAGTTGACCTGTGATTCAGCTGTGCATCACCAAGGTAGACTTATATATATTGGTGAAATATTGTCCCTAAATACCACCATCCTTCTCCCTTAAATGAAGATATTATTAAATAGATTATTTTAACTATTTTAATATAATGGTGATAAAAATGTGGTAGAGCTTCTTTTCAATTTACCTCAATGGGGGTCTATGTGTGGGCAAGGTGCCCATTATGTGGCTCTTAAAAATCAACTATGAAAAACACTGACCATCCAAAAACCCCTTCACAGGAGTCTGCAAACCCCATAAAAATGTGTAGTGGTGTGTGAATACACATGTGCATTTTTGGGGGGGAAAGGTCAGTAGCTTTCACCAGATTCTAAAGCAAGTCTTTAACCAAAAAAGGGTTAAGAATCACTGATGAAGAAATATCAGGCACGATGAACCTGAGTAGGGATGATTATATTGTGCAGCAGGAGCCCTTCTGGAACTCTTTAAATCATTCTACGTGGCTGATCATCATCTTCGCCAAATTGCACAGCTAACCTCATTATGTGAATCTAACTAGAATTGATATGATTATAATGAAAGGATTTTCCCTCCTCAAGGTCTAGTTTATAAAGAAGGGATTTTTTCCCCTCAAGGCCTCCTTTATAATAAAAAGGTTTTTTCCTCCTCAAGGCCTGGTTTTTGACATCTGGATTAGATTATCTGGTCCCAATTTTCTCCTCAAAGCTATCTCTTCTAGCCTCAAAGAACTTTTGGGATTTTGCCAATCAACAGGAAAAGGATTTAGATTACAGTATGTGCTCTTTCCAGACTAGCCCTAGTTCTCCCAGATAGCGCTCTACCCATGAACTGGTACACTTCCAGGAATTTGAAAGATTTCAGGGCCAGCTGTCAAGGAAGCAATTCCTTCCACCTGCATCTTGTCCAGCCCCTAAATTACTAACTCAGAAAGGAAGTTGGAAAGTTAAAGAGGCACACTTTCTCTAAAGAGCCTTAATTAGGTTTGGCATTTAGGTTTGGGTTTTTTTTTTCTTTTCCTATTAACAAAGAACTATTTGTACCTCATAAACACAAGCAGAGGAAGAAAATTACATCTTAAAATCATTTCCACTTTAAAAACCAAGACAAAAATGGTACAGGTGGCTTCTTAAAAGGAGGAGGGAAAAAACCCCTCCACATAAGCCCTTTTCTTGAATAGGCCTCTAACTAGCCCATGGTGCAGCTGCAGGGATGGATTTAATGTTCCTGTGATTTATTACTCTAAAGAGGATATTCTCAGCCATCATCTGCAGAAGAGGGCCTAGCAGGATGTAGAATAAGGAGACTAAGAACACATTGGAATGGCCTAAATTTTCCATGTGATTTCCATTTTCTTTCTGATTTTACTCGGAAAGTCTTTTTTTTTCTCTCAGATTTTTAGCCAATATCACAAAAGCACCCTGCCCGCCCCTAGGGCAGCTTGCAACAGGCCTGAGCAAGGAAGAGACCATTAGAAAGGGGAGGAGCCCAAAACGTCCTCCATATTGAAAGGTGAAGCTTTCTAAAGCCACCTCTTGCCACAGAATGTCCTCCCAGACTTGAAGATTTACGACTGTTACGGTGTATCTCCCAACCTGACCAACGCACCATTGTTAGGTAGTAAAGAGCAGCTAACACTGAGTGCCAACTATGCAACAGGGAATATTCTGGTCCGTTGACAGGGGTTATTTCTTTTAATCCTCAATTTATCATCCCCATTTTACAGATGAGGAAACTTCAGCTGACAGAAATCAAGTCATTTTACCTAAGGTCACAGGGCCTGTGAAAGGGATGTCAGGATTTGATCCCTGGTTTGTATGATTCCAATAGCTGTGCTCTTAACTATTACATAGTGTTCACCCCCTCCTTTCTTTCCAGGGCCCCTCCCTGACCACCCTGGCTACCCAGGAACTCCAGCTATAGTAGCCATCTGGCCTGCCCTCAGGAATAATGCCCCATGTGTGCAATTTCCCATTTTACCCAAACATATCTAATTCCAAGGAACTCTGGGTTTCCCATCAAATCTCCCCAAGAAATTATGGCACGTTTTTATATTATGAAAATCACTTCAGATTCTCTTGATGCTATTTTTAAACTTTTTCTCGTGTATACCCATATATACACACATCCTCTTATGCCACTGGCTCACATATATTGAGCACTTACTATGTGCCAGACATCATGATAATTACTTCACACCCATTTTCTCATTTGATTCTCCACAGTAACCTCATGCAGTAGCTACTATCATTATTCCTGTTTTACATATGAGAAAACTGAGGCTTAGAAAAGTCCCATCACTTATTCAAGCAATTGGAGGAGACAGGATTTGAATTCTTTTGTGTTTGATTGACAGCCCAAACCCCTAAACCACTACACTTTAATTCTACACTTCTTAATGGCAACAAATCATGTTGAGAATATATATATATACATATATATATATATATATATATATATATATATATATATATACACACATACACACACACAGTGATATAATGTGGTGATAATGGTGCTTTACTTCTATGGTGTTAACGTCCATATATAACCCCAGTATAATCATGAGAAAAACAGCACACAGATGTCTAGAGGAATTCTAGACAATACCTGACCCATATTCCCCCAAACTGTCAAGGTCATCAACAACAAGGAAATAACACAGGTAACATCTGTGCAAATGGCAGAGTAGGGAACTCCAAAATCCCCTCTCTCCACAAAAGCAATGAATAAACTGACAAAAACCATCAGAATTCACTTTTTCAGGGGGCACCTAGCTTGCTCAGTCAGTGGAGCATGCAATTCGTGATCTTGGGCTTATGGCATCAAGCCCCATGTTGGGTGTAGACATTACTTAAAAATAATTTTTTTTTAAAAAATTCACTTCTCAGAACTCTGGATACTAATCAAAAGTTTGCAGAAACAGAGGTATGCTCAATAAAGAAAAAGCCATTGGATTGTGGTAAGAGGGCTCTGTGGCATTTTAACTTACTCTGGACCCAATCCCTGCTCCCAGCTCAGCAGCAACCTTGAAGGTAACAGCCCACACTCCTAGTACAAATACTCAATACCCAACACTAGGGAGAGCAGAACAGACCTATTCTCAAAGAATGGTGTCTCTTTTGACTTGCCTGATGACCCCCTGTCCTGGAAAGCTTGCCTTTATTTAGCCTAACTCAAAACTCTCCAGGGGCTGAGACTGAGACTACCCAGGGGGTGATTCTCAAAAACATTTGAACAGGGGTATCGGGTGGCTCAGTCAGTTAAGCTAAGCATCCAACTTTGGCTCAGGTCATGACCTTGTGGTCTGTGAGTTCGAGCCCCGAGTAGGGCTCTGTGCTGACAGCTCAGTGCCTAGAGCCTGCTTCGGATTCTGGTCTCCCTCTCTATCTGCCCCTCCCCTGCTTGTGCTCTCTTTCTCAAAAACAAATCAATATTTTTCAAAAAAAAACATTTGAACAATCAAATTAGTTGCTACCATCAAGAGATAACAGTTGGGGCCAACAATAGACTAACCAAAAATCTTGGGAGGAAAGGCTGGGCCATGAGATTCGTTGAAGAGTAAGGGTTTTGAAAAGATTCCACACACTCCTGGGAATCTAGAAGGCCACACTCATGCTCAGAACAGGGTGCACGCTCAGAAAGATAGCTGAGAAGACCCTAAGCTCTATGTCTGGCTGACAATTTATACTTTTTCTTATACAATTTAAAGAAAATTAAATATGGGTTGTTTACAATGTAGAAAAATGTAGGAATGTATCTTCGGATAACATTCAGTACACATTTTGGCCACTTACATCCCCTATTCTCGGGATGGTACTCAGGTTCACAACTTTGCACTCTTAGCTTCCATCATGGTGTGTAGGACTAGAAGACAAAAAACAAAATTGTGTTCTAGAACGAGTTCTAGACTCACTTGTTCCTTTTATATAGCAACCTGTTCCAGCTTAGTGGATAGAATATCTTACCACTCTAAGAATGTTATGTTCTCTTTGAAGGTTTCTTTCTTTTTTTAATGATTATTTATTTATTTTTGAGAGAGAGAGAGAGAGAGAGAGAGAGAGAGCGCGCACCTGCAAGCAGAGGAGGGGCAGAGAGGGAGGGAGAGAGAGAATCCCAAGCAGGGTCCATGCTGTCAGCACAGAGCCTGACGCAGGGCTCAAACTCACTGTGAGATCATGACCTGAGCTGAAATCAAGGTCCAGATGCTCAACAGACTGAGCCATCCAGGTGCCCCTCTTATTCTTTTTATTCATTTCTCTTGTGCTCTTTTTGTCTCTTTCATTTTGTTTTTGTGGGTTTTTTTAATGTTTGTTTATTTTTAGGAGAGAGTGTGAGCAGGGGAGGGGCAGAGAGAAGGGAGATACAAAATCTCAAGCAGGCCCCAGGCTCTGAGCTGTCAACACAGACTGAGCCACCCAGAAGGCCCTGTCTCTTTCATTTTGGATGCATTTTTCAAATGACTAGCCATCCTCAGTTGCTCACTTAATCTTAAATTAAAGTGTTGAATCACTATATTCTACACCTGAAACTAATATTACACTGTATGTTAACTAACTGCAATTTAAATAAAAACTTAAAAAACGAAACTGAACTACTAAATGCTGAATGGAATCTCTGTGTGTGGGCAGAGTTTACCAAATAGTGGGCTGCATGTTAGAACAAGTATGTGGCCTTTTGGCATTTTTTGGTAGGTTCGCTTAAACGTTAACATCACTGAGCTGTTCAATTTCTCCAGAGAAAGTTTCTTTAATCAACTGCTCATGGGGGAACTGGGTAAGCCTCATTGCTTGCATTCTGGTGTTGGGAGGTGTTTTTATTTTATTTTTTTTATAATTTTTTAACATTTATTTATTATTGAGAGACAGAGAGACACAGAGTGTGAGCAGGGGAGGGGGCAGAGAGAGAGGGGGAGACACAGAATCCGAAGCAGGCTCCAGGCTCTGAACTGTCAGCACAGAGCCCGACACGGGGCTCGAACCCACAAACTGCAAGATCATGACCTGAGCTGAAGTCGGTCGCCCAACCAACTGAGCCACCCAGGCACCCCAGGAGGTGTTTTTAAAACAACAGTTCTCTGCCACCAAGGGCATGGCCTCACTACAGAACCTTCAAGAACTGCACTGTGACTTTCTTAAGGGTTTGCCAGAGACTTAATCTAGCACCATTGGATCTGAGACATCATATCATCCAGGAGTTACATCAGCTCGTCATGTGGGCTAGACCTACTGCAGAGCCCTCTCTTGCCCTGGCAAGAGGGCAGAGCCCTCACTTGAAACTGGCAGCTTCTAGGTTAGCCAATAAATGGATCAGAGCAGTGTTCCCATGTGTTGTATCCAAAATCCCACAAGATCCACCAGTGCTGTGCCGCTTTCTTAGTGGTAGGGAGTGCAAAGTAGTCTTTTGTCCTTTACCTTAGAGAGGATGTTCTGCCCCAGACCCCCAAATCTATAGAAATTCACGATGAAAATATATTCTTCAATAAAGCGGACTAGTGTGATATTCTGCAGAGTGTGAAGATGTTTAAGTTTCCTACATACATTATTATAGAAAGCATGAGAATTAAACTAGCCCCAAGGTAAGACAGTGAGCGTGTCCTTGCCGTATAAGGGTAAACTGTTTAGTTTTTTATTAACATATAATTTACATACAAAAGATATAAAGACCTTAGTTTTGACAGTTGTACCTACCTATGTAACCACCACTTAAAACATTTCCATCACCCCAGAAGGTTCCCTCCTTTACTTTCCAGCTAATCCCCTGATGCCCAACCACAGGCAACCACTTTCTGATTTCCTGCTCCACAGACTTGTATTATATGTTCTAGAAAGTCATTTAAAGTTTATTTATTTACTTTGAGAGAAAGTACATACGTGGGAGAGGGACAGAGAGAGGGAGAGAGAGAATCCCAAGAGGCTCCATCCACACTGTCAGTGCACAGCTGGATGCTGGACTTGATCCCATGAACCACGAGATCGTGACCTGGGCCAAAATCAAGAGTTGGATGCTTAACCGACTGAGCCCCCCAGGCGCCCCTGGAAGTCATTTCAATGGAATCATGTGGTATGTATTTTTGTGTGTATCTGGCTTCTTGCATGCAAATAATGTTTCTGAGGTTGTGAACTGCTTTTGATTCTCTCTATTAATGAACATAAAAAGTTTCCAGGACAGGGTGTATACTTCTCTATACAAGCTGTGCTGAGACAGGATTCCGGTTAGTGACCTGGAGGGAATGAGGACGGTGGGGGTACATCTTGGAAAAAAAATGTCATCTCACAAGGCGACTGCTTCAGGTGAAATCATGACACGGTCTCCATGAAAAGGGAAGTTATTCTCCTCTGGCAAGGGGAAAAGGGATGCTTCTGCCACCAAGAGAAATCCAGGAGGAAACTGAAAGGCTCATAATACTTGGATTCATCCACCTAAATAACCATCTCAGATCTCCACGTTCAAATCATTCCCTGCCAGATTTTTAAAAACCAGACCTTACAAAGTTATATATTTTGTCTTTTTTTTTTTTGCATCTCTGTCACCCTTATTATCAGAGCCTGAGCCTGATTTTTAGCTCAGTCTGTCCTGCATCTGCAGGACATAAGAATCTCCATTAAGTTTGCCAGACAGGCAGAGCTTCTGCTGCAGTCAAAAGCAGTCATTGTACTCCAAGATCCTTATAAATAACATTGTTTGTATATCGATTAAGTGCCAGAGCCACTTTACCTCCCATACCTTGCCCTGCACCTCCACATTGTACCAATAAAACACTACATACCACAGGTGAAAGCTCAAGTAATTGCAATGTCACTTCATGCCAGGGGTTATTTCCATACACTTAACACCATATACAGGGTCCCTATTGCTTTTAGATGGGTAAACAATCCAACTCCAAAACCCCATCCTGATAGTCTGCTTTCTGGAACCACTTCTAATACCAAATGTGTTAGCCAGGTTTTTCTAAAACTGAGCCAGAGTCAGGAATTCACGTACTAACCATTTGGGAGTCGTGCAAGCCTAAGGCAACAAGGAGGAAGGGAAAAGGTAAGTAATGCACAGAAAGATGTAAAACAGTGTGAGGGGCTGCATGACCACACTGGACACTGCTTCACAAAACTGCAGGTCACTTGCCAGGTACGTTTGCTGGCTGAACAAATGCTAAAATGGCTGAAAAGAAAATGCGCATGCACGTTTCAGTATTGTACACGAAGGGAGAAAGTAGCACACATTTAGCTGCTGGGATCCTTCATGCCTCCTCATTTCCACTAGTCAAGTTTCATCCGACAAGGTACTCACTCCCCTTCACTCCCAAGTTTCGTCATTTGGTCCCGACCCCATACCCATGGTATGGCATTTTACCCAAGTGTGGGAGTGGAGTGAGAACTTGGCACCCATAAGCCCAGTGTTTAGGGCATGAGAGTCATGCAAGAGCAGAACCTCGATTTAGACTACCATGTGGCTCATGGCAGCAGCACAATGTGGAAAGTGGGCAGAACCTTAGAAAAGAATCTGAGATTATGTATACAATGGAATACTACTTGGCAATGAGAAAGAATGAAATATGGCCTTAGGTAGCAACATGGATGGAACTGGAGAGTGTTATGCTAAGTGAAATAAGTCATACAGAGAAAGACAGATACCATATGTTTTCACTCTTATGTGGATCCTGAGAAACTTGACAGAAGACCATGGGGGAGGGGAAGGAAAAAAAAAGCTAGAGATGTTGGGAGCCAAACCATAAGAGACTGAGAATAAACTGAGAATAAACTGAGGGGTGATGGGGGGTGGGAGGGAGGGGAAAGTGGGTGCTGGGCATGGAGGAGGGCACCTGTTGGGATGAGCACTGCGTGTTGTATGGAAAACAAGTTGACAATAAATTTAATATTAAAAAAAATAAGAAGAATAAATAAATAAATAAATAAATAAAAGTTGCCTACCAGAAAAAAAAAAAAAGAAAAAGAATCTGAGAAGGCACACAAGTCTGTGTCCAATACAGGTTACTTGAAGTAAGACAAAAGGATAATTTGGCCTAGAGTAGTAACAGTGGGGATGGAGAAAAGTGAACAGATTTAGGATACATTCTGAAGATAGAACCAATAGAATTTTCTTTTTTTTTTTTTGTTTTGTTTTTGTTTTTTGTTTATTTATTTTTGGGACAGAGAGAGACAGAGCATGAACGGGGGAGGGGCAGAGAGAGAGGGAGACACAGAATCGGAAACAGGCTCCAGGCTCTGAGCTATCAGCCCAGAGCCCGACGCGGGGCACGAACTCCCGGACTGCGAGATCGTGACCTGGCTGAAGTCAGACGCTTAACCGACTGCGCCACCCAGGCGCCCCTAGAATTTTCTAATTAACTGGATGTGAGGGGTCAGGGAAAGGGAGGATTCAAGGATGACTCCTTGGTGTTTTACTTGAGTAACTGGATAGGACATGATACCATTTCTCAGATATAGGGTATGGGAGAGGAATATATTTGGCAGCGAGGAGATGAATATTTAGTGTCATAGTGTCCAACAATTTTGGTCAAAAACGTTTTGTGTTTGTGGTCCATTTTTTAAGACTGAAGCATTAAACTTAATAACCACATCCCACAACAATTCCATTCCATAATTCAGCCAACGGCCAGTCCTACACCTAGAATAAACCAGTTACCACTTGCATGATGTGGTTCACAATATGTGGAACACCTGCCCCAAAAGATCTCCCCCACCTATTGGCCAGCTGCCCATAATCTGTGTTCTGATTATCTATTGCTATGTGACAAACCACCCCAAACTTAGTGGCTTAACACAACAACATTCATACTGGTCACAACAATGGACAAGGTTTGGCAAAGTGGGTTAATCTTTGCTTCATGTGGTGTCAGGTTGGGCAGCTCAATGGGGGGCTAGAGGATCTAGGTCCAGGATGGCTCACTCACACTGACTGGCAAACCAGTGCTGGCTGTCAACTGAGAGCTTAGCCAGAGCTGAGGGCCAGCAGCCTCAGTTCCTCTGCACAGCAGCCTCTCTATGGGCTGTTTGACCTTCCTCCCAGCATATGACTGGTTTCCAAGAGTAAACGCCCTAGAGACAGGAAGAGGAAGCTATCAATTTCTTGAGCCATAGGCCCAGAAACTGGCACAGTGCCACTTCTGCCTTATTCTATTGACCAAGCATTCACAGAACCCAGATTCAAGGGGAGGGTACTAGACATCACCTCTCAATGGGAGAAGTGCCGAAAATTTGAGAACCATGTTTTAAAATGGCACAGTTTAGGACTCATAACCTGTGACAAACTGGTTAATGGTGCCTTTGGTTTCATGGTAGTGGAAGGAGGGCACACTTAAACCATTTAGTGTCAGCTTATATGATTTTGCCGGATGAACTCTTGACACCCCTCAGGTCACTGAGAGAATGGGAGCCAGGATGGAGAAAATAATACAGATAATAATATAGCTACCACTTTTTGAGCACTTACCATGTGCCAGACATTGTTCAGAGTGCTTTACACGCATCAGTTCATTGAATCCTCCCAACGATCCCATCAGGTAACAATATTATTTTATAGGTGAGGAAATTGAGACATAGAAGAGTTAAATAATTTGTCCAAAGTAATGCAGCCAGGAAGTAGTTGAGCTGGGATTCCAGCCCGGATCTAACTCCAGAGCCCACACCTAAAACCGTTACACCATATTGCAAAAAGCAGAGATGGGCTTGTCAGAGACAGAGGGGCTTCCAGGCCACGGCCCTAAGTAGGGCCTGGGGGTTCATCAGGCATTCACTGGTAGCAGCCTTATCAGAAGAAATGTGTGTAAAATATCAGAGCAACTGGGATTTTCCCACCACCGTACACTCCTGATATAGGAAAGCATGAAAAGAAACAGATATTCATGGTGCGCCTGGGTGGCTCAGTCAGTTAAGCCTCAGACTTCAGCTCAGGTCATGATCTCTTGGTTCCTGAGTTGGAGCCCCTCATTGGGCTCCATACTGATAGCTCAGAGCCTGGGGCCTGCTTTGGATTCCGTGTCTCCTTCTTTCTCTGCCCTCCCCGACTTGCACTCTGTCTCCCTCCTTCCCTCCCTCCCTCTCTCTCTCTCTCAAAACTAAATGAACATTAAAAAAAAATTTTTTTAAAGAAATATTCATTGTTAAGTACCTTTTATTTATCAGGCAGTACACTAAGTGCTTCATGTGCATTAATTTCATATAATTCTCTGAACGATCTAAGTATTATTATTGCTACCATTTTGCTGCTGAGGAAACAGAGAGATTATGTAACTTACTCAAGGTCACACAGGTAGTAAGTGGCCATGCTGGGATTCTAGCTCAGATATGACACCAAACCCATACTCTTAATCATTACATATGAAATCATGGGGTTCTGTCTATAGTGAGATAACCCCAGCGGTGGGACTCCTATTGTAGAGCCCAGAGGAAAAGACTGCTGAAAAAGTTCGGAGAAGATGCAGAATCCTCGGAGTCCATCTAGCCCATCATATCGCTCTTAGGCAGGCATCACCTGTAGCTGGTTGCCTCCCTTTGCACCTACTCCCTTTTACCCAAGATCTCATTAATAGCCAAGAATACTGACTCTACAAGGCACAAGATAGTCTGAGCAAATCCATCTCCAATTATTCTCCTCTTTATTCCCACTTAATTAATAGCTAACTATTGAAGAGAGATTAAAATAAGTGACTTCCTGGGCACCTGGGTGGCTCAGTCAGTTAAGCGTCCGACTTTGGCTCAGGCCACAATCTCGCAGTTCGTGAATTTGAGCCCCGCATCAGGCTCTGTGCTGACAGCTTGGAGCGTGGGGCCTGCTTCAGATTCTGTGTCTCCCTCTCTCTCTGCCCCTCCCCAGCTTGTGTGCTCTCTCTCTCAAAAATAAATAAACATTAAAAAAAATAAAAATAAGTGATTTTCTGATGATACTGAACAATTAAGTTCTTAGCTCTCTTCATAATTCTACCTAATTGGATATTAATAGAGACAGATCCCGGGGCACCTGGCTGGCTCAGAGAAGCATGAGACTCTTGATCTTGGGGTCTTGAGTTCAAACCGCATGTTGGGCATAAAGATTACTAAAATAATAATAATAATAATAATAATAATAATAATAATAGAGATGGATCCTTCGCCATCTAATTTCCATTTTGCAACCAACTACCCCTTGTAGGCTTCTGACCCTCCTAAGATACTTTCCTGGAAGCAAGTTAAATCTCGGCTCAGTCAAGTAAATATTTCCAAGCAATTAACCAGTTATTAATTACAAAATAACTAGTTGTCCAGAAAAGGGAGGAGGGGTGGTAACAGAAGAGGGCCTAGATTTCAGGATGCCAGTTGGGCCATTGAAATGCTTCTTGGAAGAATGCTCAAAGAGATTAGGTTCAAGCCTACCTAGCTTCCTCCCCTGCAGATTTCTAAATCCTGGTCGCCTGGTCCCTCAGTTTTCAGCTCTAACTCCTCTCTAGTTTGGAGCAACACAAAGTCTCTAGTCTGGAGAGCTTACAGACCTAGAAGCCCATCACACTGAGGCCAGTAATGGAGTCCTAACTTTGGATCTCCACCTCACTAACACTTTGGGTATCACCCATCCAGCTTGACCTGGAGTTCAATATGCTTTTACTCACATGCTTCCCTCCAAAATGGCCCTCCTACCCAGCCTGCCCAGCTTTCACTGGCCAGACCCAGACATCATTCCATGAGCTACTTGTGCTAAAGGCAGCTCCTGGAGGAGTTCACATTAACTCTGTCATTCCCAACCCTAGTTATCACAAGAGCTCAGGTAGGAAGCTACCCTTTCTTCTTGATGGCATCAGCCTATTTATTAAGTGGTTGGCAAAGATTGACTCTGCAGACACAAAGCCCCACCCTTCCAGAAACAGCCCCAGAGACATTGTCAGCACACAGTACTTCTTCAGGAGCATCTCATCACTGCCTGCAGGGACTCAGATGACCTAGATGTTGCCTTTGAACATCTAAGGTACCCAGGCAGGGAAACAGGCAGAACAGCTATTCTTTATTTCCTATGTTGGTACCTGATAAATGTCTGGTTCTAGGTCCAGACCTGGAGCTCTGAAGAGTAGTAGGTTTGTGACTTCTGTCCACAGAGCCTATGGCCTGTAGAAATAGCAGCAGTACAGCCCATCCTATCTGAACTCATGATGTTTGGTATTTCCATGTCTTCTCTACTGGGCAAACTCTCAAGACCAGATGTTCTGCCATCATTTCTCAAGGAGCTATATTTGTACCATGGGGCTGGATCTCCTCAAAGCAAGTTACTCTCTCAGAGACAGAAAAAAATCACAGAAAATTCCAGTTTTGCCCCAGTTTTACTCCTGCTCAAAGTCTAAATAAGTGATGGTGAAGGGACAAGTATCCACATCCCTCATCTCGAGCCCTGCTGGGTGATCTTAAGGGATGGAGTATCTATTTAGAATGGAGAACTTTCAGTGGGTACGAGAATACCACAGCTTTGTCCATACATATAGCAAAGGACAGCCTTTCAATACAACTCAGCCAGTTGTGAAGCTCTTTTATAAGTTATTTGGCAAGACTGGCTGCCTTATTGACCTTCTTCCTGTAAAAGAGAAGGTTCGCTCACACTCTAGCCATGGACTAGAGTGTCGTAGAATGTCTAGTCCTTCAGGACTCTGAAGGTCCTCTGCAAAACCTAGAGGGTAGAAGGAAGGCAGTGGTCATTTGTCCTGGGCTCCAAGCAAAAGGGTCCTCCAAGATGGGCTACTGTACAGAGGTAAATATAAGTAAGGGAATTGGGTGAGGCCTCGTCACAGATTGACACTAATTAAAATCCTTCAAGCCTTGGTACTTCATTAAACCTGAGAACAAATAAAAGGGTAAAGGACCTCAAGATCTGAATGTCCTGAGGCCTTAACTCAGTAACAACAACAACATGTGATTATTATTGAGTGCTTTCTGTGTGTAAGACATGTTACACGTATTATCTCACTTAGGCTTCACAGCTACCGTAGAGATGAGTAGTAGAGCTGGACTAAGAGTCGGGGACTCCAAGAGGAGGAGAAAAGAAGAGGAAGACCTGAGAGTAAAAGAAAGAAAGGGCTAGGTCCCTTAACCCCAGGCACACAAAGGTGCAAGAGGCAGGTTCTGAGAGCATCTGGGGAACTGTGCCCCCCTCCCCACTCCGGCTCAAAACCTGGAGACCAGTGGTAGAAATTCTGCCTGGGGCAGTATTCCCACTCCCCACCCCCACTCCCCACCCCCGGGCTCCGCTGTCCTGTGATCTTAACTCTTATCCACATTCTTCCTGATTATTTAGCTGCTTCTATCAGAAGCTAATCCCTTCCAGACTCCATCTGTTCTTGCCTCTGTAGGGACTTGGGTCTTTCAGTTGTCTCCTCTGGGTAACATTTCATCCTCACATTTGGTCTTTTAGGAATTTTCTTCATCTGATAGAAATTTTTAAAAATATTTATGGACAGAACTACAGAGGTAGTGAAAACATCAATGCTTACCATACCAGGATTTCAGGGAGCAGAGAGAAGGGATGAACAGGTGGAGCAGAGGGCATTTTTAGGGCAGTGAAAATGCTCTGTATGATACTATAATGGTGCACACATGAAATACTCGTTTTTCAAAATGCATAGAGCTATAAAACACATAGTGAGCCCTAATGTAAACTATGGATTTTAGTGAATAATATGTATCAATATTGGTTCATCAGTTGTAGCAAATGTACCCCACTAATGCAAGATGTTAATAGGGGAAACTGGAAAAGGGGGAGAAGAGATATATGGGAATTCTAAATACTTTTGGCTCAATTTTTCTGTAAACCACAAACTGCTCTAAAAAATAAAGTCTCCTTCGGGGCACCTAGATGACTCAGTTGGTTAAGAGTCTGACTTTGTGTCAGGTCATGATCTCATGGTTCATGAGTTCAAGCCCCACATCGGGCTTGCTGCTGTCAATGCAGAGCCTGCTCCAGATCCTCTGCCCCCTCTCTCTCTGCCCCTTCCCCATTCATGCTCTCTCTTTCTCTCTCAAAAATAAATAAACATCAAAAAAACAAAATAATAAATTCCATTTCAAAAACAAACAAAATTGCCTGTGCCCATAGCACTTCCCATTAAAAGGATCCATGGCTCCCTGGAGAAATGGCTGATTCCAGGTATGGAGTAGAGAATTTTCAAAATGAGCCTAGGGCATGTTGTCACACCAGAAAGCAAAGACACTAGGGGCGCCTGGGTGGCGCAGTCGGTTAAGCGTCCGACTTCAGCCAGGTCACGATCTCGCGGTCCGTGAGTTCGAGCCCCGCGTCGGGCTCTGGGCTGATGGCTCAGAGCCTGGAGCCTGTTTCCGATTCTGTGTCTCCCTCTCTCTCTGCCCCTCCCCCGTTCATGCTCTGTCTCTCTCTGTCCCAAAAATAAATAAACGTTGAAAAAAAAATTAAAAAAAAAAAAAAAAAGAAAGAAAGCAAAGACACTATCAAAGACTACTGAGGATACACCAAAAGGACTGAGGAGCTAACTTAAAGGGGCTTCTCCTGGCCAAAGATGATCAAACTGAGCATTTAAAAAATGACTGTAGCTGACTTAAATACGTCAAATATATAAAATTCTGTAAGTTCATTATGACACTCAAGAAAAAACTCATTGATCATCACTGGAAGTTTCTAGAGCAACAACTCATTACATTAAAAATTAATAAGTCTAAACCATTAAGCACTGATTCTTCATTTCCTGGTCAAACAGTACTTCAGGGTCTGTAAAAAGTTGATAAGAAAAGTTCTTCATTATGGAGAATTCCACTAATCATTGCAAAAGAAATGACAGGATTATAAAATCACCACTTTGCAACTCCTAAGGAAAAATAATTAAGGCAAAAATCATCAATAAATGCCAAACCTGTTAGCTGAAAGTTTAACAAGGAATAGGCCAACCACACCTCACCACAAAATAAATCTCTTCACCAAAAGTGAGACAGCTAGATATGATGTGCCTTCTGATTGATGCAATAGAATTCACACAGCACCATGTAGAAAGTATTTTGCCAAAAGCAGTGAACCTGAAACAAATCAATCTTCTCGTCTAGATCCAAGTCCCAGTATAGGAAATAAAAGAGATAGGGGAACAAGTTAAATGGTACTAGAAGGCAGTAATCAGCCAAATGCAGAAAAGTGGGGCACTCTGAGAAACAAATGGCCCAATTTCTCCAATAGTATGGTTTCTTAGTACAGGCTGCTCTAAAAGAATATAATAGAATGTGGGGCTTATAAATAACAGGAACTTCTTTCTCCCAGCTCAGGAGGCCAGAAGTCTGAGATCAGGGTGTCAGCGTGCTTGGATTCCTGGTGAAGGCCTGCCCACTGGTTGCAGACTGCCATCTTCTTGCAGTGTCCTCACACAGAGGAAGGGGCAAGAAAGCTCTCTGAGGGCCCTTTTATAAGGGCACTAATCCCATTCAGGAGGGCTCCAACCTCATGATCTACTCACCTCCCAAAGGCCCCACCATCACACTGGGGGCTAGGACTTCAACATATGAATATTGTGTGTGTGGGGGGGGGACACAAACATTCGGTCCATTATACATGGGAAGAAAGGCAAGAGGGGAAATTGTTATAGAATAAAAAAGACCTAAGAAACATGGCCATAAAATGAATTGTGTAGCTCTTGTTTGGATCTTGATTCAAAATAGCCATTTTTTGAGAAAACCAGGGAAACTTGAATATGGACTGGGTATTAGACCACATTAATGCATTATTGTCAGTTTTGTTAGAAGTGATGATGTCATCATATTTATGTTTTAAAAGTCCTTATCTGTTTCTAAAAAGTTATTTAGGGGTGCCTGGGTGGCTCAGTTGACTGAGCATCAGGCTCTTGGTTTCAGCTCAGGTAGTGATCTCACAAGTTCATGGGATCAAGCCCTGCATTGGGCTCTGTGCTAACAGTGAGGAGCCTGCTTGGGATTCTCTCTCTCCATCTCTCTCTGCTCCTCCCCTCTCTCTCTCTCAAAAGGTAAATAAATAAAATTTTTAAAATATTGTTAAAAAGTTAAATTATTAACGTTAAATTATGTATCGTGTGTACCTATGCACACTATGTGTGTGTATCCATATAAATACATACCAAACTTTTCTAAAAGACACTGATTCTAAGAGTGGAAAGGTTAGGTATTGGTTGAAGAGCAACTTTTTTTCTTAGCTTGGTTACTAGAGCATGGCAGAGACAGACACAGAAGCAACCCAAGACTTTGGTGCTGGGTCCAAGAAGATGGGTAACACAAAGCACTACACTCACAAATCCACTGGCTGGAAAACCCCCATGAAAACAGCTGGCCACTAAGGCTGCCAGAAACTTAAAAAGTCTTGTCTTACAGGCTGGAAATAGAGCTTCTAATCCAAAAGCTTTCTTTCCAGAAGTTGGTAAGGGACATTATCCAGGATTTGAAAATAGATTTGAGCTTCCTGAGTGCAGCCATAGTGTACTTCAGGAAGTCAGTGAAGCATACATACATACATATTTAAAGATTTTAACCTGTGAGTCATGTGTGATAAGAGGGTCTGTATCATGCCCTAAGATGTCCTATTAGCCTGCTCAATATAGTGAGAAAGAGCTTATTAGTTAAGGCAATTTTTATGGTGTTAAATAGTAAATTATACAAATATTTTGTTTTTAACTTGTACTTTTTTTGCAAGAAAATGTTTATATGTTGCATTTGAGCTTAAGTCATCCCATGATTCACTCAAGATGAATGAGAAGGGATTGAACAGATTCAGTGAAGTGAGCACTGTTGTTCAGGAGTTGCAAGTTGCTCTTCTACAAAATGGATGAGTGATAGTTCTTGCTCCTCATGATGCCTGTTTCTGTATATTAGTGAGTTGTTGGGTTGCAAGTACAATACTAGAACTGATTAAACACGTAGAGGGCCCTTTTGCAATAATATTGCTTCTGGCTTGATCCAAGTATTTAACAATTGTGGTTGCTAAAAAAAAATGAACCTGAACCTGGGTAAGCATCTAGATCCAACTACTAATTTACAGGAAATACAGAAGACAGAGGAACATGTTAAACAATACCATAAGAAAGCTTTCAGCAAAATCCAGGCTGTGGAAAACTTTACTGGACAAAGAACCCAGTTTCTTCAACAAATACACTCTAAAGAATAAAAAGATATGAGAGGAACCTATAAATTAAAGGAAATACAAGAGGGGTGCCTGGGTGGCTCAGTCAGTTAAGCATCTGACTCTTGGCTTCAGCTCAGGTCATGATCTCATGGTTCATGTGTTCAAGTCTTGCATCTAGCTTGGGATTCTCTCTCTCCCTCTCTCTGCCCCTCCCCTTCTCATGCTGTCTCTGTGTCTCTCAAAATAAATAAGTAAATAAACAAACAAACAAACTTTAAAAAAAATTTTAAAGAAGTACAAGAGACGTCAAACAATTACAGCGTATGGGCCTTATTTGCACTCAAACAAGCAAACAGAAAAAAATATATGGTATTTATGAGACAACCAGAAATTTATCCATGAACAAGTATTTGATTATATTAAAGACATTAAGTTAGATGTACAGGTTTCCCTGCTATCTGAAAGTAGAGTGTTGAACAAAACTATAAACAATAAGAAAACAAACAATCCAATTTTTAAATGGCCAAAAGACATGAACAGACATTTTACCAAAGAGGATACACAGATGGTATATTACTTTTCCAGAGCTGCCATAACAAAGCAACACAAACCTCGTGGCTTAAATAACAAAAATTTATTCTCTCATAGTTTTTGAGGATAGGGGTCCAAAAATCAAGGTATCTGCAGGTCTATGCTCTCTCTGCAGGCTCTAGGGAAGGATCCTTCCTTGCATCTCCCCAGCTCCTGGTGGTTGCCGGTGATCCTGGGCTTACCTTGGCTTGTGGCAGCGTAACTCCAACCTCTGCCTCCATCATTACATGACTGTCCTCCCTCTGTGTATGTAAGAACAGTCACCCCTTATCTGCAGTTTCGCTTTCCACAGTTTTCCCATGGTCAACCACAGTCCAGAAGCAGATGCTCCCCTATCTGACGTAGCGCCAGAAGGTCAGTAGTGGCCTAACACTACGTCACAAGGCCTATGCCATTCCCCTCCCCTCATCTCGTCACATAGGCATTTTATCATCTCACATCATCACAAGAAGGGGGAGTGGAGTACAGTAAGATATTTTGAGAGGGAGAGAGAGAACATATTCACATAACTTTTATTACAGTATATTGTTATAAATGGTCTATTTTACTCTGGTTGTTAATCTCTTACTGTGTTTACTTTATAAATTAACCTTTATCACAGGTATTTATGTATAGGAAAAAATATACTATATATGAGGGTTTCGTTCTATCCATGGTGTCAGGCATCCCCGGGGGTCTTTCAACATATCTCCCACAGATAAGGGCAGACCACTGTAAGTGACCAAATTTTTCCCTCCTAATCTTTATAAGAAGGCATATCCTTTTTTTTAATATGAAATTTATTGTCAAATTGGTTTCCATACAACACCCAGTGCTCATCCCAACAGGTGCCCTCCTCCATGCCCAGCACCCACTTTCCCCTCCCTCCCACCCCCCATCAACCCTCAGTTTATTCTCAGTTTATTCTCAGTCTCTTATGGTTTGGCTCCCAACATCTCTAACTTTTTTTTTCCTTCCCCTCCCCCATGGTCTTCTGTTAAGTTTCTCAGGATCCACATAAGAGTGAAAACATATGGTATCTGTCTTTCTCTGTATGACTTATTTCACTTAGCATAACACTCTCCAGTTCCATCCACATTGCTACAAAAGGCCATATTTCATTCTTTCTCATTGCCACGTAGTATTCCATTGTGTATATAAACCACAATTTCTTTATCCATTCATCAGTTGATGGACATTTAGGCTCTTTCCATAATTTGGCTATTGTTGAAAGTGCTGCTATGAACATTGGGGTACAAGTGCCCCTATACATCAGCACTCCTGTATCCCTTGGGTAAATTCCTAGCAGTGCTATTGCTGGGTCATAGGGTAGATCTATTTTTAATTTTTTGAGGAACCTCCACACTGTTTTCCAGAGTGGCCGCACCAGTTTGCATTCCCACCAACAGTGCAAGAGGGTTCCCGTTTCTCCACATCCTCTCCAGCATCTATAGTCTCCTGATTTGTTCATTTTAGCCACTCTCACTGGCGTGAGGTGATATCTCAGTGTGGTTTTGATTTGTATTTCCCTGATGAGGAGCGACGTTGAGCATCTTTTCATGTGCCTGTTGGCCATCTGGATGCCTTCTTTAGAGAAGTATCTATTCATGTCTTCTGCCCATTTCTTCACTGGACTATTTGTTTTTCGGGTGTGGAGTTTGGTGAGTTCTTTGTAGATTTTGGATACTAGCCCTTTGTCTGATATGTCATTTGCAAATATCTTTTCCTATTCCGTCGGTTGCCTTTTAGTTTTGTTGGTTGTTTCCTTTGCAGTGCAGAAGATTTTTTATCTTCATGAGGTCCCAATAGTTCATTTTTGCTTTCAATTCCCTTGCCTTTGGAGATGTGCCAAGTAAGAAATTGCTGCGGCTGAGGTCAGAGAGGTTTTTTCCTGCTTTCTCCTCTAGGGTTTTGATGGTTTCCTGTCTCACATTCAGGTCCTTTATCCATTTTGAGTTTATTTTTGTGAATGGTGCAAGAAAGTGGTCTAGTTTCATTCTTATGCATGTTGCTGTCCAGTTCTCCCAGCACCATTTGTTAAAGAGACTGTCTTTCTTCCATCGGATATTCTTTCTTGCTTTGTCAAACATTAGTTGGCCATACTTTTGTGGGTCCAATCTGGAGTCTCTATTCTATTCCACTGGTCTATGTGTCTGTTTTTGTGCCAATACCATGCTGTCTTGATGATTACAGCTTTGTAGTAGAGGCTAAAGTCTGGGATTGTGATGCCTAAGGAGGCATATCCTGATATCCTGATATCCTTAACAGTCATTGGATTAGGGCTCACCCTAATCCAGTATGACCTTATCCTAACTTGATTAACATCTGCAAAGACCCTATTTCCAAGTAAGGTCACATTCACAGGTTCCAGGTAAACATGACTTCAGAGGGGACACTGTTCAACCCACTACAGGTGGCAAATAAGCACATCAAAGATGCTCAACATAATTAGTTATTAAGGAAATACAACATAAAACCACATGCCTGTTAGAATGGCTACAATAAAAACAATAAACTCTGACAATATCAAGTACTTATAAAGACAATAGTTGCTTAATACAGTTAAACACCTTCC
The DNA here is from genome assembly GCF_018350155.1 of Leopardus geoffroyi. Taxonomy (NCBI): domain Eukaryota; kingdom Metazoa; phylum Chordata; class Mammalia; order Carnivora; family Felidae; genus Leopardus; species Leopardus geoffroyi. The sequence goes on along the minus strand of NC_059343.1, from coordinate 99,915,381 downwards.
ATGTGACTCAGAAATCCCACGTTTAGATTTTTTTTAAAGTAAGCTCTACGCCCAGCGTGGGGTGTGAACTCATGACCCCAATATCAACTGAGCCAGCCAGGGCCCCCCCCACCTCTTATAGATATTTACCCAAGAGAAATTAAAATTTATGTTCCCACAAAAACCTGTACATAGATGTTCATATCAGCTTTATTCGTAATAGTCAAATTTGGTAACAACCCCAGAGTCCTTCAATGGATGAATGTACAAACTGTGGTACATCCTTACCATGTGATAGTACTTACTAAAAAGAGGCATAAGGGAATATTTTGGGGTGATGCAAATGTGCTATATCTGATCATAGTGATGGTTATACAACTGTATTAGTTTTTCAAAACTTATAGATGCTTACAGTAATGGAAGGTAAATTATACCTCAATAACCTATTTTAAAAAGAATAGAACTGAATGAATATATATATATATCTCCAAGTTGTCCCCCCAAAATGTGTCCCTCCCAAAAAATCATAGTTCATATCTTGAAACCTAATCACCAGTGTGATGGTATGTGGAGGTAGGGCCTTTGGGAGGTAATTAGGTCATGAGGCTGGAGCCCCCTCTTGTAAGAGAGACCACAGAGAGCTCCATCTCCCCTCTGTCATATGAGGCCACAGTGAGAAGACACTCATCTAATGAACCAGGAGGTGGGCTCTCACCAGACACAGAATCTACCAGTGCCCTGATCTTGGACTTGTCCAGCCTCCATAATTGTAAAGAACAAATGTTTGTTGTTTAAGCCACCCGGTCTATTGTATTTTTGTTACAGCAGCCCAAACAGACTAAGACACAAGTACATGGGGAGTAGTGGAGATACTGATATAACAAGATTGGCCATGGGTTAATAATTATTTAACAGGGTACCTGGGTGGCTCAGTTGGTTAAGCGTCTGACTTCGGCCCAGGTCCTTATCTTGCCATTTCTGAGTTTGAGTCCCACATTGGGTTCTGTGCTGACAGCTCAGAGCCTGGAGCCTGTTTCAGATTCTGGGTCTCCCTCTTTCTCTCTCTGCCCCTCCCCCACTCGTTTGTTTTCTCTCTCTCTCTCTCTCTCTCTCTCTCTCTCTCTCAAAAATAAATAAACATTTTTAAAAATTGTTTTAATTAATTATTTAAGCTGAGGGGCGCCTGGCTGGCTCAGTTGGTGGAGTGTGCAGCTCTTGATCTCAGGGTTGTGAGTTTGAACCCCATGTTGGGTGAAAAGATTACTTAAAAATAAAATCTTTTAAAATTTAGTAGTAGTAGAGACGCCTGGGTGGCTCAGTTGGTTGGGCGTCCGACTTCTACTCAGGTCATGATCTCACAGTCCGTGAGTTCGTGCCCTGCGTCGGGCTCTGTGCTGACAGCTTAGAGCCTGGAGCCTGCTTCGGATTCTGTGTCTCCCTCTCTCTCTGCCCCTCCCCTGCTCATGCTCTGTCTCTGTCTCAAAAATAAATAAAAACGTTCAAAAAAAATTTTTTAAGTAGTAGTAGTAATTATTAAAGCTGTGTGATGGGAACACAGAGATTCTTTATACTGTTGTCTACTTTTGTATCACAATGCAAAATCTAAAATATCTCTACCAAAGAGAGGGGGGATATCCAAGGAATCTGGCCATACATGTTTGTGATGGAATACAGGCTTTTCTATAGGTGAAACTTACAGTTTCCTTAGATGATTAGATAATAGATACATAGATACATAGATATATAATAGATAAAATACTTTTAGGTAAAGGAAACTAGGTAGCTAGAGAATACATTATAAATGTTTATAAAAGCTATTTTTAATATATGTAGAGTAGCATTTTTAAGTTAAATGTTTTCCAGTTTATAAAATATAATTGTGCTCAGACTATACCTCAGAACAATTAAATAAGAATCCCTGGGGTTTGAGGCCTGGACACAGGCATAATTTTAAAGCTTTTCAAGTGATTCTAATACATTGCCAGGGTTGACAACCATTGCTTTGGGAGAATAGTGATAAGAAATTCAAGCCTCGCACTTTACTGTGAGTACCACTCCAAGCACACTTGTTCCTTGAAGCAAGTATCACCACCCTAATCACTGCCTCAGCACAGCAACTTCATTTGTACCCTGTCCCTACACACACAGAAAACCCTCTCCTTAAAGTCTGATGGGGATCTGATTTATACACCACCTTGTTTTGTTTCATGTGTTTCCTTCTCTCCAGGATACTAAGTGGACATGGAGGTATGTAAGCAACTCTATGTGAGTGTGTGAGTGTGAATGCATATGTGTGTTTCACAGATCGAAAGGTCACAGAGTATGGATTTCCCTGGGACGTTCAAAAGTGTAACGGAGAACAGGTCAGTGAATCGGTTCTAGAAGGGATAGCAGAGTAAATCAATAAGCAGAAATGAAGTACAATTTGGTTGATGCCATGCTGCTAGCTTTTGTAATTGGGGCTGCTTTGAAGACATAAAGGAGAAAACTATACCTAAGAGATTGGCCTGGTAGGACCTCTGTTTGGAAGGCACTCTCTCCCTGCCCCCCTCTCTCTCTTTGTCTCTCTCCCCTAAACATTAGATAAAAAGGATTTATTAAACTTAGGCCCATGGATTTCAGAGTCTTTAAAACCCCCCAATTTGATGCAAAATTCTGTGTGTATGTACATTTTTCTGAAGAGAGGCCTCATAACTTCCATCAGATTCTCAAAGAATATCAACAACCACTGCCTTAAACAAAGGCACATGTACACACACACACACACACTTCATTTCTGATGTTACTGTTTCTGTACATGAGAAATAGTTGACCTGATCTCACCACTGCTTCTTTTCATTTTTTTGGCACTTACTTTTGAAATCTTCCCTGTCCTGACGTTCATTTCTCTGCCTATCTGGCCTTGCCCTGCATGTTCATGATTCTATCTGAAATGAGAAGCCATTTTCAGCTATGGGTATTCCCACACCTACTCATCCTGGATTCTACTTCCATTTCATCTTACTTAGGCTGTCCCACTCCCAGCTTTCTGCTGCTGAGCCTTCCAAGTAGAACTTACTCACAAATGACTGCTGCTGAAAGCCTCACATCTCTGTCCCCAACCATTCTTGGCCTACCTCCTCATCTGGACCGTAATAGTGGATCAGCACAGAATGATGAGCAGAGCAGTCTAGTTGGGGGGAAAAGGGCCCAAGTAGGGAAGCAGTAGAAGATGAAATTGAGTTGAATTAAGTTAGGATCAGGTTGCAAAGGTCCTTGACATAAGGCTGACAAGGTAGATATCCCTCTCCCATGGGAAAACAGAGAAGCACTGGAGATTTTAAAATTGGGAAAATGGCATGATAAAATGATGTTTTAGAATGGCATTTCTGAAAAAGCGTTATATGTAATACTAATTGATGTTACATGAAAAAGAAGTTCTGTGGTCAATTGAGTTTAAAGGAAGTTAAAGATGTTTCTTTATTTCAGGACTTTTCAGATCCTTTAACATGCTAATAGGTACCCTGTGAATCTTCAAGGAGGGATTTGAATGTTGCCTGGTTTGTGAACCTGCATTAGCACAAAATCCTCTTTTTAACAGGGAGTATGTATCAGGGCTAATGGTCCCCAAAAGCACAATTTAGGAGACAAGACTTTAGGAAGATGAATGTGGCAATGGTGTACAAGAGAGGCTGAAATGAGATGGAAGTGGGCTGGGAGACAGGCGGCAGCAAAGCAGCTCTGGTGGCACAGCAGCCCACACTACCACCTTGGCAGTGAGAATGAAGTAGAACAGGCAATTGAGGCGATTTTGAGAGGAACAGAGAAGACTGAGGTTAAGCCTCTGGTGGAAGGCAGAGACTGTCTTATTCTTCTCTCATCTCCTACACTGTAGCATTTCAGAGAGCTTTGCATATAAGAGAAATATACATACTTGCTGACTTACTACATTTCCAGCAGCAGAGATTTAATACAATTATTTTTTCTGTCCTACTTTAAAAATAGTTTACCTGGTGTTTCTTTTTTCAATATATAATTGGCACAACTTGCAAAACTAGCTTGCCGTTCACATTGCAACTGAAGAGGGAATTGGGGCTATCGAAACAGAGTTTCTATCCACTTGCAAGGCAGACTGTGTATTTTGGGGATAGCACTGGGATGAGGGCTTTTTTATGAAAGAAAAGAAGAGAGAGAAAATAGAGGAAGATAGAGAGGGAATGTTCTATGTCAAGAATGTTTTGATTTGTTACTCAGTGCCCCCATGCCCCCCAAGAAAGCTTTCAAGGATACCATTTGGCCAATGGTTGCATGACATAACATACATAACACTCAACATTAACAGTTAACAAATTCACTAGACAGAGAAATTGGACAGGTAAAAAATTCCAAAGCACGATTAGGTGAAAACTTGCTTAGTTATTCAGTGTTTACAGAGTTAGTACCCATGACTTCAAAATCCTAATGTCCTAGATCTCTCAAATGAAGTTAAGTCAGTTATAACAAGTTGCTTTCCTAAGATTTGACATTAGCCTCACCTGTCTGATCACATTTTAAAATCAACCAACATGTTTCTAAGGCTTTTCATAGCCCCTTAAGCAAGAGGCAGTTCCTAGTAAAGGCACGAGAAGCATGGTTTCCTAAGAGGGTTCAGAGAGCCCTCAGGACATCATCCATGCCAACACAATCAACATGGTAGCCAGACATTCTTAGGCAATAAGTATAACCTCAATCCAGGCAGAGCTCGACTGGACTGGCACCCCCTTGAGAGGAAAACGTCTATCTCCAAAGGTGCTGCTTTATTTATATAAACCCACAGATAGCAAAACCAGTCTATCCATCTGTGCCTCTGTTTCCTCATCTGTAAGATGGGGATGATAAAAGCACCCACTTCATATGATTGAAGCAAACATTTAATGAGTCCATACGTGTAGAATGCTAAATACAGTGCCTGACAAAAGTAAATACCCACTGTTAACTGTTTTTACCATTATTATTATTATTATTATTATTATTATTATTATTATTTATCAATACATTATCAAAGCCCAATAATCTAAGAACATACAACTATATACTGGTTGGCAGAGGGAAGATTTTCTTACAGGAGCATGCCCTGTTTCCCTCAGTCAAATCTATACCTTTCATACATGGATCCTCAGAGCTCACTTCCTCTATGGAAACCTGAGCATAAAATCCTGAGTCTCTATGCCATGTAGGCTCCTTCAATATCCCCAGAAGCCAATCTTGAGAAACTTAACAGAAGGCCATGGGGGGAGGGAAGGGGAAAAAATAGTTATAAACAGAGAAGGAGGGAGGTAAACCATAAGAGACTCCTAAATACAGAGAACAAACTGAGGGTAGATGGGGGGTGAGGGACAGGGGAAAATGGGTGATGGGCATTGAGGAGGACACTGGGTGTTGTATGGAAGCGATGAACCATGGGAATCTACCCCCAAAACCACTGTATGTTAGCCAATCTGACAATAAATTATATTAAAAAATATCAATAAATACATATATACATACATACAAATATCCCCAGAAGCCAATGCAGACTGAGGCACTCACATTTCCATAAAGTAATAAATAGGCTAAGGCAGCAATGAAATAAGACTGTGTTGAAAATGCTCCCAAGAATAAGAACAAAGTCTTTTCCACCCTTCAATCACTCCCCAGTGTCTAGTGCAGGGCCTGGCCCAGAGTAGATTGCTCAGTGAAATTTCATTGAATTGCACAAGAAGAGAAGGAAGAAGGAAAAAGAGATTCTCAGCCTTCCTTAGCAGATACCACAACCTTAGGCAGTAAAGGAAGTGAGAGAGATGCTGTCATCTACAGCATCAGTTGGAACACAGCAAGCCTTTCACTCCAGAGTCACTTTCTGTCACAGATGCAAATGCATTACTCCTTTGAGATGGCCTCAGCCTTATGTGGCACCACAGTCAAGAACCAGCAGCATGTTGTGGTGAACACCCAGCAGCACTGAAAGTGCTTCCTTCCTGTCCAAGGTAATTCCCCGCAGTCGCCTGTCATGTTGCCTTATCTTCTCTGTACAGTCCTCACTCTTTAAAGAGTTTGGACATTTTTCGAGGCACTGCGTGGCTCAGTCCGTTAAGCGTCCGACTTCAGCCCAGGTCATGATTTCGCAGTTCATGAGTTCGAGCCCTGCGTCGGGCTCTGTGCTGACAGCTCGGAGCCTAGAGCCTGCTTCAGATTCTGTGTCTCCCTCTCTCTCTGCCCCTACCCTGCTTGTGCTCTGTTTCTGTCTCTCAAAAATGAATAAATGTTAAAAAAAAATTTTTAATATTTCTGTAAAAAAAAAAGTTTGGATATTTTTCTGCTCTCAAGGATTAACATGCAGCAGAGTTTGGGTCCTCTGACTAATGTGGAGAGAGCCAGATCTCAGCTCTTATAGCTCTTTTATGGATAATCTATGATTCTTCAACCCTTCTGAATTCTGTATTATAATATCCTTTTATACTGGATCCAATTAGGTGTGTGGTAGGCACATGTTTCTCCCCCATAATAATGTAAGAAGATATCCTTCTCTTAGAATCAGTGACCAATTGTCTGATACTCTACGTTTATGCCTGATACTCTTCCCTGACACACTGCTAGAGAGCACATCGGTCAAGTGACGCTAACTCATGGTTGCAGAGACTTGACGGGTCCAAGGTCCTCACTGCATAGCCAACCCAAGGGTGCAGACTTAAGAAATAATAGTAAAAACAGTAGGAACAATGGTATGAAGCCAAATTTGGAGAAAGAGCTAGAAGTTATGAATCAAGACTGTCAAAAGCAGTAAACCTGAATTTATACCATGCACAAAAACTAACTCAAAATGGGTCAAAGACCTAAATTTAAGAGCTAAAAGTATACTGTTTTCCAGAGTGGCTGCACCAGTTTACATTCCCACCAGCAGTGCAAAAGGGTTCCCCTTTCTCCACATCCTCACCAACATCTATTGTTTCCTGAGTTGTTAATGTTAGCCATTCTGACAGATGTGAGATGGTATCCCACTGAGGTTTTAACTTGTATTTCCCTGATGATGAGTGATGTTGAGCACTTTTTGATGTGTTTGTTAGACATTTGTAGGTCTTTGGAGAAATGTCTGTTCATGTCTTCTGCCCATTTCTTCACTTCTACTAAAATGGCTATAATATTTTAAAAATCAGAAAATAACAAGTGTTGGGGTTCCTGGGTACCTCAGTCAGTTGAGCTTCCAACTCTTGATTTCAGCTCAGGTCATGATCCCAGGGTCGTGGGATCGAGCTCCACGCTCAGCAGGGAGCCTGCTTAAGATTCTCTCTTTCTTCTGCCCCCTCCCCCCACTCGTGCACTCCCTCTCTAAAAGAAACAAACAAACAAACAAACAAACAAACAAACAAACGTTGGTGGGGACTGTAGAAACTGGAACCCTCATGCATTGCTGATGGGGACATTAAAATGGTGCAGTCACTGTGAAAAACAGTTTGGCAGTTCCTCAAAAAGTTAAAAATGTAATTACGATATGATCCAGCATTCTACTTCTGAGTATATACCCAAAAGAATTGAAAGTCAGGACTCAAACAGGTATTTGTACACCAATATTTGTAACAACATTATTCACAATAGCCAAAAGGTGGAAACAACTCAAGTGTCCATCAACAGATGAATGGATTAAAAAAAATTGTGGTATATCCATATAACAGAATATTATTCTGCCTTAGAAAGGAATTAAATACTGATAGATGCTACAGCAGAACGAACCTTGAAAATACTATGCTGAGCGAAATAATGTTATAGGATTCCACTCACATGAAATAGCCTGAATCGGCAAATTCATAGAGACAAAAAATAAATTAGAGATTACCAGGGACTAGGGATGGGAGGGAGGGAAGGATGGGAAGTTATTGCTTAATAGGTACAGAGTTTCTGTTTGGGATGATGAAAATTTTAGAAATGGACAGGGGTGATGGCTGCACAACATTGGGAATGTAATTAATGCCAGTGGATCGTACACTTAAAATGGTTAAAATGGCCAAGTTTGTATCATATATATTTTACCACAATACAAAAATGCAACTGCTTTATGTGCTAATGCTGGTATTTGAAGTGAGAAGCCGTAATAGAAGCAGAAGCAGCTCAAGGGCATCTTAACAGGAGGCCTGAGAGAACAGTGCCAGCAACTCCTATCTTGTTTCTGCACAAGGATAGAGGTAGGCCAATGTGCTGGTTCAACTTTTGTCTCATTCTCATCAGATACTGTTTTCCTGAGCTGGAAGGTGGGAAGCATGATCCAGGACTCTATATGAGAGATCTCTGGAGGCTGTGGAAAGTGAATGAGCTCAGCAGGAGGAGCCGATGTTCCAAGGACTGTGGGTGGAGCCGCTGTGTTTGTTGCCCAGGGTTACAAGGGATGGAGCCAAGGAGCAGATTCCAAACGCAGAGTCCTGAGGACGCCAAGATGAAAGTTGGTACAGAGCCCAAAACACAGATCCCCGAGTCTGGGGGGTTAGCAGAAATGAAGAACCATGAAGGGAACTGGGGTGGGCCTGAATTAATTGTCAGCTGTCTGCCTCAGATTTTTATAGGATTCTCCTGCCTGATTTTGCATTGAAAAATCTGAAAAGAACAGTAATTTTAAGATATTTTGACATTATAAACCACAATTATTAGATTCTTTTAAGAACATTCCCTTTTAAGGAGAAAAGTTACCTGGGAAACTGACAGGAGCTATTAGCAGAAGAAGGGAAGAATCAGGGCATGTCAATCTTTTCTCCTCTGCAAATGATTTATAGAAATAGCATCACTCAGACATAATAAAAGAAATTAGAGGACACTTTACTGTAGGCACAGGGACCAGCAATTATCTGTTACCTGACAAGTGAATAGTGGATATTAGAAACTGAATATTCAATGACACAGATGCTCCCAGGGTGTTAGTACCTGCTCTGGAAGACCCGCCTCCAGAGTGACCAAGCCCATGTGGTGGCTGTCCAGGTCTGGTCACTGTCCTAAAGGCTAAGAGTGATAGCAATTAGAGAAAATGGGGACAGCTGGGTGGGACAGCTGGGACAGTTGAGGCAGAGAATGAGACAAAGCCTCCATACAGAGAGGCTTGGATGGTCACCCTTTTCAACCTGAGCTGTGCTCCCACAGCTCATGTGCTCCCACAGCTCATGCCTATAATTTCAATGCAGGGGCCGTGAGATTGTGAGGCCCACTAGATTGGCCTGATGCCCACCTAAGCAGAGATCTGGGCCCAAAAGAAATGAAACGTCTTGGAGTATGAAGACGAAGGAGGCAAAGAAGGTGCAGAAAAGGTGGGGGGAGCATTGATAAAAGAAAGTGTGGAGGGGCATGGAACCCAGCCTGCTGCTTCTTTTATAATCCTAAGGGCTGGGGTGCTTGCCAAAACCATGGAAGAGTCAAGGATTAAATATTTACCCAACAGTCGGGGTCTAAAATAGATTATAATGTGAAACCAGCTGAATTATGAGAATGACTTGAGCAGTAGAAAACTCAAATATATTAAAGTCATCCATCAGGCATCCATTTATTGCTAGTAAACGATAATTGGCAGAATCCATTTGCTGGGGTTGCCAGCCAAGGTTTCTCAGACTCTTCTTTTGGCAGAAAGTGAAAGGAGCAGGCCCCAGGCAATCAGTCCTGCAGGCAGGATTTGGAAGAGAGGTGCCTCCTTCCTGTGGACCAGGCAGAAAGCAAGCAATAAACACCATGGTAGGGAGGGGAGAGGGAATGAAGGGGGATGAAGGCAGCAAGTCAAAGTTAGAATAGGGAGTTCAAATATGTTATCGAAGTGTCTAGACCTGGGGTTCCTAATCATCTTTGAGCCATAGACCCCTTTAACAGTTCGGTGAGACCTATGGATTTCTTTTCAAAATAATATTTCTAAATATACAAAATAAGGCACAATGGATTAAAAAGGAAACCAACTATAAGGCTATACAATTATATGATATTTTATATGATATAGTAATACATGTGTTTCTTTATTAACACATTAAATGAGATCTAGTAGGGGGTGTAATAACTACCATAATAATTTGAAAGCAGTGATGAGCACAAGAGGTATTTGGAAATCTCTACAACTTGTCACTTGATTAAAACAAAAAATTCTAGGGGCGCCTGGGTGGCTCAGTTGGTTAAGTGTCTGACTTCAGCTCAGGTCAGGATCTTGCGGTCCGTGAGTTCGAGCCCCACGTCGGGCTCTGGGCTGATGGCTCAGAGCCTGGAGCCTGCTTCCAATTCTGTGTCTCCCTCTCTCTCTGCCCCTCCCCCGTTCATGCTCTGTCTCTCTCTGTCTCAAAAATAAATAAAACATTAAAAAAATTAAAAAAAAATTCTACTGGCTTCAAAGTTGCAGGTACTGTGAATACTACTGCGGCTCTTTGCTTATACTCACGATAGAAGAAAATGTTAAATTTCAGTTAGACGTTAGCAAAAACAGCTGTATTTTTCCCTGTACAAATTTGCTGACCCTTTGTTTGTTTGTTTTTTTTTAAGTTGAGATATAATGGATGGATTTATCCACGGACTCTGGGAATTTGTGTACCTGGATTTAAGAAACCCTGGTAGAAGTGAAAAACAGAAGCCAAAACAAGAAACCAGGAAAGTTAGGAACAAAGAATAATAAGATGAGCAAGTGGGAGGTCTAAATGAATTCAGATGAATAAGAACAGATAATAGTGTGCCTTTTTTTAATTTTTTACTTTCGTAATTTTTTAATTTTTTTTTATTTTGAGAGAGATGAAGAGTGAGTGAGTGGGAGAGGGGCAGATAGAAAGAGAGAGAGAGGGAGAGAGAGAAACTCAAGCAGGCTCCACACTGTCAGCACAGAGCCCGATGCAGGGCTCAATCCCATGCACCATGAGATCATGACCAGAGCTGAGATCAAGAGCCGGACACTTCACCAACCGAGCCATCCAGGCGCCCCAATATGGTGGCTTTTTAAGTGTTCCCATCATGCACTTGCTTGTCTGAACTGCACTCATTTAAAGGGCCTGACAAAAGGTGAATGGGGTAAAAATGAAAAAACAGGCAGGTCAGTCACATCAACGCTTTAGAAATGTGAGTTTTAAAGTTCATTATCAATCTCAAAAGAAAAAAATAGATGCGTTAACTTTGTAGAACAGTTTTTTTTAATTTTTTTTAATGTTTATTTATTTTTGAGACAGAGAGAGAGCATGAACAGGGGAGGGGCAGAGAGAGGGAGACACAGAATCCGAAACAGGCTTCAGGCTCAGAGCTGTCAGCACAGAGCCCGACGTGGGGCTCGAACTCACAGACCATGAGATCATGACCTGAGCCAAAGTCGGACGCTTAACCGACTGAGCCACCCAGGCGCCCCATTTTTTTTTTTTTAATTTTTAGAACAGAGTTTTTAAAAAGAACATAGTATAGCTTGGAACTAATGCAAATCAAACGTCAGAGAGAAGAAATTAATCTCTGCTTATATTTCATTTCCTCTAACATTTGCCTAACTGAGAAAATAGCAACTGGTCTTTAATAACATTAGAGGAGTAAAAATTCCCAGGATATATAACCCTTTAAACAAATTTTCTTCCAAACCCCATTTCAATAATGGCTTGGTAATTATTGTGCTCACAGGAGAGCTCTAGCTGGCACCTTCCAACAGGGGGCTATAGGACCCTCCTGGCAGCCAGATGCCCACATTCTAACCACCTGACTCACTCAAGAAAAGACACAAAGCCCAGATGAGTTTCAGCAGGAAACCCTTTGGTAAGAAATTTCACAAGCAAGAATAATTCTGCTTCAATGAGTATTTCTCCGCCATGAGCACTAGTAGCTGTGCTTCCTGCAACACCTCTTATGGCTCTATCGACCAGGACACAGTGACTTGAACTGTGTCATCCAATTGACAACTACTCCAATTCCCTTCAGAGGCCCTGGTCACATCTGCCAAACATCCGAACTCTAGGTAGTCTAGTCTGTGTCCACAAAGACACACAGTTCGGAGGGGACAAGAATACATCTTATACCCACAGTCAGCAGCATGAAAAGTCATAGTTGTCAGTACCAGCATTCACATAGCTTCTTGATTTGCTTTTTGATTTGCTTTTTTTTTTTATTTGCTTTTTGATTTGCAGTCAAAGTAGCCTAACTTATCCTGGTTTAGAACACAGGCTCTAGAGACCAACATGGGCTTTAATTTAAGTCACTTACTAGCTATGTGACCTTACACAAGTTACTAAACTCCTGAGACTCAGTTTTATGAACCTCATATAAGGGATAACAATAGCTATCTATCTCACAGAGTTGCTGCAAGAATTAAATGAGAAATTCTGGCACAGCCCCTCCCCTGACACTCTACTCCTTCAGTAATCCACTCCACTAGCACCAGGCTCTTCCGGGGGTGTGGGTCTGGGGAGACTCTGGGTATCCCCCAGCAAACCCTCAGTATGAGCATCCAGAGCTTAGGCACCCCAAGGAAATGTGAAAACTTACCCTACCCCACCACCAGGGACAAAGGACAAGAGAACGGCCACTTTAAAAGCAGTAAAGATTTAACATCCACAGGCAAAGAGGGGGGTCTCCTCACCCTGAATAGGATACATGAGGCACCCAGGCCACCAGCAGTGTCATTGAGCCAGCACCTTTAATTCTGGAGTCCAAGAAAGAGCCCACCAGAAGAGACTCAGAAGAAGAAAGAGGAGAAAGAGGGGAAGGAGAAGGGACGAGAGGTGGGAACGGAGGAGGAGAAGAAGAGAAATAATTCCCCTTATAGAAGCCCTTCAAATAGAGGCTTTTCCTTCAAGAGAAACCAGAAAGGAGTTGATGTTGTGTCTCTAGCCTCACTCACCAAGGGGAAGAGGAGAATGAGAAGGTCGGGCTGGCAGTATCAAGCAGCCTACCAGGAAGGAAAGGCCCCTTGCTACGGCCTCCCAAGAGCCAGGAGTCCCAGGCAGAGGCTACCTCTGCCAGCAATGCCAGAGACACAAAAGAAGGGACAAGGCACCAGGCTGCGGAACTGTCCATCTCCTCAGGCCAGGGACTGGCACCCACACCGAGAGTCAGGGAGCAGAAAGAGGAGCGGGCGGAGGGTGATTTCTAAGTTGTTAGACACATACTGTCACTGTGGTGTCACTGGCCAGACCTGGTGCTCTTTCTCCCCATGCTGAAAAAGGAACTGGCTGCTGCCCCTTCCTAGCCATGTTTTCCCCCTTCTCCTTCCTGAGGAATTTCCCATTATCCCTCTGGCCTTCCTTCCACAGGGGTAGTTGAAAATGCTCCCCTGCAGCTTCCCAAGTGAGTTGAGTAATGTAAAATGCTCCTGTCCATGTCCTCACCTCTTTCCCTGGCTCTGCACCTGCTGAGGTCAATTTCTGATTCTCTTCCCTACTCCCATTCCACATAAGTTTTGCTGACCTTACCCACTAAGCCCCTGGGCCAGAAGTAGAGTGCTTGCACTCTCAGAGTCTGAGCATTTACCATGCCACCCCATGTTGAGTGTCAAGTCTCTCTTGTGCTATTCCAACGGTCTTTGAGTTGGAGCACTGGCCCTCCATAAGGTTACCCTTCTGGCGTGGGAATCAACTGTGTGCCCTTTTTATTTTTTATTTTTTTATTTTAGAGAGAGAGGGGGAGAGCATGAGCAGGGCAGAGGGACAGAGGAAGAGAGAGAATCACAAGCAGGTGTGAGCTGAGTGTGGAGCATGAAGCGACTCAGGGCTCGATCCCACCACTCTGCGATCATGACCTGAGCTGAAACCAAGAGTCAGATGCTCAAACAACTGAGCCACCCAGCCGCTACTCGACTGTGTGCCCTTTTTAGACATGGTAGGCTTTTGGGAGGTAGGTAAAAAGAACATATCTAATGAAACACAACTTCTTGTTTCCTTTTCTCCCCCTTGTGGTAAATAACATATAAAGGTCAAACCCTGGATATGGAAATAGATGTTATAAAGACAGAGATGGAGACAGAGATGGAAAGATACATAGATACAGATGCAAATGTAGAGATGGAAATAAAGATATTCTATTTGCTAACACCATTCTATTCCACCTGGATTTATTATAACATTTGGAAAACGAATGTTGATCCCTCTGAAAAAAGAGAATATTAAATGAGAGTCTGTGTGGGGTCCCTAGCAAAATCCTGGCACAGAGTAAGTGTTCAATAAACCTTAGCTTCCGTTATTATTCATTTTAAATATCTGAGTTTTTTGTATTCCTTTATTCATTTACTCATTCCAAAGAGTATTGTTTGGGTGCTAACTTTACCATGAGCATAACAAAGCACTAGACACTGGGGGCAAGGGGATGGAGTACAAAGAAAGATAAGAACACCTCTAAGCAGTCTCTACTCTCCAGGAGTTTACAATACAATGGTGGCGATAAGATGTATGCAGGAATGATATTTTTAGGAACCCTGGCAAGGCACTAAGTGCCTAAATGAATGATACAGATTGAAAGAGTACACTTGGGGGAGCTGAGGCCAGAGATAGTTGCATGCAACTTGTGTTGACCCTTGAAGGATGGCCAAGATTTGTAGTGGCAAGGGACACTGCAGGCAGCAGCAACAGCATGAACTTAAAATCCCAAAGGAGTACAACATATTCAAAAGTCAGTGAGAAGGGGCGCACCTGGGTGGCTCAGTGGGCTGAGCATCCAACTCCTGATTTCAACTCAGGTCATGATCCCAGGGTCGTGGGATCTAGCCCCATGGAGCCTGCTTGGGATTTTCTCTCTCTCTCCCTCTGCCCTTCTCCCCAACTCGTGTTCTCTCTCTCTCTCTCTCTCTCTCTCTCTAATTAAAAACAAATTTAGGGGCGCCTGGGTGGCGCAGTCGGTTAAGCGTCCGACTTCAGCCAGGTCACGATCTCGCGGTCCGTGAGTTCGAGCCCCGCGTCAGGCTCTGGGCTGATGGCTCAGAGCCTGGAGCCTGTTTCCGATTCTGTGTCTCCCTCTCTCTCTGCCCCTCCCCCGTTCATGCTCTGTCTCTCTCTGTCCCCAAAATAAATAAACGTTGAAAAAAAAAACAAATTTAATTTTTTTTTAAGAAAAGTCAGTGAGGAAACCAGCCTGTAAAGAGACCACAGCAGAGATCAATGGCAAGTACAGCTAGAGTTACATCAAGATTGGTGCTTAATCAGAGTTGGGACACATAGCTCAGCTTCTGACATACTGGGGCCAGGAAGAAAATGGTGTCTATGGAGAAGAAGCACTGATGGTGAGGAAGAAAAGAAGAGGATAAGAAGCAACCATATGTAGAGATGACAAACTAGGTAATAAATATCAAGTATAGGAAAAACATGTACTACTGGGAAAGTTTGGAGCAATCCTTTTAGGCAATAGAATATTCTAGTAAGTTAAGTGTTAAGCAAAAGCCTTTTTGGATTACTCCCCACAACCACACAACGCCCTCCCCACCCTTGGAAAGCCATTTTATAAAAGTTGAGCTCATCCTTTCTTTTTTTTTAATTTTTTTAATGTTTATTATTTATTTCTGAGAGAGAGAGACAGTGTGAGCAGGGGAGCAGCAGAGAGAGAGAGGGAGACACAGAATCCGAAGGAGTTCCAGGCTCCAAGCTGTCAGCAAAGAGCCCAACACGGGGCTCAAACTCACGAACTGCAAGATCATGACCTGAGCCGAAGTCGGACACTTAACGGACTGAGCCACCCAGGTGCCCCTGAGCTCATCCTTTCTTAGTGAGCATGCTCTAAGTGAGACAGTTTTGTACTGGCCAAGAGCCTAAGGGTCATTATTATCAATTATGAAAAATTAGACAT
This sequence comes from Leopardus geoffroyi, assembly GCF_018350155.1. NCBI lineage: Eukaryota > Metazoa > Chordata > Mammalia > Carnivora > Felidae > Leopardus > Leopardus geoffroyi. Next base: position 99,899,670 of record NC_059343.1, on the reverse strand, counting down.
CTAGGGCATAGAGTTCTCAGATTGCCTGAGTGTGGACTGAACCTGGGACATGCTCTACAAATTGGTTTTTAATATAAATTCCTGAGGCGCCTGGATGGCTTACTCGGTTAAGCATCTGACTTTGGATCTCACAGTTCATGAGTTCAAGTCCCACATTGGGCTCTCTGCTGTCAGTACAGAGCCTGCTTTGGATTCTCTGTCTCCTTCTCTCTCTCTGCCCCTCACCTGCTCGCACTCCCTCTCTCTCTCTCTCTCTCAAAAATAAACACTTTTTCATCAAAAATAAATAAATAAATAAATTCCTGACACAGCCGTGGTTTGCCACTTTCTCCCCAAAACTAAGCATAGCAAGATGAGAAAAACAAAGCTAAAATCTGAAAGCTAAAACTCAGTTAATTGAACCTCTGCTTCTAGCCAAGATGGAGTAACAGGGACTGGATTTATCCCTCCACCTTAAAAACTAAAAAGAGAGAATATTTTTCAGACATTGGGCAGGGAAGGCCTGTAACCTCAAGCATATGTAAACAAAGTGAGCCCTAAAATTATACCAGGTTACTACTGTGAGGCAGTTTCCAGGATGCAGCTCAAAGAGAAGGGACCCAAACAGAGCACTCATTGAGTTGAGGGGACAAAGGCCAAGGCACTTATGATTCGTGGGCAGACTACCAGACAGGGGGCCGCTGCACACAGAAGGAGTAGCAGAGATATGCAGAAGGGGCCTCTTAAGTCTTTAGCTAAGCATTGATATGCACAGACGAGAGAGGGAAAATACCCAGAGCCAGGGAAAGAAACCACGCCCCATCCCCACCCCCCAAAAAAAAGAAAAAGAAAGAAACTAGAATATTTCTTGGAGTTCACATAAGGCTGGTAATACTTCATGTCCTCACCAGCCAGAGTAGAAAAAATCCTCATACACAGATCATCCAGTGGAATCCTCAGAAGATGTAGGGGAACAAAATTAACCCTAGACCAAAGGCTGCTTTGGACTTGCCCTGACCAAGTTTAAAAGCAAGTCTTGAAGGGATCAAACTAATTCTAAGGAATTTAACTGCATATCAGAAAAATAAATGCAACACTATTTAAAGGAATATAATAAAATCCAGCAATCAACAAAAATCGAACAATGTCTGACGTTCCATTTAAAGTTAGTAGGCATACAAAGAAGCAGGAAAACATGACTCTTAATCAGGAGAAAAGTCAATAAAAAGAGACCAAGATCTGACCAAAATGATGGAAACAGCAGACAAGGACATTTAAAAAAAAGGCTATTGTAAATATGCCTTATATATTCAAGAAGGCAGAAAAACATGGGCATGATGAGATGAGAAATGAGAGATATAAAAAAGACTCAAATGGAGCTTCCAGAAGTGAAAAATTACATTTGGAATGAAAAGTACACTTGATGGATTAAAAGCAAATAACAGGGGCACCTGGGTGGCTAAGTCAGTTAAGCATCCGACTTCGGCTCAGGTCATGATCTCACAGTTTGTGGGTTCAAGACCCACACTGAACTCTGTGCTGACAGCTCAGAGCCTGGAGCCTCTTTCAGATTCTGTGTCTCCCTCTCTCTCTGCCCCTCCCCTGCTCACGCTCTCTCTGTCCAAAAATAAACATTAAAAAAAAAGCAAATAACAAATTGCATAAGAAAAAAAATGAGTATATTTGAAGAAATAGCAACAGATTTTATTTAAAATTATATACAGAGAAAAAAAGATGGAAAAAATTAATAAGGATTACTAGATAATGAAACTGCATGAAAACGAAAGTAAAAGCATCAAAATTGTGGGAAGCAGTGAAAACAAACCTTAGACTAGGGAATTTTATAGCATTTAATGCATATATTAAGAGGGAAAGTCTCAAGTCAATAATCTAAGCTCCCACCTCAAGAAACTACAAAAAAAGAAAAAAAAAAATGAAATAAACCCAAAGCAAGCAGAAGAAAGGAAATGATAAAGAGGAAAAACTAGGGGTGCCTGGGTGGCTCAGTTGGTTAAGCGTCTGACTCTTGATTTCAGCTCAGGTCATGATCTCACAGTTTGTGAGATTGAGCCCCGAGTCCAGCTCTGAGCTGACAGCACGGAGCCTGCCTGGGATTCTCTCTCCCTCTCTCCCTCTCTCCCTCCCCTTCCCCCACACTCTTTGTCTCTCTCTCAAAATAAATAAATAAATGTTTTTTTAAAGAGTAAAAACTAATAAAATTGAAATTAGGAAATGATAGAGAAGATAAATGAAAATAAAAGCGAATTATTTGAAAAAATCAATAAAATAAACATGACAAAGACTGATAAAGGAAGGTAAGACCTAAATTGCCAATACCAGAAATTAAAGAGAGACAGTAGAAATGTCTCAGACACTAAAAAGAATATAAGGGAATATTACAATAACTCTATTTGAAATTTGAAAACTTAGATGTAATGGACTAATTTCTTGAAAACCACAAACTATGGGGACGCCTGGGTGGCTCAGTCATTTGGGCATCCAACTTCAGCTCGGGTCATGATCTCGCGGTGCGGGAGTTCGAGCCCCACGTCGGGCTCTGTGCTGACAGCTCAGAGCCTGGAGCCTGCTTCGGATTCTGTGTCTCCCTCTCTCTCTGCCCCTCCCCCATTCATGCTCTGTCTCTCTCTCTCTCTCTCTCTCTCTCTCTCAAAAATAAATAAACATTAAAAATTAAAAAAAAAAAAGAAAACCACAAACTGAAAACTCATCCAAGATGAAATAGATAACCTAAATATTCCTCTATTAAAGATACTGGAGTCATATTTTAAAAACCTTCCAAAAAAGAAATATATAGGCCCAGATTGCTTCAGCACGAAACATTTGAAGAAGAAATAACATCAATTCTACACAATGTCTATCAGAAAACAGAGAAGCAAACTTTTCCCAACGCATTTCATGAGGCCAGCATTACTCTGATACCAAAAGCAGATGAAAACGGTATAAGAAAAGAAAAATTACAGACCAGTATTTTTCATGAACGTAGGGGCAAAATCCCCCTCATGGGAGAAAAATATGTACTTAGGGATATTCAGACCTGGGTTAGAGTCCAGAGTCTGCCATTTATCAGCTACACCACCTTCACTAAGTAACGTCTGTGATCCTGTTTCTCATCTATAACTATAACTAACTCCATGGCTTTGTTGTAAAGATTCAATGAGATAATATAAAATGTTTAACATAATTCCTGAAACATAGTAGCATTCAATATATGTTGGACAGAATTTCTATTACTATTACTATTATTATTGATATTCTTACATATGTAAAAAGTGAGGTCTATTTAAAGCAACTGAGAAGCGCCTGGGTGGCTCAGCTGGTTAAGCATCTTTGGCTCAGGTCATGATCTTTCAGCTCGGCTGGTGGGTTTGAGCCCCACATCAGGCTCTGTGCTGACAGCTCAGAGCCTGGAGCCTGCTTCAGATTCTGTGTCTCCCTCTCTCTCTGCCCCTCTCCCACTCGTGCTTTGTCTGTCTCAAAAATAAATACACATTAAAAAAAAAAAAAAAAACCTCTTGGTGACTCTTGCCACTCTGAACATCCAGCCTCATTCCCAGCCACTCTCCTCCCTGTTCTCTAACTGCAGCCACTTGACCTGTCAGGTCTTCAGTGGTGCCAAATTCCTGCCTGCTCTGTGGTATTTGCACATGCTCTGCCCTACGTCTGTAAAGCTCTACCCTGCCTCTTTGCCTAATTCTCATTTACTCCTCAGTCCCCAATTTAAGTGTCACTTCCCCAGGGAAGCCTGCCTTGATCCCCTACATTAGAAAAACATTTCTCCAGTATTTTTTTTTAACATCCTCTTATTTTCCCTCATAGTATTTACTGATGTCTGGCTCCCCCACTCAAGTGTGAGCTCCATGAGACAGGGGTTTGTGTCCTTCGCTCACCTCCATTACCAGTGCCTGGTGTGGTGTAGTCCCTCAATGAAAATTTCAGTTGATGGCAGAAAAACAGTACAGTATGTTCTAGGAGTGAATTCCCCCCTGAGAAGCCTGGTAAGAGAAGTGACCAAGCTACTCCTCTACCTTCTCCCTCTGCCATCTCAGTGGTTTCGCCCAAATTCTCCATTCTTAGCCTAACATTGTCTTCACCCCACCTCCATCTTTAATTCTTAAACCACAAGTCTTCCCCCCCATCAGCTAGCTATTGGTTTCCCCATTTTTATATAAACTGGATATAGAAAAATGTTTCCCTCTCTCCTGAATGTCGCTGTAAGAACAATGCCAGTTCCATGAAAAACGGTAGCAGACTTGCAGATTCAATATCAAGTTAATAACAAGAGTAGCCACTGCTCAGTTCCAGTTGTCATGAGAAAATTCTGTCGTGCCAGATTCTGTTTTTTCAGGTCAGGAATCCATATTTTTGTATGAACCCTCCTTTTTTTGAAATACTGGCAACTATTTTTTTAATGTGGACATGTGTGAGCTTAATGAAGCATATGTATGTGCCAGAGGTGTCTCATAAGCTACCACTCTGTGATCTCAGAATAGTAAATAATTTAACTGTAATGCAAATCAGAATGAAAACAGTGGTAAAACGGGAGTAAAAACAGCATGCCATTGGAACACATGGAATGGAACAATCACAAAATGCACATTGTCATATTAACGGATACATGTAACAAAAAACAAGCCAGGTGACCTATTTGTATAAGAGCATAGCCAAGGCAGGGTTTCCATGCCCCAACCTTTGTTTGGACTCTTGAGTCACACAGCTTATCCAGTTATAGTCCATGACATGTTCTCTTGCCTATCTTTGCCTCCTGGATCTTGGCAACGAAGACAGCAAGTGAGGGAGGAAAGATCAAAACAAAGAAAATAAGCTTAGAAAGGAGCATCGTGTTCCTTCAGAAAAGCACTACAGCAAATGAGTTCAAGAAAAATGATTCTTAGGCATTTGCATTCATTAGTAGTTCATTCCTAGGTACACCTGTCGAGGTGAGCCATTTTGACTATAATTTCCAATACTCTACTTTAAGATCCTCACGTTAGTCCCTTGCCTTATCTCGTCTCCTAATTAACCAGAACATTTGAACCTGTGTTTGCCATTTAATCCTACCTAATGTCAATATTCTAATTTTCCTCTAGTAAAAATACTCCTAAATGCTATTTTAACTGCTCCCTCAAAGCTTATTTGGACTATTATAACTGAATTTATTTTTCCAACCATTGTTCATCCTTTCCATTTCCCTAATTTGTGACCCTTTCACAAATACCTCTGTGTAGCTCCCTAATTCATGGACCCTTTTATTATTTACCTCAGGTAATCAGTTTCCCGGAATATAGCCACAGTCCACAAACCTAATATTCATAGCCCTCTTGGGACTACCTGGAATCTGATATGAGCATCGCTGCTGGCAAGTTATATAAAGAGGTTTGAGGACAGGGGTGCCTGGGTGGCTCAGTCAGTTAAACGTCTGACTCTTGGTTTCAGCTCAGGTCATGATCTCAGTTTCATGAGTTCTAGCCCTGTGCTGGCAGCGCGGAGCCTGCTTAGGATTCTCTCTCCCCCTTGCTCTCTGCCCCTCCCCCACTCACACTGTCTCTTTCTCTCTCAAAATAAATAAGCTGAAAAAAAAACAGGTTTGAGGACACATGGGACATAAAGAGTCAGGTGCAAGGACGTTCACTGAAGCATTGTTTATAACAGAAAAAGACTAAATAAATTCCAGACAGTTAAATGTAGCAGGACACAACCATACTCTGCACTACTATGAATGTTTCATGTATGAATGGACAGTTTGTCTCAGGTTGCATTTGCCAGAATGGAGCCTGAGACAAGGATTCTTGTGCACATGATTTACTGGGGAGGTGCTCTCAGCAAAAGGGAGTTAAGTCCAGCAGGATGGGACCAGGGTGAAAAGCTAGGCAAGAATTTGGTCTTAGCTAGAGACTAGCCTCAGTCTGATCCCATGGAGATCCTCTGGAGTATAAACTGCTCCAGAGTATTTCCCCCCAAACCCCAACTTGAGGAAACCCTTTGTACCCCCTTGTCCATCGGTCAAACAGTTCTCAAAATGTTTGAGTTCCTTTCTCCAGTGCACAGTTGCCCAAGTGAATGGCCCTGAGTCCTCCTGGAAAAGGACTGGAGGAATCACTACTATACATACTTGAAGCACTACTGCACGTCCTTCCTCCTGGGGACTTGGACTCCATTCAATCCATGGGCTCCACATCTGCAAACTGACTTATGTCCAACAACTCAGCAAGAGGTCATGACTTGGTATTGGAGCAACTATCTTCAGCCTCCGGACCAAACCTGGATTGCTTTTGATTTTGCAGATTGAGCAGTGTCCCTGTCATCTGCCCATCTGTTTTGCCCTTGGGGATGCTATATTAACCTCTATAACTCCCGCTAACTCAGGCCCCCTTGGCTGCCACTCGGACCTAGCTCCTTAGTATGACTCTCGCATCAACCTAGCTTCTGGCAGGGGAGCAGAGCCACCTGGCGTCAGTTACTTCAGTCTCCCCATCATCCCCATTGCTAGTTCTGAGCTCAGCTCCGTGACTGCTTTTCCTACGGTCCACCCCGGCCACCATGCAGCCTGCAGACGAACTTCTCAGTCATGCTGGTGTCCTTCTGACCAGCACGTACCTCGTGGCCTTGGTGAACAGCGTGTTTCCCTGAGCCCTTCTGTGCAACACTATCCTCCAGGAGCTCTTCTGGCCTCACGTAACATCCATCCACCCAGCAGGCTCCACTCGGAGCCTTCTAATCCACTGTCTGTAATGACAATTCAGGTATTTCTACCCAACTCAGCCAACATGTCTTCCATGCTTCTGAGCTCCATCCTAGCAGCATGTCTGCACTGTCTTTCAGGGCCTTTGCCAGGGTGTGAGATCCTATATCCCAGGAGAGTACTCCTATATTTACAAAGATCTTCTATGCAAATTTGTGTTCTACCACTCCTGATTAAGCAAATTCCTTGCCCATATCTACCATCCCAGCTGCCGCTGTTACATTTTGACTCCATGCTGCAATTTTTACAGGGTATTGTTCGTGTCCTATCTTAGCAGGCACAGAACATCCCCAACTGGGTGACACTGGGCTTTAACCCTAGTTATTGGCCTACCATCTGGGAGGAGTAGGACAGGGGACAGGCACATGCTGTCTTCCAAGGGAGAGGCCTCTGTACTGTGTTCAAACAAACAGGGTGTGCTAGCTCTTAACAGAGAGGAGTGGGCCACTTCTACAGGCCCAGAGGGTTCAGAGAAATATAGGAATTCAAGGTTTCCAAGCCCTAAAAGTTCCTCTCTCATATGTCAGAGTCCCATTCTTTCCCAACCAGAGCCCTCACCTTGGCATAGTAGACCTGCCTTACATGGGATTTTAACCACCCTTGGAGACGGACTACTCTTAGGATTAAAGTTCCGGGCCCAGTCATTCACTTTCTCTATCATCCTGCAGGAGGTGAGCCTCTGTGTATGCTGCCAAAGAGGTTCTGTGGCTTTCACACTTAACTTTAAATTGCCAGCTAATCACTTTCAGCTTTTTGTTATCTTTTGCCAGAGTGTCAATCAAACTTAGGAGCAGTCACCAAATCCCATTCTTTTAAAGATTACTATTCTCCCTGAGGTGCCTGGGTGGCTCAGTAGGTTGAGCATCCAACTTCGGCTCAGGTCGTGATCTCGCTTTTCCTGAGTTCAAGCCCTGCATTGGGTTCATTGCTGTCAGCCTGTCAGTGCAGAGCCCACTTCAGATCCTCTGTCTCCCTCTCTCTCTGCCCCTCCCCCACTTGCTCTCTCTCTCTCTCTCTCTCTCTCTCTCAAAAAATAAATAAACAACAACAAAAGATTACTATTCTCCCCATATTTCTCAAATATCTGATATATCCCAATAGCTGATTTATTCCTTCCCACCAGTGAAAGTTTTAACTGCACTGCTACATTGTGTCTGGGACTATCCATGCTCCACATACTACCAGTACAGGGTCCTCGATACCAGCCAGGTAGTGAGTGGGCCAGGCCCAAAATTCCATCAAAACACCCTCTTCCACAGACCACTCCTGGCACCAACTGCCACAGGGTCTGGCTTCTCCAGGAAACAGACCTCGAGATGAAGGCTAGTGCACAGGACGTTTACTAGGGAGTGCCTTCGGGATCATCACCTCTGGAAAAGAGGTGGCCAAAACAGCACTAGGCAGAGGGAGAAAAAAGTGAAGCTATGATATGGTTCCCATGAAGGCCCCTGCCAACCCCACAGTAGGCTCTATAACTAGAATGTCTGGTTGTCCCACACTGGGCTAAAAGGGCTGGGCATTTATACCCCTGAACTTATTAGTCATTGGATGTGGCCTTCCCTTAGAAGGAGGCACGATCTTAGACAAAGCAGTTTTCTTTAGCTGAGGCAATCCATAAAGAAGGTGGACTCTCAAGGGATGTCCAGATGCACTCCCAGCAGTTGGAGGAATAAGGTCTTCATTGCTGAAAGGAGACCTGGGTGGCACATTACAACATTTGTCACATGCACTGATGGCCATACCATGTGAATATAAACTTTCTGATCTGCCTGCCTATGGGAATGGAAAATAACACCTTCACTAGATCGGTAGCCACAAACACATGGCTGTGTGAAGATATCACATCTGACAGAGCAGTAGGTACTACTTAGTAAAGTCTGTGGTACTTCATATTGTCACCTGCCATGATTCATCTGTTTTTTTTTTTTTTCTTCAGGGCCACAGTAGTGAATTTAACAGGTATCTGATGGGGGTATGCACTGTGTAAGTCTTTGAAAGCACTAAATTCTGCAATTCTTCCTGGGATGCAATATGGTTTTTAGCTTCTATTTACTTTACTTATTATCTTGGGAGGTGGGAGTGAGGAGTTTCTGGGGCTTCTATTTGGCCTTTTCTACTACAATAGCTCTTACCCTACTGGCCAAAAAACCAGTGTGAGGGTTCTGCCAACTGCTAAGTTTTTCCAATCAAATTATACAGCCTGGAACTTCTATCAAGCGGTCAGGCAGTCCCTAAACAGCAGTGCACTGGCAGCAGCTAGGCTGGCTTAAGACACTTCCATAGATTCGGCCAACAAGAAGACAATGAGTCCAAATGCATACAGTCAGTGTCTTCCTTATATAGGCCCCAAAAGCAAGGTCATCATGATGCCAGCGCTCCACATCCCAACTCCCACAGTATGACATTGAAATGGAGGGGCCAGATGACAGATGATGTGAATGGTGGGTCATTCTGTTGTGCAGGACCCACCTCAAAACTAACAGCCAGGCAGGTTATACTGCAGCTATCCTTAAGGGGACTGTGTATGTGAAAGAAAGCTCTATGACTCACCAGAACCAAGGAGGCAGATGGGAGGCCAGCCACCATGTAGCAGCCTCCCAGAAGATAGGGAGGTAGATGATGGTCCTGTAACAGCTCCTCACAATTGCCTATCTTGCCGTGTTCCAGAGAGGATCACAGGGCATTCCTCTACAACGTGAGTCAGACTGTGGTTGAGCCTGTGCTATGTGGCCTATGTGGAGATGTTCAAGGTCACCAGAACACCAGGACAGAACCATTCCCCTACACCCACAACTAGAATGAAAGTTCCATGAGACCAAAGTCTGTACCTGGCTTGTTCATTGCTACATCTCCAGGACCTAGAATAGTGCCTGACACATAGTGGATGTTCAGTAAATACTTAATGAGTGAACAACTTATGAGTGAATGAATGAACAAGGGTTTATAAAGTCTGCTCTTCTGGAGAAGGAGGTGTCTGCCATCCTTCTTGCTGCTTCAAAGTGAGACCCATGTCCTTTTCTTTCCTGGTTCTTCTTTAATGATTTACCTCCGCCACTGCTATTCAATTTGCTTACACTACTAAAAGCAGACCCAACAAATTACATTTCTGAGCTGTTCCTTTACTCCTCTTCCCTCTTCCTCATTGAACAGTCTTGATGCCAGAACCAGTCTCTGAAAAAATTGGATTGACTCTGTTAGAATGACCTTTCTACTAGAGCACTGTGATTCTCAACCATGGCTGCACCTCGGAAGTAGCTTTAAAAAAAAAAAAAGCAAAAAAACTGTTTCCTGGGCTCCACCTCCAGAGAGAGACTGATTTAATTACTCTGTTCTAGGGCCAAGACATGAGTAACTTCTTTTAACTCCCTAAGTGATGTGAAATGTACAACCAGGGCTAAGAACCACTGCCTTAAGTGGAGTGTAGGCTTGTAACCTACACCAAGGCTGCTCTTCAGACCTTAAATATGTTTAACAGTAACAAAAGATTTCATTCTATAAGAGAGAGAGAACAATTAAATGCAAATGGCCCCAGGAGAGGAATTCAACTGACCTAAAGATAGTGGCATTTGAGCACTGGCTCCTAAAATCAAATGACCTGGGTCAGATTACGACGCTACCACTTATCAGCCAGGTGATCCTGAACTAACTTCTCTAACATGCAAAAGTACTTATCAGTATGCTTGGCATGTAACAGGTCCTCAATGTATGTTTATTAACTCTGAAGATAAATCTCTGAGCTCCATCTGTAAATTGAGGGTAATATCTGCCTGCCTATCTCCTAGAGTTGCCATGAGACTGAAAATAGGTAATGGCCTTACAGGCACTTAAATATTTAGGTGCTCTACAAACAGAAAGTACAAACATTCTTCTTTTATGAAAATGTTAAACATACATCACTTTCTAAAAACTCTTCTAAGAATCTTCATGCCTGTGGTTTTGCAGAGTCTTACAACAGCACTGAAAGTAAATTGGACAGTAAATTAACTGGTAAGAAAACTGAGACAAGAGGGGAATCCAGGTGGCTCAGTCGGTTAAGCATCTGACTCTTGATTTTGGCTCAGGTTGTGATCTCATGGTTCGTAAGATCAAGCTCTGTGTCAGGCTCTGCGCTGGGCAATGGTACCTGCTTGGGATTCTCTCTATCCCTCTCTCTCTGCCCCTCTCTCGCTTGTGCTTTCTGTCTCTCTCTTGAAAAACAAACATTTAAGAGAAGAAAAGATTCTCTCTCTCCCTCTCCCTTTGCCTCTCACTCTTGCTCTCTCTCAAAAAAAAAGGGGGGGGGGTTGAAAAAAGAAAAGAAAACTGAGACAAAGAGGTTGTGTGATCCACACAAGGCTGCTCAACAAAACAAAGGCTGGATCTTAAGCCCATTAACTCAAAGGCAGAGATTCTTTTCCCCAGATGACTCTCACAAAAGGTCCATTAATAGATCCCCCGAAATGAGTAGCTTGGTCATCTGATCAGAGCTCTGTTGGGTGTGTTGTGACAATTTCTTTTACTTGTCCCTTTCAAAGAAGGAATTGTACCTGAGGAAATCCAATCAATATTCCCCAGTCCTTAGGTACATGGTTAGTTTGGTTTTTAGTTTCCCTCGATCTGTTTTCTCTTATAAAATATCAGCAACCATGCCGTTGGTACATTAATCAAAAGAAAAAGAAACCTCTCCCACTCACCACCATCTCGTTTGTTTATTACCATGTGCCACTTTTCTAATTTCAACATGAAAAACAGTGAAAATGGCAACACTAAAGACTGATAGCCACAAGATGGCAGAATTTACCATTTCATTTTTTCCTTGCTTACATCATTTATTCATTCATTCATTCAACAATTATTGAGTGTCTACCATGTGTAGAGCACCATTCTAGGGATCAAAAGGATTATAAAAGAGGCACACTATGTGATATGGTTCTTGATAAGCTTGATAAGCTTGATAAGCTTGGGGTGAGGGCAGTCTATAAAGAAGAAAAAACACACATAAGAACATTTATAAGAATGGGGCACCTGGGGGGCTCAGCTGTTTAAGCATCTGACTCTTGATTTTGGCTCAGATCATGATCTCACAGTTCATGGGTTTGAGCCCCGTGTTTGGCTCCACACTGAAAGCACGGAGCCTGCTTGGGATCGTCTCTCCCCACCTCTCTCTGCCCCTCCCCTGCTCGCGAGCTCTGTCTCTCTGTGTCTCTCAAAATAAATAAGTTAACTTTTCTTAAAAAAAGAAAATACACATTAATTTGTGATTAAAGGTCAAATGAGTGATCTAGACTGCTGTATGACTTTACAATGAGCCAGAAAGTCTGCATGGAGGGGATAAGAACTGAGCTGGGGCTTGAAGGATAGGTTGAAAAGAAAAAATAGATCCCAAGCAAAGGGACCATTGTGGATCATGCTACTAAGATAAAAATTAGCAAAACATGTGTCCAGGTCAGTGATGAGACTAACCTGGTTATAACAAACAGACACTGAGTAAACAAGATGGAAATAAATTAGATCTCCATTGATTTTGCTGGAATGATGCCCACCAGAAAAGATAAAGTTATCTATTGAGTCTGCCAATAACTGTAGCCTTTGGGCAGGCAATTTGGTCTAGCCTCAGTTTGATCGTTTGTAAAATGCACAGGTTGGACAAGATGACTTCTAATAGTCTTTCCAAATCTTATAAAAGAAAGAAAAAGACAGGGAGGCAGGCAGGGTTGTGAGAAGGGAGAGAGGAAGGAAAAGAAGAAAGAAGAATGGAGGAAATGGAGGAGGAAAAAGAAAGCTGATTCTAAGTTCTTTAGCAATTGCTGTATGGCTTTGAAGTATTTCAGTTGCAAACAAGAACAGTGCCAATATTACCGGTTAGGGCTTGGGCTCTCCTATTAGGTAGACTTGGTCCAAGTCTTAGATTAGTCACATACTGCTTAACGGTAGACATGTTAGCTTAGACTCTATAAGCTTCAGTCATTCATTCACCAAATATATATGTAACACCTTATGATATGTTAAGCCTTATGCTAGTTATTGGGAACGGGATGATAAACAAGACAGACAAGATCCCTTCTCCAGAGCTTACAGTTTTGTAGGTGAGACAGTCCAAAAATAAGCACACAAAAAACTAGATAGATGTGTAATTAATAACTGTAAAAGTACAGAGTGTTGTGAGAGGCAGATAGCCTCAAAGCCTAACCCAGTCAGATAGGTCAAGGGTTTCCCCAAGGAAAGATGAGCCAAGCAAAAAGGAAAAAAGCATTTCAGATCAAGTGAACAGCATATGAAAAGGCTTTAAGACTAGGAGGAACTTGGCATAGCAAATAACTAAAAGGCAACTGTAGCTAGAGCACAGAGAACTAGGTGGATGATGGCAGAGAGACCAGGATATGTAAGTCAACACACTGTAGCTTATATAATGTCCTGAGGGTCGTATGAAGCCTGTAGACTTTATGCTAAAGCCACGAGAAGTCTGTTTCCTTCTTTGTAAAAGAGGGGATAGTAACACATCCTTCAGAGGGTAGTTGTGAAGATTAAAGGGCATCACTGTCCTCTGCCATCCAATACCTCCATTTTTCAAACATTTATTTTAAGAGAGAGAGCACACACCCAAGGGAGGAACAGACAGAGAGGGAGACAGGGAATCCCAAGCAGGCTCCACACTGTCAGCACAGAGCCTGACATGGGGCTCAATCCCACAAATTGTGAGATAATGACTTGAGCCAAAATCAAGAGTCGTGATGCTTAACCAACTGAGCCACCCAGGTGCCCCTGGCATCTCCTTACTAAATCTATCACCAAGTTCTATCAGCACCACCTCCAAGAAATTTGTCACCTCCAAAATATGTTTCCATCTCCACTGCCACCACCCTGGTCTAAGTCACCATCTCTAGCCTAGACTATGGCTAATTGGTCCCCTGACTTCCACTTTCGCTACCCTCCAATCCACTATCCCTGCAGCAACTCAGGTGATCTTACTAAAATGTAAATCTGATCATGGCACACCTTTGCTTAAAACCTTCCAGTGACTTCTCAGTGCTCTTAGCACTAAGACCAAATCCTTAAGACATGTGCTAATGCCGTTCCCTTCCCTGAGATGTGCATTTCAGCTGCAGACTCCCACTCCCTGTTCACCTACTTCATTCCAACTCATCCTTACTTCTCTTCTTCAGGGAAGCCTTCCCTGATCCCAACCCACCATCTATTTCAGGTTCTTTTGTTATTTGCCCCCTGAGAACCATGTTCTCTCCCTTCTGATCTCTTATCTCTGTAATTACATAGTCATCAGAGCGATCGTTTAATGCCTGTTTCTGCCACTAAATTATAAGCACAAGAAAGCAAAAAACATGTATTTTTTGCTTACTTCTGTATCCCCAGAACCTTGCCCAATCTTTGACATGTAGAAAGCACTCAATGAATATTTGCTACAAATAAAAACTAATACTAACAATAATTGTTATTATTTGCTTATATTAGATAATATTATAAATGTGCTATTTCAGGGGCATCTGGGTGGCTTAGTCAGTTAAGCATCCAACTCTTATTTCAGCTCAGGTCATGATCTCACAGTTTGTGGGTTCGAGCCCCACGTAGGGCTCTATGCTGACATTGTGGAGCCTGCTTGGGATTCCCTCTCTCCCTCTCTCTCTCTCTGCCCAATCCCCACTCACACACTCATGTGCACTTTCTCTCTCTCAAAAATAAACATAAAAAAATAAAAATAAATAAACGTGCTATTTCATTGATAGTTATCCCTACAGGAATCAGCAAGAGGGTAGCACAGACTACATTGTTAGTAAGTAAATACCCTACCACCTTTTTTCAGGGCCCCTATTTCTATATTTAAATCCATTATTACATTCTATCTCTAGCTACCACCAGGCATGGTTATGAGACTCTGAAGTCAGACTAGACCTAAATCCTCATTCTGCTACTATCTTTGTGACTTCAAACAAGTTGGCCTTTCTGGGATGGAGTTTGTTCTCAGATTCATGAGGCTTTAATGAGATCATGCATGTGAAGTGCATAGTACAATGTCTGGAATATAACATGCACTCAATAATATACTGTTAATATCATACAGATTGTTTAAGCTGAACAAGTACCCATTAAAATGTACAGCAAAAGCGGACTATCAAAGGACCTATGATGGCATGCTATCTCAGCCTGCTAGGGGAAAAACTCCTTCGTGATACAGGTACATGACTGAATCTTCCTGTAATCTCGAGAAATAAAGGGAACTTTGAAGGAAGCAAAAAAGGCTACAGATAAGGTTAAGTCAGAGGCCTCGAAGAATTAAAAGGTGTCGTTTACCTTATGTGCTAGTAAGTCATCTCGAATGCAAAAACAGTAGAGCAGGCCCCAAAGAGTTGGCTTTATCAATGGTAGCAAATCTCTGAGAAGACCAATATAAAATGTATACTTGATCTTATCTATTCTTCTTTGGACTTTTGTGTTCCTGATTCGCCAAAACTGACTACCTTGAGGAAACAACTGTCCATGTCCTTTGAGGAACTTAGCTAACAACCCATTTTCCTCCACTCAAATGTTATCTAATGTGCTTAAGCCATTGCTGCTCCTATGGATAGATACCTTTAAAAAAGGGATCCTAGGGGCACCTGGGTGGCTCAGTCAGTTAAGTGTCCAACTTCAGCTCAGGTCATGATCTCACAGTTCATGAGTTCGAGCCCAGAGCCTAGAGCCTGCTTCAGATTCTGTGTCTTCCTCTTTCTCTCTGCCCCTCCCCTGCTCATGCTCTGTCTTTCTCTCTCTCAAAAATAAACATTAAATAATAATAATAATAAAGGGATCCTGGGGTAGGAAAAGCCTTCATGATCCAAAGGATTGAATCTCAAATGGTGGAATCTAAGAAAATAAGACATGTGATGCAGGAAATAGATTCAGGAAGAGCACATTGCCCTGTGTGCTTCAAATCAGGCAGTGGTTAGGAGCAGCTGTCTGGAATCAGATGGATGAGATTTCAAATCCAATTTCAAATCCTAGATCTGCAACATACAAACTGGGTAACCCAGGTAAGTTAATTAAACCCATGTCCTCAACTGTAAAATGGGGATAATAAGGATCTATCTTACAGGTTGTTAGAAAGATTAAATGAGATGACATAAAGTCATCCAAGAAGAGTCTGGTATAATTTGAGTGCTCACATATTTTTATTATTTAATCCCATCTGGTAACTGAATAGAGCCAGCCATGGTATTCTTTTCTACAACCATGGTGGGCTCTTCCTAGAGAGCCCTGGGGCCTGTGTGGATTCCCACCCTACTTGTATTCCAGGCACAGGGTGGGCAGAGCACCAATGATGGGAAGCCCAGACCTCTGGCCACTGGTCCCACTTGACCAGGAATAATCACATGGAGGACACAAAGGGGGAAACTTAGAAAGACAGATGAAACTCCTACCTCCCCCAATAAAAAATAAAAGCACAATTCAATATAACTATGCCCAGATTTCTGCTGGCAGAAGTTTGCACACTAATGTTTTACATAAAGGCCACCAGATCAATTAACATCCTGAGTGCTTAAAGGAGTGGGGTAGTGGGAAGTAGGTAATGGGCAAGAGTTTCACTCTCTCCCAACCCCCACAGCAACTATGTGAATGTCCCAGACACCACCTCCCTTCTCAGCAAACCTCAGATTTTCGGACCCCTTTAGTCTGTTCCCAGAAACCACAGGTGGTTTCTGCTTCTGTTGACCTTAAAAAACAAAGGAGCCAGTTATTTTTACCAGCAAAATGAATTTATTAGGAATAGCAGAGGAATTGCAATTCAGGACAAGCAAACTATGGCAAACCATAGGCAAACCCAGAGAACAGAGGAGAGGGTTCTGCTTTTACAGGGGAAGAGAGGAAGCTGGGAGGGGCTGTTTCACTGAGTTCTCACTGGCTGGGCTGTTGTTGAGCAAGGAGAAATTCTTCCTTCCTCAGGCTGGGGTACATATAGTAAGCTGCTTCCTGCAGGGAAATGTGAGATAGGCTTCTTACAGCAAGTGGTAATGTGTGAAAGGTCTCCCTTCAGGGCTTCCTGACTCCATTTTAAATGAGGTTTCCTTTACAGTAAAACCTTGGACTGCAAGTAACAGAAAAGCAAACATTTCTAATAAATTTTAACTTGATAAACAAGTGATGTCTTGCAATATGAGTAGTACAAGACGCTGAATATCACATGATCACAACTGAGCCAATGGTTCTTCCTCTCTCTCTCTCTCTCTCTCTCTCTCTCTCGCTGCAGGATTGTGGGTGATCACCTCTCATGCTCGGATGCTTGGTCTCAAGCCACGGTGTTTGGCAGAAATCAGTGATTTTTCAGAACGCTGGAAGGTGCCGATAACTGGCACTAGTGTATTTTTTGTCACTTCAAAGCACCTCTGGACAGTCCTTTCCTTCTCCATACAAGAAGAAGCATCAGAATGCTTTGCTTCATTCTAGGTCAGGCTGCCGGCAGATATAGCCCTTTCCTCTGCTGCCTTATTGCCAGTTACATTAAATACAGTATATGGCAAGACTTCATTAATACTGTACTGTAGTCAACATCCATGCAAGCATATACAATGGCCCCCATGCAGAAAAAGGTTGAAAAGAAAGGCGGTAAGAAGGAGATGATTATGGTGGAAGTTAAGAAGGAATCATTGAGGGGTGCCTGGGTGGTTCCATCGGTTAAGTGTCCAACTTCAGCTCAGGTCATGATCTCACAGTTTGGTTTGTGAATTCAAGCCCTGCGTCGGGCTCTGTGCTGACAGCTCGGAGCCTGGAGCCTCCCTCGGATTCTGTGTTGCCCTCTCTCTCTGCCCCTCCCCTACCTATGCACTGTCTCTCTCAAAAAATAAACATTAAAAAAATTTTTTTTTAAAAGGAGAAACAGGGCACCTGGGTGGCTCAGTTGTGTAAGCGTCTGACTTTGGCTCAGGTCATGATCTCGCGGTCCGTGGGTTCGAGCCCTATGGTGGGGTCTGTGTTGACAGCTCAGAGCCTGGAGCCTGTTTCGGATTCTGTGTCTCCCGCTCTCTCTGACCCTCCCCCATTCATGCTCTGTCTCTCTCTGTCTCAAAAATAAATAAACGTTAAAAAAATTTTTTTAAATAAAAAAAAGAAGAAGGAAATCACTGAGAAGTACAAAAGAGGTATGCAAGTGGCCAAAATTGCAAGACTTCATAAGAAGTCTACGTTGACCATTTGCACAATATTAAAGAAGAAAGAAGAAACAATGGGACTAGATGCAGCAAAAGGAGTCACGAGAATATCAAAGAAATGGCACGTATTCTCAAAAATGTAGAAAAGTTGCTTCTGGTTTGGATAAATGAGAAGCAACTAGCAGGTGATACAGTGACCAAGAACTTTTATCTGCAAGAAGGCAAAGGCCTTGTACACCAACCTCATAAGTAAACTGCCAGGTACATCAACAGAAAATTAAGAAGTCTTCAAGGCAAGCAGGAGATGGTTTGATAACTTTAAGGGGAGAGGTGGCATCCATAGCATTGTGAGGCACGGGCAGGCTGTGAGTTCGGACGCTAAGGCAGCTGAGGCATTTGCTACTGAGTTCCATAAGATCATGGTTTCCAAGTGTTACCTGCCGGAACAAGATTTTAACTGCAATGAGATGGGGCTTTTTTGGAAAGAGATGCCAAAGAGGACCTACATTAAAGAAGAAGAGAATGCAATGTTCGGTCACAAGTCCACAAAAGACCATCTCACCATCTTGCTTTGTGCTAACGCAAGTGGAGATTTCAAAGTCAAGCCCTCGCTTGTGTATCATTCCAAGAATCCATGAGCCTTCAAGAAATGCAAGGTGCAGAAGAGCCAGTTAAATGTTATGTGGAGGTCCAACAACAAGGCTTGGGTCACCTGGATCTTGTTCATTGAGTGGATCAACAAGGTCTTCAGTCCTGCAGTAAAGAAATACCTTTTAGGAAAGAATCTGCCCCTCAAAGCCTTGCTGGTTATGGATAATGCTCCTGCTCATACTCCAGGCTTTGAGGATGACTTACTGGAGGAATCTTAGTTCATTAAGGTCAGGTTCCTTCCTCCCAACACCACTCCAGTCCTCCAATTAATGGATCAGCCGGTCATTTTGAATTTTAAAAAGCTTTACACCAAAGCACTATTTCAGCAATGCTTCAAGGTGACTGAAGGAACAAATCTTACCCTCCAAGAGTTTTGGAAAAATCATTTCCACATCGTGAACTTCCTCAAGATCATCGATAAAGCCTGGGATGGGATCACCAAGAGAACCCTCATCTGCTTGGAGAAAACTGAGGCCTGATTGTGTTCTCAGACATGACTTAGAGAGGCCTGCTCATGAACAGGAGCCACAAGTTGTCGATGAAATCATAACCCTGGGGAAGATCATGGGACTAGAGGTGAAAGAGGATAAGATTCAAGAGCTGGTGGAGGAACATGGCCCGGAGCTAACCACCATCAAACTGATGAATCTGCATTGTGAGCAACAGCAAGAGGTTATAGAGGAGATCTCATCTGCAGAGGAGGAGAAAAAGGTGGAGGAATCCCTCACTCCAAAGGAGATTAGGGAGATGTGTAAAATGTGGGAAACAGTGCAAAATTTTTATAGAAAAGCACCACCCAAATAAGGCTGTAGCAGTGCAAGCGATGAAATCTGTTTAACGACACTGCAATGTCACATTTCCACAAAATCCTCAAAAGGAGGCAAAAGCAAGTGTCATTGGATAGGTTCCTTGTTAAAGTTGCACAAAAAGAAAAAGATTCCATTGAGCCAATAGATAGCAGTGATTTCGTTAGTGATAGTGAAAGTCGTCCTACACAATAATCCTCCTCTCCCGTCTCCCTCACACCAGCCACGAGAGTTCTCAAAGGTAAGTGCAGGTTATTTATCTTTCTTTATATTTTATGTTTTATTATTTTGAAGTGTATTACAGTATTGTAATCATTTTTTATGAATATTTTTGGGTTGTGGGATGAATCATCTGAGTTTCCATTCTTTCTTATGGGGAAATTCGCTTTGATATAGAAGTGCTTTGGATTACAAGCATGTTTCCGAAATGGATTATGCTTGCAAACCAAGGTTTTACTGTATTTTCATATTTCCCCCTTTTGATCAAGGTCTTTCTTCAAAAGCATTGCTGAACAGGAATCAGGGTTGTGATTTTTTGGTGTTTTTTTTTTTTTTTTTTCATATTTAGTGGTTTCGTCCCCTTGGTGCCAGAAAGGACCTTCCTTGGTGGTCACAACCCATATCAAAGGGAAAGTGGATAGATTGGAAACCACTGAGGTCACGTTTGAGTAACAGGGAAGGGTAGGAGGGAGAACTGTCAGACATTTCCCCTCTGAGGTAAACGCTGAAGATCATCTTGAAGCACTAAGCTAGCATCACCCTATTAGGCATGTCGTTTCTACAAAGGTTTGACAGGCAACATGTATAAAGTTTAAAAATGATTACATGGGGTGCCTGAATGGCTCAGTCAGTTAAGTGTCTGACTTCGGCTCAGGTCATGATCTCACGGTTCATGGGTTCAAGCCCCGCACTGGCCTCTGTGCTAACAGCCTAGAGCCTGGAGCCTGCTTCAGATTCTGTGTCTCCCTATCTCTGCCCCTCCCCTCACTCACTCACTCACACTCTCTCTCTCTCAAAAAATGAATATTTTTAAAATGTTTTAATAAAAATAAAAATGATTAAACAGAGTAAGATGAGGAGCAGACATTCTACATGGAACTGTCCCAGCTTAAAAGGGGTCTTTTGGGTTTTTTGGTTTGTTTTTTTTTTCAAATTTTTATTTAAATTCTACTTAGTTAACACAGTGCAATATTGGTTTCAGGGATAGAATTCACTGATTCATCACTTACATACAACACCCAATGCTCATCACAACAACTGCCCTCCTTAATGCCCATCACCCATCTAGCCCATCCCCCATCCCCCTCCCTCCATCAACCTTCAGTTCTCTATGTTAAGTCTCTTATCGTTTGTCTCTCTCTTTTTTATTTCCCTTCCCCTATGTTCATCTGTTTTGTTTCTAAATTCTACATAGGAGTGAAATCATATGTTATTTATCTTTCTCTCACTGACTTATTTCACTTAGCATAATATCCTCTAGCTCCATCCACATAGGAGCAAATGGCAAGATTTCATTCTTTCTGATGGCTGAGTAATATTCCATTGTGTGTGTGTATATATATGTGTGTGTCCAGTGTGTGTGTGTGTGTGTGTGTGTGTGTGTGTGTGTGTACACACAAACACATACATATATGTCATCTTCTTCATCCATTCATCAGTTGATGAACATTTGGACTCTCCATAATTTGGCTATTATTGATAATGCTGCTATAAACATCAGAGTACATGACCCATTTGAATCAGTACTTTTGTATCCTTTAGGTAAATACCTAGTAGTGCAATTGCTGGGTTGTAGGGCAGTTCTATTTTTAGCTTTTTGAGGACCTTCCATACTGTTTTCCAGAGTGAACGCACCAGTTTGCATTCCCACCAACAGTGCAAAAGGGTTCCCTTTTCTCTGCATCCTCACCAACACCTGTTGTTTCTTGTGTTGTTAAATTTTAGCCATTCTGACAGGTGTGAGGTGGTATCTCATTGTGGTTTTGATTTGTATTTCCCTGATGGTGAGCGATCTTGAGCATTGTTTCATGTGTCTGTTAGTCATCTGGATGTCTTTTTTGGAAAAATGTCTATTCATGTCTTCTGCCCATTTCTTCACTGGGTTATTTGTTTTTTGGGTGTTGAGTTTGATTAAGTTCTTTGTAGATTTTGGATACTAGCCCTTTGTCTTCTATGTCATTTGCAAATATCCTCTCCCATTCCACAGGCTGCCTTTTAGTTTTGCTGATTGTTTCCTTCGGTGTTCAGAAGCTTTTTATCTTGATGAGGTCCCAATAGTTCATTTTTGCTTTTGTTTCCCTTGACTCCAGCAATGTATCTAGTAAGAAGTTGGTATGGCCAAGGTCAAAGAGGTTGCTGCCTGTGCTCTCCTCTAGGATTTTGAAGGTTTCCCGCCTCACATTTAGGTCTTTCATCTATTTTGAATTTATTTTTGTGTATGGTGTAAGAAAGTGGTGTGGTCCAGTTTCATTCTTATGCATGTTGCTGTCAAGTTTTCCCAATATCATTTGTTGAAAAGACCATCTTTCAACAAAGGATATTCTTTCCTGCTTTGTCAAAGATTAGTTGACCATATAGTTGTGGGTCCATTTCTGGGTTTTCTATTCTGTTCCACTGATATATGTGTTTGCTTTTGTGCCAGTACCATACTGTCTTGATGACTACAGCTTTATAATATAGCTTGAGGGGCACCTGGGTGGCTCAGTTGGTTAAGTGTCCAACTTCGGCTCAGGTCATAATCTCATGGCTTGTGAGTTCAAGCCCTGCATCAGGCTCTCTGCTGTCAGCACAGAGCCTGCTTCAAATCCTCTATCCCTCTCTCTCTCTGCCCCTCCCCCACTGGCTTTCTCTCTCTCTCTCTCTCTCTCTCTCTCTCTCAAAATAAATAAAGCTTAAAAAACAATAATAATATAGCTTGAAATCTAGAATCATGATGCCTCCAGTTTTGTTTTTCTTTTTCAGGATTACTTTGGCTCTTCGGGGTCTTTTGTAGTCCTATATAAATTTTAGAATTATTTGTTCTAACTCTGTGAAAAATGCTGGTGGTATTTTGATGGGGATCGCATTAAATGTGTAGATTGCTTTAGGTAGCATAGACATTTTAACAATGTTTGTTCTGGGGCACCTAGGTGGCTCCGCTGGTTAAGCGTCTGACTCTTGATCTCGGGTCATGTCATGATCTCATGGTTTGTGAGACTGAGCCCCATGTCAGGCTCTGTGCTGACAGCCTAGAGCCTGCTTGGGATTCTCTCTCTCCCTCTCTCTTTGCCCTCCCCCTGCTTCTTGGGATTCTCTCTCCCTCTCTCTCTCTCTCTCTCTGCCCCTCCCCTGCTTGTGTGTGCATTCTCTCTCTCTCAAAATAAATAAACTTAAAAAAAAAAAAACGTAAGTTCAAAAAAAAACTAAGAAAAAAAATGTTTGTTCTTCCAATCCATGAGCATGGAATGCTCTTCCATTTCTTTGTGTCCTCTTCAATTTCTTTTACCAGTGTTCTATAATTTTCAGAGTACAGATCTTTTACCCTCTTTGGTTAGCTTTATTCCTAGGCATCTAACTGTTTTTGGTGCAATTGCAAACGGTATCAATTCCTTGATTTCTTTCTCTCCTGCTTCGTTATTGGTGTATAGAAATGCAACCGATTTCTGTACTTTGATTTTATATCCTATGACTTTGCTGAACTCATGTATTAGTTCTAGCAATTTTTTGGTGAAGTCTTTTGGGTTTTCTACATAGAGTATCATGTCATCTGTAAATAGTGAACGCCTCTCTTCTTCCTTGCCAATCTGGATGCCTTTTATTTCTTTTTGTTGTCAGATCACTGAAGGCTGACTTCCAATACTATGTTAAATAGTAATGGTGAGAGTGGACATCCTTGTCTTATTCCTGTAAAGTGGTCTTTTCTAAAAGCCTTACAAAGAGAAGCTAGCTCATTTGTATTTTCCTTGGGTTCAGGGGAACAAAAAATATTTAAATAGCGAAGAATAGGGACGCCTGGGTGGCTCAGTCGGTTAAGAGTCCAGCTCTGAATTTTGGCTCAGGTCATGATCTCATGGTTCATGGGTTTGAGCGCCACATCAGGCTCCACACAGAGGCTGCTTGTAATTCTTTCTCCCTCTCTCTCTCACCCTCCCTCCCCCCACTGCTTGCACGCTCACCCTCTCTCTCAAAAATAAACTTTTAAAAAAATAAATAGGGAAGAACAGATCAAAGTTTCTGGTATGTCAGATCCAACAGTCAGAAAGGTTCCCTTTTTGCAACAGATTGGGCCATGAAAGAAAGGGAGAAAATAAGGTAAGAAGCAGCAGCAAGAAAAAGGTATACAGGTCTGGCCCAGTCATCTTGGGAAAGCTGTCTCCTTCAGGTGTCGTCTGCTTCAATTCCTGGAAATCTTTATTTCCAGGTCATCAGCTGACATGCAGATCTAGTCAGGGTTTGGTGCTTTCTTTGGATGTGACACATGGGGGGCGGTGCCTGGCTGGCTCAGTCGGAAAAGCATGCAACTCTTGATCTCGGGGTTGTGAGTTCAAGCCCCACATTGGGTGTAGAGATTACTTAAAAAATAAAATCTTTAAAAAAAAAAAAAAGGTGTGACACATGGATCCAAGAGTCATTTCCTTGGAGTTTGGCAGCAGAAGGGTTGGTTAACAGTACCTGATAGGGGCCTTTCCAACAGGGTTGAAGAGAGTCTTTCTGGAAATGTATTTTCCAACAGGTGAAATCTCTAGGCTGCAAGGCATGATGCTTAAGGTCTTTGTCTCCCAGGGACACACTGTGGAAAGATTGTTCTACTAAAGCATAGTTATTCTCAACAGAAGCAATTAGGCCTTTTCAATACTGAAGTATATCCTCCTTTACCATTTGTGGATCGAAAGAAGCAGGAGCCAAGTACACTGGCCATCATGTGATTATCTCAAAGGGTGAGAGTTTATAAGTTCCAATAGAGATAGACCTGAGATTTAGAAAAACTAATGGCAGTGCTTTTGCCCAGTGTATTTGAAGGGTCTCTACATATTCTTCTTAAGGATGTCATTAGTGTGTTTGACTAGCCCTGATGATTAAGGATAGTAAGCACAGTGGAAGTGTTGTAACACTGGCCAAACAGCACAGACCTGTTGAAGCGTTCCCTAGTCACTATGAAGTTCAAGAGGGATCCCCCAGGTAGGGATGATCTTTTCTAGTAGGATTTTAGCCACAAAGTGGCAGTCCAGTGAGAAAACATAGAAACCATTACCAAAACATAGTTATATGCATGAGATTGGGAGAAGCTGAATAAAACCCATCTGCCAAACTTTGAGTGGTCTATTGGGCAAATTAAAGTGTCGAGGAACAATGCAGACAGGTTTTCCTGAATCGTATTTCAGGCAGGTGGGGCAAGCAAAGTAGGCATTCTATGGCCTTGCTAATATTTACCCACTAGTATTGGCCCCAAAGGCCTCATAAATGTTTTCATTTTCATCAGAAGACCAATGACTGGATACATGTACAGTAGTCGTAATGGAAACTTTAGAGTCTCTGGCAACACTGGATTATTATTTGGCCCAACCCAGAGTTTTCTTTTCTTAATCGAACCAACAGTTATTAGGTTTCCAATATTGATTTTCCTTTCTGGGGCTGACTGTTGGGCATCTCTAGTCAATTTTTGAGATTATCATTTGTGCGGGGGATATCCCTTTGGATCATGACAGAAGTCTGGTTGTTAGTTCCTTTGAGAGCAGTGTTCTTTGTGGAAATATCAATAAGGTGGTTTCCTCCGGCCTGTAAGGAATCCAGTTTGGAATGTGCAGGGATCTTGATACTGGCCAAAGCATCTGGCAAGAGTATGGCACCTAATAATCCCTGAATATTAAGGCCATTTTTAATTTTGTCCCCACTGTACGTGAGGGAGCCTCAGTATTTCTATAGCATCCCAAAGTCAGGAGCTACCCCAAAGGCCTACATACTGTTGGTATAGATATTTGCAGTTTTGCCCTTGGTTAAAATGCAGGTCCAAGCAAAAACATATCATTCAACCTGTCGGGCCAAGGTAGCTGAGGGCAAAGCTGCTGCCTTGAGGACTTCAAAAAAATTGTAATAGCATACCCAACATAATATTTGCCATTTTCACCTTTTAAATAAGAACTACTGGTAAACCACAAGAAGCTCACTTTATCCAAAGGAGTTTGCTATAAGCCAACACGGGGAGTCATGAGTATTGTCCACAGAGAAGGAAGAATGGTGGCAGGGTTAAGATCATTACCACAAGAGAGTTTGGAATCCAATTTGCACAGTGGTCAGCCAGCCTGAGAAAACCTTGTAATTGGCTTAGTTTGGAGAAGCTCAGGATGCCATGAAGTCTAACTGGATCTAAATGTAGTCTTTGTTCTGAACTCAGGTGCCTCAAATATCAAACCAGAGTCTGAGTAAACTGCAGTGTCTCCTGGGAAGCTTTGTGTCCCTTTAAGGCTAACAGCCTGAACTGGTGAAGGCTGTCTTCCTGCAAAGCCACCTGAGAAGGGGAGCAGAGAAGCAAGTCGCCTAAGTATTGTAATAAAGCAGAACTTCCAGGTAACTTGGTATCAGCTAAATCCACTTTTAAGGTTTGGGAGAAGTAGGAAGGACTTTCAGTAAAACCCTGGGGCATTACTGTACAAATACACTGTTTTCCTTCCCCAAAAGGCAAAGAGATATTGACTGGCCTTATCCACAAAGAAATCAATCACAGTGAAAAATCTGATGGAGCAAATAAAAGACGTTGCAGGGTCATCTGATTCACCTAGTTGGCAATTTTAGTTGTTGCTATCAAATTCTAGAATTACTTCCCCCTTTCAGGAGAAAAAAATTGCAATATGATATTTTTCTACGAAATCTCAGCCCAATAAATGAATAGGGCAGAGGAACTAAGAAGAAGGAGTTATCTCTCAAAGGGTCTAAACAAGAAGGAATTGTTTTAAAGATAGGAACCTATTGGGACGCCTGGGTGGCTCAGTCGGTTGAGCATCTGACTTCGGCTCAGGTCGTGATCTCATGGTTTGAGTTCAAGCCCTGCATCGGGCTCTGTGCTGACAGCTAAGAGCCTGGAGCCTGCTTCAGATTCTGTGTCTTCCCTCTCTTCTGCCTCTCCCCGGCTCACGCTCTGTCTCTCTCTCTCTCTCACTCAAAAATAAATAAACATTAAAAAATTTTTTAAAAAAAGACAGGAACCTGTTGAGGTTTATTAGAGACCCCCACTACTTGAAACATTTAAGTACTCTGAGCAGGGGCTGTTTAAACAGTGGGGTTGTGGGCTGCCTGGGTGGTTCATTCAGTTACGCGTCTGACTCTTGGTTTCAGTTCAGGTCATGATCTCACAGTTTGTGAGTTCAAGCCCCACATTGGGCTCTATGCTGACAGCACAGAGCCTGCCTGAGATTCTCTCCCTCCCCCCCCACCTCCCTTCCTCCGCCCCTCCCCTGCTTGCTCTCTCTCTCTCTCTCTCAAAAATAAATAAACAAAAAAAAATTTAAACAGTGGAGTTGAGCACTGAGAGTGTACGTCTGGTGTCATAAGGACAGAGAGAGATCATCCCAAATCTGGAGAGTTTTTCCTCCAAGTTGGTGAAGAGGAAGGATTGAGAAAAGCCTCTGCAGTTCTTTTGAGTCCTGTAGTTGGGAGTTTGGAGGGCACTGAAAGGTCAGTTAGAGGGCTGAAGGCACCTGCAACGCTTATGTTTGGAACAATCTTCCTTCCAATGTCCTGTTTGTTTGCAATAATCGCAGAGACCA
The DNA here is from genome assembly GCF_018350155.1 of Leopardus geoffroyi. NCBI lineage: Eukaryota > Metazoa > Chordata > Mammalia > Carnivora > Felidae > Leopardus > Leopardus geoffroyi. The sequence continues at coordinate 99,872,621 of NC_059343.1, read as the reverse complement.
GGAGAGGGTTGGTTTTGTTTTATGGGCCTCCGTTTGTTGGGAGTTGAAAATTAAGGATTTTAGTGGTCTTCCTTGTAGTTGACTTCTCTAGGGTGTGGGTGGGCCAGTTTGCTAAAATGACTAAATCTGCGTGGACAGTGTCCCATTCCATCCTAGCCCTTTTAACTTACAAGAGGAAAATCCCAGTTCAGCGCTTTAATGAATACAGAGTTGAAGGGTAGCTGAGTGGATTCAACATCCATAGGGAGACCAGAATATTCCTTAGTAACAGTTTAGAGATGACAGTAATAGTCGTGCACAGGTTCATGGGTTTCTGGGAGCGAGTCTCAATCTTATTCCAATCAACAGTTTTGGGAAAGCCCTAGGGAGCCAGGTAGTCATTTAGCAATTTCCCAGCCTGATCATATAAAAAGGCATGGGGTTGATCTCTCATTTAAAGTTCTAAAGATTTTTCAGGATCATCCCAATTAGCTGTTTTCATCCAGCGTTGGGCCTGGCCTTTACCAACAAGCATGTGAACTAGCTGGTACAAATCTGAGGAACCTGGTTGGTAGGTCTAGATGACTATATTAAATTCCTTGTCAAATCTAAAAGGATCGTCAGTAACTCCAGCAAAATCTTTCACTATGGCTCATAGTTCAGCCTTAGTCCAGGGGACATGGGAAAGAAATTAGGGGCTTAGCATCAGGATTGTCCAAGAGTTTAATTTTAAAGGGGCAGGTTCTAATGGGTTCAGAGAAGGGAGAGGGAAGAGGTTCAGAGACAAAGGGGAAGTTCACTGAGAGAAATAGAATGAGGAAGCAGAGGATGTAAAGGAGGTGGGGACAGAGACAAAGAGGACAAAAGGGAAGAAAGAGCCCTCAAAAGGTTTTTTGCATTCTTTCTATTATTTGTTCACCTTGGTTAATTTAAAATGGTTTTTGTAGAAACAAGATTTTAGAGTCTTGGATACTCTTGGAAGCGTCAAGATATTAATTGAAATAGGTGTCCCATTCAGTTTGTTTTATTTTAGAGCTTCGAATTTGGTTCTAAGAAAGTTTGGGAAGAGGTGTGCCTGGGTGGCTCAGTCAGCTAAGCGTCCAATTTTGACTCAGGTTCGTGAGTTGGAGCCCCATGTGGGGCTCTGTGCTTACAGTGATGAGCCTGCTCTGGATTCTGTCTGTCTCTCTCTCTCTCTCTTCTGTGGATTCTCTCTGTCTCTATCTCTCTCTCTCTTTCTCTCAAAAATAAATATTAAAAAAAAAGTTTGGGAAGATCAAAAGTTCCCCATAACAGCCACTGGAGTCCTAAGTTATTCTGTGTTAACCTGGCCCAATTAGTTGAAAATGCACATGAGGAAGTACCATAGTTTTTAAACATAAAAACTGGCTGGGGTCCCAAAAGGAGGACCCTCCTGAGAAAATTTAGCAGATTGAGATCCCATTACTCAAAAGAAGGTTCAGGAAACAGATTACTCACCAGGAAAGACAACACCTTCACACACACACACACACAATTTTAACAGATCGAGAATAAAGTCGGAGAGCTCAACCGAAAGCAGGGAGCTCGGATCCGAGAAGAGACTTACCAAACTAAAAGGAAGCAGAGAGTACTAGGCACTCAAGTGGGTACTTCACATGGTTCTGAGGGTCATTAGTTCCTCAGGGGTTCATCTCTTTTGGGTCCCATCTGGGTCACCGTATAATGTTGACCTTAAAAAACAAAAGAGCCAGTTATTTTACCAGCAAAATGACTTTACTCAGATATAGCAGAGGAATTGCAATTCAGGGCAGGAAAACTATGGTTAACAGACAGATCCGGAAAACAGCAGAGAGGGGCCAGCTTTTACAGGGGAAAGGAGGAAGCTGGGAGGGGCTATTCCACTGCATTCTCACTGACCGGGTTGTTGCTGGACAAGGAGAAAATCTTCCTCCTGCTGGTGTAAGTAAGCTGCTCCCTCTTGGGGAGTGTGAGATAGGCTTCTTCCAGCAACTGGTAATGCATGAGAGCTGCCCCTTCAGGACTTCCTGACTCCATGATAATTTTTTTTTCATGTTTATTATTTTGAGAGACAGAGGGCAAGCAGCAGAAGGGTCAGAGAGAAAGGGAGACACAGAATACAAAATAGGCTCCAGGCTCCGAGCTGTCAGCACAGAGGCCGACGCAGGGCTTGAACCCACGAACTGCGAGATGATGACCTAAGCTGAAATCAGACACTTAACCAACTGAGCCACCCAGGTGCCCCCGACTCCATTTTAAATGAGGTTTCCTTTATTTCCACACTTCCCACTTTAAAGTCTCCAAACTTTTCCCAAGTCCTTCCTCCCAATCAAGATGTACCTGTTCATTCCCTCACAACTTCACAAGGTGTCAGTGCTATAATTCAGGGCTAAGGCACACTAGTATTTTGATGATTTTGTTTCCCATGTGCCCAACATAAGAGTTTCCAGGAATGTATTATAAAGGATATTAAGTCAGCAAATATTGTTTAGGGGCCTCGTGTGAACCTTGCATTGTGCTAGATCCTATAACACTGTACCAAGGACAGAAAATTTGCCACAGTCGGTCTATCCAGCCTACTACCCACTTGCTAACATTATCAACAAAAAAACGTTCTCTGGAAAATGTTCCACAAAGAAGGAACATTCATACAACCTTTCTAGCAGGCAATTTAGCCAACCGTAAAAAAAAAAAACTTTAAGGGCGCCTGGGTGGTGCAGTCAGTTAAGCGTCCGACTTCAGCCAGGTCACGATCTTGCGGTCCGTGAGTTTGAGCCCCGCGTCAGGCTCTGGGCTGATGGCTCAGAGCCTGGAGCCTGTTTCCGATTCTGTGTCTCCCTCTCTCTCTGACCCTCCCCCGTTCATGCTCTGTCTCTCTCTGTCCCAAAAATAAATAAAAACGTTGAAAAAAATAAAAAAATAAAAAAAACTTTAAAATTTTTACATAAGCTTTGACTCTGTAATTTTACTAAGAATTTATACTAAGGAAGTAATCAGAGATATACACAAAGGTGCAAGTGCAATGATGTGTATTGCGGTAGTATTTATAGTACTGAAAACAATCTAAATATACAAAACAGAGGACTGGGTAAATAATTCATTCAGTGTCCACATGATAGAATATTGTATATACATTAAAGTACTATTAATACAAGACTCTTGAAAGACAAGAAAAATCTATTGCTGACTGTGAAATTTGTTTTAATTTTATGCACAGAAAAAAACTGAAAAGATATACCTTAAATGTTGAAAAAAAATGGTTATCTCAAATTAATAGGATTATCAATGACCTTTTTTGAACTCCATGTTCTAAATTTTCCACAAGAAACAATCTTTTTTAGTTGGAAAAAATGAAAGTTACCTATGTTTTTAATGTTTAATGTTTATTTTTGAGAAAGAGAAAGAATGTGAGCAGGGTGAGGGGCAGGGGGGAGGAGAGGATCCAAAGAGGGTCCTGTATGGACAGCAGAGAGCCTGATGTGGGACTCGAACTCAAGAACCGCGAGATCATAACCTGAGCTGAAGTCAGATGCTTAAACCAACTGAGCCACCCAGGCACCCCTATTTTTTAAATTTGATACTCCTGGAGAAGGACTGCTTGTCTTCTTTATATAACATTAAGGAGTAACAATATTCCCAGCTTCTCCTGATGTAGCCATTTATAGTGTTGCATTTATAAATGTATCTAACGCTTTTAATCCTTTGACTTCTGGTTAGTAACTTCTTGTACTATTATTTTCTCAAAATAATTACATTCAAAGAAGATTGCAAGAAGTGTACAGGGAAGTCCCATGCACTGTTTCCTCAGTAGCCCCTAATGTTAGCATCTTATACAACTATAGTGAGCTCCTAATGCTAGCATCTTACATAACTATAGTGCAATATCAAAATCAAGAAATTGGGGCGCCTGGGTGGCTCAGTTGAGTGTCCAACTCTTGATTTCAGCTCAGGTCATGATCCAAGGGTAGTGGGATCAAGCCCTGCATCAGGCTCCATGCTGAGCACTGAGCCTCTCTTTCTCTCCCTTTGCCCCTCACCCCTGCTCACATGCTCGCTCGCTCTCTCTCTCTCTCTCTCTCACTAAACTAAAAAAAAAAAAAAAAAAAAACTTTTAATTAAAAAAAAAAAACAAGACAGGTGCTTGGGTAGGTTAAATGTCTGACTTCGGGGGCGCCTGGGTGGCTCAGTCGGTTAAGCGGCCGACTTCAGCTCAGGTCACGATCTCGCGGTCCGCGAGTTCCAGCCCCGCGTCGGGCTCTGGGCTGATGGCTCAGAGCCTGGAGCCTGCTTCCGATTCTGTGTCTCCCTCTCTCTCTGCCCCTCCCCCGTTCATGCTCTGTCTCTCTCTGTCTCAAAAATAAATAAAACATTAAAAAAAAATTTAAAAAAATAAATAAATGTCTGACTTCGGCTCAGGTTATGACCTCCTGGTTCATGAGTTCAAGCCCTGCATCCAGCTCTGTGCTGACAGCTCAGAGCCTGGAGCCTGCTTCAGATTCTGTGTCTCCCTCTCTCTATGCCCCTCCCCTGCTCACACTCTGTCTCTCTCTCTCTCTCTCTCTCTCTCTCTCTGAAAAATAAACGTTTAAAAAATTTTTTAAATCTCCTAATAGCAAAAGCCGTAAATTTTTAAAAACAAATAAATAAATAAGAAATTGACATTGGTATAATCTTCCTTGCTTATTCAGATTTTACCAGTTATAAATGTACTCATTTATGTCTGAGTGTATGGGGCGGTGGGTGTTTAATTCTATATAATTCTATCATACATATAGCCTTGCATAACCACCACCACAATCAAGATAAAGAACATTTTCATCACAACAAGGATCCCTCGTGTTACCCTTTTATAGCCACACTTACCTCCCTCCCTCTCCAATTCCCCAACCCTTAGCAACCACTAAATATCCATCAGTATAATTCTGTCACTTCAAGAATGTTATGCAAATAGAATCACACAAGTTATAACCTTTTCAAATTAGCCTTTTTCACTCAGAATAACTGTATAGAGATTCATCCAGGTTGTCACAAGTGTCGATAGTTTGTTCCTTTTTCTTATTAAGTAGTATTTCTAGGTATGGATATACTAGTTTGTGTGACCATTCATTCATGGAAGGGCATCTGGGCTGTGTTCCAGTTTTGAGCTATTACAAATAAAATTTCTATGGACATTCACATTTTACTATTTTTTTTTAATTTTTAATTTATGTCATCCAAAAACCCAAGAAAGCCTCCTCCTCCTATATACCAGGACTTGTTGAATGAATCTATGTTTGCCTTACTAATACTGGCACAGTTTTGTGAGAAAAAAAGCTAGATTAAGAAAAGACCAAGGAGGGGCAGCAGGATGGCTCAAGTCAGTTAAGTGTCTGAATTTGGCTCAGGTCATAATCTCCCAGTTTGTGAGTTCAAGCCCCACATGGGGCGCTGTGCTGACAGCACAGAGCCCGCTTAAGATCCTGTCTCCCTCTCTCTGTGTCCCTCCCCTGCCCACACTCTGGCTCTCTCAAAAATAAAAATAAACATTTAAAAAAGAAAGAAAGATGGGGCGCCTGGGTGGCTCAGTCGGTTAAGCGTTGGACTTCGGCTCAGGTCGTGTTCTCACGGTTCGTGGTTCAAGCCCCACACGGGGCTCTGTGCTGACAGCTCGGAGCCTGGAGCCTGCTTCTGATTCTGTGTCTCCCTCTCTCTCTGGCCCTCCCCCACTCACTCTGTCTCTCAAAAATAAATAAACATTAAAAAATTTTTTTAAAAGAAAGGAAAGAATATGGAGTTATACCATATTTTCTCTGTGAATTATACATTTTAATGTATTTGTCTCTGCCCCTTGACTATGAACTACATGGAGGCAGGGATCATGACTAAATTGCCTCTCCTCCTAGCGCAGGGCATAGGACCTAGCATAGACTAGGTGTTTAGAAAATGTTAGGATGTCTTGGGGAGGGTGAGGCTCAAGGATAGATGTTTATAACAAACTCCACAGGGGTGCCTGGGTGGCTCAGTCGGTTGAGCGTCCGACTTCGGCTCAGGTCATGATCTCGCGGTCTGTGAGTTCGAGCCCCACGTCGGGCTCTGTGCTGACAGCTCAGAGCCTGGAGCCTGCTTCGGATTCTGTGTCTCCTTCTCTCTCTGCCCCTCCCCTGCTCGTGTTCTATCAAAAATAAATAAACATTAAAAAAAATTTATAACAAACTCCACAGATTATACTAGGTAGTCAGTATTAAGAACTACTATTTAGCTGAATAAACAAAAATGGAGAGGGGAAAAAGGAAAGCTCATGATAGAAGAGAGCAGACTCAGGCTGGCAAGGGGACTTAGGTGCAGGACAGGGGTACTGACCTTCCATTATCTTTCTCCACCTTACAGAAAGTTCTGTGTCCAGATTAACCTCTAGACTGCATGGTAGGGAATCAGTAATTTCCAGCACTATGTTTGAGAAGTGCTATTGCTGAATCCCTATGTCTGACTGGGCCAGAGAAGACAGCTTTCATCTGCTCTGTGAGGTTTTACCTATTTGAAAGGCTGCTCCACACATCTTTGGAGCCACAGACACCTTGAAGAGTTTGATGGAAAAAGCATTTGGTGATATGAATTACCTAAAGGTGCTTATATGTTTAGATGGCATAATTATGTTTGGCAGAGCTCTGGAGAACAATGGCTCCTTATATTACTGAATCACCTGGGAAACAGCCTAAAACTGTCCCTTGACAAATGCCAGGCCTGCCAGACCTCAATAAAATACAGTGGACATATAAAATCACAAGAAGGGATGGGCAGACTCTAGAAATATCACTGGTCAGGTCCCAACATTTTAAAACATTAAGGGGATTCAGCAGACACTACAGGAGCTGGCTGAAGGATTGTTCAAAGATTGCAAAACCCCTCAATGAGTTTGCTCAGGGTGATCAGATCAGAACTGGAGCACACCTGAGTTGAAGAGGGAGAGGAAGGCAGGTCAAAATACCGGGGCCTGGCAGTTGGGAAGATCTGTGCTTGGGGCACAACTATGTTGCATATCAAAATAAAGCTGCCCTTGTAGGAGGTGGGAAACAACCCACCCCCCACCCCAAAATAAACAAATAAACAAAGCAGTTTTCACCCAAACTGCTCTCATGAGCCCTTCCTCTTGAGCTTTTGGAGATCGGCAGGCTGCCTCACTCAAAGTTCTGTTTTAGCACATGTTGTCTTCCACCACCAAGACCTTTTATAAATTGATGCCAGTTTTGAAGACTTCAGATCTGTGCTATGTCATAAAGACCCAGAGGTGAGGATAACCATCACATTTGCCAAGCAAGGTCTGACAGCTCATGAGACTTGGGATCCAATTTTGAAAATTGAGTTTGTAGCACAAAGTGAACAATTACAGACAACACCCTCGGGTACCTGGTGTCCTGGAAGGCAGAGCTTTGGAGCTGAAGGCAGGCCTAGGCGAATTGTTTGAGGAAAGGGCATTTCCTTTATGGGAGAGAGTTGAACTAATAGCTAAGTAGGGAGAGTGGGGAGGAAGGAGTAAAGCAAGTACAGGCTCGGTCTCTGGGAGTGAGAGGACACCTGCAAAATGCTTTCCCTAAGCTGGCTTGGAGCCAAGTCAGCTCTAACTCAAGAAGGTGAGCCCTGCTTCACTTTTCTTCACAGGCCCTCAAAATGCTTATTTTGGCCTCCACCTGCCCTACTGAGGGCTGCAGTTTAAAATCTCATAGTGGAAGGGCACCTGGGTGGCTCAGTCAGTTAAGCATCCGACTTTGGCTCAGGTCATGATCTCACAGTTTCTGAGTTCAAGCCCCAAGTCGGGCTTGCTGCTGTCAGCACAGAGCCCACTGCAGATATCCTCTCCCGCCCTCTTTCTCTGCCCACCCCTGACTCTCGCTCTGTCTCTCAAAAATAAATAAACATAAAAAAACTCATATTGGAATGTTGTAAGGGTATGACCCAGAGGTCCCTGTTCTCCTCCAAGCTGAGAACTGGCATGATCCCAGTGTATGCCCTGGGGTCTACCTTTCTTGAAGAAAAAGGGACCATGGCAGCCCAGGTGCTGACAACCACATTTTACATCAACAAAATAGCTGAAAACGATAGTAGTGTTGCCAAAAGCAGGACTGGTGAAAGCCAGAAAGAGCACAACTGATGTAGTATTAATGCAGTGGGCCCTCAGTAGCAACTGTGAGTATGGCCCTGAAGAAGAGGCCAGTAGATTATCATTATTCCTATAATTTGGGTTGATTACTGTACATTTTCATCCAAAAGAAGACAGTTTTGGGGGCACCTGGGTGGTTCAGTCGGTTAAGCATTCAACTCTTGGTTTTGGCTCAGGTCATGATCTCACGGTTCGTGAGTTCGAGCCCTGTCAGGCTCTGTGTTGGCGGCTTGGAGCCTGGAGCCTGCTTCAGATTCTGTGTCTCCCTTTCTCTCTGCCCCTCCCCTATGCACACTGTCTCTGTCTCTCTCAAAATAAATAAACTTTTTTTAAAAAGACAGTTTTGGAAAGTGGGGGAAAAAAGCCCTGAAGCCTTACAGGCTCGGGGTTGGATCCTGGTTCTACGACTACCTATGCGAGCTTGGGCAGGCCAGTGTCCTCTGTAACATGAAACACTCTAAATCACCATCAATAGTCACTGCACAGGCAGTGGCAGATGCAGCCTTTGTGGGGCCTAAAGCTTATGCTGTTTCATTTAAGTTTTTAAAAAGTGTAAAATGAGGTATAATCCTGAACATTTACTTAGAACGAAACATTAAATGACAAGAAATTACAAGTTTTAAAAACTGACAAAACCCACAAACATGACAAAATTTTTACAAACATTATATTTTTCATTGTATTAACTGGTACAACTCCTTGCTACCTTTTCTATATCCTTTCCCTGCATATCTTTTGATTACCTCTTCATCAGATATCACTTTTGGACTATAATGTCTATAGAGAGAAGAGGGAAACAATTTAGTTTTTCCTAAGACTTTAGAAAAGTTTCTTTCGGCTTCCCAACCCATCAATGATTAATGTCATGTAGATATTCTGGATTGTTGTCAAATTTGGGGAAACCTCTATCAAACCTCTATCATTTCTTTTATATGTAAACTGTGATTTTAGGCTATGTCAAGTTTTTTTACGTAATGACTAATCTTTTTAAATTTTTTTAATGTTTGAGAGAGAGAGATGTGTGAGTATGAGTGTGGGGGTAGGGGCAGAGAGAGAGAGAGAGAGAGAGGAGAGAGGAGAGAAAATCCCAAGCAGACTCTGAGGCTCTGCACTGTCAGCTCACAGCCCGATTGAGCCCTGAACTCAATCCCACAAACCGTGAGATCATGACCTGAGCCAAAACCACGGTAGACACTACCAACTGAGCCACCCAGGCACTCATGTAATGACTAATTTTAAATAAACTTTAGACTTACTGCTTTAAGAGTATTCCCATAAGTCATTTCTACACTGGTACAGCCACCAATAACTTAACTATATGCCGAAATGATAGCAAACCACATAAATATATCCTTCTAACCCCAAATAAATATATCTGAAATTCAATTTATCTTTTGTTGGATCCCCAAAAGAATAGCTCCAGTAAAGACAGAACTCTCCCTAGAAAGCAAACAAAGGCAGAAAATATAAAAAGAGCAAAAGTGTTTTCTGGGTTGGAAGAAGATAGACAATACTCATTTTTAATATATATATCTTATGTCTTCACAAGTAGATTTAAAGTTAATAAAAGTATTCCCCTCCCATATACATTTTTTTAATGTTTATTTATTTTTGAGAGAGAGAGAGAGAGAGAGAGAGAGAGAGCATGAGCGGAGGAGGGGCAGAGAAAGAGAGAGACAGAGCATCCGAAGCAGATTCTGTGCTGACAGCAGAGAGACCAAATCAGGGCTCAAACGCACCACCCACAAGATCATGACCTGAGCCCATGACCTGAACTGAAGTCAGATGCTTAACCAACTGAACCACCCAGGCACCGCCCCCCATACACATTTAAAGTAGTCTAGTATTGTGAACTCCATTGATACAATTTGAAAAACCATGCCCAGGAAGAATGAAGCCTCAGAGGAAACCTGATGGAGTTAATATAAGGCAGGAAAGGCTTCACCACCACTGAATTCTAAGCCTGTTCTGTGGCAAAAGACTTTCTAAAGGAGGGCAGCAAAGACAGAAATCCTAAGGAAAAGATGGGACAGATTTCACCATATTAAACTGAAAAACATCTGCAAGGTTAAAGCAAACAAAATCAAGCATTAAAAAAAACTAGGAGGGGCGTCTGGGTGGCTTAGTTGGTTAAGCATCCAACTTCGGCTCAGGTCATGATCTCACAGTTCTTGAGTTCGAGCCGTGCATCGGGCTCTGCGCGGACAGTTCGGAGCCTGGAGCCTGCTTCGGGTTCTGGGTCTCCCGCTCTCTCCATGCCCTTCCCCCACTCTTGTTTGCTCGCGCTCTCTCTCTTTCTCTCAAAAATAAAACATTTTTAAAAATTAAAAAAAAAACTAGAGAAAACAGTACTTGTTATTCATATTACAAAGGATTGATAGCCCAATACAGAAATCAATTAAAAATTTTAAAGCAATGAGCAATCCAAGAAGAGAACCATCAAAGAACATGAAGGGGCCATTTACCAAGAAAGAAATACAAAAAGGCAAAAATTGAAACTGGCAAGGAGTTAGGGAAACCAAGCCATCTCACCCTGTGGTTGGGAATGTAAATTAGTTCATCTTTATATAGAGGGCTATTTGACAATATAAAAATAACATAAACATTTATAAGGAGCTTGCTCTTTACTAAGTACTCTGTGAAGTGCTTTGCACTGATTAATTTATTCCATCCTCACTCAGCTTTACTGATACTCAGTGTGCATCATTTGTAATAATGAAGAACTCAACACTCCTCAGACACCCAACAATAGGGTTTGGTTAAATAGAACCTCTATACAATAGGATTGAAATGAGCTATACTTACTACATGGAAAACTCTCTAAAATATGGTTAAGTGTTAAAAAAGGCTACAGGGGCACGTGGGTGGCTCAGATGGTTAAGCATCTGACTTCCACTCAGGTCATGATCTCGTGGTTTTTGGGTTCGAGCCTCACATCAGGCTCTGTGCTGACAGCTCAGAGCCTGCAGCCTGCTTCAGATTCTGGGTCTCCCTCTCTCTCTGCCCCTCCCCTGCTTGTGCTCTGTCTCTCTCTCAAAAATAAACAAACATTTAAAACAATTTTTTTAAAGGCTGCAGAAAAGAATGTATACCATTTCCATAGTATAAAAATCATGTAAGTACATGTCTATATATAGACACATAAATATTATATAGATATATAGAGATAGAGAAAAATCTCTGGGATATATATCAAAATGAAAACAACAGTTACTTCCAGGTGGTGGGATTTTAGATTATCTTGATTTTCTGCTTTATAATTTTCCATTAATGCCTTCTGAATTTTTGCTATCACTGCTCCCGGGCAGCAGGAGTAAGGTCAGCTTGATGGGCATACAACCGATGCTGTCACACAGAGCCCCATGCTTACAAGAGCCCATGTTTAGTTTAATACTCTATTGTCACTATTTTGAAATTCTGAATAATTCATGAATAAGGGGTCCTACATTTTCATTTTGCACTGGGTCCTGCAAATTATGTAGCTGATCCTGTCAGGAACGTACCTTGCCTCTTCAGCTGTCACCCTGAAATGTGTTGTTCTGTGACCATCACCACCATAAGAACTTGCTATTTTCATTTTCCTTCCTTCATGTAGAAAGGTAAACCTCTTGACAAAGAGTCATTTGACTCATTTTTTCACTGTCAGCAGGCTGATCAACCCTCTCCCTAGAAGAAGAAGGAAAGTCTCTGAGGACCAACTATTTTTCTTCCCTATTCGATGTTAGCTTTACACTCTCTCCCAGTGCCAGCCCCAACAGAATGGATTATGGGTGTCCCTTAGAGTCTCCGCCTATACCTTCCAAAATGCCAGTCCTAGCAGGGGGTAAGATCTGGTCTCCTGAGTAACACAATCAATCCCAGTAACTACTCTAGTGTCAAACACACGTGTACGTTACCTATAATAAAAGGTCTTTAGGTCATTCAGTAATGGGGCCATGGCCATGAGATTTCCTTATAGCTTATTCCCATCAGCTATGCTTTTTATTGTCAAGAACACTTTCATATAATCTTCCACTTGGAGATTTCACTGTGCATTCCTCCCTTTGGATCTTTTGTAAAGATTTGTTTTTTGAAAAACTAGCCACTCCCCATCCCTAAGAAATCATGCTTTTGAAATGTCAAAATAATGTCCCTAACCACCTTTATCTCTACCTTTGTTTCCTATTTCTAAGGCAGTATCTACTCAGAGGAAAGAGGGTCACAGTCCTATAGCAACTGAATTCCCTAAAAAACAGGGGTTGGGATATCTTACCAAAAGTTTCATGAGGTCAATTTATATTTTATCCACCTAATATTTTATCTGCATGCTATTTAATCCTTCAAATAAATCCAGTTCACTAGATAAGCATTATAGAAATCACATCTCCCCTAGGGAATTCTTTTGGTCCAAATATCTTCTACTAGCTTTTCTGACATGACAGTCAAAATTCCCAGTTCTTGAGTGACCTCTATTGTCCCACACTTGTCACAGAAACAAAAACCTTCTACTTTTGGGTATTTTTGAATATACCCAAAAGGATAGAGAACAATGCAATTAAGTTGCAGGTATCTGTTACTCAGCTGCAGCGATTACATTCTGCCAATCTCAGTCATCACTCTTTAATTTTGTTTCTTGATTTAGAGGAGATTTTGAGCATTAGGTTCTCACTAGGAATACAGCCAAATTCATATTCTCACTTGAAATAAAGCTGTCACCTCAGCAGCAGTTGTCTAGTTAAGATCTAAAAGCATCCCCATTCCCAGATTCCTCATCTCTAACCAACCTGCTTCCCCGGCTACCCCCACCTCTGAGCTGCAACCAGCACCTCTCCCAGCTGACTGATCTAATCCTTTCCACAGGACAGGAGGACTCTGAGAACACGTTTGTTCAGCACACTACACGACAGGCAAAACTGCCTTCTGACCCGTGTCCCAAGGCAATTCCATTTCACTCCTCTACCTTCTGGGGAGGCGAACAAATGACAGCATTCAAACAAAATTCTTTTTTTTTTTTTATCTTTTATTCAAAGATCCATTTAAAAGCATGCCTGGGGTCTATGCACGTGGAAGTGGGTATGAAGCAAAGAAGGCAAGAGCAAGGCTCAGAGGGAATAAGATGGAGAATGAAGTTATGGGTCACAGGAAAGGAAGCGGTAGTTCTAGGCTGCCTCTGGCACTTGATCTCCTTTCATCTTTCCAACAACTTCAGGTATGTGAATTCCCATTTTACATATGAGGACAGTGAGGGAACTCAAACCTCAGAAGTCCTGTGGCTCAAGGTACCCAGGCTGTGAATGCTGGAGGAGGAATTGAATCTTACCGGACTCCAAAGCTGTGCTCTATCTACCTAAGTGGTAGGGTTGGGAGCACTGGGCACGGGCACAGGACATTTGTTGAGGTCCCCAGGACAAACCCTTCTGAGGCCTTAGCCTGCAAACAAATGCCACTTTGTAATTAGACTTTCTCTCTTCCTCAGCAGATGGTCCCCTAAATTAGTTGAAGCCTGTGGGCCTTAAATATAAAATAAGCGGATGCATCTTGATTATAATATGGCACTTTGGTTTTAGTTGCAAGTGTTATGCTTAAAATGTAAGAATGTGATTGACTTATAGCATTTTCTTTTTAAAGGATAAAAGTTCTTTGTGCTTGATCAGCCCAGCCCTGGATGTCCGGCTGCTCTCCATTACAGACAGAATGACACCCAGCCAGGCTGCCAAAAATAAGAGTTCTGCAGCCATTTTCCTCGGTTGGGCCTGGGTTACGTGACCCTCACCCAATCCATACTGCTGAGGTGACACCTCTGAGACCCAGTGGAGGCAGTTCGTGCTCTTCCTCCCTTCGCCAGACTAGGCAAGATGTGTTTCCTCAAGAAGCCCCCCACTTGCTGGAATATTCTCCACCCAGCTCTTCTTTGCCGCCAGCATTTACTTGCCCCTGCCTGGCTCTAGAAGCTGATCTATCTAAACCAGACATTCTCCCTTTTCTTCCCCACTGAGCTGGGGGGAAAGAGGCAGCTTTGAGACCTGCTTCTCTTTTACTCACACTTAGTATGCCTGTTTTGTCTGTATGTAAAGGCCCCCTCACCTACAGCTAGGAAAAATCCTGCTCTTATATCTAATTTTGGAAGTGAGAAATCAGTCTTTATGCAGAGACACACACTTCCTCCACAAAGCATGGCAGCTGGGGGTGGAGTGGAGGCAGCAGTGAGGTTGCAGGATCCAGGTGGGATAGGGAAGAAGGCAATGCTGAAAGAGAGAGAGGGACAGTCTTCTCAGGGAAGAGAGACGTCATCATAGGGTTAAGCAGGCAGCAAGGAAGGTGAATTCACAAGTCAGGAAAAAGAGAGAAGGGACTAAGCACCAAGCACTATGCTAGATGCTTTACATATACCAAGTGAGGAGGGACTGGAAATGAGAAATGTATTAATGCTATGACACCATTCAGTCAAGAAGTAATGAAGGACTTAGTAGAATAGTAGCAGTTTGAATGGAAAAGAAAGGATAGAAACAGGATTCACTGTGAAGGGAGTTTCAGCCTAACTTACCAATTGGTTGGATGCAGAGGTCAGGGAGGAGGAAACCAAGAGAGCTTTAGGTTTTCATAATAAGTGACTGGGAAGATAGGTGACATTAATAGGAATATGACTGTCAGGAGATGGATATGTAGGCAAGGTTGATCAATTTGGTTTGGGACCTATTTAATCTTTCAAATGTTTTATAATTAAAATTTTCAAACATAGAGGAAAAACTGAGAGAATAGGGTATTAAAGCCCTATACCCATTACCCAGCTCAACGATTATCAACTCACGGCCAATCTCGTTTCATCAGGAGCCTTACCTAGTCCTCCTTTCCCCTTTCCCCAACTGGATTATTTCAAAGTAAATCCCATAAATACGATACCATCCATAAACACTTCAGTATCTATTTCTAAAAGATACTCTTCACATAGCCACATACAATTATCTTAACTAAAATATTAACATTAAGCCTTTAATGCCATCAAATACTTAATGTCATCAGTAAGTATTCAAATTTCCTCATGTCCTCCTTGTTTATTTATAGTTGATTGGTTAAAAGCAGGACCAGATAAACAGATCAACTGAATGCAAGATTCTGTCTAAAACAGCCATATGGAGATATCAAGCAGGCAACCGAAATTTGGGGTCCAAAACTCAATGAAGAGGTAAAGGCCAGGAATACAGATTTAGAAATCATCTTCCCCGAGTGAATGATATTTGAATAAATGAAACTACTGAGTAGATATCATAAGGGGAGAATACAGCAATAAAAATGGCCCAAGGATAGAACCTTGAAGAACAACTACATTCAGGAAGAAAAGAAAGAGACCCCTGGGATGGGGATGGGAGGGAGCAGTTTGAGAAACAGATGAAAAGTTGAAAAGGAAAACAAGATAGCAGATGTCACTGGAGCCAAGAAATGAAAACGCTGCACAGAGGGAGGACCACACAGTTTTACTCAATGTTTTCCATCAAAAGAGTCTTGGGCTAAGACTCGGTCCCTGCTCTATTGTATGACTTTCTAGCTGTGTTACACATTAAGCAAATCATATCCGTAAACCCAAAATTCTTCAGATGTAAAAAACAGATAACACCAGTCCTTCCAATTAAAAGGCTGCTATGAAGGGACGCCTGGGTGGCTCAGTCAGTCAGTTAAGCATCTGACTTTGGCTCAGGTCATGATCTTATGGTCCATGGATTTAGGCCCTACATCGGGCTACGTGCTGACAGCTCTGAACCTGGAGCCTGTTTCAGATTCTGTGTCTCCCTCTCTCTCTGTCCCTCCCCCACTCATACTCTGTGTCTCTCTCTCAAAAATAAACATTTTAAAAAAGGTTTAAAAAATAAACAAGTAAAAGGCTGTTATGAGGATCAAATGAGAATGGATATATGTGAAGAAGGCCTTTGTTGACTGCAAAGCATTGGACAAATATGAGACGCTATTCACTCAATAAATCTTTACTGTTTTTATTAATGTGAAAATAAGACCTAACTGTTGATTGGAGGATTTAAAGTTTCTAATATTAAAAAAATGCCGAATTTTAAAGTACATAACTCTTCAAGAGTCTCATAAGGGCTAGCTTTCATGAGCATCTACTTTGTGTGCTGGGCCCTGTTCTAAATCCTCCACATACCTTAACTCATTTGATCATCACAAACTCTTATGACATAGGTACTACAATGTGCCTTGGTTTACAGATGAGGAAGCTAAGGCTGAGAGGAGCAAACTAACTTGCCCTAGGTCACACAGCCAGAAAGCAGCTGACCCCAAAGCTCAAGCCAAGTCTTTCTCCTATGCATGATTCAGGACTGACCTCTTAATCACCACACCAAAGTTCCTCTTAAAAATATGCCTTGAGGGGCGCCTGGGTGGCGCAGTTGGTTAAGCGTCCGACTTCAGCTAGGTCACGATCTCGCGGTCCGTGAGTTCGAGCCCCGTGTCGGGCTCTGGGCTGATGGCTCAGAGCCTGGAGCCTGTTTCCGATTCTGTGTCTCCCTCTCTCTCTGCCCCTCCCCCGTTCATGCTCTGTCTCTCTCTGTCCCAAAAATAAATAAACGTTGAAAAAAAAAATTAAAAAAAAAAAAAAAATATGCCTTGAAGGGCACCTGCCTGGCTCAGTTGGTGGAACTTGCAACTCTTGATCTCCGGGTCGTGAGTTCAAGCCCCAAGTTGGGATTAGGAGCTTACTTTAAAAAAAAAGTTAAAAAATAAAAATCAGTGGAAAAAATATGCCTTGGAAAATTAGAAGATCGCCATATTATGACCCTAATGAATTGCAGATCTAGGCATTGGGCATCAATGCAGCTATCATCACAGAGAAAACCAGATATTACGTGGCTCCTGAAGTTAATTTTGTCCCCCACCCCACCCCAAACTGAACCTTAATCAAACAAAGCTTTTAGATTAGGGTTATGGTTGCCAGATAAAATTCAGGAAGCCCAGTTAAAATCACATTTTAGTTAAACGACAAATAATTTTCTTAGTGTAAGCATGTCCTATGCAATATTTGGTATGTCCCACGCATTGTATTTGGGACATATTTTTACTAGAAAGTATTCATTATTCATCTGAAATTCACTCTTAACTGGGTGCCCTGTATTTTTATTTGCTAAATCTGACAATCCTACTTTAGATCTAACTACCCATTTATAAGAAGCACAAAAAACAGAGAAACATATTAATGTGAATACTAGATGTTTGATTATATTAAGGAATTAATTTTTCAGTTGTCTAGTTGTATTGTGGGTTTTTTTTTTAAAGAAGCTCTTACCGTGCTCGCTTCGGCAGCACATATACTAAAGAAGCTCTTACCTCTTACAGACACACATTGAAATGTTTTTGGGTGAAATTATATGATGTCCTGAAGGTCCTTCATAACAATCTGGAAAGGAGAGAAATAGAAGGGGTATAGATTCAACAAGACTGGCTTTGAACTCATGACATTGAAGCTTCCTTAAAAAGTACAATTGATTTCAGGGGCACCTGGCAGGCTCAGTCGGTGGAGCACACTATTCTTGCTTCTGAGTTTGAGCCCCATGTTGGGCGTAGAGATTGCTTAAAAACAAAATATTAAAAAAAAAAACTACATGTGGTTTCATTACACTCTTCTATTTCTGAATATGTTTGAAATTTCCCTTAATAAAAGTTTTTAAAAGAAACAATACTTAGCACAGTGACTGACATACTGTTAATACTTAATATGTATCTGTTGGCAGGCGAATCATTTGTGTTTTTTTTTTAAGAAAACTCTCAGATGGCCATCAAATGGAAAAACATTTTGGAAATGAAATTACAAGCATGAATATGCCTGAAAACACAAATTAGATTTGTTTAGGGACCAACTATACTCAAATGGAAACAATAATGAATTTGCCCAGACAAGGGAATTTGTTTACTGAGGACGAAGAGTTGTGAAACTCTGGGCAGAAGAGGTACATACATTACAGGTACTTAATTTTGGTAAACACAGAAACATTTTTAACCCTCCAAAAAGATGTTATGCAGAAAACAATCTACCTTAGGTTTTCTTCAATATTTACTACTCCAGTGAACTGTTGTGGAAAGCCATATTAATTTCCTAAAGGCCTTTGGACAGATTTTGAATTATTTATTTATTTATTTATTTATTTATTTATTTATTTATTTATTTATTTATTTTTAAAGTTTTATTTATTTATTTTTGAGAGAGACCGAGCTAGCAGGGGAGGGACAGTGAAAGAGGGAGACAGAGAATCCCAAGTAGGCTCCGCACTGTCAGCGCAGAGCCTGATGCGGGGCATCGAACTCATGAACCGTGAGACCATGACCTGAGATGAAATCAAGAGTCAGACACTTAACCAAATGAGCCACCCAGGCACCCCCAGATTTAGAAAATTTTAGTGCTCACATGCAAGTAAATCGCCAAATACTAGAAATTTATGACTTCTCATGCTGAATAATCCATGCACTTGACAGGAGGTCTTTATCAAAAATACAGTATTCGGGCACCTGGGTGGCTTAGTCAGTTGAGCATCCATCCGACTTGGGCTCAGGTCATGATCTCACAGTTTGTGGGCTTGAGCCCCGCATTAGGCTCTGTGCTGACCGCTTGCTCAGAGCCTGGAGCCTACTTCAGATTCTGTGTGTCCTCTCTCTGCCCCACCCCCGCTCACACTTTGTCTCACTCTGTTTCTCAAAAATAAATAAATGTAAAAAAAAACTTTAAGAAAAAAATGCAGTATTATCAGCTTTAAATGCAATCTTGCCTTACATGCTGGGCACATGAGGGCAACCAAACTCAAAAGCAACCTGCATAAGGTGCAGGTTAATGTTTTTAGCGAAGTGTTTAATGTAGGTAAGTGAAATAAACTGTTTATCTTATGCTAAATATTCCACTGTATGGATGCCCTATAATTAATTCAACCATTCTCTTATTGATGGATGTTTCCCACTTTTGCTGTTATAAGACAACAATACATTTAGCCTTACATTCTGGGCCTTTAATTTCTGGGAGAGAGATTATAAGTGGGTTGGCTGAGCCAAGGGTATAAATATTCTTAATTTTAATAGATACTATTTGCATGTATTTTTAAATTAGGGCTACACTGTGGAATGGTGTTTTAAAAATGCAATCACCTAACTACAAGTCAATCATCTTACTAACTTCACTTCCAATGATTAAGTGTATTTCAGCTCTGCTTTAAGTAGAGAACTGGGTTCTTGGACAACCTCTCAATAACAGTGCCTTTGATGTTACATATCCCATGGTTTATTCTGCTTCAGAGCATCCTGTTATCAGTAGTTCCAGTTTGGCATACCTTCCTGTACTAGAAAGAAGTGGCATTTTTTTTAATGTTTATTTATTAATTTTGAGAGAGGGGGCAGAGACAGCGAGAGAGGATCCCAAGTAGGCTCCATGCTAACAGCACAGGGCTCAATCCCATGATCCCTGGGATCATGACCTGAGCCAAAATCAGATGCTTCAGACTAAGCCACCCAGGCACCCCAGAAGTGGCATTTTAAACTGTCACTTTGTCAGTCTCTGAATTCTAAATGCCATGTCAATCTGTCCTTAAAAAAGTACTTTTTTTGGTAACTTCCTTTTACTCTTTGTCCCTCTCATTTTGAAGATCCCTTTATTTGCTGTTCTTCAAATTCAAAAGTAACAAATGCTTATTATAACTAGTGAAACAATGCATTACAAGGATGTATAAAGACAAAGCTAATCACCTCCACCTCAACCTCCTGATGTAATCTTAATAGCCTGCCCAGTCTTTCACAACTCTCCCTGCTCATACAGATCAAACATGCACACATATATAAAATTTTGTTTAGACCAAAGTATAATCATACTATACACATTATTCTGCAACTTGTTTCACTGAACTATGTATGTCCATATATACATATATATGTTTATATATATGTGACAATGACAATATATAGCATTTAACAAAACACAGTGGAGATACTTGTCTTAAGTTCCTTTCCAGTTCTAAAACTTGTTTTTGTATTCCTTCACAGAACATACCACCACTATAATTATTTGTAATGAATTGTTCAATGCCTTTCTTCCCTGCTAAACTAAGAGCTCCCTCCACGAAGGCAGGGGGCCAATTTTGTTCATCACCGTATCTCCAGAATTTAGGTTAGTGCTGCTAGGATAGTAGTTGCCTAATATCTATTTGTTGTTTCGGTGCTTCAGGAAACCTTCAGTCTATTTAAACTGGGTCACTGTCAATACTCAAAACATTTATCTTTAGGAACTCGGACCCAAGACAGTCACCACTCAATGTTATCTGGATGGAACCTAGTCATTTTAAATATTTGGGGTAAACTGTGTTTTTTAGCAAAAACCCTCGCTACCACAAAAAAAAAAAAAAAAGAATTTTAAAAGATCATGTGTTTAACAGAGTTCTGCACTTGTAATTAGGACACCTGGATTCTAGTCTCACTTCCAACATTAATTACTGTGTGGCCTTTAGGAAGTTCCTTTCCTTTTTGGCCCTAGTCTCATTTGTAGTTCTAACATTCATTAATTCCACAAACATGTATTGTCTACTGTGCGCTGGCACTAAGCTAGGTGCCAGTGATACAGGGATGAAAAATAGTAATAGCCAACATTTAATGAATGCTTATTCTGTGCTTGGTCTTTTGCTAATGGAGCCATATGCACTCATTTAATCTCCTAGCACTACTGTGATATTTTCTGCACTTTACAAAGGAGGGAACTGAGGCATAGCGAGGTGAAGTAACTTTCCCAGCATACCAAAGGACGCGGTGAAGACAGGATTGGACTCCAGTCAGTGGGGCTTCAGATGCCATTCCAATAACCACAGAAAATCCTTGCCCTCATAATTCGAGGAATATTTCAGTGGCTTGCACTTTGGTCCCAGCCCAGGAATACGGGCTGGCGCACCCTCTCGTCGATATGAAGGTGCAACGATGTAGGAGCACGTGAGAGAAACCACCGAGAAACCTGACACAAGCGCTGCCAGCAGCAATGCTCTACCTCACTCTCGCGGTTTCCACGCCAAGAAGGTGAAGAGGTGGGAGGTGTCAGCGGCTCTTACGCACGCACGCCTCCGGGCGTCCCATTGGATACAGGCAAGCGTGCGGGTCACGCCAGCTAGACGCGCTTCTGTGAACTCCGCGGGAGGCGGGAAATAAAGGAGCGCCGCGTGCGTGCCGGCCCTTCCGACGTCAGCACGGGCCGGCCGCTCGGCCTGGCCGTGGGTTCCTTTGCCCCGCCCCGCCCCGCCCCGCTACCCGCGCCGTAGCGGCGTTCACTTCCTGGCCCTCCCCACCTTTAGCGACACCAACGAGAGAACACCGCCTGCAGCTAGAGCAGCCCGACCAGGAGCGTAAGCGTGTGGCGCGCGAACGTGAGAGGAAAGCCGTGCGCGGCTGCGCTTTCCCGCCCCTGAGCCGTTGTAGACGCGGGTGAGTGCTGGGGCGTCGGCCCGCACCCTGCGTCGACCCCGGAGCGGATCGACCCCGCCCCTCTCCTGGGGGAAGGCCTGGGCCCTGGCCCACTCCCAGCATGCTCCACGCCGGATCCCCGGGCAGGTGCCGGGGGTGCAGTAGTTAGTCGGGGAGACCGAGAACTGCCTTCCTGGAGGTGCTGCCTTGGCCCCTCAGTGGGGTTTTGAGGTGACCACGTCCTCCCTCTCGTTTTTCTCTATTTCGTTCTTCTCCCTTTTCCATACTCCATCCAGCCACTTTCACCTTCTAAAAAGATGCCATCTCAGAAACCACTCTGGGAGTTTCTGCTTCATTTATGCCTGTGTGCAGTTTTAAGTTTCCCTCTCCTCTGCAACAAATATCCTATCATGTACATCTTCAGTGTTACATTTTTTTGCCTCCCCTGATGGAAAAAAAAATCTCCTTAGAATAATTTATGCAAATGGTCCATGAGTAGTATCCCCATCAGGAAGAATTCTGATCTAGATATGCTATTATCAAACTAAGAGACACGTGTGGCTTATCATATATTGGCTAGAAATAATGAAAATTGTATAATATGAAGTGTCAAA
Source organism: Leopardus geoffroyi (assembly GCF_018350155.1). Classification (NCBI taxonomy): domain Eukaryota; kingdom Metazoa; phylum Chordata; class Mammalia; order Carnivora; family Felidae; genus Leopardus; species Leopardus geoffroyi. Next base: position 99,850,496 of record NC_059343.1, on the reverse strand, counting down.
ATCCTATTTAAATTACTTTTAGAGTGCATCTGAGAATTCTGATACTAAGCAGAGCTTATTTTCTGTCAGTTCTCTTTCTTCATAGAGCTGTGTATTGACCAAGTTCTGTGAGTGACATAGGAAAACCGTCCAGCCTCTTTGCTCACCCTTCCTCCCCCACTCAGGAATTACACCTGTCAAACTATTCCACACCTTGTCCTAGTAGAAGTCAAAGTCCATTTCCTCTAGAAGAAAACCAAAGGGGTGGTTTCCTTCTAGCAGGATGTTGATTGTGGGTGCAAAATGTCAATTACGGTTAACAAATCCCATATTTTTTTCATTTGTAGGAAAACAAGGTTATCCAGTAACCCATCTATTAAATTTTCAAGAGTATGAATAGAAGCACTGTTCAGATCACTATTCTGTAATAGAAAAAGCATTACACTGATCTCAAGAGATCTGATTGCTGGTTTAGTTCTACCACTGACTGTGTGACTTTGGGTCAGTTACTTAACCTCTGTAGACCCTCTCTTTCCCTGTCTGTAAAGTGAGAGAAATGGTATTAGGTGACTTCTAAGGCTTCTTTCAGCTTTAAGAGACAAAGAAAAATCTAAGTAGCTCAGTAGAACATTTCTTGTGAAGATAGAAGATTGGGAAATCTCAACAGTTGTATTTAATGTTGGCTTTTCTTTTAATTTCTGATTGAAATAAAAGTGTAGACTTTTCTCTTTCTACTTCCCCAGAGAATAAGAAAATGCCTTTGGAGGCAATAAAGATGTTGGTTAATGGTTCCCCAGATATGCCTATATTGAGTCAGTTCTCATCTAAATAATTTAACTATTTTCATTATGGGCTTTTATTACATCAGTTAGTTGGGTTACTGTATCAGAAACCATTTAGTCTTAGGAGCAAAAGAGTAAATATTAACATGTATGGTTTCAATCTCAAGAAATTTGATTTAGATGTACTCAGAACACCTAAGGACAGCAGCCATCAGTTAAATAAAGCACTAGGTTAAGAACAGAAATGCTAGCACAGATGTCATTGGTGATTTGCTAATTATAGGTGGTTCTATCTGTTCAATTTAAGGTTTTGATATAAAGTCCATTCATATCTACAGAAATATTTAAATAATACAAGCAAGCTTGTGAAGTGAAATTCCTTTAAAGAGAATGACGGACTGACAACCTCTACAAAATTGATTTTTAGAGTTAATGTTTTGATTTAGTACTTAGTTAATTAAATCCCCATAGAAGAAGTGCAAAAATGGCCTCCCAGAAAATTCTAGTGCATAGAGGTGTTGTTGCAAAGTTCCAGTTTATACAGAACAGTAATCAGATACCATTGGAAGCTAAAGATTCTTAGACTTCTTGGTATTCTATGCAACTAACTTGATTTCAAACTTGGGAACTTTTTTTAATGTTAAGAGCAAAATGTAAGTCTATAAGGCATACCAAATCAAATCACTAGACTAATCCTTTTCTATTAAGTATCCTAAGGATCTTTTTTCTTCTTTATAGGAAAAATGCTTTCTGAAAGCAGTTCATTTTTGAAGGGTGTGATGCTCGGAAGCATTTTCTGTGCCTTGATCACTATGCTAGGACACATTAGGATTGGTCATGGAAACAGAATGCACCATGAGCATCATCACCTACAAGCTCCTAATAAAGAAGATATCTCGAAGATTTCAGAGGATGAACGCATGGAGCTCAGTAAGAGCTTTCGAGTATACTGTATCATTCTTGTAAAACCCAAAGATGTGAGTCTTTGGGCTGCAGTGAAGGAGACTTGGACCAAACACTGTGACAAAGCAGAATTCTTCAGTTCTGAAAATGTTAAAGTGTTTGAGTCAATTAACATGGAAACAAATGACATGTGGTTGATGATGAGAAAAGCTTACAAATATGCCTTTGATAAATACAGAGACCAATACAACTGGTTCTTCCTTGCACGCCCCTCTACATTTGCTATTATTGAAAACTTAAAGTATTTTTTGTTAAAAAAGGATCCATCACAACCTTTCTATCTAGGCCACACTATAAAATCTGGAGACCTTGAATATGTGAGTGTGGAAGGAGGCATTGTCTTAAGTATAGAATCCATGAAAAGGCTTAACAGCCTTCTCAGTATCCCTGAAAAGTGTCCTGAACAGGGAGGGATGATTTGGAAGATATCTGAAGATAAGCAGCTAGCAGTCTGCCTGAAATATGCTGGAGTGTTTGCAGAAAATGCAGAAGATTCTGAAGGAAAAGATGTATTTAATACCAAATCCATTGGGCTTTTTATTAAAGAGGCAATGACTAATCACCCCAACCTGGTGGTAGAAGGATGCTGTTCGGATATGGCTGTTACTTTTAATGGACTGACTCCTAATCAGATGCACGTGATGATGTATGGAGTATACCGTCTTAGGGCGTTTGGGCATATTTTCAATGATGCATTGGTCTTCTTACCTCCAAATGGTTCTGACAATGACTGAGAAGTGAAAGAAGAGCATGTGTACAATCACCATATAGGACAGGTATTGTCACTATTTGCAGTAACAACTGCATGTCCAACACAGCAGTATGTTTCTTTTCCTTTTTTTACTTTGGTGGCACTGGTTTAATGGCACATTAAAGTTTAGTGGTACATTTTAAATAGGGTGGTTTTTTCCCCTTAAAACACATGTGAAAACGTCAAACATGTTGGAAAGAAATGTTTTAAGAATAATTTTGCAAATAAAAGATATTTATAAATATTATATTTATGTGATGAATTCTAAATTATGAATCTGTGGCACATATTTTTGCTGATCCGTTAAAAAATTTAACATGTCTTTTTAGCTTTCTAAGATACGTGAATGAAATCTCTAGTTGTGAATTTGTGATTAAAACTTTCAGCTATGTGTTTCCATTACTTGTAATGCTGATATATGTTCTGAACTTTTGCAAGGGCCCATGGATTGCTTTCTCAAAATACACAACCAAGCCACAAAGGAAATAAATGTTCCCAACTAATGTTACAGTGAAAGTGGAATTGCGTCCCTGGGAGAAAAAGTGAAAATGATCTATAAAGGTTAATAATTTCACCAGGAGCTAATTTAGTGGCACTCCTCAGCATACACAAGCTCAGTGTAACTCTCTTCTACTTCTCTGTGCAGATACTGAAATAGGAGTGGTCACTATGAAGAATCTAATTTCATTTAACATTTAACTGTGTTGTTTCCCACTTTATCAAGCTCTTGGCTGTGGTTTGGATAAAAATACTTGAGTGTTCTTTACTGCTGCTGGGCAGATGAGTTCTTTGGAAGTCTTTGAAGAACTTGTTTTGGTAATCTGGCAGTGGAGTCTGCCCTGGTTTTTCTTTACCTGTTAAAATTCTGAGATTTTTCCCATGTTCATAGTTGCATCCTATCCAGTGGTTTTGGGTGTGGAGGCCTTAACCTCACCAGTCACCTTGGATTACCATACCATTTGCCTAATTTCAGTGGCTACACAGAAGCTTTATCCACTGGTGGATACAATAGTTCTTGTGCTTATAAATGTGTGAAGTACTTGGAACTGATTTGTCCTATAATCAGGCCTGCACATGCTATATTAAGTCAGATCCATAAGCCCCCGCCCCCCATAGGGTGTGAGACCATGACATTTTAGAGATCAATATTTGCCGTAACTGGCCTCATGATGTTAATGGTCTCCCACAGCTTTTGCAAACCAGAAAGAATTTCCTCGAGGGCCTCGGGCTTCAAATTATTATTGATCATCAGAATGGTGTGTAAAGCACTTTTAAAAAATTGATCTGATCTTCCTTATTGGGGTTTTTGGTTAAAATGAAGAATTGTTAATTTTTAAAAATAATAAAAATCTCTTTATCCAGCACCCTAATATGTGGTCTCAGATGCAATTAATACAGATCAAGTCATGTTTGGTGTAAATACAATGATAAACAGTATCACCCTGAGTGTGACACCCAGTTTAGAAGTGTTAACCGTGGGGTGCCTGGGTGGCTCAGTCAGTTAAGCGGCCGACTTCGGCTCAGGTCATGATCTCGCAGTCTGTGAGTTCAAGCCCCGCGTCGGGCTCTGTGCTGACAGCTCAGAGCCTGGAGCCTGTTTCAGATTCTGTGTCTCCCTCTTGCTGACCCTCCCCTGTTCATGCTCTGTCTCTCTCTGTCTCAAAAATAAATAAAAACGTTAAAAAAAGTTTTTAGAAGTGTCAACCGTGCCCCAACAATATATTTTTTTAATTATGCATTTATCAGCTTCAATTATATTAGTATATTAAGGTGTAATTGTAATAAATATATCAGAGAATGCATCCCATTGTTTGATTTCCTAGTGGGTGCTAAGATAATAATTGCTTTTATTTTTTTTAATGTTTATTTTATTTTTGAGAGAGAGCGACAGTGTGAGCAGGGGAGGGAGAGGGAGACCTAGATTCTGAAGCAGACTCCAGGCTCTGAGCCGTCAGCACAGAGCCTTACACGGGGCTCAAACTGCAAGATCATGACCTGAACTGAAGTGAGACACTTAACCAACTGAGCCACCCAGGCGCCTCAGGTAACAATTGCTTTTTAAACCAAATGGATGCTCTTCAGGGGTGCCTGGCTTGCTCAGTTGGTACAGCATGCCAACTTGATCTTGGAATTGTGAGTTTGAGCCCCATATGGGGTGTTGAGATTACTTAAAAATTTTTTTAGGGGCACCTGGTTGGCTCAGTCAGTTAAGTATCTGACTTCGGTTCAGGTCATGATCTCGGTTCATGAGTTTGAACCCCACATCGGGCTCTGTGCTGAGAGCTCAGAGCCTGGGGCCTACTTCGGATTCTCTGTCTCCCTGTCTCTCTGCCGTCCCCAGCTCATGCTCTGTCTCTCTGTCTCTCTCAAAATTAAACATTAAAAAAACTTTAATAAAAAATTTAAAAAATGTTTGAAATAAACCAAATTGATGCTTTTGGTTGTATTTTTATACACAAGTATTCCTTTATAAAATATTATTTGTCTTAAATAATATGCTGCCTCAGGGCACCTGGGTGGCACAATTAAACGTCTGACTCTGCATCAGGCCATGATCTCACAGTTTGTGAGTTCAAGCCCCACGTCAGGCTCTGTGCTGACAGCTCAGAGCCTGGAACATGCTTCAGATTCTGTGTCTCCATCTCTCTGCCTCTTTCTCTCTCTCTCTCAAAAATAAACATTTTTTTTAAAAAGAGGAAAAATAAATAATATGCTGTGTCTTTGAACTTATTTGTACCCAGTCTTGTAGATAAAATCTGAATCAGTAACATAGAAAATAGTATTACTGAGGTCACAGTTACAGTTTTGATCACTGTGCGCTCAATAGGCAAAAACTGTAACCCTAACCTCGCTCTGTTATTGAGGACAGAATTGGGAAGAGTGAAAGTCTAATGAAAATTGATCATGGTTGTGAATATATTTTACATATGGCTAGTGGCTACCATATTGAACAACACAGGTCTAACCAATTCCAGAAATGTTAGACCCACTGGGTGAGATGTGAATGAGAGAAAATTTGAAGTTTCTTCTAAAAGTTATTTATCTTGCTGAGTATCTTGAATGCAGTGGAAACTGCAACCTGACTTTTAGCAGGCCCTAGGCCATCTCCTTGTGTGAATTTAATCACTAGATCTTCCTCCTCAAAATGAAAACACTCAGTTTGGAGGAAAATACAGATTAGACCCCTTGCCCTTTTTCTTTTCATGTAGCTAAAAGGTTGCTTATGTATCCAATCTGATTTATAGTGCCCAGATTTTGCTGTAATGCATTTAAACTCATCTTTTGGGCTTTTTAAAAATGTTTATTTATTTTGAGAGAGAGAGACAGCAGGGGAGGGACAGAGAGAGGGGAGGAGAGAGAGAACCCCAAGCAGGCTCTACACTGTCAGTGCAGAGCCCAACATGGGGTTCAAACTCACAAACTGTGAGATCATGACTCGAGCCGAAATCAAGAGTCGGACATTTAACCAACTGAACCACACAGGCACCCTTCTTTTGGGCTTTTTTTTCAAGTTTATTTATTTTGAGGGAAGTTTATTTATTTTGAGAGAGGGGAGGTAGAGAGAATCCCAAGAGGAGGTAGGTAGAATCCCAAGAAGACTCCATGCTGTCAGAATTGAGCCCAACACAGGGCTCAATCCCATGAACCATGAGATCATGACCTGAACCTAAATCAAGAGTTAGACACTTAACCAACTGAGCCACGCAGGCACTCTAATTGGGCCTTCTTAAAACAGGGCACACCTGTATTAGGAAGGTTACCAAAATCACAGAGTCTAGTGATGAGGTACCACTAATTTCCCCTTAATTTTTTAAGAATATTGTGTTCCTGGGGCACCTGGGAGGCTCAGTCGGTTAAGCTTCTGACTTAGGCTCGGGTCATGATCTCACGGTTTGTGAGTTTGAGCCCCGCATCAGGCTGTGTCTGCGCTGTCAGCAAAGAGCCTGGAGCCTGCTTCACACTGTGTCTCCCTCTCTCTCTGGCCCTACCCCCCCCCCCCAAATAAACATTAAAAAAAAAAGAATACTGTGTTCCTTTTAGTGCTGGCTGACTTGTATTGATGAATTCGATGCAGGATCTGAGTGGTGTCATGAAGAGCTTTATGTTTGTAAGTTTAGCTTTTTTTTTTTTTGGCATACAAAGAAATTCAGAAATGTTTGCCAACCTCTCCACAAAAGAGTCCCCCAAAGTTTAATTAAAAATCACTGAAGGGGATGGGGCGCCTGGGCAGCTGAGTCGATTAAGCGTCCAACTTTGGCTCAGGTCACGATCTCGCAGTCTGTGGGTTCAAGCCCCGCATCGGGCTCTGTGCTGACAGCTCAGAGCCTGGAGCCTGCTTCAGATTCTGTGTCTCCCTCTCTCTCTCTGCCCCTCCCCTGCTCATGCTCTGTCTCTCTCTGTTTCTCAATAATAAATAAACATTTAAAAAAATTTTTTTAAATCACTCAAGGGGCTCCTGGGTGATTCAACCGGTTAAGTGTCCAACTCTTGATTTCAGCTCAGGTGATGATCTCATGGTGGTGAGATTGAGCCCTACATTGGGCTCCATGCTGGGTTCTGCACTGGGCGTGGAGCCTTTTTTTTTTTTTTCAATTTACATTCAAGTTAGTTAGCATATAGTGCAACAATGATTTCAGGAGTGGATTCCTTAATGCCCCTTACCCATTTAACCCATCCCCCCTCCCACACCCCCTCCAGTAACCCTCTGTTTGTTCTCCATATTTATAAGTCTCTTATGTTTTCTCTTCCTCCCTGTTTTTATATTATTTTTGCTTCCCTTCCCTTATGTTCCTCTGTTTTGTATCTTAAAGTCCTCCTATGAGTGGAGTCATATGATACTTGTCTTTCTCTAATTTTACTCCAGTTCCATCCATGTAGTTGCAAATGGCAAGCTTTCATTCTTTTTCATTGCCAAGTAATACTCCATTCTGTGTGTGTGTTTGTGTGTGTGTGTGTGTGTGTGTGTGTGTGTGTGTGTATACCACATCTTCTTTATCCATTCATCCATTGATGGACATTTGAGCTCTTTCCATACTTTGGCTATTGTTGATAGTGTTGCTATAAACATTGGGGTGTATGTGCCCCTTCAAAACAGCATACCTGTATCCCTTGGATAAATACCTAGTAGTGCAATTGCTGGGTTATAGGGTAGTTCTATGTTTAATTTTTTGAGGAACCTCCATACTGTTTTCCAGAGTGGCTGTACCAGTTTGCATTCCCACCAACAATGCAAAAGAGATCCTCTTTCTCCGCATCCTTGCCAACATCTGTCGTTGCCTGAGTTGTTAATGTTAGCCATTGTGACAGGTGTGCAGTGGTATCTCATTGTGGTTTTGATTTGTATTTCCCCGATGATGAGTGATGTGGAGCATTTTTTTCATGTGTCAGTTGGCCATCTGGATGTCTTCCTTGGAGAAGTGTCTATTCATGTCTTTTGCCCCTTTCTTCACTGGATTATTTGTTTTTTGGGTGTTGAGTTGGATAAGTTCTCTATCGATTTTGGATACTAACCCTTTATCTGATATGTCATTTGCAAATATCTTCTCCCATTCCATCGTTTGCCTTTTAGTTTTGCTGATTGTTTCCTTCCTGTGCAGAAGCTTTTTATTTTGATGAGGTCCCAGTAGTTCACTTTTGCTTTTGTTTCCCTTGCCTCTGGAAACTTGTTGAGTAAGAAGTTGCTGTGGCCAAGGTCAAAGAGGTTTTTGCTTGCTTTCTCCTGGAGGATTCTGATGGCTTCCTGTCTTACATTTAGGTCTTTCATCCATTTTGAAGTCTGGAGCCTGCTTTAGATTCTCTCTCTCCTTCTCCCTGTGCCCCTCCCCCCCCCTCAAAAAATAAAAAATAAAAAAATTATCACTTAATAATTCCAATATCATCAAGGATAAAATTAAGTATTTAAAGGATAATGGGGGAAATGACTTGTTTAGAAAGTACGAAATGATGGTATAAATCTGAAGTTTCTACCATAATTTTAATATTTAATGGGTTTTGAGAGACAGACTCAGGGGGAGGGGTAGAGAGAAAGGGGAACAGAAGATCCAAAGCGGACTCTGTCCTGATGGCAGAGAGCCTGAAGCGGGGCTCAAACTCACCGCTCAAACTCACGAACCGCAAGATCATGACCTGAAGTTGATCGCTTAACCAACTGAGCCACCTAGACGCCCCTACTATAATTTTATTTTTTTGAGGGGGAAAGGGGTAAGAAAGAGGGAGAGAGAGAATCCCAAGCAGGCTCCAGGCTCCACATTATCAGGGTGGAGCCGACACGGGGTTCAAACCCATGAATGGTGAGATCATAACCTGAGCCTAAGTCGGAAGCTTACCGACTTTAAAATTACCGTAATTTTTTTTTTAAAAAAGATAAATCTACCTTTGGGGCGCCTGGCTGGCTCAGTCAGAGGAACGTGCGACTCTTGATTTTGGGGTCATGAGTTTGAGCCCCAGGTTGGGTGTGAAGGTTACTTAAATAAACTTTAAAAAAAGATAAATCCACCTTTATTAGTGAGACATCTGTACAACATAATGTTCCTTGCATAAACAGAGTGTCTATCAGCTCAACACTAGGCCTGGTATTTTGTGGAAAGCAAAAGAGGCCCAAAGTCATATAATTCATACAAAGAGTCAATCACTTCATGTAAGCTCTGCATGAGCAATAAAACAAGCTATAGTTCATTATTAGAATATGGTGGTCCTTTTGCCTTCAAAGTCCTCAATTTGATAAATACTCATAATTCTCATTTCTTTCATAGTTTTCACTAATTCCATGCAAGAATGGCCATATTTGATTATGCTGTTGCTTTGGCAATTTGGCAAAAGCTTTGACAGGAAGAACAGACCTAAAAAGAAGACTCAGATTTTTCAACAGATGCATGGATGGATGGGAGTGATGGAGGAAGGATGCCCTTAATGGGATGGGCTTGCCTTTTTCTTTAAAAACAACATGAATGCTTTGATCTGGTGAGTGACTGATAAGAGACATCCAGGGGCGCCTGGATGGCTCAGTCAGTTAAGCATCTGACTTTGGCTCAGGTCATGATCTCACAGTTTGTGGGTTTGAGCCCTGTGTCAGTACTGTGCTGACAGCTCAGAGCCTGGAGCCTGCTTCGGATTCTATGTCTCCCTTTCTGCCCCTCCCCCGCTCTCTCTCTCTCTCTCTCAAAAATAAAAATATATATTAAAAAAAGACATCCACATAGGTACTAAGTGTTGGATAAACGGGGATGTTCTAATAGTCAAAACAGAAGCCCCATACCATCTGAGAGGAAAGGGGAAAAACTGGTCGTAGCTTGATGGAGGAGTGAATACTGGCACCGGGAATCTTCCTTTCTGTACTTACCACTCTAAGGCGCTCGAATCTAGAGGGAACTTTCAGGGAATACTGCCTATTCTCCAGTCCAGTGCCATCCAATAGAAATATGTGAGCCACGTGAGTTGTTTTAAATTTTCTAGTAGCCACATTAAAAAAGTAAAGACATGGGTGAAATTACTTTTAGTATTTTATTTTACCCAGTATATCCAAGATGTTGTCATTTCAACATGTAACCAGAAAATAAATTAATGTGCTAGTTTACATTTTTTATTAAGTCTGAAATCCAGTATGTATTTTATAGTTATAGCACATTTCTAACCAATTCCAGAAGTATAAGCCCCCCACCCCCCACCCCAAGGCTAGTACATGAATGGGAGAAAACTTGAAGCTTCTTCCCAAAGTCCTATTTGTTTCTCTGGTTGTCTTGAATGCTATGTCAATTGCAACCTGACTTTTAGCAGGCCCCAGTCCATTTCCTTGCATGGACCTTCCTTCTGAAAATTAAATCACTGGATCTAGAGCAATATATAGATTAGACCCCTCAGCTTTTTTTCCTTAGATTACAACTGAACCAAACTGCTCCTGTCACTCATTTTCATATTCGCTAATCCTTTCCCCTATTTACCTTCTGAATATATGGATAGTCATAAAGCAGCTGCTAGCCCTGCTTTTGCACATTATAATCTCCCCCACATGACTAACCCTCCCCATTGTATCCTTTTCTAAAAAGATCCACAAAGGCTCCTAAATGGCCTAACCTTTAAATGGTCACAAATCACATGGCTTGAAGGTGACTAATAGAAAAAGTTCAGTCCTCAGGACTGAGTCCACAATTTCAGAAGGTTCTCCCCCACATACCCCGCTGATGAGGGGGAAAGAGAAATTCCCTCAGAAGCACAGATAAGACACTGTGCAAGCAACCCATTCTTCTCACCTTCAAATCCTACCCATATTTTCCCCACTGTGGAACAGAGGCCAGGCCAATTTACACTCCTCTCCAATAACCCATAAACAAAGATGGAGATACGACTGTGGGCTGAGGTTAACATTTTATGAAACGTGAGGGGAGACTTTCTGCAAAACAGGGTTTGCAGTGAGGCAGTCGTAGGTTCAAATCCCAATTCTGTCATTTATTAGTTATGTATCTTCAGGTGCCTTAGTTTCCTCATTTGTAAAATGAGAATTCAAATCTACCTCACAGAATCATCGTAAAGATTAAGCAAGATACTGCAAGTAGAGCTTGTGCATATAGTAGGCACCCAGGGAATGTTATTTACCTTTCCCTCTTGGCCATTTGAACAAATTAACTAGCACTTCACACAGCTAAATATGGATCAATCCTTTTTATTAAACACCTAGATGGTAAAATATTAAAATGTTGATGTGAATAATAGCTGGTATTGAATATTCAAATTCTAAGGGAACTCCTTAATTAAGTTTTAAGATAACATCTGTACATCTAATCCGTGCCATGCAATAAAACAGCTCTTCCTCAAACAGCTTTTTTTATAAAGTCAATATGTTTTCAGGAGAAATTCAGAAGTTGCTTTTAAGAACATTAACTGAGAGCGAGTTCCCCTTTCACAGCAAATTAGACATTATTAGAGCCAAAACTGCCCAAATCAGTATGGTTCCTATCTCTTCAGACTTTAATCAAGATGTTTCTCTTTATATTGGCAAAAAACACTGCTTAAGTGGGACTCCTGCATCCCCAGTAAATGTAACTGGGCATTTGGTAGTTGGGAGAAAATTGGGTTTGACAACACCCAGAAGCTCATGAGGCCATGTGCCTTCTTCTCTCAGACTTCCGCATTTGGGGGCAAGAAAGGGGAGTTACTTTGTCGACTTCTTTCAAAACATTTTACAAAATATAAAATTTGTACCTTGTAAATCACAACATAAAATAAGTACAGGGCTAAGTGTCCACATTTTACTAGATTTTAGACCTACTATTTTTAAAACAGAATAAAGCACTGCCATTGACAAATATTTTCTAATCCTGGGCTTTTTGAAAGCTATTTAGGAGAAATTAATTTGATGAGTTAGAGACAGCCATTATCCCACTAAATGAAACTGTTTCTACTCTATATTCACATACATTTCAGGCTGAACTTTCTGAAATCTAAAATGCTTACACAAGCAAACTTCAGAAAGATCTTAGTCATGCAAAAGCATACTTTTTCCTAATCCTAGATAAACCAACTCTCTAAGAAACCTTCCAGAGCCTACAGGGCAAAAAGGACTCTCCTCCCATCCTCCTCATCCTGTCCAACCTAGTCCAGATGTTTAAATGAACAGTGAAGTTTGGCTTTACAAAGTGAATTCTGAATGGGGCAGCTTTTGACCTGATGAAAACAGTACCCAGACCAAGAAGTGCATACAAAATCAGATCATGAGAAACTAAAAATTATTAAGACATCAGTGCGTAGAAACAGACATTTCAAGCCCTGATAGAAAGTGCACAGCTCCTTTTGAAAGTTGTCTCAAATTTAAGCTCAATCACAGGTAGTATCAATCCAACATGCAGGTTCATCACAAAATCATCTCACTGGTTTGCAAATTTCCAAGCCTGGGGGGGGGGGGGGGGGCTTTATCATGCATCAGCCTAGGACAACCCCAGCATTTGGCGACAAAGACAGAAAGTCTCCTTTTGAAATAGAAAAGTGGAAAGAATAAAAACAGATTGCCCGACCTCAAAAGTCTCCCCAGTATGGCTTTCCCTGAGGCAAAAAGGGAACTGAATTTGATTTGTTTTCAAGGAGTATGTTTGGAGAAATGGCACTTCCTCCAAGAAAGCGCTTACATGATTTATTGCTTAAAACGGTCTTTTGCTCATATGCTTGTGACAATCAGAAGAAATTACTTATTTCATCATAGGAGATTAAATGAAAGTTCATAGTTATCACTCACAATCAAGTCCTGTGATAAAACATTAAAATTAGAAGGAAAGAGGGGCGCCTGGGTGGCGCAGTCGGTTGAGCGTCCGACTTCAGCCAGGTCACGATCTCGCGGTCCGTGAGTTCGAGCCCCGTGTCGGGCTCTGGGCTGATGGCTCAGAGCCTGGAGCCTGTTTCCGATTCTGTGTCTCCCTGTCTCTCTGCCCCTCCCCCGTTCATGCTCTGTCTCTCTCTGTCCCAAAAATAAATAAAGGTTGAAAAAAAAAAATTAGAAGGAAAGAAAATTAATCTTTGTAACTTTTCGATTTAGAGTTATTTCCCCCTATGACAGAGTTCTGGGAACACTTACAATGAACCTGAAGGGAGTGAATGATTATACCCCAAAAGTCCCCTCTATTACATATTGGCTGAAATTAAAGTACTTTAAAATTGAAGAATGGAACAAGAAGAGCAATAAAAAATATGATGTAGAAATCGTGATTTGTTTTACTTTTAAAATGAAATTTTAAAATGTATAGGATAACTCATTTAATTAGAGTGAGGCATGTCATTCTTTAACAACTGGGTTTTTTTGTTTGTTTGTTTTTATATTTATTTATTTTTGATAGAGACAGGGCACAAGTCAGGGAGGGGCAGAGAGAATGAGACACAGAATCTGAAGCAGGCTCCAGGCTCTGAGCTGTCAGCACAGCGCCTGATGTGGGGCTCGAACTCACAAACCATGAGATCATGACCTGAGCTGAAGTCAGACGCTTAACCGACGGAGCCACCCAGGCGCCCCAACAACTGGGGTTTTAATTAGAAAAAAAATTTTTTAATTTTAGAGAGTGCACACACATGAGTGGGGAAGGGGAAGAGAGAGAGAGAGAGAGAGGGAGGCGGGGGGTGGGGGGAGAGAGAGAGAGACAAAAAATCTTAAGCAGGCTCCATGCTCAGCACAGAGCCCAACGTAGGGCTCGATCCCATGACCCTGGGACCATGACCTGAGCCAAAATCAAGAGTCAGACGCCCAACTGACTAAGCCACCCAGGCACCCCTTAATTAGAAATTATTTCACTAATTAATCTTTTATTTCTCAAAGTATTCAAGGATAAAATTTGGTGTCCTTTCATTTTTCACTCCAAGAGGCAAATATTAATAGTACTAATTAGTTTGGATGTTTTCATCTATTTTTCCTCCCCATGACCTGTTCTAATGAACATGATATTACCAGGAGAATTCCAGCAAATCATCTCCTGTATATTTATCCATACATAAATTATATTCTCCAAGAGGCCAACCTTTTAAACCAATCAACCAATCAACCCAACCAACCTACCTGTCTAATAGTGTCAATATAGATTTAAAAACTGGTTCTCAATCACATTCATTCATTCCTGTTCTGATGGAGTTCCAGTACTTTACAAGTACTTAATTAGTTTTAATATAATATTAAACAAAGTAGTGTTATAGTTCATTATAGGTAGTCATTCTTTTACCTGCTACAAAAAGCATAATAAAATATACATACAAAAGTATAAAAACATAATGCAAAATATACATTTACACGCATCGGTCTCCATGTTGAAAGACAGGATTTCTTTAAGAACTGTTGCTGAGAGACTGAGATATTAAGAATACAATTATATTTAATCTAAATACAATTAACAACATACTAAACACAAGTGTTCTGAAGGGCTTTCCAAATATATTTCAGTGGCCTAATTCTTACAGGTTATAGCTTGAGTAAGCTTCTGATTGCTTGAGACCTCAGAAGTGATGGTTATAGTGACACAGGATGCATGCATTTTCATTTTTTTCCTTTCATTATAAATCAGGTTTAGTGGATACTCCTTTAGAAATTGGAACATTTTGAGTCTCCTGAAGAGCCTTGAGAGACATATTCTCAAAATTAAGGAACCTAGATAAACAAAGTTAAAAATATTTACTATATTTTGTTTGGGTATACATTCATTTCATATTCCCATTAATATATAATTGCTACATGATTAATATTCTCACAACAAAAAAGTGAAATATTTTACTGTAATGAAACACATCTGCAAATTGAGTCATTTGCCATTCTTTTATCTTCCGAAGCACTATGCTTAGAAATACTGTATCCTCAGTAGCTGATTTGTATGCAGAGGAGGAACTTGGCTAGATATAATCATTATTTGACAAATGCCATATGACCTTCTGTTTGGGGACTATCAAATCTCAAATTGGAAATGTTCATGACTACCCCTGGGATAAATCCAGCTGCCTGTTTTGGGTCCAGAACATTCACACACAAAAAAAAAGAACAAGAAAAGGAAAAATGCAGCTGCCAACAAACCACCACCAAACCACTATAATAGTCTGCTAGAAGAGGGCTGAACAGGCCTTTATATTATTGCACAATGGGACAACCTTTGAGTTGGAATGCTCAATCCTTGCAACTCCAAGACATCTGGATTTTTTTAACCTTCTCACATTGGATACAATCTAAGCAATATTTTTATATTTAGCTCATGTGTAATTTGCAAATTTTAGTGACTGAAATTGGAAAAGTATTAGTAACTTCCCAGTGGCTTTATAAATTGGTATTGGGCTGTAACCATTACCCAGGTTTTCTTAAATGTCAATTTACCCACTAGACTGGAAGCTCCTTAAGGGCAAGGGCCACCTGTGTATTATTCATCTTTGTGTCACGTCACCTAGAAGCTAGCAAATATTCAATAAATGTCCATTGAGCTGAACTGACCTTGGCTGACTAAGGATGTCATATACACAGAAATGGCAAGATTGTAGGCTGACTTGACACAAAATTAATTTGGAAACTAAAAATGAACCGAAGACACATTGCCTGAGAGAAAACAGGCTCTCCCTGTATTCGTAATCTCAGGAATGTGGGTAAACTAAGTTTCCTTTAAACGCAGCACAAAGAGGCTGACATGCTAGTTTAACCTCTTTGAATTAGCTTTCCTGCACGACCTTATGCTTAGAAACTGATCAGGCTCCCAGTGTAGAGTGACACCCCTGATTAACACCATGACCTGAGGCCTCAGACCCAGGGGAAGGAGAAAACATACATATTTAGTCCACATCACCAAGGCAACACAGTCACTGTACCTCAGCATAGTAGGAAAAACAAGCACAGATGATGATGTTAAATATTTTTAAAGTGTTCCGTACACCCACTGTTAACAGTGGTTAGAAACAAGGATAAATTATTTCAGAAACCAGGCAATTAAAGGTTTTAACTTCTCTAATATGCGAGTGCTTTGTTTTCATTGCCATCACTCCATAGGCAATCTTGGTCAATTAACATTAACTTAGTACCAACAATAAAGGTTCAAAGTTCGGTTTTGACATCAGTGACTCAGATATTTTCTTCTTAAGAACACCAGGTGCTACAGGCCTCAAATAGGGCGTCTCATCCCTCAAATGGAAAGACATCTGACTTTGAAACCAGTAAGTCAACATAACATGAGACCTGCTGAAGAAACATACCCGGAAAGAGGATTTATAAATGGGCTACTGAGGAGACTATTTACACTTTTATACACCAGGAATAAATAGGAAAATGTAACAATACGGAAAGTTGTAGGATATAACTGTCATAACAAAAGCAAATATTCTACAAAGAACTTCAAAAGGCTATAGAAAGTAAAATATCAGGGCACCTCTATGGGCTAGGAAAGATTTTGGCAGACATAAGCATTGTAACTAATGATGAAGCAAGAAAAATTCTCTAAGCCTTACCCCAGCCCAGATGAAATACTCCCCCAAATTTTCAACCTTCCTTTACTCTTATCCAAGTTCACCAAGAAACTTCCAGTTTCCTAATTGTTTACCCTAAGCAGACTTAGCACTATAGATGAACACATTTACATTCTAATGTGGGAATCTCCAAGTCTTACAAGTTTCATTTAGTGGGAGATGGTTTCTCAGTCTGAGGGTCAGACCCTGGATCTACAACCTTCACCTATGTTGTATCTTGGGAGGCCCAGCTGCAACAGCCAGCCAAATGGTCTCCCTCTTTTTACTATCCACCCTCACCTTTCTCACCAACTTCTAACTGTAACACAGGTCACCACAATCTTGTAAATGTCTGTATCCATCTGAAAAATAAAACCACATGTCACATACTTGTAAACAACCAAATGAAAATGGCTGAGACACTAGAACAGCGAGATTATTAGGAAGAAATGCCTATTGTCACTATGTAAATTCATAACTGCTCCTTTAACTTCCAAAAGAGCTTACTGTTCTTACTGAAATAAGTCCATGGCCTTCATATGCCACTTAGGATAGGACATACACGCTCTTTGGGGGAATACAGTAAGAACCCAAATCTGGAAGTTCTGGGCATCTGTGTAGTATGAGTTTACCCAGCTTCAGGCCAGGGCACTAAATAAATTGAACCTGAATCTCTTCAAGCCTATCTGTGTACAGGTCATACAGGGGACATAAAAACAAGTTAAATTACTTTACAGCGATACAATCAACAAAATCCAGAATGTGGGAGAAAACTCTGTAAGACAAAACAACCAGATTCCTTCAATAATTAATTTAAAGGGAAAATACAAAGGGAGACCTTCTAGATTAAGAGACTTAAATAAATAACAACTAAATGCAATATATGGACCTTGTCTGGTACCAATTTCAAGCAAACCAATGGTTAAAAAAATGAAAAAGAGAGGCAATCAAGTTCATTTGTCACATATTTAAACAAGATATTTGATCATATTAAGAAATAGTTCTTTTTTGGGGTGTGATAACGATATTTTAGGTGTAATGATGTTTTTAAAAAAATTTAGCTTTTAAAGATACATATTTAAGTTACTGTGGATAAAATGAGATATCTGGGATTTGCTTCAAAATAATCAGGGAGTGGGGTGGGGAAGGAGTAAATGAGATATAGATGAAGTAAGATTTGCCATGAATTGAAGCTGGGTGACAGATACAGAAAAGGTCCATTATACTACTATTCCCCACGTACTTTTATATATGCTTGAAATTTTCCATAATGAAAAGTTTAAAAATGACAACCAAACAAACAAAAAACACACACAAAAGAGAAGAGGCATTTCTAGGGTAATAGGAGAAAATTCCCAGTCCAGCTTCCAGCCCCATTAAGTAGCCAGATTCTCTGGGAGGTCGGCAGGTTCATCTACCAAGTCCTGCCCTTCAATTTTACATTATTGGCCTAAGAAAGGACATTAAGTTGTCTGAGTTTGATTACTTACCAGATACCTCTTAATGTCCAAGTCTGCTACCCAATTTTAACTGGACTTTAAGAAAAATTAAAATAATTTTTGAAGCTAACAGAATTTTAGCATCTGTTGAATTTATTCAGCATAACCACAGAGGTACTGTCTTCATGCTGTCACACACACAAACACAGATACAGCACAATATCCATATTTAGCCATGTGCATTCCTTCTGAGGCTCATTTATATGTCTTCATATGCCACAGCCCATCATTTAAATAATGGATATTTTCAATGCCAATTCCTTTGTTGACTTTCTCACTGTGGAAGGAGAAAAGCACATAAACATATTGTTATGAATTTTTATAGGCTTACTTATGGTAAATATAATTCCGAGTGCATTGCTATTTTGCAATTATTGAGCCCCATGCAGGGAATTTATTTATTACATTAACGTTATTGACTACATTAAATGACATTACTCTGCTGCAGTTCCTGTCTTAAAATGATTCTAGTGATCTAACTAGTGGGCCTTATAGAAACAAAGTAATGATGTCACCATACCAGGAGAACATCAGAGTGTTGTAATTGACTGTGGAACAAAATTAACAGGATTAATTTGGTCGTCAAATGAGTTCCAAGTTTTTCAATATATTGACTACGTTTTGGTAAATATCTTTAATACTTCCTTAATAATCTATACTACTAGGTCAAAATAGAAGATAAATACCATGTGGTGCTGAACTGTGTCACGGTTTTAAAAATTAGTAGCACAACATTCTTCCCCCCAATTAAAAATTTAAGTCATACTGAATAAAAAGTTCCTGGGGCACCTGCGGGGCTCACTCAGTTAAGCATCTGACTCTTGATTTCGACTCGGGTCATGACCTCATGGTGTGAGATGAGGCAGCATCAGGCTCTGCGCTGGGCATGGAGCCTGCTTGGGATTCTCTCTCTCCCTCTCCTTCTGTCCCTACTCCCGCATCCACACGCAAGCGCGTGCGTGTATACCTTCTCTCGCAAACAAAAAAAAATTTTGTTATTTCCTAAAATACCACACACATACATATAAAACAGCTGTGTTGGCACCCGGTTCTTTTCAGAGTGCTTAAGAAAGAATGTAATCCTGGAGACAAAATAGGTTTCAATGGCTTCCAAAGTGTCTGGAAAAATCAGAAACGAGGCTTCTGTGCTTAAGTATTTGTAAGATGTGATATGAATGACAGCAAATTTCACCTGTAATTCTGATGCTTCCCGCATAGGTTACCCTTTCTCAAAAGCCAAGGGGGCCTAATGTGAGACTTACATATCTTCTGCAGACATCTTCATGACTCCAACACACAGAGCATGCTGTTTTCCTTCTGCCATGATTGCCTGAAAACACATAGCTAAGAAAACTATCAAAATGCCTTGGAGAGGGGGTATCAAACAATGATCACGTTACTAGTTAAGCCACTTTGAACCCATCTTGTATCCTCACCCAGACCATCAACTCAATTGAGGGCAGAGACCTAGCAGAGTCTGTGGGCACATTGTAAATATTCAATAAATGCTAAATGAATGAATCTAATAATCATTCTTGGTTTTTAAGTTAAATGTTAATACCATAACCCAATGCCAACAAAACCAAAATGAGACCTGCAAAAAAGATAAAATTTTTCATGTAAATATTAAAAACTGTGAAATAAATAAACATGATTTGTTCTAATGTTGTAATCAATGAATGCCGGTTTTATGTAATGGACACATTTTTTTTTAATTTTTTTTAACGTTTATTTATTTTTGAGACAGAGAGAGACAGAGCATGAACGGGGGAGGGTCAGAGAGAGAGGGAGACACAGAATCTGAAACAGGCTCCGGGCTCTGAGCAATCAGCACAGAGCCCGACGCGGGGCTCGAACTCACGGACCGTGAGATCGTGACCTGAGCCGAAGTCGGTCGCTTAACCGACTGAGCCACCCAGGTGCCCCATGGACACATTAAAATAATAATTATACCCCCAGTCTATCTGTAACAACCCAGTGTGTGTTTCAACCTTTCTAGAACAACCAAAATGTTCCTGGTTATCATTTGAAGCATTTAGAATGTTACACATTGCAGTACATATTTTACAAAGCAAAATTCCCAGGGTACACAGTATCTCCCTGCACTAGTTTTGCAACTATCTAAAAGTCTGTAATTATTTCAAAATAAAAATTACTTTAAAAGCAAAGGTTAGGCACTTGAAAATTCTTCCATTTAAGAGAATCTCCAGAACTATAAACCTACAACACTTAGAAAAGTCAGAAACATTAAAAAGAAAACCTGTCCTCACAGAATACTTTTCTCCATCTCATTTTCAATTCATAGACTCAGCGTTCCAAAAATATTTGAGCACCTATTATGTGACCAGTATCTCTGTCGACACAAGCTGTTCCTAAGGTACCAACATACACCTTATACAATCTACCCCTTAAACATAACTGCCACACAGAGGACACTGGGCAGTGTCGGGAGACTAGACAGTCTCCTTCAAGTACAGGACACACTCTTAAACCCACTCCAATGGCCTTCCCACTCTACAGTGATTTCCCTATACCTACCAAGTATTTTCTCAACCTGATGCAAATGGCCCCTTTATGACAAAAGAGAAGATCTCCTCCTCTCCAGACTAGTTGACAAAAACCTATTTGATCTAGAATATAGCTAAACACCACTGTAGAAATGAAAATTATGCAAAATTACTCAGTTACATCATGAGTTTTAAGGACTATCTGAAACTTTAACATTTATCTTTGAGAAAATATGTTCTGAGGCCCAAACATCCAACTTAAAAATGATCTGTAATATAGGGGCGCCTGGGTGGCGCAGTCGGTTAAGCGTCCGACTTCAGCCAGGTCATGATCTCGCGGTCTGTGAGTTCGAGCCCCGCGTCAGGCTCTGGGCTGATGGCTCAGAGCCTGGAGCCTGTTTCCAATTCTGTGTCTCCCTCTCTCTCTGCCCCTCCCCCGTTCATGCTCTGTCTCTCTCTGTCCCCCCCAAAAAATAAATGTTGAAAAAAAAAAATTAAAAAAAAAAAAAAATGATCTGTAATATAAAAGTTGGGGATTGTCAGTATTTCCCACTACCCACTTCTAACACTCTACCTGGTGCCTAAGCTATTTTCCCTTTTGAGTGCTTTTACTCCAGTGTATATGGATAAGCCAACTATAAAAGTAGCAAGCTGATGGGGGCGCCTGGGCGGCTCAATCAGTTAAGCATCCCACTTTGGCTCAGGTCATGATCTTGCAGTTTGAGTTTGAGCCCCATGTCAGACTCTGTGCTGACAGCTCAGAGCCTGGAGCCTGCTTCAGATTCTGTGTCTCCCTCTCTCCCTGCCCCTCCCCTGCTAACGCTCTGTCTCTCTCTCTCAAAAATAAACATTTAAAAAAATTTTAAAAGTAGCAAGCTGATGTCTAAAGAAGTGATCCAATCATATCATATATAGCCTCTCCATTAATAATCTAGAGTTTCAGGGGTGCCTGGTGGCTCAGTCAGTTAAGCGTCCAAACCTTGATTTCAGCTCAGGTCATGATCTCACAGTTCGTGGGTTTGAGCCCCGCATTGGGC
Organism: Leopardus geoffroyi; assembly: GCF_018350155.1. Classification (NCBI taxonomy): domain Eukaryota; kingdom Metazoa; phylum Chordata; class Mammalia; order Carnivora; family Felidae; genus Leopardus; species Leopardus geoffroyi. Next base: position 99,829,046 of record NC_059343.1, on the reverse strand, counting down.
TCTGTGCTAACAGCATGGGACCGGCTTGGAATTCTCTCTCTCCCTCTCTCCCTGCCCCTCCCCTACTTGCACACACGCACACTCTCTCCCAAAACAAATAAATAAACATTTTAAAAAATAATCAAGTTTTATACTGTGTCCTGAGTCTGATAACATTGGGCAGTAACTGGGCTGGAATGCAGCTGGGACTTCTTATTACTTGTTCCCATTTAACTTCTAAGATGGGACACAGAAATGATGTTATTTCCCACACATTGAAACGCAACAAGAAAGGCTGAAATGATGTTTTTTCCCACATCTTGAAATGTAACAAGAAAGTCATGAGACAACAGTAGCGGTAACCTCCAGAAAAGTACATCTAATCTTCTCTTGGGTGATAGATCTTCCAGTAATGACAAAAATACTGTGAATACATTTTTCAGCAGTTATAGCCTGGGAAGGATACAACAACTGTATCTACTGCAGCAGGGTAAAGTTGAGCTCCAGGAGAAGTTAAGCCTGGACACATGATATTTGCTCCACTGAGAACAAATTTGATGGCTCCTTTATCAACCTGCTGGTGTGGCAGGATAAAAGGATCTAGAAGAAAAGAAATACATCACATAAATTAATGAGACTAATGACTCAACAGAAAAAGGCAAAGGACATGAGCAAATATTTCCCAAAATTACAGTATTCTGAAAAATGCAAAATAAAACTGAAACACCATCCTTCATTTATCAAGTTGATAAATATTTTTAACAAAAGTAATTCCCAGTGCTTGCAAGAGTTTAGGAAAACTAGCATTTTCATACACTGCTAGAAGGCTTATAATGGAGCACAACTTTTCTTTAGGACTACGTGGCAACATGTATCAACAGCCTTGAAAAGGTTCATACTCTTTGACTTGGTAATTCTCTTTCTAGGACTTTATCCTAAGAAAACATTAGAGGTATACAATATATTTAGGCAGAAATATAATCATTGCAGCACTATTATTTACAATAAAAATAAACTGGAATCAACCTCAATGTCCAACAATGAAGAGATAAATGACTTAAGGTATGTCTATAGTACGTATATAATAGAACAATACTTTTGGAAAATATGTATTACTCTGGGAAATGTTCATAATATAATGTTAAGAGGAAAAAAGTAAAATAAAAAAAATACCAAAGAGATCAGTGGTTGCTAGGGAGTGAGAGGAGAAAAAGCAGGAAGGGACAAATAAGTGGAGCAGAGGACTCTTAGGGCAATAAATTATACTATGATACTATCATATGACAGTATCATAGTGATACTGTAACAATGGATACATGACATTATGCATTTGGTAAAACCCACCAAATGTACAATGCAAAAAATGAACCCTAATGTAAACTATGGACTTTGGTTAATAATAATGAATCGATATTGGTTCATCAGTCATAACAAATGCATGACACCAAAGAATAATAAGGGAAGGGTGGTAGGAAGTATATGGGAACTCTTTTTTCTGCTCCATTTTACAACTGCCCTAAAAAATAAAGTCAATTAATTAAAAGCTATTTAACGGAGAGCCCAATTTAAAAAGGAAAAAATATTTTTAAAAAAGGAAAAAATATATAAACACACATACACAATATAGGAAATAATTGGATGGAAGTACACCAACATACTAACCATGGTTATCTCTAGGTCATAGGAATACAGGTGATCCTATTTCTGCACTTTCCAATTCTCTAGAATGAACACAAATTCCTTTTATAATCCCAAAAAATTTATTTGTGTGTGTGTGTGTGTGTGTGTGTGTGTCATAATCTAAGGATTAAAGGATCCCTGAAAGATTCAAAACAATGGCTGGGCAGGGGCGGGGGGGGGGGGCGGCGGGGATTTTTTAGACCTCTCAGGGCTTTCTAGGAATATTAATAATTGGTAAAATTCATTCACTTTAATGTCTTACCACTAGCCCTCCCACTATTCAGAGTATAAGTATTTTTTCTACCAAGACTACATATTAATTTAAACATCTTATTGAAAAAAAGAAACCTGAAACAAACATAATTTGTTTTCTAGTTCTCCATCCTCATTAATACCTGCCCTTTAATAATAATGATGATGATGATGATCTTGAGCATGATGATGATAATATACAGTAGCAGTGGACAGTTACTTAACAATTACTACATCATTACAATGGCTATCATATATTGAGCCATTACTGTGTTCCAGGCACTGCACGCACGAATCTCATTTAATCCTCACAATCCTGGGAGATATGATATACAATGTATCCATTTTTTTAAAAGATAAGGAAATATAGCTTAAGGAGTGCCTGGCTGGCTCAGTGGGTAGACCATGCAAATCTTGAAGTTGGGGTTGTGAGTTCAAGCCCTGTGTTGCGTGTAAAGATTATTTAAAAATTTAAAAAAATCTTTAAAAAAAAAAAGGAAATAAGGCTTAAACAAGTGATGACCTGTTTAAGTGGCCTGGCAAAAGTGACACACACTGGAAATTGAACCCAGGTCTGCCTAACTCCAAGTATGCTTTTAACCACCATATTATCCTGCTTCTTGCACATCAATAACTTTAGGATGTTCTAAAAGGTTGGTTCCCAGCAAAATATTATTAAATAGGAACATCCTTCTATTCCAACTTATTATACAAATGCTTAACATACAGGAAAACCATTAAGAATAGTTTGATGAAGGGGTGCCTGAGTGGCTCAGTCAGTTGAGCGTCCAATTTCAGCTCAGGTCATGATCTTGCCCTTCAGAGTTCCAGCCCTGCATTGGGCTCTGTGCTGACAGCTCAGAGCCTGGAGCCTGTTTCAGATTCTGTGTCTCCCTCTCTCTCTCTCTGCCCCTCCCCTGCCTGTGGTGTAAGTGTGTGTCTCTCTCTCTCAAAAATAAACAAACATCAAAAAATGAAAAACAAAGAATAGTTCAATGAATACTTGGACGCCACCCACTGAGATTGAATAATTGTTCATTAACGCTTTGCTCTGTTTGCTTTATCTCTATTTATGCACACACATTTTGTCCTCTACCATTTGAAATTTCAAACATAATGCTTCACCATAAATAAGCACATATCACCTAAAAATAGTCATTCTCCTACATAACCACAATACTATTATCATACCTAAAACTGTAACAATAGTCCCACAATATTGTCTTATAGCCAAACCATATTCAGAGTTCCCCCCAAGAGCCCTAAGAAAGTGTTTTTTATCTTTTTTGTGGGGGAAGAGGGAGGGCTTGAATTTTGCTTTTCAAACCAGGATCTAATCTAGATTCATGCAATACATTTGAGTACTTTGTCCTCTTTTAGTTGAGTAGGAATTAACGCCACCAGAATATTTTCATTTTAAGCTTTTTCCACTGCATCAGGACTGTTTCTCTTCAATGTACTTTTTTAACCTGATGAAATCAATACTTAGTCAAGTAATTGTAAATAATTCTTTATAAATACTAAAACGATTCACCTCTTTTAAGATTTGCCTCACTGCTCCAGACCTCTGCTCCACCATGTAATTCAAAATTTATCTCATCTTACCAAAAACCAAACTCATTAAGTTACCACTACCACCTACACAGCCTTCCAGTCACTCCCCTTCTTTCTGCCTCTTGGCTAGAATGCCAGAAAGACACTGGTTTGAAAAGCAGAAATTTTAACTTCACAGTTGAAAACCTCTTGTGCACCAGGATTTTATCTCCTTTGAATTTTCTTTTGTAATGTACTCAATCTAAAATGTGCAAATGTAGGTATGTAACAAACATTATTTTGTTTCACAACAGCTGACCTTGCCACCCAACTAACAATAACTGGGACTACCGCAATTAGCCAATGCTTTCCCTTAGACAGAGTTAATCTCTAGGAGGCATATCTAGATACGAACTTAAAAAACGGAAGTGCTCACAGCACTTATCACAGTCTGTGAATAAACATTCATGTAATGATCTAATTGTCTATTCTTCCAACTAGACTGTGAGCTTCATAAGGACAGCGACCATGTCTGCCTTTGCTTCCCATCATATTCTCAGTACCTAGCTCAGTACCTGACACATAGAAGTTCAATAAATACTTGCTGAATGAATGAATGAATGTTCTTTCTTGGCCTTTCTGGACCGCATAATGAGACAATATGCATTTTTCAGATTTACCACAAGACGGGGATTCATTTTAGTTTCATACCCCATATCACCTAGTATTAATAAATAAGTTAAGTACCAGAAGTCACTTTCAACTCCCCTTATATCTTTCCATTTCCCCAAATATGTATTTTCTAACAAGACTTACATTTGTGAAGTAACCTTAGGGTTGGATAAAAAGGCCCTTCTCTTTGTCTAAAAAACAGTAATTCTCCATTTACTGTAAGGATTTCTATATGTTCATGGCTGTAAGACAAATGTCACAAAGTACCAAGTTAGATATTTTCTTCAAAAAATGAATATACCAAACACCCTTTAAATAATAACAAATATGAAACATATATATACAAAGATACTGCAGCCTCTTTTTAATTTCATTAAATATCCAGGCAAAAAAAAAACATTATTTAAATTGTTTCATCTACCATACCAGTCCAGTAGAAAAAAAAATTTTTTTTGATCTACTGTAATTGTATTTCACATTTTGTTATTTTAATTTCATCGTTAGATAATTCAATAAAACAAATATTTACAGTACAAACTGAAATAAATTAAATCCAAGTCTGAATAAAAACATTTAACTCTTTAATAAAACAATTAGTACACAAAGCCACATTTTTCACAAACATGAAGAAACACTTGACAATACGAATATTGTTTTAGAATTATTCTATTTATCTGCTCCTATAATCTACCAATGGTTAATGTGACAATAATTCCATTTTTTATGAGTGCAATCTAATCATACAATATTAAGCTATTCTGAGCTGTGCATAGAGATAAATAAAGACTTACCATCGAACCATTTTGACAGGATCTTTCTTAGGCATGATTTGATTAAGCCATGGTTCAATACCTGGAAATTGCTCTATCAATTGGTTCTTAATACCCTTTATAACTGAGGTTTTCAACTGGATGCAGTTAGACACGTTTTCTTTTTCATCAAATCTGTCAAATGATTTTTGCAAGGAAAAAAAAAGGGATTTCTAAGCAAAAATATCAGAATAGCTAAAAATATTGTTTTAATTAGTCATCTATTCCCAAGTATTTAGATGTCTAAAATAATTATGAAATAAATTGTTTTAATATAATTTCCCTTTTATTCTGTCCAGCACAAAACCAGTGTCTTAATACAATATTAAACTGTCATGTATACACAATGAAGGGGAGGGGCAGGTGGGAGGATGTGAGGCATATTTCACATTATAATCTGTAATCAGCTACACAAATGCCCTTCCTGGAAAACCCTACTCAATTCTACCCAGGAAGAAACAGTTTCCCACCTATAACAAAACCTGTGTACAAAAAAACAAAAACAAAAACAAAAAAAGTAAAATAAAACAAAAAACCCTCGAGCATTGAGATACAAAAGACCAACCCAAATAAAACCTAGGCAATTAGCCCCTGCTAGGCTATGTAATCTGCTGAGATTTTTTTTTAAGTGATGACGATGACTTCTAAGATTTCTATTTATTTTTGCTCAAAATGTCATGCACAAAACCCACCTTCCTTTGCCCATGTTCCCCCTTTGCTTTTTGCGTCTACCAAATCTGGAAGGCAAACCCACTAAGTAGGTTCCCAAAGAATTTTTGTCTTCCTTATACTGAGTAGCCTATGGGGCAATCACGCTATTTTCAAGACAAGGTTAATCTGGCAGCTAGGCAATAGGCATGACAGGCCGCTTGCTTCCTGTCACCCAGACTCCTTCACTCCCATGACCCAGGAAGTCAAGCCTTCCCTTATTCAGTTCATAACTAATAAACATATGGCAGTGAGTGCAGGGCTCTCCTCTCAGCTAAAGAGGATATACCCTTAAATCACAGTACAAGGATGTGATTGGTAGAACCCTAGGGATGGCGATAGGACTGGGAGAGGAGGCAAAAGAAAAAGAGGAGTAAGGAAAAAGAAAACGAGGGTGGGAAGATCAAAACCCGACTGAAGATTAGGGATGGAAAGCTTAAATGTTGCAAGTTGCGAGTAAGAGCATAGTACTCCAGAAAACCTTAGTGAGGAAGGATGGCAGGGGCGGGGGAGAGAGAAAGAGGATCTTTGCTCTCGCCCTCTTCCCCACCCCCACCCCACCGACTTTGTGAGCAGCCAGTGGAGCCCACAGCATGTCCTTACTTCTTGAACATGATCCAAGGTGAAGGGGGCGACGATAGGGAAGGGCCCGGAATGGGGGGAAAAAATTGAATTAGCAAGGGTCCGGCAGATCCCTTCACACGAGGAAGGCCGGCACTGACAGTCAAGAGCTGTTGTCGTTATCCGGAAAGGGAGACAGACAGCCGCACTTTACGGTTCTCAGTGAAATGTGACTACTTCCGCTCCTCTGAACACGTCGGCATTTTTGCCGACTCTTTTGGGGCTACCGATTCCTCTCCAGAGAGGAGAGCTGGAAGGGCGGGACTAGAAAGGGAAGAAGAGATAGAGCAAACATTCTGGTTGCAGGAAGAGAAGAATGAAGGGGGCGGGGAAGTCAACCAAGGCAGCATTTATGGCAGTTGCGTCAGTTACGGGCTCCTCAAAGGGTCAAGAGTGTTCTGTGTTTGGTTGCTACCTGCTGTTAACCTAAGCAATTTCTCTAATGGGAACGATTTTTGTTCCCCGAAACAACCGAATGGACTGGTGCTTACCGACCACCGGGAACCCAGGCAAGCCTCACGGCATCTTGTTAATGTACTCGTGGGCTTGCCAGGTTTAGCAAACAAAAATACAGGACATCCAATTTTTGAATTTCAGGTAAACAGTGAATTGTTTTGTTTTGTTTTGTTCTTTTGTTTTTTTTTTTTTTAGTTTGCACCTCATGCGATTTTTGGGACATACTTATATTTTTAAAATTTCTTTGTTATCTGAATTTAATTGGACGTCCTGTATTTTAATCTGGCAGCCACACTCACCAGCCATAGTGAGGTGACCACATAGAATTATTCATTCGGTTGTTGTCCCCTGCCTCATCCCCATACCTATAAATTGGGCTATAACTCAAGGGAGGTAATTTCCTTGTCGATAAAATGGTCTCTAGGCAAGTAATACAAGATTAATTTTTTTAATGTTTATTTATTTTTGAGAGAAAGAGAAAGCGTGCATGTGCGCATGAGCAGGGGAGGGGCAGGGAGAGGGAGAGAGACAATCCCAGGCAGGTTCTGCGCTGTGGTTGCAGAGCCTGAGGGGACGGGGTGGGGGGAGTGATTCAGTTCCAGGAACTTTGAGATCCTGACCTCAGTCCAAATTAAGAGTGGGACGCTTGGGGCGCTTGGGTGGCTCAGTCGGCTGAGCGGCTGCCTTCCTCTCAGGTCATGATCTCACGGCTCCTGAGTTTGAGCCCCGCATCGGGCTCTGTGCTGACAGCTTGGATCCCGGAGCCTGCTTCAGATTCTGTGTCTCTCTCTCTCTCTCTCTCTCTCTCTCTCTCTCTCTCTCTGTCCCTCCCCCACTGATGCTTGCTCTCTCTCTCTCAACAAATAATAAAACATTAATTTTTTTTTTTAAAGAGTGGGACACTTAACTATGCAACCCAGGCACCCTCAGACTAATCCGATTGAAGAGATAATAGTTAGGGCCACCTGGGTGGCTCAGTCAGTTGAGCGACAAACTCTTGATTTCGGCTCAGGTCATGATCTCGATTGGTGAGATGAGCCTTGAGCCCTGAGTGGAGCTCTGTGCTGACAGCTCCTGGTCTGCTTGGGATTCTCTCCCTCTCTCTGCTCCTCCCCTGCTTTCCATCTGTCTCTCTCTCTCTCCAAATGAATAAATAAACTTTATTTAAAAAGAGAGAGAGGTAACAGTTAAACACGTTTTACTAGTGTAACTTCAAAAAAAAGAGTGAATCGGGATGCCTGGCTGGGTCAGTCAATTAAGCAGAGGTTAAGCAGACTGACTGGAGATCTCAGCTCAGGTCTTAATCTCAGGGTTGTAAGTGCAAGCCCCGTGTTGGGCTCCACATTGGGCATAAAGCCTACTTTTTAAAAAATAGCCAAGAAACTATAGAAACGTACAAAACCTAACTAAACAGACACCACCCAGGTGGTGGAGTGGATTTGCACTCACATGTAAAACAAACAAACCAGTCTCCAGGGAGCAAATAGTATATATTGGGGAGATAGGCACTTAGAGCAATCACAACAAACGTATGTATTTGAATTGTACAACTAACTCACTTTTCCTGGATTCTATGGTAAGAACGATCTTCTAATTATAATTTAGCTTCTCATGAAGACCTGCCTGGCAAGAATTCGCTATTTTCAAATCCTCATGCACAATTGTTCATCTTTGTAAATTAATGAACTGTCATTTTGGTTTATACATCAGTCTCTTGTCAACTTCCTTAGCATGACTCCACATTCCTGGCATCAATCAACTCTATGACATTTAGAATATTGAGTTTATGAACATGTAAAACTGAAGCCCAGACCCCAAGCTGTGGTTGGTGCTACACTGTCAGGCTTCTTGCCAAATAGCTTTCCTCTCCTGGCACATCACCCTGGGAGCGTGCCATGTAACAACAAATACATTAAAACAGAAATAAACAGGTATTAAGTGATTTGAGATGAGTGTAAAAAAGATCATACTGAGGGCTCCTGGCTGGCTCAGTCAGTAGAGCATGCAACTCTTGATTTTGGGGTTGTAGGTTCAAAGCCCACGTTGGGTGTAGAGATTACTTAAAAATCTTTAAAAAAAAATACAGTTTATTTTCTTAGGCGAAACATATTTCAAGATTTATTAGCTTTATGGCTTTGGGAAAGTTGCTTTATTTCTCTGAGAAATTGTCATAGATCTTTAAAATGGGAATTGTGGGGGTGCCTGGGTGGTTCAGTTGGTTAAGTGTCCAACTCTTGATCTCAGCTCAGGTCTTGATCTCAGGGTCATGAGTTCAAGCCCTGCATTGGGCTCTGTGCTGGCAAAAAAAAAAAAAAAAAAAAAAGTTAAATATTTGCAGTGCTAGGAATAATAGCTTTTAATTCTATAAAATTATTCATACTCTATCCAAATTATGACAAATCTCATATCCATGGGAATAGATATATTCCCATGTACAATATGTACATATATATTTTAATCCACTTTCATACACTCTGATAATCACAGAAACTGAATCTGAATTATGACAAATGCTAAATTAGGTCACTAGCATTAATGAGATATTTAGTTCTGTATATGTGCATGAATACCTTCATTCATGACCCACCTACACAGATACATAAAGAGAACCCAATTTTCACTGTAATGTGTTTTTGGTTTTGTGTTGTAAGTGGTATCATCATAAAGTGGATTTTGTTTTTCCAAGGCTATATAATTGGGGGTTGGGTCCTGACAAAAGACTTGTCTTCAAATAAATCATTGCTATAACAATATGTCACAAAAGAATACCTCATACTAAACCTCTTCAAAAATTAAAATAATGAAAAAAAATTAAAAAATAAATAAATAAATAAATAAATAAATAAAATTAAAAAAAAAAAAAAAAAAAGGGGCGCCTGGGTGGCGCAGTCGGTTAAGCGTCCGACTTCAGCCAGGTCACGATCTCGCGGTCCGTGAGTTCGAGCCCCGCGTCGGGCTCTGGGCTGATGGCTCAGAGCCTGGAGCCTGTTTCCGATTCTGTGTCTCCCTCTCTCTCTGCCCCTCCCCCGTTCATGCTCTGTCTCTCTCTGTCCCAAAAATAAATAAACGTTGAAAAAAAAAATTTAAAAAAAAAAATTAAAATAATGAACTTCATTTATTCTTGCAATAAGTATTTATGAAGGACTTTCACATTTTAGTCAAACATGCTCCTCTGTGCTGTAATTTGTGCATGAATGTTGCACACAACTTATGAGGTGCTTCAACGTACATACAGCATAAGACACAGAAAACCCAAGTCTATCATATCACACGTTTTACTAAAACAAATAACCTAGCCATAATAAACATTAAATGCTTCGCAATGGTATTTGCCCCCTTAAATTTACGAAAGGATTTTACAGGGTCATCTTGACACACAGCTCTAAAATGGTGCTAGGGGAAGTTTGCGGTAAGACCGCCTCGCGTTCTTCATAAGCTTCCTTAAGCAATGAGTCTGGCACCAAAACCGTGCAGAGCAGCCGGTAAAGAGGGGGTTCTTTAGGAGCTAGGCCACAGTTTGGAACACTGGAGAAGCGGCTCTTACTGCAAGAAAGAATTGGGTCACTGCCAGACCCCTGCTGGGCCTCACATCTCTCAGAATCTACAATGTATGAGGGTCCCTGGGTGGCTTAATCGGTTAAGCATCCAACTTCGGCTCAGGTCATGATCTCACCCCGTGTCGGGCTCTGTGCAGACAGCTCAGAAGCTGGAGCCTGCTTGGGATTCTGTGTCTCCCTCTCTCTCTCTGCCCCTCCCCCGCTTGCACTCTGTCTCTCAAAAATAAATAAAACATTAAAAATAATCTATGGCCTGTGATGTCTTCCATTAAGGTCATTTTCCCCACAAACTGCCTCTCAGCCTTACACCTTAGAGCTCTCTGCAGCCTGGCTTTGATCCCCCACTAGGGTAGGGCACACCTAAGAGTCGCACCAATATGGCAGCTCCTGCCTCCAGGGCCAAATACAGGAAAATTTGGAGAGAGCTGAGAGCCCCCTATTTATCAGAAGAGTGTTAGGACTAACCATCTTGCCAAACTTGTGATAAGTCAAACTCACCATGCCTCATTCACATCTTTGTTTTCCTCTGTCACTGTCACGTATGTAAGCACCCAGTTCAACTTATTTGCTTTGTGACCTTGGGCAAGTGACTTGAACAGACTGTGTCTGTCTTCTCATCTATACAATAAAGGCTCTATTTGATGAGGTTGCTGTGAAGATAAAATGAGCTAATCCATGCAAAGCATTGTTAGTTATTATTGTCAATATTTTTTTAAAGTAAGCTCTACACCCAGCACATTTCTTGAACTCAAGAACCTGAGATCAAGGGGTACCCGGATGGCTCAGTGGGTTAAGTGTCTGACTTCCGTTCAGGTCATGATCTTGCTGTTTGTGAGTTTGAGCCCCGCATCAGACTCTCTGCTGTCAGCGTGGAGCCTGCTTCAGATCTTCAGTGTCCCTCTCTTTCTGCCCCTCCCCCACTTTCACTCTCACGCTCTCTCTCAAAAATGAACTTAAAAGCAAAAAAGACCCTGAGATCAATAGTCCCATGCTCTACCAACTGAAGCAGCCAGGTGCCCCTATTATTATTATCAAATTACTATATCGGTGTTGTTTTCCCCATATTCCTCTGTGCTTTCTACCTGATCTCTCATTTCTACCTTAACTTCAGGTCCTTCTGCTGTGGCTCCTAGAACACCATTCCATGACTAACAGATTCTCCTACCATCCTCTCCAACTCATCCCTGAATATTCATGGCTTTCCCATGAGGATGGAGCTTCCCTTACTGCCCTTTGAAGTGAAAACCATTTGTACCAACACATGTGTGTACCGCAGAGTCAGGAGCTGAGGTGGGCATCCTCCTCCAACCACATTACAACTTCCAGATAATTCCTCCTTCACCCTCAGGTGAAAAACCCTGATTCTTCCTCTAAGTTTCATACCATTTGGTTACACCTCAACACCTTTACTGATTCATTGAAGATCCTGGCATCTGGTCCACAGCCTTTCCTCTCCACCCTAGAGTTGTTAAACACTGCAAGAGAAAAAGAAAAAGCACATGGTTGAATAAATTGGTACTGCTCTGAATTTGTGGTTTCCAATCACAAATGGACCCTCAGCATTCCTGGGGAATCCTTTCCTGCTTTCAGCCCACTCTTATTGTCTCCGATGATTCTTTCAAAACTTCTGAATTCTCAGAACTCCCACTCCTCAGCAGCCCCTTCAGTCTTATCAAATAACTCACCTCTTTTTTTTTAATTTTTTTTTAATTTATTCATTTTTGAGACACAGAGCATGAGCAGGGGAGGGGCAGACGATAATGACAATAATAATAGGCAACGCCTATTGAGTACTTACCCTGTGCCTGGCACTGTTGCAAGTGCTTTCATATATTAACTCATTTAACTCTCGGAGTGACTTTATAAAATGAATACTATTATTATTTCCATTTTACAAATGAGGAAACTAAAGAAAAAGGAGGTTAAGTAACTCGCCCAAGATTATGAAGCTATGAAGTACCAGAGTCTGGATTTGAACCCAAGTAGTGCTCTCTAAATCACAACAGTTCAAGACCTCCCCCTTGCCCTGCCCTGCCCTGCCCCGCCCCACCCCACCCTCCTGGGCTCTTTCCTTCCTTCCCTTCCGTCCCCATAGGTAATAACTGGTGATGGTTTTGTGTGTATCATTCCAGAAATTTTTTGCTGTGTTTACATATATAGGTAAACATAGGTAGGATCATACTATGCATGCTATTTTGCTTTTGCTTTTTTTACTTTATGGGTGAAATATATCTTGGAGATTTTCCTATGTCAGATTATAGATGATAGGTACACAGTACTTCATTGCTTTTGATGGCTATAGAGCATTCCACAGTATGTATGTACCATAATTTATTTAACTAGTCTCTTCTGATAGTCATTTAGGCACTGACAGGAGGATTGAAGGGTAGGATGGACCCATAGAACTCCAATGCTCTTCAGAACTTCTACTGGCCTCCCATTACGAGGGGTCAGGGCCCTGTGCTCTAACACTTATCTTAACCTCAAAAGTCCTCAACTGAGGAGCCCGGGTGGCTCTTACGATTAAACATCCGACTTTGACTCAGGTCATGATCTCCTGGTTCATGGGTTCAAGCAGTGCATTGGGCTCTCTGCTACCAGCGCAGAGCCCGCTTCAGATCTCTCTTTCTGCCCCTCCCCTGCTGGTTCTCTCTCTCCAAAATAAATATATAAACTTTTTTTAAAAATCCTCAACTGCACACCAGGAGGTCACTGGGGACCCCATACACAGCCCTGCCCCTCACAGAAGTCAAGAATAAACTCATACACTGGGACTAAAACCACACCTCTTGGAGGTTTTCACCCACTGTCAACAGTACTCAAAAGGGGGCCCAGAGTGGGGCAAATTTCAAGCCTCCCCACACTTCCTCACCTCTATCAACAAGAGTCAGGTGGGAGCACAGATACCCAGTGCTCCCTACCACCTCACCATCACTATCTACCTTGAATCCACCAGGGACTGCTCTCATTACAACATCTATCTCCACTTACGTCAGTCCCGTAAGAAGACCCAGACTCCCAAGTCACCCCTCATCCCACCCACTCTGATCTCTGTGGCTCTGTACATCTCCCTTCCTGTCCCCATCTCCCAATCTGCAGTCTTCTTACCTCAGTAAATGGCAATTCCATCCACCTATTTTCTTGGGTCAAAAATCATCTAAGTCCTCCCTCTCACACCCTACATCTAGTCCATCAGCAAATACTATCACCTTTATTTTCAAAATATATCCAAAATCTGGGGAGACTGACTGGCTCAGTTGGCAGAGCATGCAACTCTTGATCTCAGGGTCGTGAGTTTAAGCCCCACATTGGACCTAGAGCTTACATTAAAAAATATATATAGGGGCGCCTGGGTGGCTCAGTCGGTTAGGTGTCTGACTTCGGCTCAGGTCATGATCTCATGGTTTGTGGGTTTGAGCCCCGCATCGGACTCTGTGCTGACAGCTCGGAGCCTGAATCTCTCTCAGATTCTGTCTCCCTTTTTTCTGCCTCTCCCCCTCTTGCATGCCCTCTCCCTCTCTCTCTCTCTCTCTCAAAAATAAATAAACATTAAAAAATTTAAAAACATATATACATATGTATATACAGTACCTATATATCTTTATCCAAAATCATCACTTCTCACATACCTCTACCACTGCGACTTGGTCAAATCTGCCATCATCTCTCACCTTGACTACTAAACTAGCTTCTCAGTTTCCCTTCTTCCTTCCACTCTTGTGCCTGCCCCCACCTTACAGTCTACTTTTTACACAGCAGATAGGGTGAATCTTTTAAAACCTAATTCAGATGGGGTGCCTGGGTGGCTCAGTCAATTAAGCTTCTGACTTTGGCTCAGGTCATGATCTCACCTTTCATGAGTTGAAGGCCCACATCCAGTTGTCTGCTGTCAGCCCGGAGCCCACTTCGGATTCTCTGTCTCCCTCTCTCTGCCCCTCCCCCGCTCGTGTGTGCCCTGTCTGTCTCTCTCTCTCAAAAATAAGTAAGCATTAAAAAAAATAAAACATAAAACATAAGTCAGATCATGTAACTCTCCTGCTTAAAACTCCAGGTGGCTTCCCATCTCAGTTATAATAACGTCCAAGGTCATCACCATGCCCTGAAGCCCGTATGCGATCTGGCCCTCAGTCATCCCTCCATGTCATCTAGTGCTACTCTCCCCTTCCTGCACTGTGCTCCAATCACAGTGGCCCTCCTGCTTTTCCACGAGAATGCCAAGCATGGTCCATATTGTTCTCAGAGCCTGTCGTTTTTTCATTGGTCCTCAGATGAACAGGACTAAATTAATCATAATCCTTGATTAATGACACATTCTCCTTATTAATCCAAGTATAGCTCAATTTTAGTTAGTTATTTTTAATAACGTAGTAAGTATCCATGAACCCAATAACCAAATCTGACTACATGGCCCCCAATCTCATTCCCCTGCCTCTACCCCACCCCCCAACCAAGGCGAAGAACCGTCATCCTGAATCTGGCGTTCATCATTCTGTGGCACTCTATTTAATACAATTCTTTTTTTTTTTTTAAGTTTATTTATTTTGAGAGAAAGACAGCACGAGTGGGGGAGGAGCAGAGAGAGAGGAGAGAGAAAGAATCCCAAACAGGCTCTGAGCCACCAGCACAGAGCTCAATTTGGGGCTTGATCAAACCCAGGAAGTCATGAGATCACAACCTGAGCCAAAACTAAGAGTCAGACGCCTAACCGACTGAGCCACCCAGATGCTCCTAATACAATTCTATTGTACTTATTTACATGTTTGTGAGTGTGTATGTGTGTGTACATACATACATGTATAGATATATCATTCTTAAAAATGTATTTTTATTATCTTTACTTTTTAATAAAAAGATTATTAGACTATATGTACTCTTTCAGAGCATAATTTTTCCCCTCAATATTTAATTTTCTAAGACTCATCCACGTATATTTGCACATTGCTGTGGTTCACTCATTTTGGTTGTCGTGTAATATTTCACTGTGTGTATAACACTTCGGGGTCTTTGCACTTTGCTCCCTCTAGAGTGTGCTTCTCTCAGATATCCATGTGACTCCCTCCCTCACTTTCTCCATGCCATTCCTCAAATATTACCTTATCCTAATACTATCTAAAATAGTGTTCCACTTTGGGGCTGCCTGGGTGGCTCAGTTGGTTAAGCATCTGACTTCAGCCCAGGTGATGATCTCACAGTTTGTGAGTTCAAGCCCCACATCAGGCTCCATGCACTGACAGTGTGGCACTGCTTGGGATTCTCTCTCTCTCGCTCTCTCTCTGCTCGTGCACTCTCCCTCCCCAGCTTGCGCACTTTCTCTCTCTCTCTCAAAATAAACAAATATTTAAAAATAAATAAATAAAATAGTGACCCATTTCACTTTCTATTTCTTTTCCCCTTCTTTTGCCCACAGCACTTGAATATTCTCGTGTTGCCTGTCCAGATCTGCTCTATCCCTTTCCACCCTGCTCTGAGCCCTGCAACAATAGGCTTTCTGATCTTCAACAACAGGCTTCCTGGCCTTCTGGCTTCCCCTTTGGGTTGTGCCTATGAAAGGCCCCCTGAAGAGACAGGAGGGTGGGAGAGACTGAAGTTGTGGTATTAATTCCCCCATCTCCCTCCCTACCATGATTTTTTTCAGCAGCTGCCACATTCCTAGCCGGTGACTCTCTCCTAATGCTATATTTCTCTCCAAGTTCCAGTTAACTTCTTCCTCCCCTTGCCTCTTAATGACAAGCTATGGTAATGTCTTCTCACCCCTCTCCCATTCTGGGTGCTGAATCATTCCTTGTTATTTCCCTTACCATTGTTCACCATTTTGTAAATATTCTTTCATTAAACTCATCAATTCTTGCACTAGAATGTACCATCTATTTTTTGCCAGTACTCCAACTGGCAGGACTGTCTTACATTCATCTTATTTATCCATTTTTTAGTGTTGATCGTCTCTCGCACTGAATTGTAAGCTCCGAGAGGATAGGTACTTTGTCTAATTCCCTGCTCTATTCCCAAGGTCTAAAATAGTGATGAACCCATAATAAACATGCAAGAAGTATTTGTTGAATGAATTATTAATACATACAATAATGCATTTAAAATGCTTATACACAAAAAATGGCTTGCACATACCTCTTTTAAAAACAGTGTTATTATTTCTTTACGCCACATTCCTTTTTTTAAAGTATTTTTTAAGTTTATTTATTTATTTTGAAAGAGAGAGAGTGCGAATGGGGGAAGGGCAGAGAGAGAGAGGGAGGGAGAATCCCAAGCAGGCTCTGGGCTGTCAGCACAGAGCCCAACGTGGGGCTGGAACCCATGAGCCGTGAGATGGTGACCTGAGCTGAAGTCGGACACTTAACCAACTGAGCCACCCAGGAGCCCCTCTTTAAGCTATATTCCTAATAGAATTGCAAGGTTAAAGGTTAAGCAGATTTTTACTTTAATAGATACAACCAAATTTCCTCCATTCTCCAATAGAAAGAACCTGGGCTCCACGGAGAAACGTTGGCTGTAAGACCCAGGCAGGGAAAATATAAGATAAGACTGGGGTGTCAGAAAATTTTCAAATTATTAAAAACTGAACAGGGGGGGCGCCTGGGTGGCGCAGTCGGTTAAGCGTCCGACTTCAGCCAGGTCACGATCTCGCGGTCCGTGAGTTCGAGCCCCGCGTCAGGCTCTGGGCTGATGGCTCAGGGCCTGGAGCCTGTTTCCGATTCTGTGTCTCCCTCTCTCTCTGCCCCTCCCCCGTTCATGCTCTGTCTCTCTCTGTCCCAAAAATAAATAAACGTTGAAAAAAAAAAAAAAAAAAAAAAAACAAAAAAAAACTGAACAGGGGCACCTGGGTGGCTCAGTCTGTTGAGCCTACAACACCTGATTTCAGCTCAGGTAATGATCTCAGGGTCATGCGATCAAGCCCTCATCAGGCTCCGTGCTGAGAGCGTGGAGCCTGCTTGGGATTCTCTCTCTCTCCCTCTTTCTGTCCCTACCCCACTCATGCTGTCTCCCCCCCCCCCGTCTCAAAATAAATAAACTTGAAAAAAATAAAAAATAATTTCAAAAAAGGCAAATAATATCATGTGTTGGTGCGAATGAGGAGACACTGGAGAACTATTCGAGTCATCCGGCATGAGCTTCTTCTGATGTCCCCCATCTGAACTCTTGACACAAAAAACCATGGGATATAATAATAACTGGGGGCACTGGGAGGGCTCAGTCAGTTGAGCATCCGACTCTTGATTCAGCTCCGGTCATGATTTCATGGTTTGTGCGATTGAGCCCCGTTTTGGGCTCTGTGCTGATGGTGTGGAGCCTGCTAGGACTTCTCTCTACCAATCTCTCTCTCTGCCCCTCCCCTGCTCACACTCTCTCAAAATAAATAAATAAACATTTTAAAAACTTGTAAAAAAAATAATACCTAAATTTTTGTTTTAAGCCACTAAATTTTGGGATTGTGGATTATGCAGAAATAAATAACTGGAGCAGTCAGAAATGACTTTCATCAAGGGGCGCCTGGGTGGCTCAGTCGGTTAAGCGTCCGACTTCAGCTCAGGTCACGATCTCAGTCTGTGAGTTCGAGCCCCGTGTCAGGCTCTGTGCTGACAGCTCAGAGCCTAGAGCCTGCTTCGGATTCTGTGTCTGCCTCCCTCTCCTCCAGCTCACACTCTGTGTGTGTCTCTCTCTTTCTGTCAAAAATAAGCATTTAAAAAAGTTAAAAAAAAGAGATGACCTTCATGTTGCTATAAATGTAATAGACATGCTTTCATCCTCATTTATTTACCCTGTAGGCAGCTCTTGTCATAGGTCACCATTCCCTCTTTTTTTTTTAATTGAAGTATAATCAACACAGAATACCCTATTAGTTTCAGGCATACGTCATAGTGACTCTATATTTTTACACATTATGAAACAATCCCCACAATAAGTCTAGTTATTATCTGTCACACAATTACTTTGATATCAAATTTCTTTCCTTTCTTCAATTTTACACTGAAGCTAGATTGCTATTTTTGGATCCAAACAAAAATCCTCTTGCCTGCCCCCACTCCCCACATTCACTATTCTAAGTACTGAAGCTAGAAATCATATCAGACATCAGGAAGATAACTTTTATTGCTGATCTGTTACACAGCTATCATTCTCAGGTTTACCGCCTTCAAAACTCCCATTACTTAAAAAAAATTGGATCTAACAAGAAATACTTGCTGATATGCATTCTGCATCGATTATAATAGCTGAAAAAAACATAGGTTAATTGTTAATACCTTAATGTATTCAATCCACTGTTGCAAGAGAACCTGAACTCCACCTCGAACTCTACTAAAGAGCTGATACAGGAGAGATAAATCTTGAATTCGGTTTTCATCAAGGAGATTATTTAAACCTGGAATTTCAAATATTTTGGCATTAAAAATAGTTACATCCTCATGACTTATTTATTTTATAATGGGAAGTATATACCTCTTTTCTTTAAACAGTTGATTTATTTATTTTGAGAAAGAGAGAGAGAGAGGGAGGTGGGGAGAGAGCATGTGAGTAGGGGAGGGGCAGAGAGAGAGGAGAGAGAGAATCCCAGGTAGACTCTTCACTCTCAGCACAGAGCCCGAAACCAGGGCTCGATGCCCTGAACCGTGAGATCATGACCCGAGCTGAAATCAACACATTCAACCAACTGAGCCACCCAGGCACCCCTGGAAATTTATGCCTCTCAATCCCCTTCCCCTATTTTGTCCATCCCCCAACCCCTCCCCTCTCTGGTGACCAACAGTTTGTTTCCTGTATCTATGAGTCTGTTTCTGTTTGTTTTGTTTGTTTTGTTTTTTAGATTCCTCGTAGAAGTGAAATCATATGGCATTTGTCTTTCTCTGTCTGACTGATTTCACTTAATACCCTCTGGGGCCATCTATGGTATCACAAATGGCAGGATATCATTCTTTTATATGGCTGAGTATTATCCCAGTGTATATATATATCACATCTTCTTTATCCATTTATCTATCAGTGGACACTTAGGTCATTTCCATATCTTGGCTATTGTAAATAATGCATCACTAGGGGCACCTGGTTGGCTCAGTCTGTGGAGCATGTGACTCTTGATCTCAGGGTTGTGGGTTTGAGCCCCATGTTGAGTATAGAGATTACTTAGTAAAATCTGTAAACAAAATAATACTGCAATGAACGTGGAGGGCATATATCTCTTCAAATTGGTGTTTTTGTTTTCTTCCACCCAGAAGAGGAATTGCTGGATCATATGGTAGTTATATTTTTAATTTTGGGGGGAACCTCCACACAGCCTTCCCCTCTTTTTGAAATATTCCCTTTCCTTGGATTATCTGACACATCACTCTCCTGGCTTTTCTTATACCTCTTTGGTTCCTCCTTATCCTCCTTTGTTCAACCACTAAATGGTAACATTCAACTCAGTTATAGCCCATCTCCTCACTTTAAAATCTCATCCTGGGGCGCCTGGATGGTTCAGTCGGTTAAGTGTCTGACTCTTGATTTTGGCTCGGGTCATGATCTCACGGTTCATTAGATCAAGCCCCATGCTGGACTCCCCTGCTTGTGCTTGCACTGTCTCTCTCAAAAGACATCAACATTTTAAAAAAATAAAATAAAATCTCATCCAAATCCGGGATTTCAATTACCACCTGTTCGTATATCTCACAAATTTGTATCTCCAGCTTTTCTCTGAGCTTCAAATATTTTTATCCCATGCTTACTATACATCTCCTCTTGGATGTCTCAAAAGCACCTCAAACACAACATATTCAAAACCAAACTCTTTCCTTCCTCTTCCCTCTAAAAATCAGAAACAATAATCCAGTCCTCTTGCAGTGTTCTTTATCTTGGTGAACGACACCATCATGCATCCATTTGCAAGAGCCAGAAAACCAGGACAGGTCACCCTTGTCACGTCCCGGTTCTCCCATTTTCATGCAACACCCATCCTGAAGCCTTATCAGTTTTGCTCACCAAGCACCTCTTAAAGCTCTCTTCTCTCTCAGTGTCTACCCTCTCACCACCACTAAGATATATTCTTTTCTCACCAGACAGGTAGTCGTAGTCTTCTAATTGACCTCCCTGTTTTGATGTTTGCCCCTCATCCAGTACCTTTTACAGATGGAGTTGTCTTTTTCACTTTTAATCCTTTCAATAATCCCTATTGTGTTTAGGATGACACAAATCACTAACATAGCCTCTGAGTCCCTGTACAATCTGGCCAACATCTGTCTCCTCAGCGTCATTTTATAAAATTCTCCACTTGCTGAATCACCTGGGTGGCTCGGTCGATTAGGTATCCGACTCTTGATTTCAGCTCAGGTCATGATCCCAGGGTTGTGGAATCAAGCTCTGCACTGGGCTCTGCGCTGTGCAGAGCCTGTGTGGGATTCTCTCTTCCTCTCTCTCTGCCCTCCCCCGCCCCACTTTCAAAATAAATAAATAAACATTTAAAATATAAATTTAATTAAAATTCTCCACTTGCTGACTGAGCCACAGCTGCACCAGCTCTCTTTTGTCCTTCATATGCAGTAGGCTTCCTCCTGCCACAGGGCCTTTGCACATGCCCTTCCCTCTTCTTGGAATATATTTTCTCCTTTCTCATCGAGTTAGTTCCCATGCACTTTTCAGATCTCTGGAGAGGTTTCACTTGCTCAGGGAAGTTTCCCTGACCTCTCACACCTCTGTGTACCTCTCCTACAGAGCACTCATCACAGTTATAATTTTACATGTATTTGAATTAATATTTGAATAATGTTTGTCTCGGGGCGCCTGGATGGCTCAGTCAGTTAAGTGTCTGACTTTGGCTCAGGCCACTATCTCAAGGCTTGTGAGATTGAGCCCCGTGTCAGGCTCCATGCTGGCAGTGTGGAGCCTGCTTGGGATTCTCTCTCTTCCATTCTCTCTGCCCCCTCCCCCACTTGCACTTTCTCCCTCCCAAAACAAATAAACTTTTTAAAAAATGAATAACATTTGTCTCTCTGACTAGACTGTAAGCTCCACTGATTGGCACCAAGGTTGTTTTGCTTGCTATTATGCTCACAGTACCTAACACAATACCTGACATGTATTAGCTGCTAAATATATATTTTTAGAGGAAAGTAGGGGAGAAGGTAGGAAAGGGATATGGACAGAAGGAGGAAGAGAGGAAAGGGGGAGCAAGAGAGGGGGAATCTCCTTCCTATGATTGGTTATTTGTAAATTTTTATTCTCCTTGTATTTCTAACAGACTTGACTTTGTGTATCTTTCATTCATTTGTTATATGCATTAAGGTCCATGATTGTCACATGTTCTTGGTGGAATGTACCTCTTTGTTTAAGATTTTATTTTTTATTTATGTTTTTTAAAGTGTTATTTATTTATTTTGAGAGAGACAGAGAGAGAGAGAGAGAGAACACGAGCCGGGGAAGGGCAGAGAGAGAGAGAGAGAGAGAGAGAGAGAGAGAGAATCCCAAGCAGGCTTTGCACTGGCATCACAGAGTCTGACATGAGGCTCAAACCCACGAACCGTGAGATCATGACCTGGGCTGAAACCAAGAGTTAGACCCTTAACTGAGCAACCCAGTAGCCCCAAGATTTTATTTATTTTATTGTTATTTTTTCCAAGATTTTGTTTTCAAGTAATCTCTACCCAACATGCCCCCTGAACTCACAACCCAGAGATCAAGAGTTGCACGCTCCACTGACTGAGCCAGCCAGGCGCCCCAAGTGTAACTTTTATCAGGATTAAGTATCCTTTTGTCTCTTAATATTTTTAGCTCTGAATTATATTTTCTTTTGATTCAAAGATCTTTTTTTTACATTTATTTATTTTTGAGGGAGAGAGAGAGAGAGAACAAGCAGAGGAGAGGCAGAGAGAGAGGGAGACCCAGAATCTGAAGCAGGCTCCAGGCTCTGAGCTGTCAACACAGAGCCCGATGCGGGGCTCGAACCCACAAACTGTGAGATCATGACCTGTGCTGAAGTTGGCCACTTAACCAACTGAGGCACCCAGGTACCCCTGAAACGGTGCTCATTTTATGCTAGCATTTGGAAAACTCGAAGTTTTATATTTCTTTGCTTACCACTATTTCTTACATTCTACAATGTTCCTGTTTTGAGGATTCATTTTTCATTTTGCTGTAATGCCTACCTGAGTCATTCATAGAGGTTCTGAATATGTCTACAATGTGTTCCGAATATGCCTAAAAATTAGAATCTGAAAATTGGAGTTTTGTTCTGTATATTATTTCATTCCCCGCTCCCCTTCACCACTTAGGGTCAATTGTACTATTTATTCATTTTTGTTCTTCTGTTTTATGTCGTAGATTTTCTCCAAATATTTTCGGTAATTCTTTGTTATCCATATATATTCATGAATAAGGGACAAATCATTAGCAAACATAGCTTGCCTGGGTTTCCTCTGCAGATTTGTGTTCCCCAACTGGCCTGTCTCCTGAGCAGGTAGGCTCTGTATAAGTGGGTTGCATGTGCTGTTTTTAAGTGGATGGGTATACTGCGGTGCCTGGATGGCTCAGTCTGTTAAGCGTCCAACTTCAGCTCAGGTCATGATCTCATGGTTTGTGGGTTTAAGCCCCACATCGGTCTCCCTGCTGTCAGCACAGGGCCCACTTCAGATCCTCTGTCCCCCTCTCCGTCTGCCCTCCCCCCCCCAAAAAAAATAAATAAACATTAAAAAAATAAAGTGGTGGGTAAAGAGGCTTCACTTTAAAGTGGGTGGGTTTAGGGGCACCTGGGTGGCTCAGTAGGTTAAGCGTCTGTCTTCGGCTCAGGTCATGATTTTGCAGTTTGTGAGTTCAAGCCCCGCATCAGGCTCTGTGCTGACCGCTCAGAGCCTGGAGCCTGCTTGGGATTCTGGGTCTCCCTTTGCCTCCCCTGCTCACACTCTGTCAATCTCTCTCTCAAAGATAAATAAACATCAAAAATAAATAAATAAATAAATAAAGTGGGTGGGTTTGGAAGAGGTAGAAACGCTATTGCTCTAGCTCTCTGTAAATTGCCAAAACAATTTTACTTTGGCAGAGGACTTGAGGGTATTCTCTCCTGGCCAGAGGTGCTTCTTTTTTTTTGTTTTTCACATATTTTGTGGAAGTCTAGATCATACATACCAAGGTCCGCTCTGTTTTTTTCTAGAATCCTGTATTCACACAAGCCAACTTTGCAATGCAAATCGCTCACTTAACTTTGGTGTGAAATTTTAGGTTTTAACTTTGGAGTGCGTTGAGGGATGGACAGGCAGGCTAGTCACAGAGGGGCAGAATTGATCTTTGTTTTCTGAATGCAATTCTGTAATTGACTAGAGGACATGCCCCCCCCCCTTTTTGTATTTCTTCATTCTGAGATTTGATTTTCTCTGGATTTGCTCCAATAATTTTCTCCTGCATGTTTTAGACTGGGCTCCTTCTCCTCTCTTATCAATATGATTATATCTGATTTCTATCCTCAAGGGATTCGTTACAATTTCTGAACTGCTGATGGTACACTTGCCTTTAATTATCCCACTCTTGGTCCTTTTAAAGGATTTGGGGAGGAGACAATAGGGACAAAGTTACTAGTGCTTAGGCTGTCATCTTGATCTAATCTGACCAAAGTAATTTTCTTACGTCAATTTGCCTGAGGCGAAGAGAGTGGCTAAAACTCACTCCGAGAGGCGAGGGGAAAGGGCCTCTTACAGTGCTGGCTTCTGATTACTCAGGACTTCTAATCAACCCCCATTAGGATCTAGAAACCTAGTATCTGCATTTCAGTACTTCTGAGAGGGCCAAGCTGGCCACTAGCAGAACCCACAGAGTAGAAAAATTGCCTAAAATAAAAGTGCCCCCTCAGGGTGAATTGATTAGAAAATGGCAAAAAAAAAAAAAAAAAAAAAAAAGTGGGGGGCGCCTGGGTGGCTCAGTCGGTTAAGCGTCCAACTTCAGCCCGGGTCACGATCTCGCGGTCCGTGAGTTCGAGCCCCGCGTCGGGCTCTGGGCTGAGGGCTCAGAGCCTGGAGCCTGCTTCCGATTCTGTGTCTCCCTCTCTCTCTGCCCCTCCCCCGTTCATGCTCTGTCTCTCTCTGTCTCAAAAATAAATAAACGTTAAAAAAAAAATTAAAAAAAAAAAGAAAGAAAGAAAATGGCACCCCTTTGGATAGGCCAATTGTAAAACAAACTTGCCTTTCTCTGCCGGTAGTGGCATTCCTGCAGGAGGGCACAAGGCTAGAAGATTTTACTCCCCTCCCACATACACCTTCAAATGTGCATCCTTGTGCAGGACACATCCAGCAGAACCATATACAGCAAGTGGTAGCCTCAGCTAATGCCGATTACAATGCCCAGAGACAAAGCCTCCACCCTCTGGGGCTTCTCCCAATTTCACGCGCAGGGCTGAGAAGTCAGGTTCAAGCTCAGAGAGACTTTGCTCAAGTAGGCCTCCTATGACAGCAGCCTCTGCTCCCCACCACCCACTGCCCCAAGAGACAGGCCTCTGACCTCCCTGAGCCCTTGCAAAGCCAACATGGTAGAGTAGCCAGAGATGATGCCTCCAACAGTCGGGGACCTCTGGTTTTGAAGACTAGGCCCTCTTCACTGGAGATAGATCTGCCCTCAGCATCAAGAGCAGAGGTCTGTATTTTATTTTATTTATTTAAAGGGAGAGGTCTTTAAAAAAAATTTTTTTATTACGTTTCTTTATTTTTAAGAGGCAGAGAGAGACAGACCACGTGTGGGGGAGGAGCAGAGAGAGGAAGACACAGAACCTGCAGCAGGCTCCAGGCTCTGAGCTGTCAGCACACAGCCCGATGTGGGTTCGAACCATGAACCATGAGATCGTGACTGGAACTGAAGTTGGACGCTTAACCAACTGAGCTACTAAGGCGCCCCACAAATGGCCCATCTTTTTTTTAAAATGTTTATTTATTTTTGAGAGAGAGAGAGACAGAGCATGAGTGGGGGAGGGGCAGAGAGAGAGGGAGACACAGAATATGAAGCAGGCTCCAGACTCTGAGCTATCAGCACAGACCCTGACACGGGGGCTTGAACCCACGAACTGCGAGATCATGACCTGAGCTGAAGTCAGATGCTTAACCAACTGAGCCACTCAGGCACCCCCATATTTCTTTTTTTTTTTTTTTTAATTTTTTTTTCAACGTTTTTTATTTATTTTTGGGACAGAGAGAGACAGAGCATGAATGGGGGAGGGGCAGAGAGAGCGGGAGACACAGAATTGGAAACAGGCTCCAGGCTCTGAGCCATCAGCCCAGAGCCTGACGCGGGGCTCGAACTCATGGACCACGAGATCGTGACCTGGCTGAAGTCGGACGCTTAACCGACTGCGCCACCAGGCGCCCCCATATTTCTAAACAAAAATAGGATTAGTCAATACACATTGGGCTATAACTGATTTTATATCCCACTTAATGCATCAAAAATACCTTTCAAATGGGTACATATAGTTCCAGCCCTTTCTTTTTTTGTGGCTTCATAGTATTCCTTTGCATAGATATATCATGATTTATTTAGTTTTCCCATACAAGTACTAAACAAGCTCAACCTTGCCTAGCCTCCAAGATCAGGTGAATTTGGGCATGTTCAGTGTGGTATAGCCATGGACTATTTAGCTCTCTTACCTTTCCACCTCTCCTCTCCTCCTCATCTTCTTGGTAGAATTACAGCAATTTTGGGATCAACTATTCTGTTTATATCATTATGATTACATAAAAAGAATTCACTGATGAGCCAGTACTATATTATGGTTATATTTCCTTTCTTAAACAACTTTTTCTTTTCCTGGATTTAATAATTGTTCCTCCTTTTCATTTGCTTTGTGTGTTTTGTACGGTGTTCCTTAGATTTGTACAGCACATGGCCAGTGCAGTTATGTAATGGCAGCCCTGTCTGTACCTATGGCTAAGTCCTTCCAAACCATCCAACAAACTTTTAGTGTAACTTTTTTAAGTTAAAAAAAAATGTTTATTTATTTTTGAGGTGGGGGGAGGAGCAGAGAGAGAGAGGCACGGAGGATCTGAATCAGGCTGTGCTGACAGCAGAGAGCACGATGCCGGGCTCAAACTCATGAACTGTGAGATCATGACCTAAGCCAAAGCCAGATGCTTAACTGACTGAGCCATGCAGGCACCCTCCATATAAATTTTAACACAGTTAAATTAACAGATAATCTATCAGTTCCTCCTTTTTTTTTTTAACTTGGAGCCCTCTGTCTTCCTACTCCAATCTTCTGTGTCGGATCCTCTGTTTCTTACATGCTGTGTCTTCTTCCATCTTGGTTTACTCTTTGGGGTTAGTGAAGCATGTCCTCCAGTTGCTTCTTGAGAAAACATGCACGGGAAGAAAAAGTTTTGGTAACTGCATGTCTGAAAATGTATTTATTCTACTCACTCAATTGATAGTTTGGCTGAATATAGAATTCTATCTTGGAAATTATATTCACTAAGAATACTGAACACGTGACTCCATTGCCTTTCGGCTTTACCTATTTCTGTTGAGAAGCCCAATGTTATTCTTCTTCCTAATCCTTTGTACGGGCCTTTTGTCCTGCTTCTGGAAGCTTTTAAGTTGTGCTCTTTAACTCTGGTATTCTGAAATTTCACAATGGTGTGCCTCTGTGTGGGCTTTTTGTTCCCCATTCCTGTTTCATGTTTTATGAATATAACATTGTCTCTTATTTCTCTGAAATACTAATTAGAGCAGAAGCCTAGTGGTTGTTTTTATGTTTTCATCTGCTCCCTACATTGTCCCCTTTATCCAAGTTCCTCTTTTTGTTTTTTGTTTTTGTTTTTGTTTTTTGGAATGGCCTCTGGCTTTCATGTTGAAATTTCCTTGAACTGTCTGAAATCCTGGGTCATTTGTTCATATTTAATAGCGAGGCACTAAAAAGCCAATTGGAAGTTCTGTGTGCTTGGTTTGGGGGGGTGTTTGTTGTATGTGATTGAACGAATGGCAGGATAGTTTTTGGTTGGGCTATCAGTAGTCTTTTCTCTGGGGTGGTTTAGTTCTCCAGAGGACTATTTGCTTGTTCGTTCATGTGCTCTCCATGCCCAATATGGGGCTCAGACTCATAACCCTGAGATCAAGAGTTGTATGCTCTAACAACTGAGCCAGCCAGGTGCCCCTGGAGAAGGATAGTTTAAATCTATCCTACCTGGGTTGTAAGCCTGGGTGCCTGTATTCTGGGCACTGGATGTGGAAACTAAAATCTTTGACTTTCCTCCATTGCCCCTATTTTTAGTCTAGCACACTCCACTACCCTTATTTGTCTTCAAGTCTATAACCTCTCAGGTTCATTGTCATTTCTTTGTTTTTCAGTCTACTTTAAAAACTTGTTACTGACAGATAACATACAAAAATGCACAAATGGTAAGTGTATAGGTCAGTGAACGGTCACAAGCAGAAGGAACCGTACCATGAGCATTCAGATCTCTCTCTGGTTCGGTTTCTACAAATAAGAAACCTCTTTGCCCGGGTACCATACATGAAGCACTTAGAACAGTCTATAGTAGGGGTGCCTGGGTGGCTCAGTCGGTTAAACATCTGATTCTTGGTTTCAGCTAAGGTCATGATCTCATGGTTCATGAGTTCGAGCCCCACATTGGGCTCTGTGTTAGCAGTGCAGAGCCTGCTTGGGATTCTCTCTCTCTCTCTCTCTCTCTCTCTCTGCCCCTCCCCTGCTCTCTCTCTCTCAATATAAATAAATATACTTAAAAAAAGGAAAAAAAGAACAGTCTATAGTATACTGTGAGTGCTTCCTAATGCTAGCTATCATCATTCAGTTGCCTGTCAACCTGCTTTCCATTTTCACAACTTATGCTTTCATGTAACAGTTATCTCTTGGTTTCAGGAAAGGTAGAATCTACATTCCAGTTTTTTCTTTTCCTTATTGTTTCCAGGTGATTTATGTACTTCATTCCTTACAAAAATTGTTATTTTTTATGTCTGTCAATGGATGGACAAAAGGTACTGGATAAAAACCAGCAGCTATGCCTTATAAAAATTCTAAGTACAAAAGAATAGAAGAGAACTTTCTAAACATAGGAAAGAATATTAAAAAGCTATGTGCAAGCGTCATGATCAAGTCATCTCCCGACAAATTCAGGAATAAGGTACGAATGTCCTCTATAATGTCTTGAAGGTTCTAAAATGTAATAAATGAAGAAAATGAAAAAGGCTGTATAAATCTAAAAGGAATACAGAGAAAAAAGAATAATTATTTACAGATGATATGATTATATGCATTGAGAATCCAAGACGTGTAATTTAAAAAAACATGAAAACTAAGAAGTCTATATAGTGGACATCTGCTGTTTCAGTTTGCCTGGCAGCATTCTTTCTTTCCTGCTTCTAGTAATAGCACTCTTCTTCCTTTGGAGAGCTGCTCCTCCTTCACTGTCCTTTCTCTGTTTTCAATATTTATTTATTTTTGAGAGGGGGGGGGGAAGAGAGAGAGAGAGCGTTCACGAGCAGGGGAGGAGCAAAGAGAGAGGGAGAGAATCCCAAGCAGGCTCCGTGCTGTCAGCACAGAGCCCAACATAGGGCTCAATCACACGAACCATGAAATCATGACCTGAGGTGAAATCAAGAGTCTGATGCTTAACCAACTGAGCAACCCAGACACCCCACTGTCCTTTCAGTATAGTCCTCGTAGGATAGGCAATGATAGTACCTTGTCCCATTCACCTTCCACACACATGGCTGTGCACCTAACCCAGGATGAGCTAATTATAATATATATCAAACTGTGGGGGCACCTGGGTGGCTCAGTCGGTTAACTGTCCGACTTCAGCTTAGGTCATGATCTTGTGGGTTCACATCCTGTGTCGGGCTCTGTACTGACAGCTCGGATCCTGGAGCCGGCTTCGGATTCTCTGCCTCCCTGTCTGCGCCTCCCCCACTCACACTCCATCTCTCTCTGTCTCTCAAAAATAAATAAATGTTAAAAAAAATTTTAAAAAGAAAGAAAATAGGGGCGCCTGGGTGGCGCAGTCGGTTAAGCGTCCGACTTCAACCAGGTCGCGATCTCGCGGTCTGTGAGTTCGAGCCCCGCGTCGGGCTCTGGGCTGATGGCTCAGAGCCTGGAGCCTGTTTCCGATTCTGTGTCTCCCTCTCTCTCTGCCCCTCCCCCGTTCATGCTCTGTCTCTCTCTGTCCCAAAAATAAACGTTGAAAAAAAAAATTTAAAAAAAAAAAATAAAAATTAAAAGAAAGAAAATAATATCAAACTCTGCTGGGCACAGTAGCAGCTGCAAGGGGTAGGCATGTGTCCTAGGCCAGATATATAAGACCTTTCTTGGAATAATCCAAATCAGAGGTAAAGAAATAGCTCTCTCTTTTCCTTGGATGTTAAACTGCAAGGCTGTGACCCCAAAGCAGTTGGTAGCCATGTCTCTATCATGTGGAAGAGTGTTAGAGAATGAGGCAATTAAGAGAAGAGAGAAGCAGAGAATGGAGATGAAGAGATGACTGAGAACCTAGTCATTTGAGTCTCTGGGTCCAGGTGTGTCTGAGATCTGCTTTGTCTTTCCCAGTTATAGAAGCTAATAGACTCCATTTTCCTCAAGCTTATTCAACTTGGGTTTCTGTCACTTGCAAACCAGAGTCCTAACTAATACAAGCTGTATGTAAGATATAAACACTGAATCCCATAACTTTTTTGTTTTTTTTTCTTTCTTAAAGTATTATAAAGTAGCTCCCTCTTGTTTTATTTTCCAGCATGTATTATAAAAAATTTCAAATGTATAGAAAAGTTTAAAGAATTTTATAGTGAATACACACCACCTAGATTTTACAATTACCATTGTATTATTATATTCCAACAGCTTTCTTTTTTTTTTTTTTAATTTTTTTTTAACATTTTTAAATTTTATTTTTGAGACAGAGAGAGACAGAGCATGAATGGGATTGGGGCAAAGAGAGAGGGAGACACAGAATCAGAAGCAGGCTCCAGGCCATCAGCCCAGAGCCCGACGAGGGGCTCGAACTCACGGACCGCGAGATCGTGACCTGGCTGAAGTCGGACGCTTAACCGACTGCGCCACCCAGGCGCCCCGTCCAACAGCTTTCTTTTAAATAATAACAGGAATAGAAACAGGAAACAAACTCTCTCATTCACAAGAGTAGAAAAAGATATGTGTGAAACACAAACTGGCACAGACAAATAAAGCTCCCACAAAATTCTTTTTCTTTTCTTCTTTTATTCTTTAAACATTTTATTTTTCGGGGCACCTGGGTTGCTCAGTCGGTTGAGCATCTGACTCTTGACATTGGTTAGGGTCCTGATCTCAGGTTCGTGGAATCCAGGCCCAAGTCGGCTCCGTGCTGAGAATGGAGCCAACTTGAGATTCATTCTCTCTCTCTCTCTCTCTCTCTCTCTCTCTCTCTCCCCCTCCCCCGCCGACCCCGTTCGGGCTCCCCCTTTCTCTTTAAAAAAAAAAAAGGGGGGGGGTGGGATCAAAATCAGATACATTTTGAGTTTTTGGTTTTTGCCTTGGCGCCAACCAGGCGTCTGTTAGGTGAGTGGGGTTTTCCCTGAAGGGATTGGTCAGATCCGCTATCAATCAGCCATCCTTGACCTATTAGATACGCCGGAACTCCAGCTTCAGTGGGCAGGACCTAGCTTTAAGAACTCGCGTGTTGCTAGCGTGACTGACGGTCGTTCGTTGGCGGCCGTGGTTCGTATTTCGAGACGTTGGTTTGGAGATCCGAATCGATAGCTAAAACGCCGGTAACCACAACAAATCCCGTTGGTCCTCTTGGGACGGTGAGTTAAACAGCCCCTTAGAGACTGGGGAAAGCGGAGGGGGTATCTTTTAGGGGCTTAGTGAGTTTGGACCTGACTTCGGGCAGAGAGACGATAAGCCAAGGCTCCGCTTCTGGCAATTTTAAGTTATTCTCTTTGTTGTATTTCTTTTCGTTATTCGCAAACATTTAAAAGGTATGTTAGAAGTTATAGCCTTTACTCACCTGCGATATGAATTTAGGGAAAATCATGTTAGAGCCATAGTTACCTGTGGAGAAAATCTTCTTAAAGGTGGTGACCACGTGGGAGGACCCCCAACAACCGCGGCTCTGTAGCCTGACGAAGAGGCCAAAATAGAAAATAATTAGAGACCTGGTTCAGATCGCAGTGAGGTCCTACTTCGAGACCCTCCGGAATAGCTGGAGGATGTCCAGAGTCTGTCTGTTGCCGGTTAAGCAACTGGGCGGGGGGCGAGTGGGGGGCACAAGCCTTCGTAATTTAAAAGGGCATGGCAGATTAAGATGTTAGTCTGAACAATTGTGCTTTTTCTCCACAAAATAGCATTAAAGATGGAAAATAAATATAAGAATAAAGACGTTAAAAAAAAAAAAAAAAAAAAAAGGATAGAGCCGTAAAAATAGGATACACTTGGTTGAGAAGCCAGAGTCCGAGAATCCAGAACACTATACAGATACGGGAGAGGACTGCTGCAAACATGAATTCTCTGTTTTCTAATGCAGCCCTTCAAAGATAGAATATGTCACTGTTACCTGGATCAGGGAAAGGGAGGTATGGTGCCCTCAATTCAGAAGATAGTGGTGAGCAAATGAAGTAGTAAAAGCTAAATTCAGAATTAAATACAAATAGTTGTTAAGAATACGTCTAGGAAATGGTGCCTGTCTAGTTCAAGTTGGTAGGGCATGGGACTTGGGGATCTTGGAGTGGTGAGGTTGAGCCCCACATTGGGCATTGAGCTTACTTAGTAAAAAAAAAAATCAAGCATGAAACTGTTCATATAAAAATTAATAGCAAGGTGCAAATAAATTTCTGGAGAGAGGATGGTGGTAGAGGGCACTTATGCTTTGTTGTGGTTGTTTTGCAGTGAGAATGAATTCATGTATATTTTGGCAAAAAAATTAAAGTTTGATAATTCTTAGTGTTGCTAATGGTGTGGGCAATCAGCAGTCATTCTGAAGGTGACTGTGTATGTACCACCTTTCTGAAGAGTAAGATGGCAATCTATCAACATTTTAAATATACTTTTTCCTTGATTCTGCTTCTTCAAATATATCCTCAGAACTACTTTTATGCCTGCATAAAGATTTACATCACAGGATGTTCATTGCTGCATATTTGTAGTAGAAAAAAATTAGAAATAGCCAAATATCCAAAAATAAGGGAGTGGTTAAATAAAACAAGGGATGGCTGTACTATGAAGTAGTGTGCAGCCCCTAAAAAGAATGAAATCTCTATGCACTGGCATGGAAAGCTGTCCGAAGTATATTGAGTTTAAAAAGCAAATTGTAGAGCCAAATTTACAGAAATGATACTATTAAAAAATACCAAAGCTGCCTATTTGTAGATATACAAATATATGTATATAAATACTGAGGAAGGCTATGCACCAAACCTACCAGTGAAGGGATTTTTTTGTTTTATATTTTTCTATATGTTTTTCTACAAGAATGTGTGTGTCATTCGTGTAAGTTAACAAAACTGAAAGACAACCAGTAATAGAATTCAGTGTGTAGAACTTGCCAACCACTAATAGTTGAAAAAAAGGAAAAAGGGAAATTCAGTCAATTCAGTCAATCCAGTAAGGAGAGGGGGAAAAACAAACAATAATGCAATAATTAGAATTTTTTAAAGTGAGAGGGGAATGTATATTTATATACAGTATGCTATACTACCCTTAAAAGTGGTGGGGTAGATCTATGTATACTGACTAGGAAAGATGTCCGTGATATAATAGTAAGCAAAATAAACTCACAGAACAATTCATGTATGATCTATTTTTTTTAAAAGCAACAACTGTATGTTGCTAAAGGTGTACAGAAAGATCGTTAATTAGTAAACTGTGAACTGAGGTTATGTTTAGGGAGTGGGTTTTGTTGGGGAGCAGAGAGTTAGGGGGAGGTGTCACCTTATTTTGTAGTTAAAAGTTGTTGAGACCTGGACATCTCTCAATGCACAGCTGATCAGATTATTCCCTTCCCTGCTTGAAGCCCTTCAGTGGTTACCCATGACCTGGGGAATCAAATCTAAACTCTATAGCATGGCACAGAATGTTATCCATGATCTGAACCCTGCCTGCCTCTCGGTCTTCCTCTCCTACCAACCCCCTCTCAAACCTACTGCACATTAGTCGCACAGCATAATAATACTTGCATTTGCCTAAATGGGCCATCATTTTTCTCGTATTTCCACGTGTTTGTATACACTATTCCCTTTTTCAAGTAACCCCTAGGTTTCCAGATCTCACCATCCTGATACTACAAATTACATTCAGATTTGTATAATTAATACACAATTACAGCAACTCTTAAGTCCCCATCTTGTGGACCATGAAAAGTCTATTCTTCCATCAGCTTGCGGGTGATTCCCCCAGCCCCCAAGTAACTTGAAAGAATCCATGAGAAATGCCTAAATGTTCCAGAAATCAGTCCTAGTTGTCATTTACCATCTCTGCCAGCTATTCTTTCTCCAAACTGTTATGCACTAGTGTTCAACAAGGCACCACTTAGCCTTTTATAATTTATTCATTAATATTTAAAAAGAAAAACTTTTTTTCCAGTTTTTTTTTTTTTTTTAAATTTTTTTTTCAACGTTTTATTTATTTTTGGGACAGAGAGAGACAGAGCATGAAAGGGGGAGGGGCAGAGAGAGAGGGAGACACAGAATTCGAAACAGGCTCCAGGCACCGAGCCATCAGCCCAGAGCCCGACGCGGGGCTCGAACTCACGGACCGCGAGATCGTGACCTGGCTGAAGTCGGACGCTTAACCGACTGCGCCACCCAGGCGCCCCTTTTTCCAGTTTTTTAAAAGAAATCTTTATGCCCAACGTGGGGCTTGAACTCACACCCTGAGATAAAGACTCGCATGCTGTACTGACTGAGCCCCCAGGCACCCCAGTGTTTATACTTTAAAAAACTTTTTATTAGGGGCGCCTGGGTGGCTCAGTCGGTTGAGTGTCTGACTTCGGCTCCGGTCATGATCTCGCAGTCTGTGAGTTCGAGCCCTGCGTTGGGCTCTGTGCTAACAGCTCAGAGCCTGGAGCCTGCTTCGGGATCCTGTGTCTCCCTCTCTCTCTGCCCCTCCCCCCACTCATGGTCTGTTTCTCTCTCAAAAATTAAAAAAATAAACATTAAAAAAAATGTTTTTTTAACTTTTTTTTTTCAACGTTTATTTATTTTTGGGACAGAGAGAGACAGAGCATGAACGGGGGAGGGGCAGAGAGAGAGGGAGACACAGAATCGGAAGCAGGCTCCAGGCTCTGAGCCATCAGCCCAGAGCCCGACGAGGGGCTCGAACTCACGGACCGCGAGATCGTGACCTGGCTGAAGTCGGACGCTTAACCGACTGCGCCACCCAGGCGCCCCGTCCAACAGCTTTCTTTTAAATAATAACAGGAATAGAAACAGGAAACAAACTCTCTCATTCACAAGAGTAGAAAAAGATATGTGTGAAACACAAACTGGCACAGACAAATAAAGCTCCCACAAAATTCTTTTTCTTTTCTTCTTTTATTCTTTAAACATTTTATTTTTCGGGGCACCTGGGTTGCTCAGTCGGTTGAGCATCTGACTCTTGACATTGGTTAGGGTCCTGATCTCAGGTTCGTGGAATCCAGGCCCAAGTCGGCTCCGTGCTGAGAATGGAGCCAACTTGAGATTCATTCTCTCTCTCTCTCTCTCTCTCTCTCTCTCTCCCCCTCCCCCGCCGACCCCGTTCGGGCTCCCCCTTTCTCTTTAAAAAAAAAAAAGGGGGGGGTGGGATCAAAATCAGATACATTTTGAGTTTTTGGTTTTTGCCTTGGCGCCAACCAGGCGTCTGTTAGGTGAGTGGGGTTTTCCCTGAAGGGATTGGTCAGATCCGCTATCAATCAGCCATCCTTGACCTATTAGATACGCCGGAACTCCAGCTTCAGTGGGCAGGACCTAGCTTTAAGAACTCGCGTGTTGCTAGCGTGACTGACGGTCGTTCGTTGGCGGCCGTGGTTCGTATTTCGAGACGTTGGTTTGGAGATCCGAATCGATAGCTAAAACGCCGGTAACCACAACAAATCCCGTTGGTCCTCTTGGGACGGTGAGTTAAACAGCCCCTTAGAGACTGGGGAAAGCGGAGGGGGTATCTTTTAGGGGCTTAGTGAGTTTGGACCTGACTTCGGGCAGAGAGACGATAAGCCAAGGCTCCGCTTCTGGCAATTTTAAGTTATTCTCTTTGTTGTATTTCTTTTCGTTATTCGCAAACATTTAAAAGGTATGTTAGAAGTTATAGCCTTTACTCACCTGCGATATGAATTTAGGGAAAATCATGTTAGAGCCATAGTTACCTGTGGAGAAAATCTTCTTAAAGGTGGTGACCACGTGGGAGGACCCCCAACAACCGCGGCTCTGTAGCCTGACGAAGTGGCCAAAATAGAAAATAATTAGAGACCTGGTTCAGATCGCAGTGAGGTCCTACTTCGAGACCCTCCGGAATAGCTGGAGGATGTCCAGAGTCTGTCTGTTGCCGGTTAAGCAACTGGGCGGGGGGCGAGTGGGGGGCACAAGCCTTCGTAATTTAAAAGGGCATGGCAGGGGCGCCTGGGTGGCGCAGTCGGTTAAGCG
This sequence comes from Leopardus geoffroyi, assembly GCF_018350155.1. Classification (NCBI taxonomy): domain Eukaryota; kingdom Metazoa; phylum Chordata; class Mammalia; order Carnivora; family Felidae; genus Leopardus; species Leopardus geoffroyi. The sequence continues at coordinate 99,793,228 of NC_059343.1, read as the reverse complement.
TCCGACTTCAGCCAGGTCACGATCTCGCGGTCCGGGAGTTCGAGCCCCGCGTCAGGCTCTGGGCTGATGGCTCAGAGCCTGGAGCCTGTTTCCGATTCTGTGTCTCCCTCTCTCTCTGCCCCTCCCCCGTTCATGCTCTGTCTCTCTGTGTCCCAAAAATAAATAAACGTTGAAAAAAAAAAATTTAAAAAAAAAAAAATAAATAAAAAAAAAAATAAAAGGGCATGGCAGATTAAGATGTTAGTCTGAACAATTGTGCTTTTTCTCCACAAAATAGCATTAAAGATGGAAAATAAATATAAGAATAAAGACGTTAAAAAAAAAAAAAAAAAGGATAGAGCCGTAAAAATAGGATACACTTGGTTGAGAAGCCAGAGTCCGAGAATCCAGAACACTATACAGATACGGGAGAGGACTGCTGCAAACATGAATTCTCTGTTTTCTAATGCAGCCCTTCAAAGATAGAATATGTCACTGTTACCTGGATCAGGGAAAGGGAGGTATGGTGCCCTCAATTCAGAAGATAGTGGTGAGCAAATGAAGTAGTAAAAGCTAAATTCAGAATTAAATACAAATAGTTGTTAAGAATACGTCTAGGAAATGGTGCCTGTCTAGTTCAAGTTGGTAGGGCATGGGACTTGGGGATCTTGGAGTGGTGAGGTTGAGCCCCACATTGGGCATTGAGCTTACTTAGTAAAAAAAAAAAATCAAGCATGAAACTGTTCATATAAAAATTAATAGCAAGGTGCAAATAAATTTCTGGAGAGAGGATGGTGGTAGAGGGCACTTATGCTTTGTTGTGGTTGTTTTGCAGTGAGAATGAATTCATGTATATTTTGGCAAAAAAATTAAAGTTTGATAATTCTTAGTGTTGCTAATGGTGTGGGCAATCAGCAGTCATTCTGAAGGTGACTGTGTATGTACCACCTTTCTGAAGAGTAAGATGGCAATCTATCAACATTTTAAATATACTTTTTCCTTGATTCTGCTTCTTCAAATATATCCTCAGAACTACTTTTATGCCTGCATAAAGATTTACATCACAGGATGTTCATTGCTGCATATTTGTAGTAGAAAAAAATTAGAAATAGCCAAATATCCAAAAATAAGGGAGTGGTTAAATAAAACAAGGGATGGCTGTACTATGAAGTAGTGTGCAGCCCCTAAAAAGAATGAAATCTCTATGCACTGGCATGGAAAGCTGTCCGAAGTATATTGAGTTTAAAAAGCAAATTGTAGAGCCAAATTTACAGAAATGATACTATTAAAAAATACCAAAGCTGCCTATTTGTAGATATACAAATATATGTATATAAATACTGAGGAAGGCTATGCACCAAACCTACCAGTGAAGGGATTTTTTTGTTTTATATTTTTCTATATGTTTTTCTACAAGAATGTGTGTGTCATTCGTGTAAGTTAACAAAACTGAAAGACAACCAGTAATAGAATTCAGTGTGTAGAACTTGCCAACCACTAATAGTTGAAAAAAAGGAAAAAGGGAAATTCAGTCAATTCAGTCAATCCAGTAAGGAGAGGGGGAAAAACAAACAATAATGCAATAATTAGAATTTTTTAAAGTGAGAGGGGAATGTATATTTATATACAGTATGCTATACTACCCTTAAAAGTGGTGGGGTAGATCTATGTATACTGACTAGGAAAGATGTCCGTGATATAATAGTAAGCAAAATAAACTCACAGAACAATTCATGTATGATCTATTTTTTTTAAAAGCAACAACTGTATGTTGCTAAAGGTGTACAGAAAGATCGTTAATTAGTAAACTGTGAACTGAGGTTATGTTTAGGGAGTGGGTTTTGTTGGGGAGCAGAGAGTTAGGGGGAGGTGTCACCTTATTTTGTAGTTAAAAGTTGTTGAGACCTGGACATCTCTCAATGCACAGCTGATCAGATTATTCCCTTCCCTGCTTGAAGCCCTTCAGTGGTTACCCATGACCTGGGGAATCAAATCTAAACTCTATAGCATGGCACAGAATGTTATCCATGATCTGAACCCTGCCTGCCTCTCGGTCTTCCTCTCCTACCAACCCCCTCTCAAACCTACTGCACATTAGTCGCACAGCATAATAATACTTGCATTTGCCTAAATGGGCCATCATTTTTCTCGTATTTCCACGTGTTTGTATACACTATTCCCTTTTTCAAGTAACCCCTAGGTTTCCAGATCTCACCATCCTGATACTACAAATTACATTCAGATTTGTATAATTAATACACAATTACAGCAACTCTTAAGTCCCCATCTTGTGGACCATGAAAAGTCTATTCTTCCATCAGCTTGCGGGTGATTCCCCCAGCCCCCAAGTAACTTGAAAGAATCCATGAGAAATGCCTAAATGTTCCAGAAATCAGTCCTAGTTGTCATTTACCATCTCTGCCAGCTATTCTTTCTCCAAACTGTTATGCACTAGTGTTCAACAAGGCACCACTTAGCCTTTTATAATTTATTCATTAATATTTAAAAAGAAAAACTTTTTTTCCAGTTTTTTTTTTTTTTTTAAATTTTTTTTTCAACGTTTTATTTATTTTTGGGACAGAGAGAGACAGAGCATGAAAGGGGGAGGGGCAGAGAGAGAGGGAGACACAGAATTCGAAACAGGCTCCAGGCACCGAGCCATCAGCCCAGAGCCCGACGCGGGGCTCGAACTCACGGACCGCGAGATCGTGACCTGGCTGAAGTCGGACGCTTAACCGACTGCGCCACCCAGGCGCCCCTTTTTCCAGTTTTTTAAAAGAAATCTTTATGCCCAACGTGGGGCTTGAACTCACACCCTGAGATAAAGACTCGCATGCTGTACTGACTGAGCCCCCAGGCACCCCAGTCTTTATACTTTAAAAAACTTTTTATTAGGGGCGCCTGGGTGGCTCAGTCGGTTGAGTGTCTGACTTCGGCTCCGGTCATGATCTCGCAGTCTGTGAGTTCGAGCCCTGCGTTGGGCTCTGTGCTAACAGCTCAGAGCCTGGAGCCTGCTTCGGGATCCTGTGTCTCCCTCTCTCTCTGCCCCTCCCCCCACTCATGGTCTGTTTCTCTCTCAAAAATTAAAAAAATAAACATTAAAAAAAATGTTTTTTTAACTTTTTTTTTTCAACGTTTATTTATTTTTGGGACAGAGAGAGACAGAGCATGAACGGGGGAGGGGCAGAGAGAGAGGGAGACACAGAATCGGAAGCAGGCTCCAGGCTCTGAGCCATCAGCCCAGAGCCCGACGAGGGGCTCGAACTCACGGACCGCGAGATCGTGACCTGGCTGAAGTCGGACGCTTAACCGACTGCGCCACCCAGGCGCCCCGTCCAACAGCTTTCTTTTAAATAATAACAGGAATAGAAACAGGAAACAAACTCTCTCATTCACAAGAGTAGAAAAAGATATGTGTGAAACACAAACTGGCACAGACAAATAAAGCTCCCACAAAATTCTTTTTCTTTTCTTCTTTTATTCTTTAAACATTTTATTTTTCGGGGCACCTGGGTTGCTCAGTCGGTTGAGCATCTGACTCTTGACATTGGTTAGGGTCCTGATCTCAGGTTCGTGGAATCCAGGCCCAAGTCGGCTCCGTGCTGAGAATGGAGCCAACTTGAGATTCATTCTCTCTCTCTCTCTCTCTCTCTCTCTCTCTCTCTCTCTCTCTCTCCCCCTCCCCCGCCGACCCCGTTCGGGCTCCCCCTTTCTCTTTAAAAAAAAAAAAGGGGGGGGTGGGATCAAAATCAGATACATTTTGAGTTTTTGGTTTTTGCCTTGGCGCCAACCAGGCGTCTGTTAGGTGAGTGGGGTTTTCCCTGAAGGGATTGGTCAGATCCGCTATCAATCAGCCATCCTTGACCTATTAGATACGCCGGAACTCCAGCTTCAGTGGGCAGGACCTAGCTTTAAGAACTCGCGTGTTGCTAGCGTGACTGACGGTCGTTCGTTGGCGGCCGTGGTTCGTATTTCGAGACGTTGGTTTGGAGATCCGAATCGATAGCTAAAACGCCGGTAACCACAACAAATCCCGTTGGTCCTCTTGGGACGGTGAGTTAAACAGCCCCTTAGAGACTGGGGAAAGCGGAGGGGGTATCTTTTAGGGGCTTAGTGAGTTTGGACCTGACTTCGGGCAGAGAGACGATAAGCCAAGGCTCCGCTTCTGGCAATTTTAAGTTATTCTCTTTGTTGTATTTCTTTTCGTTATTCGCAAACATTTAAAAGGTATGTTAGAAGTTATAGCCTTTACTCACCTGCGATATGAATTTAGGGAAAATCATGTTAGAGCCATAGTTACCTGTGGAGAAAATCTTCTTAAAGGTGGTGACCACGTGGGAGGACCCCCAACAACCGCGGCTCTGTAGCCTGACGAAGTGGCCAAAATAGAAAATAATTAGAGACCTGGTTCAGATCGCAGTGAGGTCCTACTTCGAGACCCTCCGGAATAGCTGGAGGATGTCCAGAGTCTGTCTGTTGCCGGTTAAGCAACTGGGCGGGGGGCGAGTGGGGGGCACAAGCCTTCGTAATTTAAAAGGGCATGGCAGGGGCGCCTGGGTGGCGCAGTCGGTTAAGCGTCCGACTTCAGCCAGGTCACGATCTCGCGGTCCGGGAGTTCGAGCCCCGCGTCAGGCTCTGGGCTGATGGCTCAGAGCCTGGAGCCTGTTTCCGATTCTGTGTCTCCCTCTCTCTCTGCCCCTCCCCCGTTCATGCTCTGTCTCTCTGTGTCCCAAAAATAAATAAACGTTGAAAAAAAAAAATTTAAAAAAAAAAAAATAAATAAAAAAAAAAATAAAAGGGCATGGCAGATTAAGATGTTAGTCTGAACAATTGTGCTTTTTCTCCACAAAATAGCATTAAAGATGGAAAATAAATATAAGAATAAAGACGTTAAAAAAAAAAAAAAAAAGGATAGAGCCGTAAAAATAGGATACACTTGGTTGAGAAGCCAGAGTCCGAGAATCCAGAACACTATACAGATACGGGAGAGGACTGCTGCAAACATGAATTCTCTGTTTTCTAATGCAGCCCTTCAAAGATAGAATATGTCACTGTTACCTGGATCAGGGAAAGGGAGGTATGGTGCCCTCAATTCAGAAGATAGTGGTGAGCAAATGAAGTAGTAAAAGCTAAATTCAGAATTAAATACAAATAGTTGTTAAGAATACGTCTAGGAAATGGTGCCTGTCTAGTTCAAGTTGGTAGGGCATGGGACTTGGGGATCTTGGAGTGGTGAGGTTGAGCCCCACATTGGGCATTGAGCTTACTTAGTAAAAAAAAAAATCAAGCATGAAACTGTTCATATAAAAATTAATAGCAAGGTGCAAATAAATTTCTGGAGAGAGGATGGTGGTAGAGGGCACTTATGCTTTGTTGTGGTTGTTTTGCAGTGAGAATGAATTCATGTATATTTTGGCAAAAAAATTAAAGTTTGATAATTCTTAGTGTTGCTAATGGTGTGGGCAATCAGCAGTCATTCTGAAGGTGACTGTGTATGTACCACCTTTCTGAAGAGTAAGATGGCAATCTATCAACATTTTAAATATACTTTTTCCTTGATTCTGCTTCTTCAAATATATCCTCAGAACTACTTTTATGCCTGCATAAAGATTTACATCACAGGATGTTCATTGCTGCATATTTGTAGTAGAAAAAAATTAGAAATAGCCAAATATCCAAAAATAAGGGAGTGGTTAAATAAAACAAGGGATGGCTGTACTATGAAGTAGTGTGCAGCCCCTAAAAAGAATGAAATCTCTATGCACTGGCATGGAAAGCTGTCCGAAGTATATTGAGTTTAAAAAGCAAATTGTAGAGCCAAATTTACAGAAATGATACTATTAAAAAATACCAAAGCTGCCTATTTGTAGATATACAAATATATGTATATAAATACTGAGGAAGGCTATGCACCAAACCTACCAGTGAAGGGATTTTTTTGTTTTATATTTTTCTATATGTTTTTCTACAAGAATGTGTGTGTCATTCGTGTAAGTTAACAAAACTGAAAGACAACCAGTAATAGAATTCAGTGTGTAGAACTTGCCAACCACTAATAGTTGAAAAAAAGGAAAAAGGGAAATTCAGTCAATTCAGTCAATCCAGTAAGGAGAGGGGGAAAAACAAACAATAATGCAATAATTAGAATTTTTTAAAGTGAGAGGGGAATGTATATTTATATACAGTATGCTATACTACCCTTAAAAGTGGTGGGGTAGATCTATGTATACTGACTAGGAAAGATGTCCGTGATATAATAGTAAGCAAAATAAACTCACAGAACAATTCATGTATGATCTATTTTTTTTAAAAGCAACAACTGTATGTTGCTAAAGGTGTACAGAAAGATCGTTAATTAGTAAACTGTGAACTGAGGTTATGTTTAGGGAGTGGGTTTTGTTGGGGAGCAGAGAGTTAGGGGGAGGTGTCACCTTATTTTGTAGTTAAAAGTTGTTGAGACCTGGACATCTCTCAATGCACAGCTGATCAGATTATTCCCTTCCCTGCTTGAAGCCCTTCAGTGGTTACCCATGACCTGGGGAATCAAATCTAAACTCTATAGCATGGCACAGAATGTTATCCATGATCTGAACCCTGCCTGCCTCTCGGTCTTCCTCTCCTACCAACCCCCTCTCAAACCTACTGCACATTAGTCGCACAGCATAATAATACTTGCATTTGCCTAAATGGGCCATCATTTTTCTCGTATTTCCACGTGTTTGTATACACTATTCCCTTTTTCAAGTAACCCCTAGGTTTCCAGATCTCACCATCCTGATACTACAAATTACATTCAGATTTGTATAATTAATACACAATTACAGCAACTCTTAAGTCCCCATCTTGTGGACCATGAAAAGTCTATTCTTCCATCAGCTTGCGGGTGATTCCCCCAGCCCCCAAGTAACTTGAAAGAATCCATGAGAAATGCCTAAATGTTCCAGAAATCAGTCCTAGTTGTCATTTACCATCTCTGCCAGCTATTCTTTCTCCAAACTGTTATGCACTAGTGTTCAACAAGGCACCACTTAGCCTTTTATAATTTATTCATTAATATTTAAAAAGAAAAACTTTTTTTCCAGTTTTTTTTTTTTTTTTAAATTTTTTTTTCAACGTTTTATTTATTTTTGGGACAGAGAGAGACAGAGCATGAAAGGGGGAGGGGCAGAGAGAGAGGGAGACACAGAATTCGAAACAGGCTCCAGGCACCGAGCCATCAGCCCAGAGCCCGACGCGGGGCTCGAACTCACGGACCGCGAGATCGTGACCTGGCTGAAGTCGGACGCTTAACCGACTGCGCCACCCAGGCGCCCCTTTTTCCAGTTTTTTAAAAGAAATCTTTATGCCCAACGTGGGGCTTGAACTCACACCCTGAGATAAAGACTCGCATGCTGTACTGACTGAGCCCCCAGGCACCCCAGTGTTTATACTTTAAAAAACTTTTTATTAGGGGCGCCTGGGTGGCTCAGTCGGTTGAGTGTCTGACTTCGGCTCCGGTCATGATCTCGCAGTCTGTGAGTTCGAGCCCTGCGTTGGGCTCTGTGCTAACAGCTCAGAGCCTGGAGCCTGCTTCGGGATCCTGTGTCTCCCTCTCTCTCTGCCCCTCCCCCCACTCATGGTCTGTTTCTCTCTCAAAAATTAAAAAAATAAACATTAAAAAAAATGTTTTTTTAACTTTTTTTTTTCAACGTTTATTTATTTTTGGGACAGAGAGAGACAGAGCATGAACGGGGGAGGGGCAGAGAGAGAGGGAGACACAGAATCGGAAGCAGGCTCCAGGCTCTGAGCCATCAGCCCAGAGCCCGACGAGGGGCTCGAACTCACGGACCGCGAGATCGTGACCTGGCTGAAGTCGGACGCTTAACCGACTGCGCCACCCAGGCGCCCCGTCCAACAGCTTTCTTTTAAATAATAACAGGAATAGAAACAGGAAACAAACTCTCTCATTCACAAGAGTAGAAAAAGATATGTGTGAAACACAAACTGGCACAGACAAATAAAGCTCCCACAAAATTCTTTTTCTTTTCTTCTTTTATTCTTTAAACATTTTATTTTTCGGGGCACCTGGGTTGCTCAGTCGGTTGAGCATCTGACTCTTGACATTGGTTAGGGTCCTGATCTCAGGTTCGTGGAATCCAGGCCCAAGTCGGCTCCGTGCTGAGAATGGAGCCAACTTGAGATTCATTCTCTCTCTCTCTCTCTCTCTCTCTCTCTCTCTCTCTCTCTCTCTCTCCCCTCCCCCGCCGACCCCGTTCGGGCTCCCCCTTTCTCTTTAAAAAAAAAAAAGGGGGGGGTGGGATCAAAATCAGATACATTTTGAGTTTTTGGTTTTTGCCTTGGCGCCAACCAGGCGTCTGTTAGGTGAGTGGGGTTTTCCCTGAAGGGATTGGTCAGATCCGCTATCAATCAGCCATCCTTGACCTATTAGATACGCCGGAACTCCAGCTTCAGTGGGCAGGACCTAGCTTTAAGAACTCGCGTGTTGCTAGCGTGACTGACGGTCGTTCGTTGGCGGCCGTGGTTCGTATTTCGAGACGTTGGTTTGGAGATCCGAATCGATAGCTAAAACGCCGGTAACCACAACAAATCCCGTTGGTCCTCTTGGGACGGTGAGTTAAACAGCCCCTTAGAGACTGGGGAAAGCGGAGGGGGTATCTTTTAGGGGCTTAGTGAGTTTGGACCTGACTTCGGGCAGAGAGACGATAAGCCAAGGCTCCGCTTCTGGCAATTTTAAGTTATTCTCTTTGTTGTATTTCTTTTCGTTATTCGCAAACATTTAAAAGGTATGTTAGAAGTTATAGCCTTTACTCACCTGCGATATGAATTTAGGGAAAATCATGTTAGAGCCATAGTTACCTGTGGAGAAAATCTTCTTAAAGGTGGTGACCACGTGGGAGGACCCCCAACAACCGCGGCTCTGTAGCCTGACGAAGTGGCCAAAATAGAAAATAATTAGAGACCTGGTTCAGATCGCAGTGAGGTCCTACTTCGAGACCCTCCGGAATAGCTGGAGGATGTCCAGAGTCTGTCTGTTGCCGGTTAAGCAACTGGGCGGGGGGCGAGTGGGGGGCACAAGCCTTCGTAATTTAAAAGGGCATGGCAGGGGCGCCTGGGTGGCGCAGTCGGTTAAGCGTCCGACTTCAGCCAGGTCACGATCTCGCGGTCCGGGAGTTCGAGCCCCGCGTCAGGCTCTGGGCTGATGGCTCAGAGCCTGGAGCCTGTTTCCGATTCTGTGTCTCCCTCTCTCTCTGCCCCTCCCCCGTTCATGCTCTGTCTCTCTGTGTCCCAAAAATAAATAAACGTTGAAAAAAAAAAATTTAAAAAAAAAAAAATAAATAAAAAAAAAAATAAAAGGGCATGGCAGATTAAGATGTTAGTCTGAACAATTGTGCTTTTTCTCCACAAAATAGCATTAAAGATGGAAAATAAATATAAGAATAAAGACGTTAAAAAAAAAAAAAAAAAGGATAGAGCCGTAAAAATAGGATACACTTGGTTGAGAAGCCAGAGTCCGAGAATCCAGAACACTATACAGATACGGGAGAGGACTGCTGCAAACATGAATTCTCTGTTTTCTAATGCAGCCCTTCAAAGATAGAATATGTCACTGTTACCTGGATCAGGGAAAGGGAGGTATGGTGCCCTCAATTCAGAAGATAGTGGTGAGCAAATGAAGTAGTAAAAGCTAAATTCAGAATTAAATACAAATAGTTGTTAAGAATACGTCTAGGAAATGGTGCCTGTCTAGTTCAAGTTGGTAGGGCATGGGACTTGGGGATCTTGGAGTGGTGAGGTTGAGCCCCACATTGGGCATTGAGCTTACTTAGTAAAAAAAAAAATCAAGCATGAAACTGTTCATATAAAAATTAATAGCAAGGTGCAAATAAATTTCTGGAGAGAGGATGGTGGTAGAGGGCACTTATGCTTTGTTGTGGTTGTTTTGCAGTGAGAATGAATTCATGTATATTTTGGCAAAAAAATTAAAGTTTGATAATTCTTAGTGTTGCTAATGGTGTGGGCAATCAGCAGTCATTCTGAAGGTGACTGTGTATGTACCACCTTTCTGAAGAGTAAGATGGCAATCTATCAACATTTTAAATATACTTTTTCCTTGATTCTGCTTCTTCAAATATATCCTCAGAACTACTTTTATGCCTGCATAAAGATTTACATCACAGGATGTTCATTGCTGCATATTTGTAGTAGAAAAAAATTAGAAATAGCCAAATATCCAAAAATAAGGGAGTGGTTAAATAAAACAAGGGATGGCTGTACTATGAAGTAGTGTGCAGCCCCTAAAAAGAATGAAATCTCTATGCACTGGCATGGAAAGCTGTCCGAAGTATATTGAGTTTAAAAAGCAAATTGTAGAGCCAAATTTACAGAAATGATACTATTAAAAAATACCAAAGCTGCCTATTTGTAGATATACAAATATATGTATATAAATACTGAGGAAGGCTATGCACCAAACCTACCAGTGAAGGGATTTTTTTGTTTTATATTTTTCTATATGTTTTTCTACAAGAATGTGTGTGTCATTCGTGTAAGTTAACAAAACTGAAAGACAACCAGTAATAGAATTCAGTGTGTAGAACTTGCCAACCACTAATAGTTGAAAAAAAGGAAAAAGGGAAATTCAGTCAATTCAGTCAATCCAGTAAGGAGAGGGGGAAAAACAAACAATAATGCAATAATTAGAATTTTTTAAAGTGAGAGGGGAATGTATATTTATATACAGTATGCTATACTACCCTTAAAAGTGGTGGGGTAGATCTATGTATACTGACTAGGAAAGATGTCCGTGATATAATAGTAAGCAAAATAAACTCACAGAACAATTCATGTATGATCTATTTTTTTTAAAAGCAACAACTGTATGTTGCTAAAGGTGTACAGAAAGATCGTTAATTAGTAAACTGTGAACTGAGGTTATGTTTAGGGAGTGGGTTTTGTTGGGGAGCAGAGAGTTAGGGGGAGGTGTCACCTTATTTTGTAGTTAAAAGTTGTTGAGACCTGGACATCTCTCAATGCACAGCTGATCAGATTATTCCCTTCCCTGCTTGAAGCCCTTCAGTGGTTACCCATGACCTGGGGAATCAAATCTAAACTCTATAGCATGGCACAGAATGTTATCCATGATCTGAACCCTGCCTGCCTCTCGGTCTTCCTCTCCTACCAACCCCCTCTCAAACCTACTGCACATTAGTCGCACAGCATAATAATACTTGCATTTGCCTAAATGGGCCATCATTTTTCTCGTATTTCCACGTGTTTGTATACACTATTCCCTTTTTCAAGTAACCCCTAGGTTTCCAGATCTCACCATCCTGATACTACAAATTACATTCAGATTTGTATAATTAATACACAATTACAGCAACTCTTAAGTCCCCATCTTGTGGACCATGAAAAGTCTATTCTTCCATCAGCTTGCGGGTGATTCTCCCAGCCCCCAAGTAACTTGAAAGAATCCATGAGAAATGCCTAAATGTTCCAGAAATCAGTCCTAGTTGTCATTTACCATCTCTGCCAGCTATTCTTTCTCCAAACTGTTATGCACTAGTGTTCAACAAGGCACCACTTAGCCTTTTATAATTTATTCATTAATATTTAAAAAGAAAAACTTTTTTTCCAGTTTTTTAAAAGAAATCTTTATGCCCAACGTGGGGCTTGAACTCACACCCTGAGATAAAGACTCGCATGCTGTACTGACTGAGCCCCCAGGCACCCCAGTGTTTATACTTTAAAAAACTTTTTATTAGGGGCGCCTGGGTGGCTCAGTCGGTTGAGTGTCTGACTTCGGCTCCGGTCATGATCTCGCAGTCTGTGAGTTCGAGCCCTGCGTTGGGCTCTGTGCTAACAGGTCAGAGCCTGGAGCCTGCTTCGGGATCCTGTGTCTCCCTCTCTCTCTGCCCCTCCCCCCACTCATGGTCTGTTTCTCTCTCAAAAATTAAAAAAATAAACATTCAAAAAATGTTTTTTAAACTTTTTATTATAGGGGCGCCTGGGTGGCTCATTTGGTTGAGCGTCCGACATCGGCTCGGGTCATGATCTCATAGTTTGTGAGTTCGAGCCCTGTGTCGGGCTCTGTGCTGACAGCTCAGAGCCTGGAGCCTGCTTCAGATTGTGTCTCCTTCTCTCTCTGCCCCTCCCCACTTGTGCTCTGTGTCTCTCTCAAAAATAAATAAATGTAAAAAAATTAAGAAAAAACCTTTTTATTATATAATTAATACATACAGAAAAATGTGTGGGACATGTAAATTATGGAGCATACTAAGAAAACACACACCCATGAAACCATTTATCAGTCTAAGAACTAGAACATTATCAATGCTTTTGAATCTACTTAAATTCTTCCCCCTTTCCCCCAGAGCAATCCCCTATCCTGGGTTTTGTGTTTATTTTTTCCCTTCTATCTTTTAATGATTTTTACCACATTTTCTGTCCATTGAGTCTTCCTTATTTTTGAGCTTTACAAGAAACTTATCAGTTGTGTGTGTTCTGTGATTTGCTTTTTCCATGTAACATTTTTTGTGATTTATGCACGTAAGCTGTAATTAATTTTTCAGTGTCATGTAGTATTTCATTATCTGAGTATGCCACAGTTTATTTAGTCATTCTGTCAAAGAATATTCTCTTGCCATTTTTTTAAGGTTTATTTTTGAGAGAGAGACAGTGTGAGCAGGGGAGGGCAGAGAGAGAGGGAGACACAGAATCTGAAGCAGGCTCTAGGCTGTGAGCTGTCAGCACAGAGCCTGACACAGGGCTCAAACCTATGAACTGTGAGATCATGACCTCAGCCAAGGTCGGACGCTTAACTGAGTGAGCCCCCCAGGCACCCCTTTTTTGCCTTTTTTTGAAGTCTGTATCAAAGGTTGATGCAGACTAGGAACAGAAAATCCTTAGCATGTTCTTTCCTTTCTTTAGCATGTGTTAAATCACTTCCCTCTTGTGCCACCACTAGACAGTCTCCATATATCTATTTTTAGCACTTAGGGCAAAAGGTCAGCAATTTCTTTTTTCTGTAAAGGACTAGATAGGAAATATTTTAGGCTCTTGCTGGCTCTATGATCTGTCCCAACTACTTAACTCTTGTTTTAGTACAAAAGCAACCACCAAAAATATGTAGATGAATGCATATGGCAGTATTCCACTAAAACTTTCTTTATAAAAATAGGCAGCTGGCTGGGTTCAGTCGACTGACTCTCTTTTCCCAAACTCTGCTCCAGTTCATCTGAATTCTTGTAGCATTGTCCAGTACTGTGGTTACATGTGCATCTGTATTATCTCATCTCATTCTTATTACTTTATTTCCCATGCTTATCTTTCCCTGCACTCCCCCAACTTTGCGATTACTGAACCAGTGTGGCTCAAAGCAAGAATTATTATCAGTATGGGGTGCCTGGGTGGCTCAGTCGATTAAGCATCAGACTTCGGCTCAGGTCATGATCGCAGTCCATGAGTTCCAGCCCCACATCGGGCTCTGTGCTGACAGCTCAGAGCCTGGAGCCTGCTTCAGATTCTCTTTCTCTCTCTCTCTCTCTCTCTCAAAAAAATAAACATTAAAAAAATTTTTTAAATGAATTATTATCAGTAGCAATGAGAAGAAAAGCTAGTAAAAATGAGATAACAGGGACAGCCAGATGCCCGAGCCTGGATTCTCCCCTTGCATACTTTTGGCTTCTATAATCTTGTTTGCGTCCTGTGTCCACCACCTGCCCAGTTAGCACCACTGTTAAGGGCCCTGTACCCCTTTTCTTTTGTCTCTCAACACCCTACCATCCCAGCCATAAAAGGAGGCTGATGCCAAGGTTTGGGGCTCAGCCTTTGGAGGTGACTCCACTGGGCCAGCACCAGTGCTCAATAAACAATCTTTTCCTGATTCCCCAAGTGCGTGTGGTTTGTCTCTTCCTGGGCACCGAGTATTTGCTGTAACATTTGGTGCTTTGGACGGGAAACTCGATAGCTGCCTTGGCCCCTTGAACCACCGTTGGTGGAGGCTAGTGGAGAGGCCGCTCTTCAAGGGCTCTGTGACAGAAAGGAAGGTATAGCACCACTGATTTCACTGGATCCCAACCCTCACTGGGCCTGGCAATAGTTGGCCCCCGCTGTGCTCAGACAGACTCCAGTGGGAATCAGAAAATTCTGCCAGGATAGGACATCAGATTGGGTAAGTGTCCCTAGGGACCCAGAACCAAGTTCAGGCCTGCTCTAGAGGTGGAAGGGTAGTCTGATCATCTCCCAGGCGACTCAGACACCACATAGGACAGGGAAGTCCTGGGTGGAAGTCTGCAGTCTGAATGTGTGTGTGAGTGCCCGTGCTCCACGGTCTTGGCTACGGAGCCTGAGTGGGTCCTACCCTGCAATTCCGTGACGACCTCATATGGCTCAAGGCAGAATCAGGTCCGCACAGGCCTGATCCGAGTTAGGGGTTTATACTGACCTGCCAATGCTAAGAGGCGTCTAAATCCCCGCGAGGGGAGCGGCCAGGTGGACAAAGTGACCTCTTCCCTCCTGTTTGTCCTGCGACACCATACATTGGGAGGGATCTGTCTAGGATACCAGGATGGGGATAATTTCCTCAAAACCAACTGTTTTTGAATGTATGATTAAGAATTTTAAAAAGATGGGGCGCCTGGGTGGCTCAGTCGGTTAAGCGTCCGACTTCGGCTCAGGTCATGATCTCGTGGTCCGTGAGTTCAAGCCCAGCATCGGGCTCTGTGCTGACAGCTCAGAGCCCGGAGCCTGTTTCGGATTCTGTGTCTCCCTCTCTCTCTGACCCTCCCCCGTTCATGCTCTGTCTCTCTCTGTCTCAAAAATAAATAAATGTAAAAAAAAAAGTTAAAAAAAAAGAATAACAGAAATAATTAAAAAAAAAAAAAGAATTTTAAAAAGAGATTTTCAGGTGACTATGGGGTCAAATTGACCTCCAGGAAATTACACACCCTCTGTGAATTAGAATGGCCCATGTTGGGTATAGGCTGGCCCCCAGAGGGCACCCTAGATGTCCCCAAAGTCTGAGCTATTTATAAAGTAGTTAGTGGAGACCCTGGCCTCCCAGGTCAATTCCCATACGTTGATCAATGGCTGGAAATAGCCCAAATCAAGTCTCCTTGGGTCCAGTTCTGCGTTAATAATAAGGGACAATGTAGGGTCTTAGTGGCACAGGCCAAGAAGACTTCACAGCAGAAAAAACTGTCCCCCGTTCTCCCAAGAAACTTCAGAAGTCCTTCCATTTCAGCCCCATATGCCCCAGCATCCCATCAATTGAGGGAGGGGAACCTCGCCTGCCTGATAGTCCACCTCCATCGGTCACGCCTCTGCCAGCAGCCAGCCCGCCCCAACTTGGGACACCTGAACTGGTAGGGAGATGTCTTAGGTCTGTGGCTCAAGGTCCAAGGCCCCCAACGGCAATGCAGATGCCATTGTGGGAGATTAGGGGTCCCCAGAGAATAGGCCCCGATAGGACCCTACAAGAGGGGGATTGGTTTTCTACTACCAACCATTCCCCACTACTGACCTCCTCAACTGGAAACACCACATGCCACCCTACTCTGAGAAGCCACAGGCGATGATAGATCTCCTAGAATCCATAATCCAGACTCACCGCCCTGCCTGGGTCGGCTGTAAGCAGCTTCTGCTTACCCTTTTCAACATGGAAGAGCACTGACAAATTGTCACTGAAGCCAGAAAATGGCTCCAGGCTCAGGCACCAGATGGGAATCTAGAAGTTGAGGTTTGAGTATGGGAAGGTATGCCCGAAGAGGAGCCCTGCTGGGACCCTAACACAGAGGTGGGAAGGGCCAGATTAGGAAGATACTGACCCGCCTTCCTCCAGGAGTAGAAGCAGGGGCCAAAAAGCCCACCAAAATGGCAAAGGTATCTGAGGTCCTACAAAAGCCTTCAGAAGAGAGTCCAGCTGATTTCTATGAAAGATTATGTGAAGCCTTCAGAATTTACACTCCATTCGACCTAGAAGTACCCCAAAATCAGCGCATGGTCAATGCTGCCTTTGTGGGACAGGCCCAAAGTGACATTAGACAGAAGCGCAAAAAAATTGGAAGGATTCCCTGGAAAAAATCCCACCAAATTATTGGAAATTGCCAACAAGATTTCTGTAAACTAGGATCAAGGTGCCAGAAAGGAGGCAGACTGAAGAATGAAATAAAAGGCAGCTCTTCTGGCTGTGGCCTTGAGGCAACCACCCCCTCCGGAAGGGCCCCCACAGAAACCATGAGGGATGCAAGAACAAAAAAGTAGGGCCCCACGGGGACGGGATCAAGGAATGTGGACACTGGAAAAATGAATGCCCAACCGCCAAAAAGGGAAACCAAAAACCTCTTCACTCAGATGCTACCAACCAGAACCACCTAAGGCTGACCTGATCGGACTGACAGGAGTGGACTCTTACTAGGAAAGACTGAACTCTAGCTAACTAGGCCCCCATGAGCCCATGATCAAAATGAAGGTGGGGGGCCAAATAATAGACTTCGTGGTCGACACTGGGGCTGAACACTCTGTGGTGGCACAAGGTGGCACCTCTGTCAGGTTGAGAAGTCACCATTGTAGGAGCCACAGATTTGCCAACAGGAAGTTAAATATTTGGGCTTCACAATTACCCAAGGCAAACGGAAGTTGGGAGCTGAAAGGTAACAGGCAATCTGTGCCATTCGGGTTCCCGCTACCCATTGGCAGATCCGAGAGTTCCTGGGAGCAGCAGGATTTTGTTGAATATGGATCCCAGGTTTCTCAGAGTTGGCCAGACCTCTATATGAGGCGCTAAAGAGGGAAGAGAGAGCACCCCTTTTCTGCAGCCCTAATAAAAGGCTTTCATAAAGACCATAAAAACAAAACTCACGGAGGCACCAGCCTTGGGACTCCCAGATCACGAGATTTCAACCTGTTGGTACATGAGAATAATGGGGTGGCCCTGGAGGTTCTCACTGGGAAATTTGGACCTTGGCAAAGACCAGTGGCATATTTTTCAAAGCAGATTGACTCAGTTGCGGCAGGGTGGCCTCCCTGTCTGAGGGCCCTGGTAGCCACCACACTTTTAATCAAGGAAGCAGACAAACTCATGTTGGGGCAAACCTAAATGTTAAGGTTCCCCATTCTGTTATTACCTTGATGGATGCCAGAGGGCGACACTGGCTAATGCATGATCAGATGACACAATATCAGGGACTGCTATGTGAGAACCCATGAATAAGATTGGGAGCCATAACATTTATCCAAGGGATATAGGTGTGCTGTTTCAAAGGGACACATGCACCCCCATGTTTATAGCAGCACTATCAACAATAGCCAAAGTATGGAAAGAGCCCAAATGTCCATCGATGGATGAATGGATAAAGATGTGGTATATATATACAATGGAGTATTACTTGGCCATCAAAAAAGAATGAAATCTTGCCATTTGCAACTATGTGGATGGAACTGGAGGGTATAATGCTAAGTGAAATTAGAGAAAGACAAAAATCATATGACTTCACTCATATGAGGACTTTAAGAGACTAAACAGATGAATATAAGGGAAGAGAAACAAAAATAATATAAAAACAGGGAGGGGGACAAAACATAAGAGACTCAGAAATATGGAGAACAAAATGAGGGTTACTGGAGGGATTGAGGGAAGGGGATGGGCTAAATGGGTAAGGGGGCACTAAGGAATCTACTCCTGATATCATTGTTGCACTATATGCTAACTAATTTGGATGTAAATCTAAAAAAAAAAAAAAAGATTGGGAGCCATAACAACTATAAACCGTGCCACTTCCTTGCTCACAGCAGCAGGGACCCCAGAGCATGATCTTCTAGAGGTACTTGATGAAGTCTGTTCTAGCTGACCCGACCTATTAGACAGGCTCTTACAAACCCTGACCTCATCCTGTACACCGACGGCAGCAGCTTCATGAACGAAGACAAAAGATATGCTGGTTATGCAGTAGTCTCTGATTTTGAGGTCATAGAAGCAAAGGCCCTTCCACAAGGATGGTCAGCCCAAAGAGCAGAACTGTAGGCCCTAATAAGAGCACTAGAACTCTTCAAAGACAAACAGGCCAACGTATACGCGGACTTGAGCTATGCCTTTGCCACTCTACATGTACGTGGGGCTCTATACAAGGAGAGAAGACTTTTGAGTGCAGGAGGAAGAGAAATAAAAAATCGGGAAGAAATCGTAAAACTATTAAGGGCAGTCTGGAAACCAAGTCATCCACTGCAAAGGACACCAAAGAGGAAAGGACTCAGTGTCGGAACGTAACAGACGAGCTGATGCTGCAGCTAACCAAGCAGCAGGAAAACAACACCCTCAAAAATCATGCTGGCCCCGGAACTGCCCGCTTCCCCAAGGCACACAATCCAAGAAACAAAATGGGCACAGCAGGAAAAAGGAGGCCAGACAAAAGAAGGGTGGTGGGTACTTCCAGACCAAAGAGTCTATATCACCAGAGCAACGAGCCCACTAGGTGGTTCTCCAGCAGCCTAAGCTTGCCCACCTAGGAAAAACCGCCCTTGAAACCTTACTGAGCCGTTACTATGTAATTGCTCGACTCCCATCACTCTGTGCCTCAGTCTCTCAACACTGCCTCCTCTGTGCTCAGAATAATGCCAAACAAGGCCCCAGTGGGCCCATGGGAATCCAACGCTGTGGTCAGGCACCCTTCGAAGATTTAGAGGTAGACTTTACCAAAATAAGACCCAGCAGATGATACAAATATCTTTTGGTATTTATCTGCACGTTTTCGGGCTGGGTTGAAGCCTATCCCACACACCAAAAAGGCAAGAGAAGTAACCAAGGCCTTGCCAAGGGGTATCATTCTCAGTTAACCAGAGGCTCAGAGAATGGCCCAGCTTTCATGGCTGAGGTGGCACAACAAATAGCCAAAACCCTAGGTATCCAATGGAACTTACAGCCTACCAGCCCCAGAGTTCAGGGAAAGTGGAACGTATGAACCGGACCCTTAGATCAGCCATGGCAAAACTATGTCAGGAAACTAACTCGCCCTGGCCAGATAACACTACCCCTAGCTCTTCTGTGAATACACTGTGCACCCTGGGGGAAAAAGGATTCTCCCCATTCGAGATCCTACATGGAAGACCCCCTCCACTAGTCAAATTCAAGGGGGACCTGAAAGCTAGGGAATTGAGAAATACAAAAACGACTAAACGGACTAGGGAAAACTGTATTTGAGATACATAGATGGGTGACAGACAGGATGTCTATTTCCCTAGGAATAACTGTACACCCCCACAAACCTGGGGATCAGGTTTGTATAAAAGATTGGAAAAAGGAACTGCTTAAACCTACCTGGAAGGGACCTTCTTGTGCTAACCACACCCACAGCTCTCAAGGTGCAGGACTAACCTGGATCCACCATTCTGGAGTAAAGGCAGCCCACCTGTCACCTGACAACCACTTGGAATGAAAAGTAACTGCTAACAGAATGATCCTCTACAGACCACCCTTAAGGAGACAACAGACTATACGTGGCTGGCAGCCAACACCTGAGAACCTCTCTATAACCAGAAGCTTGAGGAAATCACCACGCAACTTAAATGAACTATACCAAATCGTTCTCTCCCAGATTTCATTGTCATCCCCACCTATTTCTCTTTCCATACTCGTTGCTATACTCTTTGCTGTAGGGCTGGACCTGCTAACTGCCCAAAGGAGAGGACTGTGTCTCTTCCGAAATGAAGGTTGTTGCTTCTGTGTCATCCAATCAGGGGAAGTCTGAGGTACAGTCCAGCAGTTAAAGGAGTGAATCAACAAAGGAAGACAGGAACTAGCAGATTCATGGAACTCTTGGAGCACCATATGGATGCTCCAGTTGGATTATTCTAGCTGTTGCTACTCTCCTTTGTATGATGAAGAACCCTAGCTGCCTCACCCCTTCCTTTGACGTCCCTGTCCAACAGGAGGAAGCCAGAATGGTCTTCGCCCCTCCTTTCATTCCCTGGGCCCCACAAACTGATTTTCTCTAAGTGCTACCGCAGCTGGAGAATCAAGAGGGGGGAATGAGAAGAAAAGCTTGCTAGTAAAAACAAGATAAAAGGGTCCAGCCAGATGCCCGAGGCTGGATTCTCCCCTTGCATACTTTTGGCTTCTGTAATCTTGTTTGCCTCCTGTGTCCACCAACTGCCCAGTTAGCACCACTGATAAGGGCCCCTTCCCCTTTTTCTTTTGTCTCTCAACCCCCTACCATCCCAGCCATAAAGGAGGCTGATGCCAAGGTTTGGGGCTCAGGCTTTGGAGGTGACTCCACTGGGCCGGCACCGGTGCTCAGTAAACTGTCTTTTCTGATTCCTCAAGTGCCTGTGGCTTGTCTCTTCCTGGGCGCCAAGTATATGCTGTAACAGCCACAGCTCCAAGTAGGGGATACGAGTAAGGCCTGGTGCTAAGAAGCCTAGGAATTACTGTACCATAATTGAGACTGGGATGCTGCCTTAATTCCCCTCCATAGCACTCCAGGGGGATCAGTTAGGACAAACTAAACTATTCACTGACAACTAGTTTACTTGCTGATCCTGAATATGTCTTAGTCTTTCTCACCTTTAGGATTTAAACATGCACCCTAGTTTCCTTCTTTGTGCCCCTTGCCTCCTCCCATTCTCCTTGCCGGGTTAATTCCCACTTACCCTCATGGATTTAAATTGAATTATTTTCGGGGCACCTGGGTGGCTCAGTTGGTTGAGCTTCTGACTTTGGCTCAGGCCATGATCTTGCAATTCATGAGTTCCAGTTCTGCGTCAGGCTCTGTGCTGACAGTTCAGAGCCTGGAGCCTACTTCAGATTCTGTCTCTCTCTCTCTGCCCTTCCCCTGCTCATGGTCTCACTCAAAAAATGAAATAAAATGTTAAAAAATTTTAATTAAATTACTTTCTTTGGAAGCTATTTGTAACTCCTCACGCCCACCTTTTCTCTACCCCACCCCACCCCACCTTCCTAGGCTGTGCAGGTGTCTCTCTTCTGTGCTCCTAAAGCAGCTTTTATCACTCTGTTCTCTAATTGTCTGCCTCACCCACTAGGCCAATTGAGAACTGTTTGAGGGCAAGGGTTGTCTTTGTATACTCAGTGACAGGTCCTTAGGCAAGGCTTGTTCAGTGTTTGTCTAGATTTGGCTAGGAGAAGGAACTGGTTTCTACCTCTAGTGAAGATCAGCCATTGGGCTGAGGGTCCAGCCAAAGAATGGACTGATTCTCTAGAACCAAATTGCTACTGTCTCCTTAAATGTGCATTGCTTGCTGCTGGATCCTGCCTGAACTGAATCCAAGCTTGGTCTCCTATTGGGCTCTGTTATTTGGCTCATCTCAATAAAGGAGTTATTTTTTATTCCTCACTTTTTTTTCTTCTGGTGAGTGGGACCCTGAACGTCTTTTCCTAACTTGTCTATTACTTGAGACAATTTTATGGCATGTCTCCTTACTAAACTAGAAATTACAGGAAGTACCTTATTTGGGTTTGGAGAAAAAGTGTGTTTGGTTTACGTCTGTGTGCTTCGTGTCCTTGGCAAGTCATTTAAACCTCCTTCTCTGAGTCTGTTTCTCATCTGTAAAATGGGAATGGCACCTGACCTATCTCACAGTGTGGTTATGAGGATAAAATAAGATTGTGTGTGAAAGTGCTTTGAAAAACTGTAAAATCAACCACAAATGGAATTTCGTATTAGTTCTGTATTCCCTTATGACATCTAGCACCATGCCTTGCCCAGAGTAGTTGCTCAATACATTTTTGTTGAATGACCAAATGAATTGGCAAGAAAAATGCTATTGGTGGGAATAAAGGACATTTAATGGAATCAGGAAAAACAGATCACTTGGCAATAGAAACATCCATATGGTGAATAATTCAGAGTTGGGCATTTATAGATAGTCCCAAATCTACATTCTCAATGTCTGGTCTTTGTTTTGTTTATAAAAAATATTTAAATTTCTTTGAATAAGCTTTTGGCAGCTGAGATAAACTTGACTAGATCTTAAATATGCAGTCATCACAAAGCAGGATTGGCCCCAGGCAATACTGTGAGGTCAGCAAAATGTACTCTCAGAAATCTTTCCTCCCCTGCTGGTAACTTTACCCACCCACCCCCCCCCCCCCCCCCCCACATACCCCATTGCAATGCCTTGTCCTTGTTCTGTTTACCTCCAGGCATTTAGGACTTTTGTATTATCCTTTGTTCCCCAGAACCATTCACCTTAAAGGGTCAGAAACTGAGTCTCCCTGGCTAATTTGCATTTGAAAAAGGATTCTTAGAGAAGGAGACTATTTTTATCAAAAGGAATGAATAAATAATTGTGAAATTTCGGGCATTAAAGAGTACAAAGGCTTATCAGCTTCATTCAAATCATGATGGTACTTAGTTCATCTACAGCTGTGGTCTCAATCTTGGAGGTATGTAGATTCACCCTGAGAACTTCTTAGAAATAATGATAGTTGAGGCCCTACTCACAGAGATTCTAATTCAGTTGGACTGGTTTCAAACTTGGGCAAAGGTGTGTTGTTTTTTTTTTTTAAGTCCCCAGGCAATTCTGTTGTTTACTTGGAGTTGGGAACCACTGGTTTAAGCCTAAATTGGCCTTGCTCTGGAGAAAAAGAAAAGCCAAATGCTATTGGAATATCAAACCTTGAAGCGGGACGGGGTGGGGGGGGTGGGGACTATGATAGTCATTGATAAAGTGAAGGGAAAGTTAAAAATAGGCCCAGCAACTCCACAATAAACAAGTGCATGGCAGCACCAAAGAAAAAAGTCATCTGTGGTTGATCCAGTCCCCTACCCCAAACCCACAGGGAAAATGGCCTGGCCCTAACTTTCAGTCCTGAAATCTGCTTTCCAGATGGTTCACGGTAGGACTATAGGTAAAATCTCTGTGCTAAGGGGCTAAGTCCTCAAATGTTTGATGTACCCAAGTCAGTAAGTCTTAAGTTGATGAGATAATTTTACGTAGAAGATAAATGATTTGTTAAAAATATGAGATCTGTGTTATATTTATTTACATTGCACTGAGCACCACAGGTTTAGCATTTTTTATCAAGTTTCTTGCTTTATAAAGCAACTCTAGGAGGGGTGCCTGAGTGGCTCAGTCGATTAAGCGTCTGACTTTATTTTTTAATTTTTTTTAACGTTTATTTATTTTTGAGACAGAGAGAGACAGAGCATGAACGGAGGAGGGTCAGAGAGAGGGAGACACAGAATCTGAAACAGGCTCCAGGCTCTGAGCTGTCAGCACAGAGCCTGACGCGGGGCTCGAACTCACGGACCACGAGATCATGACCTGAGCCGAAGCCGGCCGCTTAACCGACTGAGCCACCCAGGCGCCCCAAGCGTCTGACTTTGGCTCAGGTCCTGATCCCATGGTTCGTGGGTTTGAGCCCCACGTCAGGCTCTGCTGCCAGCTCAGAGCCTAGAGCCTGCTTCTGATTCTTTGTCTCCCTCTCTCTCTGCTCCTCCCCTGCTCACGCTCTCTCTCTCTCTCAAAAATAAACATTAAAAAAAAAGCAACTCTAGGATGGGCAAAGGGTGTAGAGTTGGATCATCTTTGCTTAAGCTTTGACCTCCCCAGTCGTCTCCTAGCAGCCCCTTGCTGTTGAGAGCATCACAGAGCCCTTATTATGACATTATGTTGACTACCTCACCACTGCCTGGTTTAACTTTTCTGTACTTCCCTGCTTCAAAGATGGTCCTTCAGAAAGGCCGATAGGCAGCATGGACTACGTTTTACCCACCAGTTGTCTTTTCTAGACACATTCTTAAACAATGCTTACTGCAGAAATATCTTTAGTATTCTCCTGAGCAATCACTATCTCCTATTTAAGGAAGATTCCACCTGTGGACAACAAGGCTTCCAGGGGTGTCTATCACTGACAAATCACTGCTCTGAGATGTCTGGAGAAGACACAAAACAAAGTAACTTGGGGAATTCCCGTGATCAAAAAAGGGAATCAGGTTATACTCTTTTTTAAAGTTTTTTAGAATTTTAGTTATTTTGAGACACAGAGACAGCATGAGCAGGAGAGGGGCAGAGGGAGGGAGAGAGAGAGAGAAAGAATCCCAAGCAGACTCTGCACTATCATTGCAGAGCCTGATGTGGGGCTAGAACTCACGAACTGTGAGATCATGACCAGAGCCAAAACCAAGAGTCGGACGATTAACTGACGACTGAGCCACCACAGCACCCCTCTCTTTTAGAGACATGCCTGCCAAAATAGGGGAATGGACATTAGAAAAACTTGTCCTCTGTTTTTGTATATCTTTCTTTATACATGTTTACCTTTATAAGAAGCTACAGGTTTATTTATTTGCTTGATTAAAAGAATACCAGTAGTAACTCTACTTCATCTGGCAGCACTGTAAAGTTTAATTAATGTTTCTAAGGTATGAGTTGAACTCACAAGATGAAAGATTCTATATATGGAATATGTGTTAAATGCCCAATCTGGTTTAGTCTGATAATGGCCATAATTGTATGGTGTTCTACATTGCAGTCTTGATTATTGTGGTTTCAGTGAGTTCAACCTTGAGAAATGTATTTTAATGTTGAGAATGTGTTTAACAACGGTTGGCAAAAGTTTGGGTGTACTTGATTCTTGATGTAAAAGATGTTTTACAAAGAAATATGGAAGGTTTTTCTTTTTAAATTGGTTCAAGGGTCCAAGAAGACACAAAATTCTGGTCCTCACACATCATATAGTAATATCTAAGTTGGTTTGTGCCACAAAATCTAAATGCTAAATAAAAAAAAATCATTATTAAAATTACATCTCCATATTAAGATATGCTAAATATGTGAGGATTGAGCTGGCACAAAATAAGGTTGTTAAGATATCAAAAGGAAGATTCGTGTTAATCACCAAGATAAAAAAGAAAAATATTTTTCCACAGAACTCATTTAAGGATATTTCATGGAAAACTTAAATAGTAGGTAGGACTGCTGGGTCATTCAGAGTGAGCTAGTGCTCAAGAGCCAAGGATCTGTGCTTTTAGAGCTAACATGTAACTTGGACAACCGAAGGGCTTAGATAATCTTGTCAGATTGGGAGCTATTATTACCAGAGTGTAGTTGAATATTAACAAGACTCAGCTATGCTTTATGTTAGTATAAAAGTTTATCTTTGTATGGCAAAAGCAGTTTTCTACCTTTATGTCCATTCCCTTTCTGTTGTACTAATATTTGTAATTTTAAAAATAGCCAGCACTTCCATAAACCCTTTAAGAAATATAATTACATGAATTAAAACAAGGCCCATTTTTTTGGTCTTGAAAAGTACTTGGTTAAAATGCAAATCCTTCTAGAAAATGTATCAATTTGGGCCATTATCAGCTGGCCCATCCACACACCCTTCTAAGAAATTATAACTACACAAATTGGAACAACCTTGCTCATTAAATCCGGAAAATTAGCTAATCTTCCCTTGTAAAGATGTAAAGACACGGCATTATTTTCTCATTCAATGAAATTTTCAGTATTTACTTTGCATTTACAGTTGTTCAGCATCGTGTGAAATATGAGACACACTAAAGGAAGGTTTAATGCTTTAGGATACCTTTCCTGGCTTTAAGAGTTGACAGTCATTTTAGGCAGCCAGAACAAAATGGTACATTCAAAACAGATAGGAATCCATTCCCCCTCTTTTTGGCCTCCATCTCTGTTCTCTATGGTCCTAGGGCCTAAGTTCCATTAGAGCCTTGCTCTCAGCCAGTTGTCATCAAACAGCACAAAGCTGATAGTGGTTCCAGGTGGTACCTCTTCTAGGAGGATTTGCATTTTAACTACAGACTTATGAAGATCTAAATTTTTTAAATAAATAAATAAATTGGGGCGCCTGGGTGGCTCAGTCGGTTGAGCGGCCGACTTCGGCTCAGGTCATGATCTCGTGGTCCGTGAGTTCAAGCCCCGCGTCGGGCTCTGTGCTGACAGCTCAGAGCCTGGAGCCTGTTTCAGATTCTGTGTCTCCCTCTCTCTGACCCTCCCCCGTTCATGCTCTGTCTCTCTCTCTCTCAAAAATAAATAAACGTTAAAAAAAAAAAATTAAAAAAAAAAATAAAGTGGGCTTGTATGACAGCTAGAAAATTGATTCATTCTTAGAGTTCTGATTTGTCTCTCTAAAACTATTAAATACAAACTGCTTTTACTCCACCCACAGTCCTGTTACTCCCCTGCTTTTAAAAGCCTAGCTTGCGGGGCGCCTGGGTGGCTCAGTCGGTTGAGTGTCCGACTTCAGCTCGGGTCATGATCTCACAGTCTGTGAGTTCGAGCCCCGCGTCGGGCTCTGTACTGACGGCTCAGAGCCCGGAGCCTGTTTCAGATTCTGTGTTTCCCTCTCTCTCTAACCCTCCCCCATTCATGCTCTGTCTCTCTCTGTCTCCAAAATAAATAAACGTTAAAAAAATTAAAAAAAAAAAAAAAGGCCTAGCTTGCTCCCTCCTTTCCTCGCTGTCTAACCTATCCCACAGAGTAGACCAGATTTTTGGCTTTGTGTGCCAGAGGAGAGAAGGAAACATTCTTCCTCTACCCTTCAAGGTCTTCCAGCTGGATTAAGAATTAAATTCACAGGAGACAGATTAATAGGAGGAAAAAAACCCCAAAGTTTTATTACGTGGGCACAGAGATCTCGAGAAATGACCAAGGCAGGCAGTTCTTAATACATTTTAGACAATGAGACAGTAAATTTGTGAGGAATTGAAGGGATAAAGAAAACAGGTGTTTGAGAGCTTTAATTAAATTACGGAATTCTAAGCGGAATTTAGGTTGAGGTAGATTAGAAAAACGTTGGTTTCTGCAGCTTTCTCAGCTTTACTGGTGATAAGGATGTCTTTTTCTTTCTTAGTACAGGGAGCATATTTGCCTTATGGGAGATTTGTTTCTTGTTTTCAGGGGGACAGAACAGGGTCTGCGTGTTCTTGTGCCAGTGGTTTCCCAAGTAGCTTCAATTCAAAATAATCAATATGCCATTGTGTTACATTTTGGGTGGACTGCTCTTGGCCTCTACCCAGGCACTCTTTTTTTTTTAATTTTTTTTTTCAACGTTTATTTATTTTTTGGGACAGAGAGAGACAGAGCATGAACGGGGGAGGGTCAGAGAGAGGGAGACACAGAATCGGAAACAGGCTCCAGGCTCTGAGCCATCAGCCCAGAGCCTGACGCGGGGCTCGAACTCACGGACCGCGAGATCGTGACCTGGCTGAAGTCGGACGCTTAACCGACTGCGCCACCCAGGCGCCCCTACCCAGGCACTCTTGAGCCTCATTTTCCTTACTTCTAACGACATCTTACTTGGTAGCTTCATTGCACTTTCCGTATTTCCATAAACAGGCCAGGTCCTTTCACAACTCCCTGCTTTGCCCATTTGCACTGCCCAGAATGCCTTTGACCTTCCCCCTCTCTCCTCTTTTTGGCAGTTCCCACTCTGACACCCAGCATAAACAATTCCTATGTGAAACCGATTATTCCAAAATTCTTCCCAATTTCTTGATTCACGTGTTTCCGGAGCACTTTGTACATATGTTATACAACTGTTAGGGAAATTAGTTTTGTAACCCTTTTCCCCTACTGGCTTCTCAATGGTAGGGACCTGATATCATGTGTGGCATAAAGTCTTTCAGTTGGATGTTTCTGCAATTAGAATGATCAACAGGTTGGCAGATTTAGTTTTATTTGACATTGTGCCCCCCCCCCCCCCCCCCCGCCCCATGCCCTCAGGTTAAACAAAAACTCCCAGCAGGAAATTTACAAGGTTAGTGCTGCTAATTTAACCACATTTAGAGGTTTGTTCTTAAGAGTAATCTATTTTGGAATTGGGGCTTGTGGAATATATTGGTAGAAAACATTGATTTTTGCCAATATCATTCTTCCAAAATGTGTTCTTTGAAACAGTTCTGAATTGAGATTTGGTAAAAGTCGCTTTGTTTGGTCTGTAAATTATTGGATTAATGACTGAGGTGGTCGTTGTGTATTGTGTGTGTGTGGGGGGGGGGGGTGTTAGTTACCTGCTTGTTTCTTGGACCTTAGAATGCACCCTAACTCTGGCCAGCCATCTTAGAAAATGCTCCTGGTAGGAAGGTAAAAAGACTTTACAGCTACGTTACTGAAAAAGGTATCAAAACTCAGGCCCTATTCAGTGTTGGGTCAGCAGTGTCCTTGACATAAGAGAAACAATTTATAGCTCAATCGAAGCAAAAACTCATTTTCTTTGTATCTAACATCTTTTTCCTTTCCTATTTTAACGTCAGGACATTCCTTCTTAGCAGCAGGCATAATGCCATGATCATATTTTCCTTCATTTCGGGTTACTCCCCATGCCTTACAACCCCTCCTTATTCCTTTATCTCTTTCAAAGTTTCCATTCTCGGTTCCCTTACTTTTTACTCCCTCCCTTCCTGTCTTCCTCCTCCTCTTTTTTCCCAGCTAGCTCACCCCGCCCCTCACCGTCACCACCTTCCCTCCCCTTCAGGCTCCTTCCCGCTGCTTCTCCCGCCACCTTCCCCCTACCCCGCCCGCCTCGCGTTCAGAAAGCTCCAATCAGGAGCTCGGGAGGTGTCTAGAAAGCCCGCCCCCTCCTCCCTTCCCACTTCTCTTACCCCCCTTTTCTCCCTCCCCCACCCCCCCCACTCAAGTCCTGCGGACCTGGGGGCTTCGGGATCTGGGCGCTATGAAAAGTGTCTGCCCAGTCACTTCCGGTAAGGGCGCTGCAGCGCGAAGCTTCCCGCGGGACCGTTAAGGAGGGGGTGGGAGTTACCGGCGGACCGGGGGAGGAGAGTGCTGCCAAGGAAGGGGAGCGGGAGAGGGAGGGGGAGGAACAGCGAGAGCTAGGGAAGGAGCACGAGCGTCTTGGGCGCCTTAGCTGCCGCTTTCCCGCCGCCTCCCCAGGAGCCAGCACCCCCGCCCCTCGGGCGCCTTGCAGTGCTTCTCTCCACCCCCCACTCCCGAGGACAGACGCCGCCCCTCCCTCGCCGCCGCGTGACCGGAAGTGGCGCCATCTTTAGCCTCTTGTGCTATTGACAATAACAAGCCTTGGTTCTCTCCCCCTCCCCCCTCCCCCTAACCACGGCATCTCCCCTCCCAGAGAGAGGGAGAACAGGAGGAGGAGCTGCAGCCTCACAGACTCACTGAGTCGCTCCAGCAGAAAGGGGGGAGAGAGACCGAAAAGCAGGGGAGGGGGACGGCACCGCCGTTTACCTGTCTGCCTCCTCATTCGCTCTCCCCCCTCGTTCTGCTCACTCCTGGTGTCAGCCTATCCGCCTTCCCAAACCCTCCCATTCCCCCGGTGTAGCCCCCCCCTTCACTTTCCTTCTCGTCCTCTGTGTTTCTCCTCTCTTTCTTCCCTTCCCCCTCTAGCATTGCCACCTTCTCTCCTACACGCACGCAGGCATATAAACGTAGGTTTTTGATGCTCCTCTGCCTGTTGACCCCGCTATTTTCATGT
The DNA here is from genome assembly GCF_018350155.1 of Leopardus geoffroyi. Lineage (NCBI taxonomy): Eukaryota > Metazoa > Chordata > Mammalia > Carnivora > Felidae > Leopardus > Leopardus geoffroyi. The sequence goes on along the minus strand of NC_059343.1, from coordinate 99,763,824 downwards.
TTCCAACAGGTTTTTCTTCCCCCAATCCCTCAGCTGCTGCTGCTGCTCAGGAGGTCAGATCTGCCACTGATGGTAATACCAGCACCACTCCGCCCACCTCTGCCAAGAAGAGAAAGTTAAACAGCAGCAGCAGTAGCGGCAGTAATAGTAGTAACGAGAGAGAAGACTTTGATTCCACCTCTTCCTCTTCCACTCCTCCTTTACAACCCAGGGATTCGGCATCCCCTTCAACCTCGTCCTTCTGCCTGGGGGTTTCAGTGGCTACTTCCAGCCACGTACCGATACAGAAGAAGCTGCGTTTTGAAGACACCCTGGAGTTTGTAGGGTTTGATGCGAAGATGGCTGAGGAATCCTCCTCTTCTTCCTCCTCATCTTCACCAACTGCTGCAACATCTCAGCAGCAGCAACTTAAAAATAAGAGTATATTAATCTCTTCTGTGGCTTCGGTGCATCATGCAAACGGCCTAGCCAAATCTTCTACCACCACTTCTAGCTTTGCTAACAGCAAGCCTGGCTCTGCTAAGAAGTTAGTGATCAAGAACTTTAAAGGTAACCAAGGCCAAAATCCATAATCACCTACTAAGGATTTGACACTTGAGCGGTCACGTGCTCTGTTTATGTTAATGTATTAAACAGTATAGAGGTGGCTTATGTTTTATGCATAATCAATGAGGTGGAGGGAGGTCCTTTTTTGGGTGGAGGGTTCATTTTCCGGGGGTGGTTAGTATCCTTGTGCTGAAGCATACACCGAGTGTTTCTGGGCAGTATTTTGAGGTCTGGCTCAGCTTCTTCTATCTACTGTTACTCATTACAATACTGAGAATCGGTATGATTGATCCGGATTTTACAGGTGAGAAATTTGTATTCTAAAGAGGTTTATTTATTTCAGGTGCATAGTGAGCTTTCGTACTGGTGATTTTTATTTTTATGCTTCAGTAGGCCACATTTTCTAGTCCCTAGAAATGCAGGTAGCAATGGTGATCTTTTCATGCTCAGTGAAGATTTATAGTTAGATTTGTAATGTTGAACATTATATTCTTGAAACCCCTTGTGGAAGCAGTATTTGGAGAAAAATATTTATGATCTCTGCATTTCTTTCCAAAGGTAGGGTTTGGAAATCAAAAATACTGTGTATACAGATAAGTAGTAACTCTGTACCACTAGTTTAAAGATGGGAACGATTACTACATCTTTTTTTTTTTTTTCACTAAAATGGGTTTTAAAGTACTGACCTGCAGTTCAAATTTAGGAAAATTTGTTCATTTTACATTTGAGATATGTGATTGAGAGTATTATGAATGCACTGAAGTATATAAAATCAACAGATTTTGAGCTGAATTACTTTTTTCTGTTAACTGTGTTTCTAGTTTTCTGACTTAGTTTTTCAACACCCTTAACTGGCAGGTAATAGCTGCTAAGAGGTTTATTAAATGGAGAAGTAAATGAATGAACTTAAGTAATATTTACCAGATAAGTGCCTTGTGGGTAAATATTAGTATTCAGAAAATTAGCTTCTTGGTGCTTGTGTTTTCAACATTAGTGTGAAAATCAAGAATATGCTCTATTTTGTCTAAAGCAGAGGGTTATAGTGTTTATTTTTAACCTTCTCTTTTTTTTCTGTCATTCCTCTCCCATCCCCAGGTTCTCAAGAGTGTTGTAATCTTTCTGGTTTAATAGTATACTTTTCTGAAGTGAATGTGAATTGTAATTGACTAATGTGTTCACTGTTCCACTACAAGTATATGGATGTAATAGCCAAGGATTTTTAAAGAGATGAGCTTTATCCCTAATTTCATTTGCATACTGGTTTCAGAGATTTTGTTTGGGTTTTTTCTCTCCCTCTTAAACTAAAAACACATTAAGACATTTGAATGTTTTAATTAAAAAAATATTCCTTGCTGGTCAATGAAGTTTAAATTAAGGCCCGGGTTAAGATATTCCTTTCCACTCTGAAAATGCTACATAGGTTCTGGAGTCATTTGGATGTTTTAATTTTTAAAAATTTTACTCTGCTCATAGATGGAATTTAAGTTAAAACCTGAGTTAAGATGTTTCTTTTCATTTGTAGATGCTGCATAAATTTATGTGAGAGTCAAACAGACTTGGATTAGAATTCCAGTTTTGCCATTGATTAGCTATGATGACCTTGGGCAAGCCTTACTAAATCGAGTCTTCTGGCCTCAGTTTCCTCTGTTGCAAAATAGGGGTGATAATACCTTCCTTAGAGCGTTGTTAGGAAGATTAAGAGATTTATAACGTACTTGTACATAGTAGACATTCAGTATTTCAAATCTCAGGTACAAAATGCATGTCAACTGACTTGCTAGGTCTTACATGTCCTCGAAAAAGATCAGGATTGTTATTTTTTTATCTGTGATTCTTGAATTTTTATTTTTTGAAGCAATACAGTCAATAGAAAAAAAAAACTTCACCTAAAGGTGAATTCTAATAGGTGAGTCAAAATGACGAACAATATTCTGGCATTTCAAATTTTATTCTTTATGCTAAGCTTAAATACAGTAGTTACTTTATTTTTTATTTTTTTATGTTTATTTATTTTTGAGAGACAGAGCGTGACTGGGGGAAGGGCAGAGAGAGAGGGAGACACAGAATCCGAAGCAGGATCCAGGCTCTGAGCTGTCAGCACAGAGCCCAACACGGGGCTCGAACTCATGAACTACAAGATATGACCTGAGCCGAAGTCGGATGTTTAACCTTCTGAGCCACCCAGGCGCCTCCAGTAGTTACTTTAATATTTAGATGTAATAATTATAAAAATCAAAATTTACTCTTAAAAAGCAGTAATACTATTATTGCACTTTTAATGGATCCTTTCGTTACCATATACTATATATTCTGACATCAACTTTCTACATATTATCTAGATAAGCCTAAATTACCGGAGAACTACACAGATGAAACATGGCAGAAACTGAAAGAAGCAGTGGAAGCTATCCAGAATAGTACTTCGATTAAGTACAATTTAGAAGAACTCTATCAGGTACGTGTTAATGTGGATAGCCAGATTTGGCTAGCATATATTGAGGTGGGATGTATATGGGTTTTACTTTGAAATGAGCCCTTCTGTAGACTTTTGGTTCTCTTCTAATTACAATTTCTTGATTAACTTACGCATTCTTTTATAATCAAACCACATACTCTGACATACTCTGACATTCTGACATAAACTATGAGTACAGTCATATTGGTATATTTCGGGTTTATTTTGGACCCTTCCGATTAGGATTTACAGTAAGGAGTACCTTGGTATAATCAAGGTTTTACCTATAATGGAATCCTATAGCCTAGATCCCAAAGATGATATCTGGTAACATCATTCTGTTGTGGCACTTCTTGCTAAGTGGTGTTATTTACCTATAGGAAGGGCCTCAAGAAATGCAGATACTCTGTATTTTATCCTTCTTCCTTTGTAGTAGTAGACCTTTGCCATTTCTTTTTCTTTTGAGAGAGAGAGACAGAATGCGAGAGGGGGAGGGCAGAGAGAGAGGGAGACACAGAATCAGAAGGGGGCTTCAGGCTCTGACGTGTCAGCACAGAGCCTGATATGGGGCTTGAACTCCAGAGCCGTGAGATCATGACCTGAGCCGAAGTCAGATGCTCAACTGACTGAGCCACCCAGGCGCCCCACCATTTCTTTTTCTTGCTCTTTACGTTTGTCTTCTCTTCTGGACTGCAAGACCATCCTTAGCCAAAAAAATGAGCAGCTGATTGTAGTCCAGTGACTTCCTCTGAGGTTCAGGTTTGTTTCTTTTGCTTAACAGATGGGTCTATATTTGAAGTGTTTGGTTTAAATATACTATTAAGGGCAATTACTGATTTAGACTTCTTACTACTAAGATATTTTTCCCTACTGTATTTTTGACACAACCACTTTAAGAAGTTACTTTCCATTATAGCGTCAGCAGTTGCATATAAAAAAATATTTCAGAATCTAGTAGCTTGAATTGTTTTTTTTATTTTTAATTTTTTTAAGTTTATTTATTTTGAGAGAGCATGCACACACAGGGATGTGGCGAGAGACAGGGAGAAAGAGAATCCCAAGCAGTTTCTCTGCTGTCAGCGTTTAGCCTAACTTGGGGCTCAAACTCACAAACCATGAGATCATGACCTGAGCTGAAACCAAGAATCAGGAGCTGATCCAAATGAGCCACCCAAGCACTCTTAGAGTCTTTTATATTGATAAATACCTTGTAAGAAGTTAAGTTGGTTCAACTCATCAGAATTTGTAGTTTTCATCTATTGACTTTAGTTGCAGAGGCTGTGTAGTAATGGACAAACACTGGGTTAGGAGTCAGGAGACAGATTTGGGATCTGGTTTTGGCTGCTATCACCTTTGTGATCTTGAGCAAGAAATTAGACCTCTCTCGACTTCAGTTTGCTTCTCTGTAAAATAAGGGAAAGAAGAACTGTCCTATCTGCCTCATGGAGCTACTTGTAAGAATCCAGTAAGATGTGAGAAACACCTCGAAGCACTATGATCTAGAAATATAAAATGATAACACTAGTACAGCTTTTTCATAAGTCACAGTGTGCCTTTTTCACTTGTAATAAGCCAATTAAGATCACCAGTTTCTGTTGCTTTGAAAATTGAATGAGTCAGTGCATGCAAAACACTCAGAACAACGTCCGAACCGTAGTAATAATGTTATACAGTATTCTAATCCTTATAAAGCTATGGAAGTATCAGATAGTGGTGGTAGTAGTAGTAAGTTATTACTTAAGAATGAGCCCACCTTACTTGGCTTTGTTGGTATATTGCACATGTGGCTCCTGAGTTGTACAATACTAAAAGTAGAATTACGGAATTGGAGTTGGAAGGGCTTTAAGAGATCAGATCATGTAGTCCAATAGCTTTTTTCATATAGTGCAGGTGACAGTCTACAAAGCAGGTGCATCTTTTATTATTTCATTTAAGCATTATAGAAGAAACCTTTTGTGAAGTGGATAAGGGAGTGCTTATTATTCCTCTGTTGATGAGGAAACTGAGTCTCAGGGAAGTTAAATAATGAGATGCCTAAGTTTCAAGTCCAGTGCATTTTTACTACTATGCTGCTTCACTAATACACCACAGCTCTTTGAATACCTCTGTAGTGCAGTGTTTGAGGCAAATAAATACTTCACTTTAGGGAAAAAACTTTGTCATCAAAGAAGGTAATTTTTTCATTCGTGTACGTATATGGTGTTTATTTGGATATGCTGGTGTACAGCATCTTTAGTTTCAATAATGTTATTTTATATATTTTGTATTTATGGCAGATTGTGATTGCTAATGAAGCCTATTTACTTTACCTTGAATATTTTTCTAGAGTTTTGGGGTTCAAAAATATTTCTCCTGGGGCATCTGGGTGGCTCAGTTAAGCGTCTGACTTTGGCTCAGGTCACGATCTCAAGGTTGGTGGATTCGAGCTCTGTGTTGGGCTCTGCGCTGAGCCTGCTTTGGGTTCTGTCTCCCTCTCTCTCTCTCTGCCCCTCCCCCACTAGCACAGGCGTGTTCTCCCTCTCTCTCTCTCTCTCTCTCTCTCTCTCAAAATTAAAGAAACATTAAAAAATTTTTCCTGATAAATTGATTCTGTTAAATGTCTTTGTTTCAGGAGCTCATAGCTTACATTTTTTCTGTTTTTCCTTTCCTGTATTTCAGAATTATTACATGCTATTGTTCAATTGCATTTCTTTAGCCTAAAATCAGTGATACAGCTTTTTAACTCTTTGCATTTTTCATAGTTCTTTACTATTTCTGCTTTAATAAATTGAAAAGCATTTGTTTATAACTGTTTTTGTTTTTGACTTTAATTTTATAAATGCTCGTTTGGATCATTCTCAGAAAGTTTATTTTGAGATGTTCAAGTTCACAAAAAGATAAAAAGATAAAGGGAGTAAAGTTCATACCATCTGGATTTCAGGTGCTTGTTTAATTTTGACTGGTTGAAATGTAAATTAAAAGTACTCTCCTAAAAAAAAAAAAGTACTCTCCTAAAATTGAAACTGTAGAAGTATGCAGTATTACACCAAGCAAAAGTTCACCAAACCTCTCATTCCCCCATGCTATCCTTTGTATCTGAAGTAAACGCTTATTTGGCATATATCTATGCAGAACTTTTTTCTCTGCATGCAAACGGTTTTAAAGCTTAATCATAGAAGTCCCTAGTATGGATGGCATGTACTGCCTCCCTGAGTTTTTAGTTTCTAGAACAGAATATGTGGTTCTGAGTGCATTTGCAAGAAACAAATGTCTTTTAAGGGTGATTTTAAATGAGAATTGTACTTGAGTTTAAAAATATCTTTCCTCGACAACCTTGAAATCCTGGTAAGTGTGAGGCAGTGGTTGGTTAATGTTATTTTAGTTTGGGGGATTTTTTTTTGTTTGCTTATTTTTGATTGACTACAGATAGGAGTATGGTTAAGTGCACTGACTTTTGAGTTGATCAACCTGATTTAGATTAGAGATCTGCCACTCATGATAACTTTGGGCAAGTTACTTCTCTAAGCCTTGTTTTCCTCATTTGCAAAATGGAAGAGTAACATTATCTTTGTGTTAGGGTTGTTTAGTTGTAAACAAAATACTGCAGAAAAACTGCTTGTTACAATGTCTACTGTTTGTTGGTGTCATCATTGATAATGATGATAATAAATGAGTCTTTTAAAAAGATATCTTTATTTTTAGATTATCCTTTACTGTACAGCTCTAAAGCCACATGTTATAAAATTCTAAATCCACACTGACTCAGAACAGCTGGCTGATAAATAGATTACATTCCAGATACGTGTCAGTAGACATCATTAGCCAAATTGAAAGAATAATAAAGAGAGGAACTCTCTAGGAACAAGTATCTTTTACTTCTCAAGAATATGTCTTGTTTTTTACATGTGGTATCTTATAATAGTTGGAATTTTGGGTGTTTTAAATAATGGGATTATTTTTCTTACGTACTCAGCCTTGTATAAGTAGCTGTATAGTCTTTTAAAATCAGCTACCTTTTTTGGAGCTGGCTGGTAGTTTATATATGAAAATATAACATTTATTCTTAATATAAATGTTTATTTTATTTGAAGGCAAGTCTAGTCCATACTTCAATTCTGATGGAAATAATTTTATGTATTATTAATAATAGTGCGGGGTGGGGGGGGATGCCTGGATAGCTCAGTTGGTTAAGCGTACCACTCTTGATTTTGGCTCAGGTCATGATCTCAAGGTTTGTGGATTCAAGCCCCACGTCTGGCTCGCTGCGGACAGTGAGGTGCCTGCTTCAGATTCACATCCTCTGTCTCCATCTCTCTGTGCCCCTCCCCTCCTCATGCTCTCTCTCAAAAATAAACAAACATTTTTTTTTAAAGTGCGACTACAAATTCTTAGTCCTTGATAATTTTAGTCTTATTTAAATCCTTTTTTACTAGCTGTAAAAAGAAAAATAATTTAGGTTTCATGTCTGGTTTCCTTTCTGTAAGTTCTTAGTTTTTGATGTATTTTGAGTATCTTATTGTAGCCATTTTTCCTAAATGTAAAAAGATAAATTAGATTTTATTGCTGTATCGTTTGTTGAAAACTTGGTGGTGTGTTTTCCTTTCTTTAAATATATGGTTTGAAAAATAACACCCAACCCATTAGGCCAACGACCAGAGTTCAGCACCCTGTGGGAATTTAATATCTTTCTTGGTGTCTATCGTTGTTAAATGAGAAAAATTTCTAGATTTCCTCCCTTACTGTGTTTATTTCTGTAGTTTTTGTATTTTTTATTCTTATTTTAGTCCTCTTCATTTTTTTATTCTAGTCTTACTACTTACCCTCATTTCTGTTCCTTCTCTTGCCCCTTGTGCAATCTTATGTGCCTTTGCTGTCTTAAATCCTGTATTCCCCAAAGCATCAAATTTCAGGAACTATAGTTTTACATTTTGTTTGCTACATGCTTACGTTTCTTTGGAGTGTGTGGTTTTGTTTGTTTCAGACAAACACTTTTTTTTCAGACAAACCTGTTTTTGATGTGATATGTATGGATTTTGGAGGGGAGGGGCTGAGGTTTTGGGGAATAAAGGTTAGAAACTTGTTAGAATGTTCTATTTTATATCCGACTACATTGAAAAAGAATTTAAAAAAAATTTTTTTTAACGTTTATTTATTTTTGAGACAGAGAGAGACAGAGCATGAACGGGGGAGGGTCAGAGAGAGAGAGAGAGACACAGAATTTGAAACAGGCTCCAGGCTCTGAGCTGTCAGCACAGAGCCCCGACGCGGGGCTCGAACTCACGGACCGCGAGATCGTGACCTGAGCCGAAGTCGGACGCCCAACCGACTGAGCCACCCAGGTGCCCCTGAAAAAGAGTTTTTAAGGCAGCATATTTACCAGTAATGATTAGGAGCTTAAGTAAAAAGATAATTTTATTTAAGAGACTTTTAAAATGATCTAGAATCTGCTTGATATAAATAGTTGCATGTGAAATGAGACATAAAATGATACTAAATGCATTTCTAAGAGTTCATTTCAAAGATCTGGAATAAAATAGAGCTTATCCCAAACTTTAAGTAGTTATTTAACATTTTCCTATTCATGTTTCTATCCCAGTACTTAATAGGGTACAGAGCACTTAGTTAAATAGTTCTTGTTGAATTAGTTACTGCTTACTGTGTGCAAAGCTGGACAGATGCCATGGACATAAAAAGATCACTTAGGCCTTTTTCCTAAGGTGCTTATATTTAAGTAGCTTCATGAAATGAGTAGTTTGTGACCAACATTTAAAAAAATTTTTTTAATGTTTATTTTTAAGAGATAGATACAGCATGAGCGGGGAAGGGGCAGAGAGAGAGGGAGACACAGAATCTGAAACAGGTTCCAGGCACTGAGCTTGTCTACACAGAGCCCGACACGGGGCTGGAACTCATGGACCGGATGGTGAGATCGTGACCTGACCTGAAGTTGGATGCTTAACCGACTGAGCCATCCAGCGCCCCGCCCCCCCCGCCCCCCGGCCATGACCAGCATTTTTTAAAAGACATGAAATAGAAAATAATCAAAGAACATCACACGTAGTAACAATAAGTGTAGTTTTATGAAAATTTTGTTTAAGTTACATAAATTTATGTATAATGGATTGTGACATACAATGTGTTTCTTAACTGTGGCTTGTCAAAAATTTTTGGAAGTCCCTATTTTAGGCACACGTGATTGCTCCAAACAAACATTGCTTTAAAAAGTAAGGAAAGCAGAGTGTTTTGGGGCGCCTGGGTGGCGCAGTCGGTTAAGCGTCCGACTTCATCCAGGTCATGATCTCGCGGTCTGTGAGTTCGGGCCCCGCGTCGGGCTCTGGGCTGATGGCTCAGAGCCTGGAGCCTGTTTCCGATTCTGTGTCTCCCTCTCTCTCTGCCCCTCCCCTGTTCATGCTCTGTCTCTCTCTGTCCCAAAAATAAATAAACGTTGGGGAAAAAAAATTTAAAAAAAAAAAAGTAAGGAAAGCAGAGTGTTTAGATGATAGCATGTGTGGAAGATCATAAACAGACATGAGACTAAAATGGTAAAATTGAGCCTTGAATGCCATGCTGAAAAGTGGTGGTGGGGAAGATAGGGTTTATTGGGTAAGGCAAATATTTTAAATTTTTTGAGGACTTAATGTATTCATCTAGTTCAGAATCCAAAAAATAATACAGAACATATAGTGAAAAGTTTCACTTCCACCCTATCCTCTACCCACCCCCCCCCCCCCACAACTCAGTTAGTTCCTCTCTCCACAAACACTAGTCGTTTGGGGAGTATCTTTCCAGCAGTCTCATGTATGTAAAAACAACTGTGTGTGTGTTTTATTTTTTTTTGTCTTTTTTTACGTAAATGGTAGACCATGAACCACATGGTTTAGTCCTTTGTATATTTTTTTTAAAGATTAAAAAAAATTTTTTAGTTTAGAGAGAGAGCGTGCAAGGGGGGAGAGAGGCAGAGGGAGAGAGGGGGGAGAATCTTAAGCAGGCTTCATGCTTAGTGCAGAGTCCAACACAGAACTCTATCCTGTGACTCTGGGATCATGACCTGAGCTGAAATCAACCAACTGAGCCACCCCGGTGCCCCAAAGATAGATAGATAGATTGTTTGTTTATTTATTTATTATTTCAATGTTTATTTATTTTGGAGAGAGAGAGAGAGAGAGTGCGCGCACATGAGCGGGGGAGGGGCAGAGAGAGAGGGAGACACAGAATCTGAAGTAGCCTCCAGGCTCCGAGTTGTCAGCACAGAGCCCAACACGGGGCTCGAATCCAAAGACTGTGAGATCTTGACCTGAACTAAGTCAGATGCTCAACCAACTGAGCCACCCAGGTGCCCTGCACCAAAGATTTTTTAAAGTAGGCTCCATGCCCAATGTGGGGCTTGAACTCATGACCCCGAGATCAAGAATCGCAGTCTTCTTCCAACTGAGCCAGCCAGGTGCCCCTAAAGTTTTTTTTTTTTTTTTATTTAAGAATTTATTTTTAAGTAATCTCTGCACCCAACATGGGACTTGAACTCACAACCCTGAGATCAAGAGTCACATACTTCACTGACTGAACCAACCAAGCACCCCAGCCCTTTGTATTTTTTTATACCTATTATGGGATTTCTCCAGAACAGTACTAGAGCTTGATGAAAGGTTGTCAGGGAAGGGAAATGACTAGATCTGGTCTATATATGTTGAACAGTCAAAGTTAACTAAATTAGAGAAGCAGAGTGTTCTCTTCAATTTGACCTTCAGGACTCACCTTAGATCCTTAGATGCTCTCTTTCCTGCCTTTTTTTTTTTTTTTTTTTTTTTTTTGCCTCTTAACATTTTAAGTCACTTTTCAACTAAACATGGGGGAGATGGTAAAGCCCGGCTGAATTCTCTATTTCTCGCTATTCCCACTAGCTCTTCATTTTCTTTTGGTCTTTGGGATTCCACCTCTTTATCTCTTAGGAAGGCTTTTCTGACTTGCCCCTATCCTAAGGAGACTGGGTTAGGGCCTTGCCTCTGTGCTTATCCTTACCATAGCACCTAACAGTGTTTTGTAATTATATGTTTTCTGGTCAGTTTTCTCCTTATGCTATAAGCCCCTTCTATGTGCAAGACACATTGCTAGTTGTAAGTATGTTGGTTTTTGAATATTTACTGTATTGCCTGGTTCAGAGCTCCCAAAACATTAATAGAATATGTGGATACATAAGCACATGATCTCTTTTTCTCATTAGGGAGAATTAGGGGATAGATATACTTGAAAAGGTAAAGTATTGACTCAGTGACAGATCACTGTGTTATGATTGGTGACAGTGCCAGGTGAGGCAGTTAGGGAAAGCTTATTGGAAGAGGTGGGACCTAGTAAGTCATAAGGGAATATGATATCTTGTGTGAGAAATACAGCAGGAGGGAATGGGAGAAGGAAGAGTCGGAGAAGTACTGGAAATGGGAAATGTGCATAAGATGAAGTACAAAGAATCTAAGCAGGGAAATAAATGCTGACAAAATGAGTCATTCAAGAGGAATACCAGATACAATGAGATTACTAAAGGAGGAAGGGGGAGAATCCATAGAGAACCAATGTGAACAGAAAGGCTCATGAAATAAGCATAAATACACCCTTTAGGTATTTGTGGCCTACCCCAAGGCCACTTGGAAAGTGGCCAGGGGAGACTGAAGCTTCTTATTCAGCCGTAGCTACTGGATCTAATTGGCCTGCTGTTTCCTGGTGAGGTGCAGTGACTTTCCTCCAATGATATAAGTGGTTTTCTTTAAGGTTTCTTTTCATTTACTAATTTATTTACTGGACCTGCATGCTGGGAATGTGACTTAAAACTACGTATTTATAAAATTCCACTCCAACCAACAGAACTTGGAGTCAATTTTAATGGATTTTCTGCCTTTTGTTGTGGTGAGGAAGGAATCTTGGTGTTAAGTTATTACTAGTTGGAATTGTAGATTATATCAGACTTCATCCTGAGAGTTTTTACCATGCCTGTTGTTTTAAATTTGGAAGCCTTTGATACACATAACAAGAAACTCATTGAAATCTGAAGTTTGTCCTTTTGGGATCTGAGTAAAAAAGGAAGACTAATTCAACTATTGGAATGAAGAAAAAATACAGTCATTTTGGTTATAATTAATGTTTATTCAGTTGTGCAAATTAAAAAAAAAATCTGTATTTAAATATTCTTAGACTTAAATATTGGAGAAAAGTATTTGGTATTTACCTCATACTCTTAGAATACTGCTAGCAGTAATGTTTCTATTCTGCTTAGGATGACTTTCAAAGAAAGTACAATTAAGTTTTAATTCTTTGGTGGTCAAAGTGCCCAACTCATCTGATAAACAACTGGTGAAATTGTTTCTAAAACTCAAAATGGAGGGCACCTTGGTGGCTCAGTCATTTAAGTGTCCAACTTCGGCTCAGGTCATGATCTCAAGGTTCGTGAGTTTGAGCCCTGCATCAGGCTCCGTGCTGACAGCTCAGAGCCTGGAGCCTGCTTCAGATTCTGTGTCTCCCTCTCTCTCTGTCCATCCGTCACTTGTACTCTGTCTCTCTCGCTCAAAAATAAATTAAAAATTTTTTTTAAAATCTCAAAATGGGATTCTGCTTATGAAAACAATGAACATTTTAAACAAGAAAGCATTTATATATAGTAGTTGTTACAAATTGGATGTCTCCGTAGGGGGAGAACTTGACTTGATTCCCTGTGTCCTTAACCTGAACAGTATATAATATAATAAATACACTGGTGGGGACTTTTTTTGGGGGGGAGGGTGGTACGTTGGTTATGAAAAAGTTCACCTGCATTCATATTTTATTTTACTTTATTTTTTTAATCTTTATTTATTTTTGAGAGAGAAGGAGAGACAGTGTAAGCGGGGGATGAACAGAGAGAGAGAGAGGGAGACACAAAATCCGAAGCAGCCACCGGGCTTTTTGAGCTGTCAGCATAGAGCCCAACATGGGGCTCGAACTCACGAACCCAACTCATGAACTGAGAGTTCATGACCTGAGGTGAAGTCAGACACTTAACCCACTGAGCCACCCAGGCCTCTTCCTTTGTGTTTTAAATAGATGAATATGGGGTGCCTGGGTAGCTCAGTCGGTTAAGCGTCTGACTTCAGCTCAGGTCATGATTTCATGGTTCGTGGGCCCGAGCCCCGCTTTGGGCTCTGTGCTGACAGTGCAGAGCCTAGAGCCTGCTTCAGATTCTGTGTCTCCCTCTGTCTCTCTGCCCCTCCCCTGCTCATGCTCTGTTTATCTCTCTTTCTCAAAAAGTAAATAAATAAACATTAAATTTTTTTAATGGATGAATAAACTTTTTTAAATAAATTGATGTAAAAATATTAAAATAGTAAGAATTTGAGGGTTGCCTGGGTGGCTCAATCAATTAACTGACTCTTGACTTCAGCTCAGGTCATGAATTCATGGTTCATGAGTTCAAGCCTCACATGGGGCTCGTGCTGGCTGTAGGAGCCTGCTTGGGATTCTCTCTCCCCTCCCACCCCTCACCCATTCACACATGCTCTTTTTCAAAATGAAAAAAAATAAAAAAAAACTTTTAAAAAAGTTCAGAATTTGATGTAAGTAATCGAGAAATCCCTACCCCATTTTTCTCCTTAAACAAGTATGTGTTTAATCTTGCAGGCTGTGGAAAATCTCTGTTCCTACAAGATTTCTGCAAACTTGTACAAACAGCTGAGACAGATTTGTGAAGATCACATCAAAGCACAAATTCATCAGTTCAGAGAATATCCTTTTAAAAACCAAAAATACTGTTTTTTTACCTTTGACCTCTTTTCCTATCCCTCAACTATTTAACCCAACTTGAAGTGGAATGCCTGTGTTTTATAGATTTGTTGTTAATTTCATTTCTAGAGAAAGAAGAAACAAGTTTTTGACTTTTCAGCTTTAATTAGGTTCCAAATTTACATTGTAGTATAAGTTTACTCTTGTCCTAACAAATTTCCATTTTAAGAAAAAATAATCTGAGGGAAATCGTAAACAACACAATGCTCACTTATATGTTAGACTTGTTCTAAAAGGTATTTTTTTAGTGGGATCTAAAACTTTTTTTACAGTTTAATAGCATTTTGTTCTATAATAAGACATAATGTGCTCTTCTATTGCTTATTACTTGTACTAAGCACTTAAAAATATCCTTGACATATTTCATGGATTCATTGGATAGTGTTCTTTTTCTAAAGAAGATTGATAGATGCTGGCAAAACCACTGCAGACAAATGGTAAGCTGGAAAAATATTGTAGTTAAATACATTTTTTCAAATACATGGATGTTTTAAAAGCTTTGCAATGTTTGGGGGATAGCCTCAGTATCTGCTCTTGTTCTGAATTGAAAACAGATTTTGTTTGAGTTTTCTACTTTAAAACTGCTAGTTATAGGAAGACCATAAGTTTAGAATGATTTGCACCTTAGGATCATTTTTATTTTTGTCATGCGTAAACTAAAAGTATTTATATGACTAAAAAAAAGTAACATTTTTGTCTGTTAGTCTTGATGGATATCTCACCCACCTACTTGATTACCTGTGAAGGTGCCTGATGCATTTCAGTTTATTCAGATCAGAACTTTTTCCTTTTCCCTAATCGTATTTATTTTATACCTTTTAATCGCAAATTAAAAATCTTAAAAATCCCTGTACCCAAAACCCACACATGTAATTTAAGGCAGTTTCACTCTGAATGGGCACTGTTACTGAAGAAGAATTGCATGTGTGTCTCCTTGATTCTGTTTTTATTTTTGGTTACTTCTCAAGTTGCAGAGAAGTCATAGGACCATTCTAAGTGTCCCTTTTCTAGAAATTACAACAAGGATTAAGACAATAGAATAGTTTAACAAAAATGGCATGGGCATATTCTCAGGTAGATTTCTTTATCTGTGTGTTTGATTCTAGTAGTTTATGTATAAAAGTGAACCCTGCAATTTTATTCTTATCAAGAGCAAATATTTCAGCTTAACAAAATATAAAAATTGGTTTTCTTTTTCATTGGCAGATCATGATTAGAAGCATTTTTTTGTTTCTGGATAGAACTTACGTTCTTCAGAATTCAATGCTACCCTCGATTTGGTAAGAATGCCAGAAAAAATTACGAAAAGATTTGTTACAAATGATAGTTAAATCTTAATTACACTAATGGAAAGAGAGTAAGTGATTCTGTGAACATTCTCCTAAAAATTCACATTTGGCTTCTAGACTTGTATTTATAGCAGTTTTACCTTCTTAATTAGTTTTGCCTATGTTGGAGATAGCTCGCGTTCCTTGAGCATACGATACTTTATAAAGTTTTTTTGTTAGCCAAGGGATTAAAGTTTGCTCTGGACTATCTTATGAGTGTGCATTATTTTGTTGCTTATCAAGAGTTTGCTCATTATCTTTTAACATTGTTATGGAAAATTCCATATATGAAAATAGAATAGTATAACGAGCTCTTTCCCCCACCATGTGCCTAGTATCTGCCTGCAGTAATTATCTGGAGAGTTTACTGATTTTTGAGTACTGAAGCCAGATTACAAATGACCAATTAGCCTTCATTACCAGTACAGTGAAAACCATTTTATATCTTTGAACTAATTTTGTCTCTTGATTTGACCAAGGAAGAAATCCACCAAAGGAAATAATACAACCAAACTTAGTTACGGAGGAAGACAGGAATTTAGCTTCAATTCTCATTAAAGGCAATGATTTTCCTGTATACTTTAATTCTAATAATGTTATGTAAAATTAAATGTGTGGATTTTATCTTTTCACAATTGCTGCTTCAAATCTGGGGCCCTCATTAACATGTGGTGAGAAGTTAAGCAGGTTTCTCTAGAAGTGGTATTGTTGTCAATTAATTATATATGTTTTTTATTTTAGGGACATGGGACTAGAGTTATTTAGGGCTCATATTATAAGTGATCAGAAAGTCCAGAACAAGACAATTGATGGCATTCTTCTCTTGATTGAGAGGGAAAGGAATGGTGAAGCAATTGATAGAAGTTTACTCCGAAGCCTTTTGAGCATGCTGTCTGACTTGCAAGTAAGTTAACTTACTTCACTTACAGAGCTGATTGCTATTCCTAGTTTGATGTTTGAAAACCAGATTCATGGTGCTATTCACATAGAGGACATTTAATAAGTATTGAATAAATGAACTCGTTTGTTTTGATTCCCCCCCACCCCCAGATTTATCAGGATTCTTTTGAACAACGGTTTTTGGAAGAAACTAACCGGCTCTATGCAGCTGAAGGCCAAAAATTAATGCAGGAAAGAGAGGTACTTAAAAATCATGATTAATAAATCCACTGTGTCTCATAATAGACCTTACTTTATAGAGCATAAGCTGCCTTTTGTATTTATCTTCTGAACATTGTGACGCTTTTCTCTCACTTAGGTTCTCCTTTCTTTTCTCTCTCCTTAAAGGCCAGAATTCTGGATCGTAAACTACCTATAATTTTACATGTTTCAGTCCTGTCATTCAGGGCTGTCCCCAGGGTATTTTGGATTTGACATTTTCTGAATGATTTATGGGGAGGAAAACAATAATATGAAAAACTGTCTTTGTAGGTTCCTGAATATCTTCATCATGTTAACAAACGTCTAGAAGAAGAAGCAGACAGACTTATTACTTACTTAGATCAGACCACCCAGTAAGTATTATATGCTCAGTCTAATAGACTTTAACCAGTGTTGTTGAATCACTTAAGGCACTAAGCATCCCCAAACCTGTTAGTACCCATTTTCAGGTGTGATTTGAGATTTTTAACAATTGTTTTCTTAATGTAAACTTCAAGTTATTTTTCTCTAGTTAATTAGATTTAATCAAGGGTTGTCTGCATGTGTTAAGGATGTAATTTAAAAATAGTATTAGAGAGGTGCCTGGCTGGCTCAGTTGGTAGAGCATTCAACTCTTGATCTCAGGGTCATAAGTTTCAAGCCCCACATTGGACGTAGAACTTATTTTTTTTTTTTAATGAAAAAAATACTAGGCTGATTAAAATTCAGTAGGTATGGGGCATATGGGTGGCTCCATTGGTTAAGCTTCCAACTTAAGCTCAGGTCATGATTTCATGGTTGGTGAATTCAAGCCCCGCGTCGGACTCTCTGCTGTCAGTGGGCTCTCTGCTGTCGG
Organism: Leopardus geoffroyi; assembly: GCF_018350155.1. Taxonomy (NCBI): domain Eukaryota; kingdom Metazoa; phylum Chordata; class Mammalia; order Carnivora; family Felidae; genus Leopardus; species Leopardus geoffroyi. The sequence continues at coordinate 99,746,720 of NC_059343.1, read as the reverse complement.
CGCAGAGCCTGCTTGGGATCCTCTGTCCCTACCCCTCTCTGCCGCTCACGTGCGCATGCTCTGTCTCGCTCTCTCTCTGTCAAACATAAACTTTAAAAAAATCAGTAGGTGTTTGGAGGAGAAACTGTTTCTGTGCTTTCCTAAATATTAACCACCCAGGAGTTCCTGTAAACAGCATAGATAACTACCTTCCTAATAAAAGCAGAGAAACTTGGAAAAAGCCAGCCACGGCAAGACCATGGAAATACTTATTTAGTGATGTAAATCAAATTCTGAAATAATGCACTTTTTCTTCTTGCATAAGTAGAGTGCCTCTGAGCACCAATAAATTTAAATGTAGGATAGGAATATTAAAATTATCATAAAATAAGCTATATGTGATTTTTTCCACCCAAAGAAAGGTTTTAAATTTTCAGGAAAGTCCATTGGCGGTAATTCTAAACTTTTTCTTTCTTATAGGAAGTCATTAATTGCTACTGTAGAAAAACAACTTCTAGGTGAACACTTAACAGCAATTCTTCAGAAAGGTAATTGACAATTTATAAATAAAGAGATTACATTTTAAATGGTAGAAGCAGACAAGTAAAAAATTTTTAAGGATTACCCTTTTAAAAGCTTGATGCTGTGTGGCTGCTTTTCTGAGGATGGACAAAACCCCTTTTCCCTATTCATCATTGTAAACTTGCAGGAGGTGCTTCTTGCCTTAATTTAAAGATACAGGAACTGAGGAGGCGCCTGGGTAGCTTAGTCAATTAAGCAGCTGACCTCCGCTCAGGTCATGATCTCACAACTCACGAGCTCATGGGTTCCAGCCCTGTGTTGGGCTCTGTGCTGCAGCTCAGGCCCTGGAGCCTGCTTTGGATTCTGTGCTCTCCACCACTCCCCAACTCACGCTTGCTCTCTCTGTCTCTCTCAAAAATAAATAAACATTAAAAAACATTAAAAAAAGATACAGGAATTGAGAATGAGAGGGGTCCACTAACACCAGCAAAAAAAAAAAAAAAAAAAAAAAAAAAAAAACCGTGGGAATTCTTGACTTAATTTGTAAGACTATGGTAAGATTCCTTTTTACACTCAGGTGTTTTTATTCATAACATATAAAACCAAGCACTTCTAATCCCAGGTGATCTTGAGGGTATACCCTGAATTTTGTTTTGACAGTGCCAGAAATACACAAAAGTCTTACCTTTCTCTCCAACCACCTTTTGTATAAAATGGATATGTTTTAGAACTTCAAAGCAGTTACATATTATTTCATTCTGAAAATCAAATACAGAACCTCATTTAAACTTGGCCTATTAGGGGCGCCTGGGTAGCTTAGTTGGTTAAGCATCCAACTTCGGCTCAGGTCAAGATACCATGGTCTGGGAGTTCGAGCCCCGTGTTGGGCTCTGTGCTGACAGCTTAGAGCCTGGAGCTGGCTTCAGATTCTGTGTCTCCCTTTCTCTCTCTGTCCTCCCCTGCTCGCATTCTGTCTCTCTCTCTTTCAAAAATAAATAAACATTAAAAAAACACTTAAGCTTGGCCTATTAATGCATGGTTTTTAAAACACCACAGACTGTATCCAGTACTCTGAAAAATATGTATACTAATTAGTGCCAGATATAATATGGCTTCCACACACATGTGCGTGTTATTTATAACGTATATTTAAGTAAATCACTTACTACAAATTGGTTTATACCTCTGATCTATGCTAAATGGAACAAACTGTTGCATAATTATTTTTGTTTTTATATAGACTAAAGCTCCCTGTATTTAGTTTTCATTTGGAAAGGTGATTTATCTATTTGGATTGACTAGAAAACAAGTGTCCGTTAAAATTCATAGACTAGTAATAGTTTAGACCACTATTACATTAATAATTTAACTTAATTTTCATTAAAATGTCTGACATTTTTGGTAACTATTTTTAATGCCAAAATATTTGAAATTCCAGGTTTAAATAATCTCCTTGATGAAAACCGAATTCAAGATTTATCTCTCCTGTATCAGCTCTTTAGTAGAGTTCGAGGTGGAGTTCAGGTTCTCTTGCAACAGTGGATTGAATACATTAAGGTATTAACAATTAACCTATGTTTTTTTCAGCTATTATAATCGATGCAGAATGCATATCAGCAAGTATTTCTTGTTAGATCCAATTTTTTTTAAGTAATGGGAGTTTTGAAGGCGGTAAACCTGAGAATGATAGCTGTGTAACAGATCAGCAATAAAAGTTATCTTCCTGATGTCTGATATGATTTCTAGCTTCAGTACTTAGAATAGTGAATGTGGGGAGTGGGGGCAGGCAAGAGGATTTTTGTTTGGATCCAAAATTTCTTTCCTTTCTTCAATTTTACACTGAAGCTAGATTGCTATTTTTTAAAAAAATTCAAACCTGATTTTAAAAGCAGGAACAAAAGCCCAGAGACTTACAATAATACTCCATTATGATACCATATACCCAGTAAGTCATTTCTTATTTTGTGACTGTAGATGAATTGTATCAGTCTGCATGTTTTATCACTTTAGTTTTTTCTTTTCCTGACCTCAAAAACAGCTTTACTTTAATATTTTGATATTTAAAAATGTGTGTACCTACTTAAAATATGATTTGTGGATTGTTTTCATCAGATAATTCTGCTAAAAAGTGGTCATTTTTATTTTTAGGCATTTGGCAGCACTATTGTAATTAATCCTGAAAAAGATAAAACCATGGTTCAAGAATTACTGGATTTTAAAGATAAGGTTGACCATATAATTGATATTTGTTTTCTGAAAAATGAAAAATTCATCAATGCCATGAAAGAAGCATTTGAGACATTCATTAACAAAAGACCAAACAAACCTGCTGAACTTATAGGTATTTTCCAGCATTTTTTTTCTGGCTGTTTAATGTTCTTTTATTCATAAAATTTCAATTAATTTGAAACTTTGACAAGGTTGTAGTTGATTCAACACCTCATTTATTTGGGGTTGATTAGGTGGCAGTTTCTAAGAACCTTATTCTAAGGAATAAGTCCTTCGAGGTAAAGAACATAAGTCACATGTCAAACATGATGTTCTGTCTTGGTAAGATCGTACATTGGACCCTATTTACTTTTATTTACACTAAGCTTGATATCTGTTTTTTAAGCCTGTAGCAATTTAGAGGTGGGACAGGGTGCTACTTCTAGAGGCCCACACTTAGGGCTACAATACAGTCTAGCAAGAAATTATAGTTGCTAGTGAGAAAGGAAAATGTCCAGGACAGGGGCACCTGGGCGGCTCAGTTGGTTAACATCCAGCTCTTGATTTTGGTTCAGGTCATGATCTCATGCTTCCTGAAATTGAGCCCTGTGTCAGGATCTGTGCTGACAGTGTGGAGCTTGCTTGAGATGCTCTCTATCCCTCTCTCTCTGCCCCTACCCCATTCATGCGGGCACTCTCTCTCAAACTTAGAAAAAACGCCCAGGACAAAAATAATCTGGTCATCTGGGTCCATTTAGTGTAAGGATATGATATATGGCAGTGTTTCTCAGGTTTTCCTACCAAACTACCCTTTAGTGTCAGGAGAGGTACTCTCTGAAGGTTTAGGGTCCTCTGCCAAAGGGATGAAATTTCGTTGATCTACTATTTACCTTTAAATTTTTTGGCAGATTTTGCCTTTTACTCTGTGTCTGGTTTGTTTTCATAAGTAGCGTTTAAGATTGCTTGACATCAGTATAAAATGGACACTCAGAAGATGTGCCAGGTCTTTCAGTGGCTTTTTTTGGAGATGTAATTGCCATATGTTCTATTAGTTTCACATGTACAGCATAGTGATTCAACATTTGTATGCATTGTGAAATGGTCACCACGATAAGCCTAGTTACCATCTGTCCCCTTATGAAGTCAATACAATATTTATGGACATTATTTATATTCCCATGACTTATTTTATAACTGAATTTGTGTTTCTTTATCCCCTTTACTCATTTTGACACCCCCAACCGCCCTTCCTCTGGCAACCACCAACCTGTTCTCGTATTTGAGTCTGAATTTTGTTTTGTTTTTTAGATTCCACATATAAGTGAAATCCCATGGTATGTGTCTTATTTCTGTGTCTTAATTTCACTTAGTGTACAACCCTCAAGATCTGTTATGCAAATGGCAAGAGTTCATTCATTTTTATGGCTGAATAGTATTCCATCACACACACACACACACTCGCTCTCGCTTGCTCTCTTTCTCAACCTTCTGTATCCATTTATCCATTGATAGGATATTTAGATTGTTTCCCTATCTTGGCTGTTGTAAATATGCTGCAATGAACATAGGGGTACATGAATGTTTTTGAATTAGTGTGTTCATTTTCTTCATGGTGGAATTGTTGGATCATATGGTAGCTCTATTAATTTTTTGAGGAACCTCCATAATATTTTCCATGGTGGCTGCACCGGTTTACATTCCCACCAATAATGCCCGAGGTTACCTTTTCTCCAAATCCTCACCAACACATTTTTTTGTCTTTTTGATACTAGCTATTCTGACAGATATAAGGTGATATCCCATTATGATTTTGATTTGCATTTCCCTGATGATTAGTGATATTGAGCATCTTTTCATGTGCTTTTTGGCCATCTGTATGTCTTTGGAAAAATATCTATGTAGGTCCTCTGCCAATTTTTTAATTGGATTTTTTTTTGTTAACTGGGTTGTAGGAGTTCTTTATCTATTTTGGATATTAACCCCTTGTTGGAAATTGGTTTTTCTGTATGGTGTAAATCATGGTCCAGTTTCATTCTTTTGCATGTGGCTGTCCAGTTTTCCTAATACCATTTATTAAAGAGACTGTCCTTTTTTCCCATTGTATGTCCTTGCCGCCTTCATGGATTAATTGACCACATAAGCATGGGTTCATTTCTGGGCTATTTATTCTATCCCATTGATATGTGTGTTTGTTTTTATGTCCACATGATACTGTTTTGATTAGGGATTCTTTTGGTTTGTTTTTTAAATATGGAACGCTTCATGAATTTACGTGCCATACTTGGGCCATGCTGATCTCTGTATCCTTCTGATTTTAGTATATGTGCTGCTGAAGTGAGCATTGATTACTGTAGTTTTTTTTAATGTTTATTTTTTAAAAGAGAGCATGTACGGGCATATGCGTGTGGTGGAGGGGCAGAGGGAGACAGAATCCAAAGCAGGTTGTGCACTGACAGCTGGATGTGGGGCTCAAACTCATGAGCCGTGAGATCATGACCTGAGCTGAAGTTGGTTGCTTAACTGAGCCACCCAGGCGCCCCTGATTAATGGTTTTGCAGTATAGTTTAAAATCAGGAAGCATGATGATACCCGTGGCTTTGTTGTTCTTTCTCTAGATTAGCTATTTGAGATCTTTAGTGGTTCCATACAAATTTTTAAATTTATTTGTTCTAGTTCTGTGAAAAATGCCATTGGAATTTTGGTAGGGATTTCATTGAGTCTGTAGATTACTTTGGGTAGTATGGATGTTTTAACAATAGTAATTCTTCCAGTCCATGAGCACAATATATTTTTCCATTTATTTGTATCATCTTCAGTTTCTTTCATCAGTATCTTACAGTTTTCCACATACAGGTCTTTCACCTCTTTGGTTAAATTTATTTTTAGGTATTTTATTCTTTTTGTTACAGTTGTAAATGGGATTGTTTTCTTGAGTTCTCTTTCTGATAGTTTAGTATTAGTGTATGGAAACACTAGACTTTTCTATATTTTGTGTCCTGCAACTTTACTGAATTCATTTGTTTTAATAGCTTTGTGGTGGAGTCTTCAGGGTTTTCTGTATACAGTGTCATGTACAGACAGTGACCATTTTACTTCTTCCTTTCCACTTGTATGCCTTTTATTTATTTTCCTTGCCTAATTGCTGTGACCAGACTTCCAATATGATGTTGAATGAGACTGGGAATAGTGGGCATCTTTGTCTTGTTCCTGATCTCAGAGGAAAAGCTTTCAGCATTCACTGTTGGGTATGATACTAGCTCTGGGTATGTCCTATATGGCCTTTATTTTGTTGAAGTACATCCCCCTACACCCACTTAGTTGAGAGTTTCTATTGTAAATGGCTATTGAATTTTGTCAAATGCTTTTTCTACATCTAATGATGATCATATTATTTCTCCTTTCATTTTGTTAATGTGGGTGTATCATGTTGATTGGTTTGTGGATGTTGAACCGTCCTTTCATCCCTGAAATAAATCCCACTTGATCACTGTGTATGATCCTTTCAGTGTATTGGGTTTTTTTTTATTTTAACAGTTTTTATTTTTTTAATGTTTATTTTTTGAGAGAGTGCAAGTGGGGGAGGGACGGAGAGAGAGAGAGACAGAATCTGAAGCGGGCTTCAGGCTTTGAGCTGTCAGCACAGAGCCCGACATGGGGCTCAAACTCACAAACCGTGAGATCATGACCTGAGCCGAAGTCGAGACTCTTAACTGACTGAGCCATCCAGGCACCCTTCAGTGTATTGTTGAATTCAGTTAACACATGCAAGCTCATCTACCTGTACTAGTGAGCTATGTGGAAAGTGCAATGATGATTCTAGCACCTTGATCTTCAGGGAGTATATTACCTGTATCTCTTTGCCCCCAGATCAGCAAACCTATCTTCCACGTATAGTCTAGGTGCTTTTCAAAAGGCTGTTTTTTCATTGGGTCTTGAGGTGAGCCAGGCTACAAGGGAGCCCTCCAAGAGGGGAATCCCCATTTCCTAGAGTACTTTGGGATCCCTGGAAATCACGTCTGTTGGTTATTTATAATGTTTTAAAATGTTTATTTTTGAAAGAGAGACAAAGCACAAGCGGGGGAGGGGTAGAGGGAGAGAGAGACAGGATCTGAAGCAGGCTCTAGGCTCTGAGCCGTCAGCACAGATCCCAACGTGTGGCTCGAAGCCACAAACCGTGAGATCATGACCTGAGCTGAAGTCAGTCGCTTAACCCAACTGAGCCACCCAGGTGCCACAAAATCTGTTGGTTTTTTAAGTCAGGTGTTCCCGGGGCTCATCTCTCTGCTGCAAATCACTGAGGCCAGGGTGCCCGAAGTAAGGCACCAATCCCTTGTTCCTCCAAGAGAAGCACGTGACTGGTGAAATCTTTCCCTATTGTGTGTTACAATATCGTGTCTCTGCCTCTCCTACCCATCTTGCTGTGATCCTTTTATCCTTTGTTGTAGAGAGCAGTTCATCCAGTTTTCAGATGTTTTTCAAAACAAAATGCTCCATGGAGCTGTAGCTGGGGTCTGTTCATGGGAGGAAGTGAGTTTAGGCTGTTATGCTGCCATCTTGGACCCCCCCTCCCCACCGTCAATGGTTTTGATGACTCCAGCATGGTACTGTATACACTACCTCCCCCAGGATACATATACCCCATTTTACTAACCATCAGGATAGTGGAAAGTACATGAGATATGGAGCCAGAAAACTTGGGTTTGAGTTCAGGCTCTGGTATTTATTAGCTCTGTGATGTTGAATAAGTCACCTGATGTCCCTGACTTTGGAGACTTTAGAAATGCATGTATATCTCTGAAGCATTGAAAAATTCAGTGTACCATACTCCTATTTGGGTGTATATAGTGCCTAGTATCTTACGGATACTAATGATCACTAAACAAACTTTCCCCCCATTTTAGCTAAGTATGTAGATTCAAAGCTTCGCGCAGGCAACAAAGAAGCTACAGATGAAGAACTTGAAAAAATGTTGGATAAAATTATGATCATATTTAGATTTATCTATGGTAAGTGTTTTTGCCTTAAAATTTATCTTTTAGAACAGAGCACTCAACCTGGAGGGAGTATTTATTTGGGAGTTAGATATTTAAATTTGTATTAGATTTGTTGCATTTAATTCATTGGGGTACTTGTGGAATATTACTTAATTGCCTTGTGCTTTGACTTTTCCACTTATTAAGAGCCTTGATTTTTGCTACTTTTTTTAATCTGTTAATGCCAAAGCCACCAGTTGACTAAAACTTTTTTAAAGAAAAGTTAATGTAGTCTTCTTTACAGCAAAGAACATTTGAAATGTCCAGCATAAATATGTACCTCTAATGTCTGTTGCATTTAACGAACTTGGGTAAAATGTATAAATTTAAATAACCTGGAGTAATGGTATGATTTATTAAGCACTTGGGAGCAATTGTGTCAGAACTTTTTACTGGAAACTTAGCTGTATTTTATTTTTTTAACATAGGTAAGGATGTTTTTGAGGCCTTCTATAAGAAAGATTTAGCCAAGCGCCTGTTAGTTGGGAAAAGTGCATCTGTAGATGCTGAAAAATCAATGTTGTCCAAACTTAAACATGGTATGATTGTCATTCTTTCTATTCCTTTTCTTTGATTTCTGAGGGACAATGTTACCTTAATTTTTATTTAATTACTTGCCTCTTTCGTTAATCATTATTCAGATGATGAAAATGTAAATTGAGTTAAGTTTATGAGGTTTCCATCCTATTGTACATATCCAAAGCGGTTGCAGTTTTTTAGAAAATAAAGCATTGTTCTTGTTTTTATTATTTGTATAAATATTTTCCATTTATCTTATGCCTAAATAGTAGATAAGGTTACTACAGGATTAAAGAGTTTGGCTCTGAATTAGTGGGGCATACACTTTGGGGTAAGGATTTTTTCATTCTTATGAACAGTTACAGATCATATTTCATGCTAAAATACATTTTACATTTCATGTTTTCAATTTTCAATTGTTTGTTTTCACCACTTTAAAATATTATAAATGTATAAACATCTTTAATAGAATGTGGAGCTGCTTTCACCAGCAAACTTGAAGGAATGTTTAAAGACATGGAACTTTCTAAAGACATCATGATTCAGTTCAAACAGGTAAAAGTGAGTTAAACTCTTACTTAATTTCTCAAACTTAAGTGTATTTAGTTATTTCCTTTCTGTGGTTTGCACTGAAGAGGATAAATAGGAACCTACATTTGTTGTAAATACATCATAGCAGCTTAGATGATGTTCACATTAGAGAAATCACCAATGGAATATATTTGACCTACTTCAGAATTTATTCCCAGTATACACCCAGGGTAACACAAAAGCAAATAAAATGCATCGAACTGAAGTCGGGACAAGAAAAACTGTAGCTAGATCGTGAGAATGGGGCTTTCTCTAACATCCAGTCACTGTTAGTGATTTATATGTTCAAAGCTCGCAATGGGGAGAGAGGAGATTCAATAAAATGGTTGTAAAAGGCCTTTGGAGCCATTGGGAATGAAAAGCTTAGATCCACGGTTTTGTAGATGTTGGTTAAGATGATTTTGAAACATTTAAGAGCATAGGTAATAGTGATAGCAAATTAAATTTTCCTCTCAGGGTTTTTGTAATGGCTTCTTTACCACTATATTGCTATGGTGGGAAATGATAGTGGACAACGCAAGAGAAAGAGCAGCAGGATCACATTCCCATAGTAGTGGCAGAATAGGGTTTATTTGTTTTGCTCTTTCCCCTTCCTCTTCCTTCACCACTTCAGGTTACCCCCTGCAAGCAGGCAGTGGAGCACGTGAAAAACTGGATACTTGGGCTGGCTGGTGGGGTGAGGAATGGGGGTTGCTACAAGTTGTTCAGGTCACATTAGGCGTCTCCAAAGGTGGGGACTGCAGGTGGTAGGGGGAAAAGAATGGACATGAGATTCTACCTATAACAGCCTAGCCATGAGTGAGAGATTATTGAAGTCGATAATGCCTCTAATGAGGTCACATGATCCTTGTGTGCCTTTGTAATAAAATGTTAGCTAATGCATTTGATAGAGGCTTCGTTTATAGTCCTTTTATAACAGTTCCCTTTTATTTTAAAGATGGTCAGTGTTGGCATGTAATTTTATAATGGGGAACTTCTTGAATGGGCTATTATTATGACATGAAATGTATGCACTTTTTTAAAGACCTCATTGTGTGTGTTGATCTTATTGTAGTATATGCAAAACCAGAATGTACCTGGGAATATTGAATTAACTGTGAATATCCTGACAATGGGTTATTGGCCAACATATGTGCCTATGGAAGTCCACTTACCACCAGAGGTAAGAGTTGCTGTTCAGGACTTGTGTTATAAGCACAGAAATACATAATGCTTCTATTTTGTTTGTCATTGAAAAATAGATACTTTTTAAAGGTTTGTGTCAGCATGCCAACACCAAATGCCAACTATTTTAATATTTTGCTCTTCCTTTTATTATTCTTGTACTTAAATCGTTAGAGCATAGTTAATGATGTCAAGTTTCTGGGTCCAGAGCCAATTTTCATGACTCTTTTTTCAGTTTTCCAGATTGCACCCATCTTTCTGCCCAGCTCTCAAAAATTCTTGCCCATATATCACCTGGGGGTTGGATTGCTGAGTCAATGGGCTTGAGTAAATCCATCCTAAATTCTGGGGAAATGTCTTAACTCAGGACTGAAGCTTAGAAGCGGGGTTAAAGCTAGAGATAGATATTGAGAATCCTTCATGGAGATGATCATGGAAGCCAAGGGGGTCGAGATCTCCCTCATTAAGAGGAAAAGAATGTAGAAATAGAAAAAAATAGGGCTGAGACAGAACATTGGAAAAGGTTCACATCTGGCAGGTGGTAGGAAGAGGAAGGAAACCAACAAAAAAGCAGTCATGAGGTAAAGGAAGCAGCATGATATGGAGGCACAAAGCCACCGGAGGGCAATGTTGCAAAAGAGGGGGTGTTTATTTATTTTTTTTATTTTTTTCAACGTTTATTTATTTTTGGGACAGAGAGAGACAGAGCATGAACGGGGGAGGGGCAGAGAGAGAGGGGGAGACAGAATCGGAAACAGGCTCCAGGCTCTGAGCCGTCAGCCCAGAGCCTGACGCGGGGCTCGAACTCACGGACCGCAAGATCGTGACCTGGCTGAAGTCGGACGCTTAACCGACTGCGCCACCCAGGAGCCCCAAAATGTTGCAGAGAGATCGAAGCATATAAAGGCTGATGAATGCTATTAGATTTGGTAGTTAGCAGATCATTACTTTACATCAAAGTGATCAGTGGACCTACCAGGTATAAAAACTGATACTAAAAGCTTCCAGAAATTATTATACATGAGGTGAATAGAAAGAATGGTGAAAGCGATACTGGATACAGAGCTTAAATAAAGCTGTATTTTATTTACTGTAGATGGTAAAACTTCAGGAGATTTTCAAGACATTTTACCTAGGCAAACATAGCGGCAGGAAACTTCAGTGGCAGTCAACCCTAGGACACTGTGTGCTAAAGGCAGAATTTAAAGAGGTAAGTAGATGTTCCCATAACTTAGTGTTCATCTTCATTTTTGTTGTTGAGGTCATCCTTTTTTCTCCTTTAAACACTTTTTATTTGAGTATAGTTGACACATGATGTTACATTAGTTTCAGGTGTACAACATAGTGATTTAACTTCTCTATACGTTATACTATGCTCACCACAGAGGTCATTCCTTTAACTTGACGATTTGTTTTACAAGTTTATCCTAAATATATAACAGTGACTGCTTTGTGTATATTATTAAGAATGTGGTCTTCATGGTTGAATTGGCTCTGCTGCAAAACCACAAACAGTAACCCTTTTGTTGCCATCCTTTCCCCACCTGTGGAGACAGGATTCCCATTTCCACTTCTTGACAGGAACCTTCTTGTTTCTGGGAGCTAGGGAATAGAGTGGATGTAAAGGAGAATAGTTCCCGTATCTAATTTCAAAAAATTCCTGCAACTTTTCATGACTAATTTGAATCTAACAAGTTGAAAATGCATTTGAAATAGTGATTTCTTGCTGCTTGTGAAAAAAATCTGTAGTGATGCAATAAGGCCAAGTTATTAATGTTTGTTTTTTTTTGAGAGATAGGGACAGAGTGCGAGCAGGGGAAGGGGAGAGAGAGGGAGACACAGAATGTGAAACAGGCTTCAGGCTCTGAGCTGTCAGTACACAGCCTGACGTGGGGCTCAAACTGGGGAATGGTGAGACCGTGACCTAGACCGAAGTTAGATGTTTAACTGACTGAGCCACCCAGGCAATAAGGCCAAGTTATTAATTTTCATTACTTTGTTGTTCTGTTTTAATTACAAGACATTTTTAAAAAGACCCATAGAAAGGTCACCCAATCCTTCTTTTCTATTTCAGGTAGGATCACACCTAAACCCTACACTGAACGTACGGCTTTTCTGTATAATGTTAATCCACGTTTCTAAATCCACTGAAGGAAAAATGCTTTTCCTGTTAAAGATTATTGATGATTTGATTAATTTTCATGTGTTTTTTAAAAAATGATGGCTAAACTCTGCTGTTTCTCCAACAGGGTAAAAAAGAACTCCAGGTCTCTCTCTTTCAAACCCTGGTGCTGCTAATGTTTAATGAGGGAGAGGAGTTCAGTTTAGAAGAGATCAAGCAGGCTACCGGAATAGGTTTGTGTTGAGTCAATCAATTAGCAAGCATTATTCAGTGTCTGCTGTGTGCATTCCACTAAGGTTAAGAGCTCTGGGGGGATACAAAGGAATAATCCCTCTTAGCACTCATAATCATGGGGAAAGGGAAAAATGACATTTGTAATAATTTCACAGCCAATAAGTATCAATCTGTGGGGCTGACTAGGACTGTGTTAAGAGTTTAGTGAAGCAAGAAACGTCTGTGGGCTGGCATAATTGGGAAATCCTTCATGAAGGAGGTGATATTTGAGGTGGCCTTCAAGTTTTAGTTAGGGAGGTGGCATATGCTGCCAGGGGAGATAGTGTGAGAAAAGTCTTGGTAAGAATGAGCACAGTGTGGGCAGGATTCATGAAGAATGTAACTGCAGCATCGAATAGTGAGATAAGGGTAGGTAAGATGAATAGAGCCTGATCATGGAGAGCCTTGAAGATCTAGCAAATGAAACCTGCATTGTAGGGTCTCAAGTATGAGACATCATGAAAGTGGCTTATTTACACAACTTACCTGGAATCAATAGACAATAGGGCAGCTTGGAGGATGAAGAGATGCCAGTCCAGAAACTAGTCAGGGTAATTCAGGCTTAAACCAATAAGGGGCTTTGATTTGAATGAGGCCAACGAGAATGGAGAAGAGGCATCTATCTCTAAGGAAGCAGCTACTAGGTACATGAAGGAAAAAGGAGAAGGACAGTTAAAAGATGATGCCAGGGTTTCTCACCAGAGTGGATTGGTAGTTTCAGGACTAACAATTAGAATATACAGTTTTATGGGGAAGATTATGAATAAAATTTTAGACATATTGGAGTTGATGATAGTTAAACAGCCAAGTGGAGGTGTCTTTTGAATGTGGGACTAGAAGGAAGTGAGATGTCATTTCTGAAGATTTGGTAGTTATTCACATGGAATAATTGGAGCCTTTAGAGAACCACAGGAAAAAGGCCATTGGATAGGGCAAAGAGGAAGACCTTGACCTTGGGGAAAAAAGGAAACAGTTTTAATCGAGGGATGGGGTAGAAGCTAGATTGAGATGAACGTAGCTGTTTATGTTGATGAGCTAGTAACAAATAATCCACTATTTCTTCTTCAGAGGATGGAGAATTAAGGAGAACACTGCAGTCATTGGCCTGTGGCAAAGCTAGAGTTCTGGCAAAAAATCCAAAGGGCAAAGATATTGAAGATGGTGACAAGTTCATTTGTAATGATGATTTCAAACACAAACTTTTCAGGATAAAGATCAATCAAATCCAGATGAAAGAAACGGTATCTCTTTTGCATTCTCCTTGTCCTGATGCACTGGAATTACATGTATTCATAATAAAAATGTATAAAGAAGGTTTCATACCTGTACTATTGGCACTAACGTTTTCTGTGCTTATATTTAGCTCAGTATATTTCAGTACTTGATCTTGCAGTTTTTTGGGGTGGGGGGGAAGTACACACAACTGGGCCTGATACTCAAGATAGTTCTGTATTCTGCTTTTTTTGCTTAACATTAAGTCTTTAGAATATTCTATGCCCTTAAATATCTTCATAAAATGTCAATTGGCTACACAGTGTTCTTTTACATGGCCATTATAATTTATTCAACCAATGCCTGCTGGACGATTAAATTCTTAATTTCTTAGTGCTGTAAACAAAACTGCCGGAAATATCTTTGTACTTTAATCTCTCTGAGACTTTATGATAAATTCATGGAGGTACGTATTTTTTGGGTTAAAGAGTATGAACAGTTTAAGAATCTTAAAACTGATGTTGTATTGTGTTCTAGAAAGACTGGACTAATTTATACTCTTGTCTAGCAACAAGAATGCCTGTCTTACTGGTGCCCTCACCAGCAGCACTAAAGATTGTTTTACTTTTTTTTTTTTTTTTCAATGTTTATTTATTTTTGGGACAGAGAGAGACAGAGCATGAACGGGGGAGGGGCAGAGAGAGAGGGAGACACAGAATCGGAAACAGGCTCCAGGCTCTGAGCCATCAGCCCAGAGCCCGACGCGGGGCTCGAACTCACGGACCGCGAGATCGTGACCTGGCTGAAGTCGGACGCTTAACCGACTGCGCCACCCAGGCGCCCCAGATTGTTTTACTTTTTAAATCTGCACCAATTTGCTGGGTGAAAACTCTGGATGATTTAGTTAGTATTTCTTTGATTAACAGTGAAGTTTTTGTTTCTGCTATTTGAATTTGTAAGGGACTTGTATTGTGGAAACAAACAACTGCGGCATTTCCTGACATCATTTGGTTTCAGTTCCAAAGGTTTAATGCAGTACATGAGGAAAAATTTTAATGTGAGACAGAGGGCAGTATCTCAGACAAGTTCCTGTTTTATTAAAACACATTCACATCAAAGGTGTCATATTCCCTTAGAAGATTACTGTGTCCTTTTACAGCATTTATGCTGTGTCAGAAAGAAATGGGCTGCAAGAAGCCCAAACTCTTAGGTGCTAAAGATGAACATTTTTGCCTTAGCATTAAAATTGATAAACTGACTCATAAACAACCTAAATTTCTGGTGGTTTTGAACACTATAATAACTTAACACTGCATTTCTGATTTATGTATTATAAAATAATTTTTAAAAAGTTTGATTCCAGTTAGTACTATGCTTTAAGTCAGAGATCAGAGTCCATCACTTCTACGGAAAAGCTAATGTCATACAGAAATCTGGTCAATAACCCCTTATGACACATTAACCAATATTGGCATTACTTCATTGGTACAGGACAATATAATTAGGACAGAAAGGTATTGTTTTTACTGTCATCGTCTGTATTTATAAGCATTCTGTAAATAATTAAATATATTTAAATCATTAATTTACAGTATGTCATGGCCCTAAAATTTTCAGTTTGTGTAAGCAAATTTCACTTCAGGTGTAGTTCCTAAGTTTGAAAAAATTTTGTTGTTAGGTTGAAGAACAAGCAAGCACTACAGAAAGAGTATTTCAGGACAGACAGTACCAAATTGATGCTGCAATTGTTCGAATCATGAAGATGAGAAAGACGCTTAGCCACAATCTTCTTGTTTCAGAAGTGTACAACCAGTTGAAATTTCCAGTAAAGGTAGGTACTTGTATATTTTTGTATTGAGCTTGTTACATAAAAAGAACATGTTAGATTTTCAGACACGAATCTTTTCTTTTAAGTTTATTTATTTTGAGAGAGGGAGAGAAAATCCCAAGCAGACTCCGCACTGTCAGTGTGGAGCCCAGCGTGGGGCTCAAACTAACAGAGATCGTGACCTGAGCTGAAACCCAAGAGTTGGACACTTAACCAACTGAGCCACCTAGGCGTCCCCAGACATGAATCTTAAAAACATAGATTGATTTCTACTGCTCATATATCTGTGATTCCCCCCCACAAAAAAAACCCTTTGTTATCATATGTGGATAGCTGTGACAACAGGGAAAACTATAAGAGCTCTTCTTATACCTGAAAGTTTAGCTGCTAAATGCAAAATTTTCAGGTTCATTCACATTATTTCTTTTGATCTTGTTTTATTTTTGTTTATATTTTCTTTTTGAACTACTTTGATATTTTGACAGATTTGGTTATTTTCAGTTATATCTTGTTTTATTTAGCTTATGTAAGTGTCCATTAAAAACTATTGAGACGGGTTCCTGGGCGGCTCAGTCAGTTGAGTGCCTGGCTTCAGTTCAAGTCATGATCTCACTGTTCATGAGTTCAAGCCTCGCATTGGGCTCTGTGCTAACAGTGGGGAGCATACTTGAGATTCTCTCTCCCTCTTGTCTGCCCCTTCCCACCTCAAAATTAATAAACTTTAAAGAAAAAATTCTATACAGATAACTAGCCATCATTAGGCATCTTTTTGAAAAGTTTAGCAGTTCTGGCAACCTGAAATTGGTCATTAAATGGACATGTTCCAGTGTAGATGTTCAATATTAAAGAGGCTTAGACAATGTGGTGTTTTACTGGCCTATTTTTCAATTTTTTTTTTTTTTGAGAAGATTTCCAAACCTTTGTTATGATAAAGACTTCATAGAGTTTGGATAAACTCTTGACTCTTGAGGTTCTCATGACCTTTAGGCTTAGGTAAATCACTTCGTCTTGTTTTGTAAAATGGGGATAATCTATTTAAATCGTAGGTTTAGGGGCGCCTGGGTGGCTCAGTCGGTTGGGCGTCCGACTTCGGCTCAGGTCAGGATCTCGTGGTCCATGAGTTCGAGCCCCACGTTGGGCTCTGTGCTGACCACTCAGAGCCTGGAGCCTGTTTCGGGTTCTGTGTCTCCCTCTCTCTCTGACCCTCCCCCATTCATGCTCTGTCTCTCTCTGTCTCAAAAATAAATAAATGTTAAAAAAAAATTAAGAAAAAATAAATTGTAGGTTTATTGTGAGGCTTAAATGAGGTATGATATATGTACAAAACTTATTAGCTTTGGGCCTGGCATGTAGTAAGTGCTCATTAGCAATTAATGCTAATAAGACAGGCTTTCTCTCTTCTCCAAATCTAATACTGCCTTCTCGTTATCACACTCTTACCCATATGCTCTGCCTTACAACCATTTCACCTCCAGCCAAAGAGATCACTGGTGCTACAGCAATTAAAGGATTTCTGTAATACTGTTTTTTAGCTTCCCCATCAGACCACTTTCCTTCTTCAGCCTTCTCAAGTGGCCATTTTATGCAATCTGAAAAACTCTATTAGCAAGATTACATTTTTTTTAATAGGCTAGATACAAAAAGACAATGAGATTTTGTCATCCAAGAGCGAAGAATGCAAACATGAGAACAAGTTATAAGCTTTCTTGATTTTTCAACCATAGGTAGAGTTCAGATATCCAAATTGTTTATAGTAGATAACAGGTAAATCTTAAACCTGAAATACAGAGACCTGAATAATGAAATGGTAATTCACTTATCAGACCATTTGTTGTAGTATTTTTGTAAATAGTGTTTTCTGCAGCACATTTTTTAAGTATTAATTTATAAAAATACAACCTGACTTTGAGAACTACCTTTTGCCCAAATTTAAGGTCTACTTAGTCTTTTCAGACTCTCTTAGCAAAACTAAATAGCATTCTGGTTTCCTAAACTGTAATGTATTCCTCCTGTGAAGTTACGATAAGTTAGTCTTTTGTATTTGTGCAGAGAATAGCTGGTTCTTTTTTTTTAAATGTTTTATTTATTTAGAGAGAATGCAAGCAGGGGAGGGGCAGAGAAGGGAGAGAGAATCCCAAACCCGTGCTGACAGTGCAGAGCCTGATGCAGGGCTTGAACTCATGAACCGTGAAATCATGACCTGAGCCAAAATCAAGAGTTGGACACTTAACCAATTGAGCCACCCAGGCTCCCTGAAAATAGCTGGTTCTTAAAAGACTTCCTTTGGGTTGCCTGGGTAGCTCAGTCTGACTCCAGCTCAGGTCATGATCTCATAGTTTTTGGGCCCCGTGTCGGGCTCTGTGCTAACAGTTCAGAGCCTGGATCCTGCTTCAGATTCTGTGTTTCCCTTTCTGTCTCTGCCCCTCCCCCACTCGTGTTCTAGCTCTCTTTCTCAAAAAATTAAACATAAACATTAAAAAAAATTTTAAAGCTATCTTTAAAATAGAAAAGTAGCAGTATTGTATAATGATACGACAAGATGTGACAGTATATGTATAGTATAAAAACATTTCTTAATCTGGTTTTATTTTCTTATATTTTTTCTCTTTAAAAAAGTAAGGAGATAAAATACATTAAATTAGTCAGCCAAAAAAAATTTTTAATGGGGTGTTGGTACATGGGCTTGAGCCAATGATGATGAGGTTTGCACTGAAAATTTGCCTTCTTTTACAGCCTGCTGATCTTAAGAAGAGAATAGAATCCTTAATTGATCGGGATTACATGGAAAGAGATAAAGAAAATCCAAACCAATACAATTATATTGCATAAACATTGGCCTCTGAGTATTTGGTATCATATACAGTAGCAGTGGATAAACTAACCTGTTGATCCTATATTATTTGACTTCTTTTATACTACCAATGACCAAATGAAGCAGTGTAATGGAAATAGTTGAGTCGACTTTTTCAGTGGTTAACATGCCCATTTAAAGAGTTAATACTTAACCTTTAAGAAGAATGTTGTTGAACTCTTTGCATGTTATTTAGTATGATGTGCAGAAAATTCTTAAGAAAGTACCTGGTCTTCATGATTCCTCTTTGGAACTGGGGAAGAGGTCCCTAAGGCTATTAAAAAAAAAGACGGGGGGGTTCTTATACACCATTAATTATGAAGCAAAAGGTTTATTTGCTTAAAATGTCATTTAAAGATACTTAAACTGCATGCAAACTTTATTTACTGTACAGAGTTCTGGATGTATTTATCAAATAGAAAAACCACCCTGGACTTGGTTGTTCACATGTTTTGTGATTTCCCTTGAAAAGAAAAAGAAGTTGTCGTAGCTATTGATATTTTACTAAGTAATGTTCTGTTACACTGAAAGGGATGTTTAAAAAAAACGTATTTGGAAACAAGTTTTCAAGTAGAGGGACAGTTGCTTATGTAATCTCTTGTATATACACATCCTAAGGTGTTCCATCTATGACTGTGGGATGTGTGTATATGGCTTAGCCCTGAGTTTACTGTTCTGATTAACAGGTACTTATAAAAATAGCTGAAATAGAAAATTGCTGATCAGCTGTACTGGAAGATATGGTAAGAGAGAAAAAAAATCCAACTCGTCATATGAAAAGTGAATACAATATGAACATTGCAAAAGAGACCAAAACCCATGTGTTTTGTAAATTTTTACAGAAGCAAAAATCATCAACTAGTTTTCAACTTCCTTTAGACTTTAATGTTGTTTGGACAGTTTTATCTTTAACTTGGACCAATTGTTAGATTGTTACAGGCTTCCTAGGATTTAGCATTCCTATTTTCTCTACCAAAGTTTTTTTGGGAAGCACCCCAGCTCCTTTTTGTTCCTAAATAAACCTTTCATCCTTCTTCTCACTTCCTAAAGACCTAGATATAAAGGTCCTCTTCCTTTGTTTTCCCTATATACCTCCTAGTCAGGAATTCCAAAATCTGTATTATGTTCATCTTACTCCTTTCAAAATTTCTTGAAGAGTTCTCATAGCCAGCCACTGGACATCTACTTTTCAGGGGAATGTCCTAGGATTGTTCATACATAGAAAATAGCAAAAGTATTGTTATTCAAATTGGTAATGTGAGTAAAAAGGCTTCTCTGTAGCATCGGTTGGTTTTTTTTGTTTTTGTTGTTTTTTTGTTTTGTTTTTTTTTTTTTGTTTTTTTTTTTTTTTTTTGCTTGTTGGTTTTTCCTTGAGAATTGATCTTGGAGGAGAAGCAGAAAATTTGTTTGGATTTTTAAAAATCAGAATTGCTTTGATGTTTTTGGCAACAGTAGATTTCCTTGACTATTTGGAGCCATTAGAAAAAATACCTAGATCCTAACCATCAACTGAGGAGACATTTGGCTCTTGTGTCTACTATTGTTTTCTTGAGTTCTCAAGACCTGTGACCAGCTGTTATTAAAAAGTTGCCTGTTTCTCTGATTGCATCAACTTGCACACTGTTAACAATATGTGGTATTTAGAATGCCTTCCTGATTATTTTTGAGTGTGGCCATTGTCTATATTTTCTCAGCTTCTCCCTGGTTTCCTTGCATGAGCTCATCTGACAAGGAAATGCAGTTATTTTGTTTGTCCTCTCTCCACACTGGACCATCTCTGTCAGTGTTCTAACTCATCCCAGGTGGTCTCTGAGATATACAGACTATCCCACAAGACTCAATAGTTACTCTTAGGGAATTTCTAGGTAGAATTGGTCCCTGTTAGGAGGAGACTCTTGGTGTCACTTTTGTTATCTTGAAAGCTGGTCCCTTCCTTGAGGCTCTTAATTTTTTGAAAACTTGATGCTGTTTCAACTGAAAAATTGGCAAGACTATTAAAAAAAAAGTTGAAGGGAGCTGTTTAAGAAATTGACAAGTAATTGCAAAAAACATTGGGTAATTGTGACTTTCAGTTGTTCTGTATCAGTTAAATTTTTGTGCTCTTTTCCCTGTGTACGTGGTGGTTCTATTTTTCTCCAATAAAACTTTTATTTAAAAAAAGTTTCTGGAGAAGATCTTTAAAACTGAAGTATTGTAAGAAAGTTATGAAACCACAGAACTTTGCATCTTCCTAATGACTTCATGGATTCACATTTGTCAATTTTGTTATTTAAAATTTTCTCTTTTTTATGTTTGTGGTGGTTTGGTGATAATGCTATAGGAATGTGAAGGAGGGTGAGTCAAATTCTCAGGAATTCTCAAGGTGAGTATTTATTCTTAAGTGTCAGTATTGTAGAAAAATCAAGTGCAAGTATAAACACGGTTTCATTCAAATTCTCAAAAGTTTAATAGTTTCATAAAGTCACCATGAAACTAGATTTACATTGAGGGAAGAATAAAAGATAAAATACTTTGGTTTTTAGTAACGGCACTTGATCTTCCTTTTCTATTCATAGGAATTCTAGGTCATATACTCTCACTGTTAAGATGCTCCTCAAGAACCTTACCAAGCCAGGAATCAGGAAGCTTTTTTGAACCCAGTTTGTGAGTCTGCTGAACAGTCTTAACATGAGGTCTTGCCATACTCTTGAAAATTCTTATCTTTGTACATGTGTGTACAGTTCAGGAAACTAGTTGATGCTGTTTAGGCAACTGTGTCTCAAGATTTTCAAAAGCTTGTTTTTTAATCTTAGTATCCATACATCTTTTTTTACATTAGCTGTTTTTTTTTTTTTTTATTTTAGTGACCATTCTGATTTATACTGTGAATGGCAGGACGTGTTATAAATGTGTTCTGTTCCATCATCTACATAAAATTGCCAAAGTAAATTGCCCATTAAAAAGAAAAGAGCAGGGGTGCCTGGGTGGCTCATTTGGTTGTGTCTGACTCTTGATTTTGGCTCAGGTCATGATCTCACGGTTCGTGAGGTCAAACCCCTTATTGGCCTCTATGGTGGCAGCGTGAAACCTGCTTGGGATTCTCTCCCCCCACTTCTCTCTGCCCTTCCCTCACGCTTGCGCTAGCATGCTCTCTATCAGGATAAACGAACATTAAAACGTATTTCTATGTATTTTGTTCTTTTTGATGCTCTTGCAAATTGAATTGTTTTCTTTATTTTTCAGATTGTTCATTGCTAGCACATACAATTTTTTTAAATCTTATTTTTAAGTAATTTCTACACCCAACATGGGACTCAAACTCACAACCCCTGAGATCAAAAGTTGCATGCTCTACTGACTGAGCCAGCCAGGTGACCCATACACAATTTTTTTGTGTGTTTATCTTACACCCTATAACTTCGCTGAATTTGATTATTGGGTCTAATATATTTTTGTGGATTTTTAAGGATTTTCTATTGTCTGTGAATAGAGTTAAGTTTTTGCTTTTTCCTTTCCAGTGTGGGTGTGTTTTATTTCTTTTACTTGCCTACCTACTATCTCTGTCTGGAGCTCCCAATATGATGTTGAATAGAAGTGGCTAAAGCAGGCATCCTTGTCTTGTTCATCATCTTAGGGGGAAAGCTTTCAGTCTTTTGCTGTTAAGTATGATGTTAGCTGTGGGTGCTCCACAAATGCTCTTTATCATCTTTTATTCTTAGGTTTCTGAGTTCCTATCATTAAAGACTGTTGAGATTTGTCCAGTGCTTTTTCTGCATCAACTCAGACAATTGTGACTTTTTTCCTTTGTTCTATTAAATTGGTGTATTACGTCTATTGGTTTTCATATGTTGAACCACCTTTGCATGCCTGACATAAATCCCACTTCATCATGGTGTATAATCTTTTTAATATGTTGTCATTTTGGGTTGCTAGTATTTTGATGAGGATTTTTGCGTTATATATTCATAAGGGATATTGATTGGTCTGTAGTAATCTTGTGTCTTTGGCTTTGCTATCAGTTGAAATAGTTACACAGTGTTATTTCCTCTTCTGTTTTTTGACAACTTTGAGAAGGGTTGGTGTTAAGTCTTTAAATATTTGCACCAGTGGAGACATCTGGTCCTGGGCTTTTCTCTGTGGAGAAATTTTTAATTCATTCAGTCTCTTTGCTCATAGATCTGTTCAGGTTTTCTGTTTCTTCTTGAGTCAGATACAGTGTTTTGTCTCTAGGAGTTTGTTGATTTCATTTTGGTTATCCAATTTGTTGGTGTACAGTTGTTCACAGTGGTTTTTAAAAACTTTTTTTAACATTCATTTATTTTTGAGAGGTAGAGTGTGAGCAGAGAAGGGGCAGAGAGAGAGGGAGATAAAGAATCTGAAGCAGCTTCCAGGCTCTGAGCTGTCAGCACAGAGCCCAGCACGGGGCTTGAACTCACATACTGTGAGATCGTGACCTGAGCCGAAGTTGGTGCTTAACCCACTGAGCCACCCAGGCACCCCTGATTGTTCTTTTTGATATATCGACCCTTAATATATATTGTCGTTCCTTGTCTCTTGTACAGTTTTTTACTTAAGAGTTCATTTTGTCTGATAGTAGTAGAGCCACTCTAGCTCTCTCTTGGTTACTGTTTGCATACAATATCTTTTTCCATTCTTTCTCACAGCCTTTTTTTGTGTTTGGGGTCTAAAGTGAGTCTCTTGTAGACAGCCTGTAGTTAATGTGTTTTTAATCCATTCTTCCAGTCTCTGCCTTTTTAAATTGGAGACTTTAAGCCATTTATACTTAAAATAATGACTGATAGGACACCTGGGTGGCTCAGTCATTAAGCATCTGACTCAGCTCAGGTCATGATCTCATGGTTCCTGAGTTTGAGCCCTGCATCAAGCTCTGCTGACAGCCTGGAGCCTGATTTGGATTATGTGTGTCTCTCTCTGCTACTCCCATGTTCACACTCTTGTCTGTTTCTTTCAAAAGTAAATAAAACATTAAACATTTTTTTAGGGGTGCCTGGGTGGCTCGGTCAGTTAAGCTTCCAACTTCAGCTCAGGTCATAATCTCACAGTTTGTGAGTTCCAGCCCCCATAGGGGTCTCTGCTGTCAGCGCAGAGCCCGCTTTGGATTCTCTCTCTCTCTCCACTCACTCACTCTTCTTCCTCTCTCCTGATCACGCTCTCCCTCTCTCTCAAAAATAAACATTAAAAATGTTTTTTTAAATTTTTTTACATGACTGATAAAACTGCCATTTTGCTGTTTGCTATATATCTTATACTTCTGTCAACACCTTTATTACTGTTTTTTGTGTTTGATTTTTTTTTTGTAGTATACTGGATCGATTCCCTTCTCATTCCTTTTCTCTGTCATTCTAGTTATTTTCTTGGTGGTTAGGGGTTTGCAATTGACATCTTAAATTTACGACAGTCTAGTGTGAATTAATACAAACTTAGCTGCAATAGTATACAAAAACTGTATACAACTCTGCCCTCCTCCTTTGTGTAATTATTGTCACAAGTTATATCTTTATACATTGTACGTCCACTAACATAGAGGTAAAATCCTTTTCATGTTTCTTAAATCAGTCTTAAGTAGCCAGTTAGGCATGAAGTTGAAAATAATTATCAAGGAGTGAGTTGTTTCACGTATTTAAAAGTATTTTGTGATAAGTAAAAGTCCCTGCTGTACATAAAAGTATTTTCTTGCTGTTAATTACTATGTATCAGAAGTTATTTTTTAAGACATTTTCCAGACAATTTTTAATATTATGTGTATCTATTTCATTGTTTGTTTATTTTTTATTTATTGTCAAGCTAGCTAATGAGTGTAGTCTTGGCTTCAGGAGTAGATTCCCATGATTCATCCCTTACATATGCTACCCAGTGCTCATCCCAACAAGTGTCCTCCTCAATGCCCATCACCCATTTTCCCCATCCCCCCAACCCCCACTCCCATCTCTGTATTTAAGAATCTATTATGGTTTGCCTCCCTCTTTGTATCTTATTTTTCCTTCGCTTCCCTTGTGGTCATCTGTTAAGTTTCTCAAATTCCACATTGAGTGAAATTATGTGATACCTGTCTTTCTCCGCCTGACTTATTTCGCTTAGCATAATAACCCTCCAGTTCTATCCACATTGTTAGATAAAGATTTCATTCTTTATCGTCGCTGAGTTTTCCGTTGTGTA
Organism: Leopardus geoffroyi; assembly: GCF_018350155.1. Taxonomy (NCBI): domain Eukaryota; kingdom Metazoa; phylum Chordata; class Mammalia; order Carnivora; family Felidae; genus Leopardus; species Leopardus geoffroyi. The sequence continues at coordinate 99,722,262 of NC_059343.1, read as the reverse complement.
TATGTAGAACATCTTTATCCATTCATCAGTTGATGGACATTTGGCCCCTTCCTAATTTGGCTATTGTTGATAACGCTGCTATAAACATTGGGGTGCACGTGTCCCTTGGAATCAGCACTCCTGTTATGCTTTGGATAAATTCCTAGTAGTGCGATGTCTGGGTCATAGGGTTATTCTATTTTTAATTTTTTGAGGAACCTCCACACTGTTTTCCAGAATGACTGCACCAGTTTGCATTCCACCAACAGTGCAAGAGGGTTCCCATTTCTCCACATCCACGCCAGCATCTGTTGTTTCCTGAGTTGTTAATTTTAGCTGCTCTGACTGGTGTGAGGTGGTATCTCCATGTGGTTTTGATTTGTATTTCCCTGATGATGAGCAATGTTGGGCATTTTTTCATGTGTCTGTTAGCCATCTGGATACCTTTTTTTAGAAGAAGTTTAGTAAGTTCTTTATAGATTTTGGATACTAACCCTTTATCTGATATGTCATTTGCAAATATCTTCTCCCATTCTATTGATTGCCTTTTAATTTTGTTGACTGTTTCCTTCACTGTGCAGAAGCTTTTTATCTTGATGAGGTCCCAGTAGTTCATTTTTGCTTTTATTTCTCTTGCCTTTGGTGACATGTCAAGTAAGAAGCTGCTGCAGCAAGGTTAAAGAGGTTGCTGCCTGTTTTCTCCTGTAGGATTTGATGGTTTCCTATCTCACATTGAGGTCTTTAATCCATTTTAGATTTATTTTTGTGTGGTGTAAGAAAGTGGTCCAGTTCATACTTCTGCATGTTGCTGTCCAGTTCTCCCAGCACCATTTGCTAGAGACTGTCTTTTTTCATTGGATACTCTTCCATGGTTTGTTGAAGATTAGTTGGCCATACATTTGTGAGTCCATTTCTGGAATCTCTATTCTATTCCACTGGTCTATGTGTCTGTTTTTGTGCCAATACCATACTGTCTTGAGGATTACAGCTTCCTGGTAGAGGCTAAAGTCTGGGATTGTGATGACTCTCGCTTTGGTTTTCTTCAACGTTACTTCAGCTATTCATGGTCTTCTGTGGTTCCATACAAATTTTAGGATTGTTTGTTCTAGCTCTGTGAAGAATGCTGGTGTTATGTTGATTGGGGTTGCACTGAATATGTAGATTGCTTTGTGTAGTATTGACATTTTAACAATATTTGTTCTTCCAATCCATGAGCATGGGATGTTTCTCCATTTCTTTGGGTTGTCTTCACATTCTTAAGCTTTCTATAGTTTTCAGCATACAGATGTTTTACCTCTTTGGTAAGGTATATTCTTAGGTATTTTATGGTTCTTGGGGAAATTGTAAATGGGATCAATTCCTTTCTATCTCTTTGTATTGCTTCATTATTGGTATATAGAAATGCAGTCTATTTCTGTACTTTGATTTTATATCCTGCGACATTGCTGAATTCATGTATCAGCTCTGGCAGTTTTTTGGTGGAGTCTTTTGGGTTCTGCATGTAGAGTATCACGTCATCTGCAAAGTGAAAGTTTGACTACTTGTTTGCCAATTTTGATGCCTTTTATTTCATTTTGTTGTCTGATTGCTGATGCCAGGACTTCTAACACTATGTTAAACAACAGTGGTGAGAGCGGACATCCCTGTCATGTTCCTGATCTCGGGGGGAATGCTCTCAGTTTTTCCCCATTCAGGAGGATATTAGCCATGGGCCTTTCATATATGGCTTTTATGATGTTAAAGTATGTTCCTTCTATCCTGGCTTTTTTGAGGGTTTGTATTAAGAAAGGATGCTGTATTTTGTCAGATGCTTTTTCTGTATCTGTTGACAAGATCATATGATTCTTACCCTTTTTTTTTTTTTTAACGTGATGTATCACATTGATTGATTTGAGAATATTGAACTAGCCCTGCAGCCCAGGAATGAATCCCACTTGAGCATAGTGAAAAATTCTTTTAATATACTGTTGAATTTGATTTGCTAGTATCTTGTTGAGGATTTTTGCATCCATAACATCAAGGATATTGGCCTGAATTCTCCTTTTAATGGGGTCTCTGTGTTTGGGAATCAAGGTAATGCTGGCTTCACAGAATGAGTCTGGGAGCTTTCCTTCTGTTTTTAGGAACAGCTTCAGAGTAGGTATTAACTCTACTTATATGATAGAATTCCCCTGGGAAGCCATCTGGCCCATGACTTTTACTTGTTGGGAGATTTTTGATAACGGATTCAATTTCTTCACTGTTTATGGGTCTGTCCAAATTTTCTGTTTCTTCCTGTTTGAGTTTTGGTAGTGTGTGTCCAGGAATTTGTCCATTTCTTCCAGATTGTCCAGTTTGTTGGCATATAATTTTTCATAGCATTCTCTAATTGTATTTGTGGTGTTGGTTGTGATCTCTCCTCTTTCATTCATGATCTTATCTTTTTGGGTCCTCTCTTTTCTTTTTGAGAAGTCTGGCTGGGAGTTGACCAATTTTGTTTATTCTTTCAAAAAATAGCTCTTAGACTCCTTGATCTGTTCCAGTTTTTTATCGTATATTGCTTATTTCTACTCTATTATTTCTTTTTCTACTAGCTTTGGGCTTTCTTTGCTGTTGCCTTTTAGTTCCTTTAGGTGTGAGGTTAGGTTATGAATTTGGGACCTTTCTTGCTTCTTGAGGTAGACCTGAATTGCAGTGTATTTTCCTCTTGATACCACCATTGCTGCATCCCAGAGAGCTTGGATTGTTGTGTTTTCAGTTTCATTTGCTTCAATATATTTTTTAATAGCTTCTGTAATTTCCTGGTCGACCCATTCATTCTTTAGTAGGATGTTCTTTAACCTCCACATATTTGGGGGCTTCCCATATTTTTTCCTGTGGTCGACTTCAAGTTTCATAGCATTGTGATATGAAAATGTGATGGCATGATCTCAGTTCTTTTATATTTATTGAGGGCTGTTTTGTGACCCAGTATGTGATTTATCCTGGAGAATGTTCCATGTGCGCTTGAGAAGAATGTGTATTCTGCTTTGAAAAGTTCTGAATATATTTGGTAAGTCCATCTGGTCCAATGTGTCATTCAGAACCATTGTTTCCTTATTGGTTTTCTGCCTAGATGATCTGTCCATTGTAAGTGGAGTGTTAAAGTACCTTACAATCACAGTATTATTATCTATACGTTTAATTTATGTTTGTGATTGATTTATATATTTGGGTGCTTGCACGTTGGGGGCATAAACATTTACAAGTGTTAGCTCTTCTTGATGAATAGACCCCTTCATTATGATACAGTGCCCTTCTTCATCTGTTGTTAACAGTCTTTGTTTTAAAATCTACTTTGTCTGATATAAGAATGGCTACTCCAGCTTTCTGAGAAGTCCAGTAGCATGATAGATGGTTCTCTAGCCTCTCACTTTCAATCTGCAGGTATCCTCAGATCTAAAATGAATCCCTCCCTCATAAACAGCATCTAGATGGATCTTGTTTTTTTATGCATTCTGATAGCCTGGGTCTTTTGATTGGGGCATATAGTCCATTTACATTCAGAGTGATTATTGAAAGATGGACCTAGAGGAGCACCTGGGTAGCTCAGTTGGTTAAGCATCTGACTTCAGCCCAGGTCATGATCTCACAGTTTTGTGGGTTTGAGCCCCACGTCAGGCTCTGTGCTGAGCCTGGAGCTTGCTTTGGGTTCTGTCTCCCTCTCTTTCTGCCCCTCCCCTGCTCACGCTCTCTCAAAAATCAATAAACGTTAACAAAAAAACTTTCAAAGAAAAAAGATGGATTTGTTCTCTTTTGTGTTATCTGTAGGTCTCATGCTTATGGTGATGCCTGTGGTCCTCTGTGGTCTTTGCTGCTTTCCACTCACAGAGTCCCCCTTACAATCTCCTGCAGGGCTGGTTTAGTGGTCATGAACTCCTTTAGTTTTTGTCTGGGAAAGCCTTTGTCTCTCCTTCTATTCTGAATGAGAGGCTTGCTGGATAAAGGATTCTTGGCTGCATATTTTTCCTATTCAGCACATTTAATATCTCCTGCCACTCTTGTAGCAAAATTCTTGCACAGAGTTTTGACACCAAGGCTTTTCTTTCCAGGAAGCAACTTTATTCATGCCAGCACTGCTCAGTTGGGTTCGTACCTGAAGAACTGACCCCTGAACGCCAACTGGCGTAGTTTTTTATATATTTTTTTACTTCTTTGTCTCCCATATATGGTAACATACAAACATGTAATCTAAGTGGTCTCATGTTACAAGGTCGTGAGGGGTGTTGTCACACACGTATAGCCAGGTTGCCTTGAAGTTTTTTTTGCTTTCTTTATAGGGAGGGGACCCTACTACACTCCATTCTGGCCTGCCAAGTTTCAGTGCATAGGTCTGCTACTACCCTTAATGCGTCTACCCTTGTAGGTCAAGGCCCATTTGTCTCTAGCTGCTTTCATAATTATCTTTCTATTGCCAGTTTATGATGCCATGGTGTTGACTTGTTTTTGTTGATTTTGAAGGGAGTTCTTCTCTGTGCCTCTTGGACTTGGATGCCTGTTTCCCTCTCCAGATTAGGGAAGTTCTCAGCTGTAATTTGTTCAGTAGACCTTCTGCCCCTTTCTCTTGCTCTTCTTCTGGAACTCCTATCATATGGATATTATTTTGAGTTCATTGAATCACTTAGGTTTCTCATTCTCCGTTTGTGGTCTAGTAATTTCATTTCCTTTCCCTCTTTTTTCCGACTTCGTCATTTTCCATAATTTTATCTTCTATTTCACCTATTCTCCCCTCTGTTTCTTCCATCCTGGCTGTCACTGTATCTGGTTTATTTTACATTTCATATATAGCATTTCTTAGTTCAATGTGACTATTTCTTAGGTCTGGTCTCTGCAGCAAAAGATTCTCTGTTTTCTATGCTTTTTTCAAGCCCAGCCATTAGTCTCATGACTGTTATTCTTTTTTTTTTTAATTTTTTTTTCCAACGTTTATTTATTTTTCGGACAGAGAGACACAGAGCATGAACGGGGGAGGGGCAGAGAGAGAGGGAGACACAGAATCGGAAACAGGCTCCAGGCTCCGAGCCATCAGCCCAGAGCCTGACGCGGGGCTCGAACTCACGGACTGCGAGATCGTGACCTGGCTGAAGTCGGACGCTTAACCGACTGCGCCACCCAGGCGCCCCTCATGACTGTTATTCTAAATTCTTCTTCAGATATATTGTTTTGTTCACATATATTGTTTATATCTATTTGAGCAATTATCTGGCTGTCATTTCTTCCTGGAATTTCTTTTGAGAATTCTTCTGTTATGTCATTTTGGCTAGGTTTCTGTGTTTTACATTTTTTAATAGCTTGTTATGTGTACTACACCTGCGAGAACTACTATATTAAAAAGGAGTCATACTGGGGCACTGGGTAGCTGAGTCAGTTGAGCGTCTAACTTCGGCTCAGGTCATCATCTCGTGGTTGATAAGTTCGAGCCCTGCGTCAGGCTCTCTGCTGACAGCTCAGAGCCTGGAGCCTGCTTCGGATTCTGTGTCTCCCTCACTCTGTGCCCCTTCCCTGTACATGCTCTGTCTCTCTCTGTCTCAAAAATAAATAAACATTAAAAAAAGGGGGGGTGGTTCATACACTGTCCAGGGCCTGGCATTTCAGAAAGTGTTGTATGTACTCTGTTGTTGTGTATTTGGCTACTCTGTCCCACTGGTCAGTCCTCTGCAAAAATCCTCCTTGCTTGTAGTGGTGGAATGTTTGGACCTTCCACCAGGTGTGCTTTGATTTGTTTAAGTAACCCTGGTAAAAGGGATATAGGGTAGGGAAGCTAATCCCATACAAAGAGAAAGTTGAAAGGGGCAAAAAAAAAAAAAAAGACCAAGCAGAGAATCAAAGAAACTATAAGGCTTACTCCAGAGAGAATGGAAATAAAGAAGGAGAAGGAGATACAGGAAAGGTGTAAAAAGAATAGAATAAAAATGGCTAACCAAACAAAACAGAAGAAAAAAGTGTGTGTATGTAATTTTTTATATATAAAAATCAAATCAAAAATTATCCTGATTCTAAAAGGAAAAAAAGAAGAGGGTAGAAAGAAAAGAAAAAACATACTAACCTACAAAACCACAGGACAGTTGTCTGTTGGTGTCTGGGACCAGTGGCTATGATGGCCTGGAAGAGAGGCCCTCTGGTTCACCCAGTGTCAGTGTTCCTCCAGTAGATAAGCAGTCACCAGACACAGAGGGGTGGGGTTTGGTGTAAGCCGGTCTCGCCTCCCCTGGGGGCCGTTGTGCTGCTCCCTGAAGCCCCAGCGTGTTGGTGTCGGGGAGAAAAATGGTGACACCCCAGTCTTCTCCTCCCCAGACCCGGTGTCTCGAACCACGCTGTTCAGGCAGCCCTCACAGAGCAGCGCGGGCGGTCAGCTTGTCCTGCTCCACAGTCAGTCTCCTGCTCCTCGGCTGGGATTCAAAACCTGACGTCCTAAGGATCCTGTCTGGCGCCCACCTGGTTCTGGGGTGGTGTCACTCTGCCCAGCGACAGAGGGCCTCTGGCTGGTGCCTGCAGGGTCTTTTTCCTTGGGTGGAGAGCGATAAATGCTCTACCCTCTTCACACAGTACTCAAGAGCGGGGACTATTCTCTCTCAGTGCAGCCCTGAGATGCCTACAGTGCCCTGGGGCCAGCTTCCCTCCCCCGAGGCACATGCACACAGTGGCCACTTCCATCAAGAGAAAGTTGGTACACTTTTGAAAACCGATCTTCGGCTCCTAAGGCTGTTTACAAAGAAGAAATGAACAGTTCCTATTTCTCATTCCTCAGTCCGTGGTCCAGAGAAGTTTTTCTCTTAATGATGGGGTTTGTGAGCAAACAGCTAAGAAAGCATTTTTGAGACATCTTTGGTAGAAAATGATTTTATTAAAGTGCTGAGACAGGACCCATGGACAAAAAGAGCTGCACTGGGGTTGTGAGGAGTAACTATATACTTTTAAGTTAGTGCAGGTTAGGGAGAGTGTAAGTCCAAGGAATTTGAAAGTAAGGTTTTCAGGACCTTGGGGCTAGCTAACACTAAGATAAGGTTACTTTTAGTCTTTAATAAAACAAAAAAAAAAAAAACAAGGAAATGAGGTAGCCATGAGTTCCTTGAGTAAGGTCACACTCTGTGTTTCAGGTGTCTATCATTGGGCTGTAAGCTATAAGGAGATTTAATTTAAGCTACATTTCTCTTGCCTTTGTTTCCCTCGTCACTAATACAGTTCTGTAGTCCACAGCCTCTCTTTCTTTCCCTTTTGTCTCTCCACAGAAAGGGTTCCATCACCTCCATGGCCACACTGTTGTATGTCCCCCAAATCATACACATGCACCTCTGTCCCACCAAGCTGTCTCCCTCCACCTGTGGAGACTTTTCTGTCATCCTGCTGATTGATTTCCTGGGTATTCCAAGTGTTCTGGCCTCAATACAGCTGTGTTTGAGGGACAAGGGAAATCCTGGTCCCCCTACTTCTCTGCCATCTTAATTCCTCCTCATTGTTGATTTATTTAAATCACTGGTGTATTAACATCTTGTGAAAGGATTTTTATTTTTTATTTTTTTAATGTTTATTTTTTGAGAGAGAGCACGAGTGGGGGAGGAGCAGTGAGAGAGGGAGACACAGAATCCAAAGCAGGGTCCAGGCTCTGAGCTCAGAGTCCAATGCGGCAGTCAAACTCAGGCACAGCGAGATCATGACCTGAGCCAAAGTCAGATGCTTAACCAACTGAGCCACCCAGGTGCCCCCAAAATTTTTATTTTTTAACTAAAAGCATTTAAAAAATTTTTTTAATTTTTTTTTTAACATTTATTTATTTTTGAGACAGAGACAGAGCATGAACAGGGGAGGGGCAGAGAGAGAGGGAGACACAGAATCTGAAACAGGCTCCAGGCTCTGAGCGGCCAGCACAGAGCCCGACGCGGGGCTTGAACTCATGAACCGTGAGATCATGACCTGAGCCGAAGTCGGACGCTTAACCGACCAAGCCACCCAGGCGCCCCTAAATTTTTTTTTTTAACGTTTATTCATTTTTTTTTTTCAACGTTTATTTATTTTTGGGACAGAGAGAGACAGAGCATGAACGGGGGAGGGGCAGAGAGAGAGAGGGAGACACAGAATCGGAAACAGGCTCCAGGCTCTGAGCCATCAGCCCAGAGCCTGATGTGGGGCTCGAACTCGCGGACCGCGAGATCGTGACCTGGCTGAAGTCGGACGCTTAACCGACTGCGCCACCCAGGTGCCCCTGTTTATTCATATTTTGAGACAGAGACAGAGCATGAACGGGGGAGGGTCAGAGAGAGGGAGACACAGAATCTGAAGCAGGCTCCAGGCTCTGAGCTGTCCACACAGAGCCGATGCTGGGCTCAAACTCTGGAACCATGAGATAATTACCTGAGCCAAAGTTGGATGTTTAACCAGCTGAGCCACCCAGGTACCCCGTGTGAAAACATTTTTAAAAGATAATTGGAAATTCTTCACGGTGGTTAACATACCTAAAAGGGCAATATGGAATTTGCTAGATTTTAAAAAGATAACACACCAAAAAAGCAAAAGCAAATTTTCCTAGTATCAGATCTACACGATACTGTAAAGCACTAGTTGGAATTCAGTCCTGGAGTGGGCATTTTTCAAAGATTTGGGTCTAATTACTCTTTGAGTTAAGGAGCTTTGATTATGACATAGGTATTATACAAACATTTTTCCCTTTTGTCTGACTTTCATAAACTTAAAATACTTTATATGTTTAGGAATATTAAGTTTTGTGCTTAACATGTCTTGTATTTGATTAAAAGGAAATTAGATCTACATGGGCCAAATATTTTAACAAAAGACCAGAATAGCATGAAAGTTTCAAGTCTCTTGAAATGAGGCCCCCACGGGCCCCATGTTAGCCTTCTCGCTCTACTCTTATGTAGGCAGTAATAAGTAGAGGGTCATTTCCTTATAATTAAAGTGAACTAGAAAAGTTGATAGTTCCGAACCAATGTTTAATATCCTACATAAAATAGATCGTCAGGTTCTGTCATCCAAGAATATGTATTTTGGGTATATCAGGTTCTATTATCATACTAGAACATTCTGTTCACTTAGTTTCCAATTTATCATTCCAAAGCAGACCATTAAAATGTTCTTTTTAGAAGAAATCAGTGGGATGCAAGAAGGAATGGTGACCCAATTAATTGTTGAAATGTTCATATATTTCAGCATGGACTAAAAGTAAAAATAACTAATTTTGTTGGGTAAGGTAAAAATAAGATTGGCACTAAACTGCTAAACAAGCTAACATGGAAGATGGAAGGAGTTTGGAATATAAGTGTATTTGGGTCCCTGTTCAGAAGAAGGATAAAGATACTAACCTTGGACTCTTTAGTATGCTTAAAATTAAGAATACCTAGAAATCCCATCCCTAATCTACCCAAGATGAATGAAAACTTACATTCACACAAATGCCTGTAGGTAAATGCAGTAGTTTTATTTATAATTGCCAAAACCTTGAAACAACCACACTTCCCTTCAGCTGGTGAAAAAAACAATTATTTGGTACATATAGTTGTAGTGGAATACTACAACTACTCAGCAATTTAAAGGATCAAACTATTGGGGTGCCTGGCTGTCTTAGTAGAGCATGCAATTCTTTTTCTTTCATTTTGTTGTTTTCTGGTGCAAAACCCCATGGGCAGGAAGAGCTGCACTGGGTTTGTGAAGAGTGACTGGTTACATAGTATGTGGCTGGGGTAGGTAAAGTCAAACGGGAAGTTTCCGAAGAGATTTTCATATGCTAAAGACTCCTAGATTACTGGAGGCCCGGGTATTGTCAAGCTAAGGTTTTTCCCTTTAGCGAAGCATTAACAATATAGTAGGGAGTTCCTGGACTTCAGACTATTGATGGGATTTTCTTTTTCTTGTAAACTGGTAGAGACTCTTACCAGTTTAACCATTTGTTTTTTGTCCTTTTCCTGTTTTGAGGTAGCCCAGAGTGGCCAAGGAATATCACACATGTCCCACCTGGGGGGCGGGTGTGCTAACTTGTGCTTTGCCTTCACCCTGTCTTATGCTCCCTCATCATATCCCCCCTGAACAATTTTGACCCTTAAACCTTTAAGGTTGCTGAAGGTGGAAGGTCTCATATTCTGTAGCTTCTTTCTGCTGAGTAAGGGCGTAGAGATGTCTCTACCTGTATGGGTCAATAGTGATCAGTCAGGGAACATACAGGGGAGTTAAGGTGGAGGCAGCAGAATCCAAGGCGGACAACGTGGATGAACCTTCTTGAGTAGAAAGGATCGTCTGTTGGCTTGAAGTTCCTCCAGTGATGGAGTCTTGGCACCAGGCAGAGAGACAGAGACATGGGAGAAAACAGCCAAAGATAATTAGAATAACTAGAAAGATTAGCCCAAATAAAAGTCCCTTGGTGGTTGACAAGAATCCTCTAGTCTAGGAGTTTAACCAATCACTAAAGGGAAGAGAGGGATTGTTTAAAAGCACCAATTTGAGTAAATGGCAGAAATCCAAAGATTTTTTTTTGTGGTAATGTGGAATGTATACACAGTATTTTGTTTTTATTTAAAAAAAAAATTTTTTTTTAATGTTTATTTATTTTTGAGACAGAGAGAGACAGAGCATGAATGGGGGAGGGTCAGAGAGAGAGGGAGACACAGAATCAGAAGCAGGCTCCAGGCTCTGAGCTGTCAGCACAGAGCCCGACGCGGGGCTTGAACCCACAGACCGTGAGATCATGACCTGAGCCGAAGTCGGACGTTTAACCGACTGAGCCACCCAGGCGCCCCAGTATTTTGTTTTTATAAGAGCTCAAGTTCTACCTTGTACAGCAGCGAAAAATGCCATTCTATTTTATAGAACTGTTTTATGCATTTGAGTATTTAATAACATATTATTTTGAGAGTCATTTAAGGCCTTAACTGTTAGCAGGTGGTACTTAGCCATCATATAGACTGTTTTGCTTAGTAAGCAATCGGGTAATTACCGGGTACTTTTATACAAACAAGAAAAATATACGTTAATTGTTAAGAGCAAATTACAAACCCAGTGTCTACTAGTGATAATGATGAAATTCTGGGCTGATGGTGGGGTGGTCCGAAGCTGACGGCCAAGAAAGAATTCTTGAAGATGTCATTGGAAAAAGGTGATTTTATTAAAGCATGGGGATAGGACCCGTGGGCAGGAAGAGCTGCACTGGAGTCTTCACAGGTAACTGATTATATGCACTCAGGTTGGGAGGGGGTCAGGGATAGAATAAGTCTCTAAGGTATTTTGGAAGCAAGGTTTCCAGGACCTTGAGTGGTTAGCTGTTGCTAGGGAAATGCCATTTATTACCATATAGTAAAACCTCAGTCATGGGACCTTTCAGATGTATATCAGGGGCCATAAGCTTGGAGTATGATTGCCAGCATATATCTTGGGGGAGTTAACAGAAAGATAAAAGAAGTTTCCAAAGGAATTTTTATATGTTAAAGTAGATTTAAAGGATCCTTGAGGTTGGGATAATGTTAAGCTAAGATTCCCTTTTGCCCCTAGCAAAGTGTCCTCATGGAGGCTCCCTGAGGGAGTCACTGTGCTGGTTTCAAGGACTTGTCAATGGGCTGCAGGCAGTAAGGGAATTTAATTTTTGACTTGCCTTAGTTCTCCACATTACCATGGCAAACACTTAAACCCTTTTCCTTGTTCTTGGGTAGCCAGGAGTGTCCGAGGAATATCCTACATATTCCACTTTGGGGGGGTGGGGGTGCTGTTAGCATGTATTTTGCCATCAGCTTGCCCTACGCCACCTCAAGATTTTTAGATGTCAGGCCTGAAGCCTCAGATAGAATGGGAAAAGGCTGCATGAATCAGATGGTCTTTCTGGTTTGTAATTCAAATGTCTCTGGTGATTCTTTTGAATGGCCCATTGTAAAAAGAGTGGTCAGTATAGACTGGAGAAAGAATGAAAAAGCTACAACAATCATAAGAGAAGTTTGAGGTCTTTAACAGGTTTACAGGAATAAGAAGACACATTAGTTTGCTCCTTGATTTCCTATAAAGGGGGTACAGGTTTTATTCAGATACAGGAGCCCATGAAGACTGCTCCTCTAACTTGACTGCAGTGGGAGTACATAATATGACCCAGTAGGGGGCCCTCTTATTTTGGAGTTAAATCCCCTGGTGTATTCGACTTTCAGTCTTCTAAATAAAGCAGGTCTCCTGGGTTTATATGGGGTGGGTTTCTAGTAACTGCCACGTAAAATTTAGGGAGGATGTGGTTTGCATATTCACTTACAGATTGGTGAAGAAACCCAGCCTCAAGTGAATAGTTTAATAAAGCACTACAGTCTTTATCTATTGATAGGTCTACAGTAAGAAAAGGCTTTATATACAATTATTGGGGGACTCCATCCCATTTTCTAGTTAAAATAAACATAATCCCCATGGGGTCCTGTTACTATCCCCATAGAATAATAAGCATGAAGGTTGTCCATATCTGTCCTCTTGTGACAATTTTTCTGAAGTTTACCTCAAGTTGTCTAGTTTAGGCAAACAACACTTAAAGACAACCAGAACTAGAACTTAACATCCATAAAGGTGCATTATTGAAACACAGTTTTTCTCTCTAAAAACCCTCCTTTCCAGAGACAGCCAAATGAAGACTAATTCACTTGTAATACAAGTCCAGTTTTAACAAACTTAGCCTAATATTTACATAAGTTCAGCAAGAACAGTGATTTATAAGGAATCTCTAGATTGAACCTTTTAATAGCCTCTCCAGGCCAGAAGCCAAGCCAAGTACTTGCCATCAGACATGCCTGCAATACCTGTTAGGCTGAATTCCTCTTCATGAGGTCCCCAAAGTGTCCTTAGGTTCCTGCACTGCCAAGAAGTGACATTCTTTACCTGGTAAGGCTGCTGGGAACGCTGTAAGCAAGGTATCAGGCCAACATTTCCAAGGGGCTTTATGGCTCCAGGTTTCATAAAGTCAACCTTAGTTCCTTAGAGCTGTGGGGTCATATCTGAGTCTATGCATGCCTCACAAATACGACATTCCAGTCAAAGCCTTGGGAAAGCAACCAGTATTTCCAGTGGTGTCCTGTTATAAGTAGACTCTCACTGAACTTAGGCAAATAATTAGGATTGCTGGAAGAATACTTACTGAGACTTTGAATTTTAGAGGGTTCAGGTAGAAAAGTTAAATGCTTCAGTTTGTTTACAAATGAATACTTTATTACATTCTTAAGAGAATGTTTCCTTAATCTGGAAGAGGAAACAGAGAACTAGCAATACTTCAAAACAAAAGTCACAAAACTATAACCATCTTTTTCAGTTTATTTAGTCCCATGTTACTAATTTTTGTTCAGTTTGAATGCAGCTTTTTAGTTCTGGAAATTCCCCATTTTAGTATTAATCTTAAAGATGCCAAATACCTATTTGTCCTAAATGACCTTAGAAATCTCGTTGAAGATGAAACATGTTTTGTAAGAGGAAAAGTACAATAACTATAAATGACAAAAGACTCAAAAGTAGACATGGTTAATCTGATGAGAGTTCATTATGATGGAATTGACAAGGTAAACTAGTTATTTCTGTGACACATAACACTTCAGCAATCAGAATATCAAGTGATAACCTTATTACCAAAACATTAAAACTTTAGGAATTGCATGTATGCAATATATATATGTGCCACACACACACACACACACACACACACAATTGCTCAGTTACAGCATTTACCCAACCAATACAACCTAAGGTGTACCATTATTTGACAGTGTTTCCAGAGTAACTTAACATACCAAATGAAAAGGACTAATTAGTCAAAAAGACTTCATAGGGCTACAGATCATTACAAATCTTATTTATTTAACCAAGATGGCAATAAGAGATTCCAAAGGCAGATATGTAGGGTTATGTAGTTAAGCAAGACCTAGCTCCTTTAACATTGAGAAGTTTTAACTAAGTAATCAAAGACCTGATAAAGGCAAAACATAAGCTTTGATTTTCCCAGCAGAAAAGAGAAAAAAACCTTTGCATATTATTTTTTTAAATCAGGAGCAGAACAATCCAAGAAAACTTTGTCTTTTGAACAGAGAAAAGCAGAATTTTTACCTTATACTAGTGTACTTTTAAAATCCATTCCTTGCAAATTTATTCCATCCTAACCACACATAACATTCCTTTGCAAAGATTTACCTTCATGAACCTTCTACAACTTTCCTTTGCCTTCAAATTTTGTCCCAAGCCATTTCTCTTCAAACAACCAATCTCATTTAAGACAAAATTACTTTCTTTTACCTCCAACAAAAAATGCATTTTCATTCCTTAGGTCTTTCTTACATATCTCCTACTTTTTTACATACAGAATTGTTTTTCTTTCCATTAGTCTTAATTACATTTAGCAGAATTTTAACTCTTAGGACTTAGTCTCCAGTGAAAGCTAAGTAGTTACCAATTGTGAACTGTTACACCAGAAGTTTTGGTGGCAAATTTATGAATCTGTTAAGCACAGAGCATGTTTTCCACGAGACCCAAATATCCTTAGTTTTTCTGCAATAAATCAAAAGCACAAACCTACAGTTTGTAATCAGTGCTTTAGCATTTTATCTCATTAGATATCCAATGAATTCAATCCCATTTATCGTGCAAGCAACTTTTAAGTTTCAGGTTACCAAAGACTGAAAGCTATCTTAATTACCCACAAAAACTTTGAGATAGACAAAATTAACCATTATTTTAAATCATCTTTTTGCTAACAAATTGCAACAGAGATAATGAGCTTATTTAACCTTTAGCAAACCTAAATAGAAAAGTTTATTTAATACTGATAAACAGGTCTATCTCAAACCAACAAACAAATTAGCTTAAGCACCGAATATGTTTCACCTGCACCCACTTAAAAGTCAATCAATTTTTCCCCATTGTCAGTTTTTACCTGGGACACCAGTGTGGGAACCTGAGGTGGGCGGTCCAAGTGGATGCTCTTCACTCCTTGACATCGAGGGTGGGGAGAGGAGCCAGTGGTGCTGGCTGAAGATGGTATAGGAAACAGTAATGTAGGTCACGCCCAAGGTGGTGCAGAAACAGGAAGAGGGGGAGGGGAAGGCAGGAGAGATGAGATGCCCCCGGAAGGCAGACAGAATTCCCAGTTCTAAACCTTGTCCACTCGGACAGAGGAGCAGACGCCATGTTTTTTCCACCAACATGGAAATACGGAGTCCATGTTAGGCCGGAGTAGACAGGGAATTTCCCGGAAACGGAGTTTTGGCAGCTGCTTGGGAATATTCCTTAAAGTCCCCGTCCTGAGGTAGACTAACCAGAGTTGGCTCCAATTATCATAGCCATTAACCTGGGAAATGAATGAGGGAGAGGCCCCCACATCTATTAGAAGAAGGAATAGAGAAAGAGTCAGTGTTCCCTTTGTCAGGGATGGCCTGTGTTTCCTCCAGCGACTGAGTTTTATCAGGAGGAGGCCTATTAAAACATCCAGTATGTGAGGAGGGAGTTTACTAACCAAACACCTTTGGGCAAACACATTCTGGAAGAGGCCTTTTGGTCCGGGTCCCAATTTAGAGCCATGAAGGCCTGGACCTAGGGTACCTCCGTCCATTTGCCCTGTTGAAGGCCGTGAAGTGTTACAGGAGAACAGTCCTTTCCTAAATTTGCAATCCAAATTGTTTCGTAGGTTAACAAGGCATCCCAGGGGAGAGTCCTTGGGGACCAAAGAGAAGCTCCCATTCTCCTAGAGAGAGAGAGAGAAGTAGAGAAGGTCCATTACCACGAGAATCTCCCTGACTCCTGGGTGGTGTCCCACGTGCAGGATATGTCAGAGGTTCCTGAGGTGTTAAAGCGACCCGAGGCATCCCTCAAATGAAGTCGCTATGATCACCGACCAGCCACTTAGGGCCTCTAAAGGAGGGATGCTAGCGTCGCACCCCCCCCCCCCACCCCGCTTCCCCTTTGCATTCTAGGCTACAAATCAGTGCTGAGTTTGCCTTACTAAGAAGGCCGAGAAGAAACTGCTGTTTTTTTTTTTTTTTTTTTTAATGTTTATTTTTGAGATACAGAGCATGAGCAGGGGAGGGGCAGAGAGAGAGGGAGACACAGAATCTGAAGCAGGCTCCAGGCTCTGAGCTGTCAGTACAGAGCCTAACATGGGGCTCGAACCCATGAACCTCGAGATCATGACCTGAGCCGAAGTTGGCCGCTTAACCAACTGAGCCACCCAGGTGCCCCAGAGACCAATGTTTTTAACTCATGGAAAATACCGGAAAAGTTTTACAAGGGGGAATCACCCAATTTTGTAATTTAAGTAGTAGTTAGGAGAGGACATTGACCGAAAACAGTAAAGATAGAAATCCATCAAGACATTACAGCACATATAGTCTTTACAACCAACTTCCTAGGAAACAGTCCCCAATTGGGTTTTAATTCAATCTGGTACTGGTTTCGGCCAGCTCCCAGTGGAGGTCCTGTGGCCAGAGCGGCTAGACCAGAAATGTGGAGGGAATCTCATTAGACCAATGAGGAGGAAACCTCACACGGGAGTCTTTAGATTGGCAGCCTTCCTAATGACTTAGGTGGCTGTCCCGTGCCCAAGACAGACAACTTTGTATAAGGACAGGAATAAAGAGAGGGCATCTAGTTTCTGGGTCTTATTACCATTCCTGGGAGGGTACTACCAGCCAAAAGGCAGGCTTTCTCCCTGTAGAGTAGCCACGGGCTAGAGGGTTGTGGCCTGAACAATTGACATGAAAGTGTTCCAACAAAACCATACTGCTCAAAAAGACCCTGAAATGAGAATAAAGGAAGAAAAGAGAAAGTAACCACCAGGTTTGCACCATAGCTCAGAGTCCAGATGAAAAGACTCATAACCCCACACATTGAGCACCAAATGATGAAGTTTTGGGGTGATGGGTTTAGAGCTGACAGCCAAGAAAGAATTCTTGAAGACATCTCTGGTGTAAAAAGGTGATTTTATTAAAGCACGGGGACAGGACCTGTGGGTAGGAAGAGCTGCAAGCATGCAATTCTTTATCTCGGAGTCGTGAGTTCAAGACCCACGTTGGGTGTAGAGATACTTAGAAAAAAATAAAAGGAACAAACTATTGATACATTGAACTATGTGAATCTCCAATGAGTCCTGTTTAAAATAGCCAGAATCAAAAGGGTACATCTGGTATAATTCCCTTTACATTACATTGTGTAATAGGCAAAACTAGAAGTGGAAAACACATTAATGATAGCATGGGTTGGTGTGGGGAGACGGGCTGATGACAAAGGGATAGTGAGAGAGAATCTCAGGAGGTAATGGAGCTATTCAGTATCTTAATTGTGGAGTTACACTTTGCATTTGTTAAAACTTGGAAGTGTACACCAGAATGAATTGTACTCTGTGTAAATAAGTTTCGTAAGTCAAGAAAAGCAAGCGACTCAAAAGTTAGCAAAGAATATGAATAGGCATGGGGCGCCTGGGTGGCGCAGTCGGTTAAGCGTCCGACTTCAGCCAGGTCACGATCTCGCGGTCCGTGAGTTCGAGCCCCGCGTCAGGCTCTGGGCTGATGGCTCGGAGCCTGGAGCCTGTTTCTGATTCTGTGTCTCGCTCTCTCTCTGCCCCTCCCCCGTTCATGCTCTGTCTCTCTCTGTCCCAAAAATAAATAAACGTTGAAAAAAAAATTTTTTTTTAAAAAGAATATGAATAGGCAATTCACAGAAGAGGAACCTCCAATGGCCAATGAATTTATAAGATCAATCTAATTGTGGAATGCACAATAAAACAGGTATAATTTCACATGCATCAGACCGGCAAAAATGGAAAAGTCTCACAGCACTAGATGACAGCAGTGATCAGCAGTGTAAACTCCCCAGTAGGAATATAAATTGGCACAACTTTGAAAAGCAATGTGGTGTTTTGTGAAGTCAAAGGTTCCCATGTCTTAGGACAGCAATTCTAAACTTATATATATATCCTAGAGGAATTCTCACATCATGTACAAAGAAATACATAAGAACGTTTCTGTATCATCTGTAATTAGTAAAAATAATATTGGGACAGATTGTGTTCAGCAACAGGGGATTAATTGTGGTATATTTTAAAGTATATAATGTTATATTTAAACTTCAAATTTATAAAATATATAAATCTTACATAAGAGTTGAATGAATTAGTATTCTATCAACAGATCAATCTCTAAAACAATGGTGAAAAATGCAAGGCG
The DNA here is from genome assembly GCF_018350155.1 of Leopardus geoffroyi. Lineage (NCBI taxonomy): Eukaryota > Metazoa > Chordata > Mammalia > Carnivora > Felidae > Leopardus > Leopardus geoffroyi. Next base: position 99,704,107 of record NC_059343.1, on the reverse strand, counting down.
CAGGGAGTACACATCCAGTGTGATACCATTTATATAAAGTAAAAAAAAAAAATTAATGTTTGCTTATTTTTGAGAGAGTGAATGCGAGCTGCGAAGGGGCAAGAGAGAGAGGGAGACACAGAATCTGAAGCAGGCTCCACACTTTCAGCACAAAGCCTGACATGGGGCTTGAACCCATGAACCGTGAGATCATGACCTGAGCCGAAATTGGACGCTCAACCAACTGAGCCACCCAGGCGTCCCAATATAAAATTAAAAAAATTTTTTTTTTTTTTTTTTTTAGTAATCTCTGCACCTAATGTCAAGCTCGGGCTCAAGCTCATGACCCCGAGATCAAGAGTCACATGTTCTTCTGACTGAACCAGCCAGGTGCCCACCCCCATTTATGTAAATTTTAAATTATTTATTAAAAGTAAATAAAATTCGGGGCGCCTGGGTGGCGCAGTCGGTTGAGCGTCCGACTTCAGCCAGGTCACGATCTCGCGGTCCGTGAGTTCGAGCCCCGCATCGGGCTCTGGGCTGATGGCTCAGAGCCTGGAGCCTGCTTCCAATTCTGTGTCTCCCTCTCTCTCTGCCCCTCCCCCGTTCATGCTCTGTCTCTCTCTGTCTCAAAAATGAATAAAACATTAAAAAAAAAAAAATTAAAAAAAAAAAAAAGTAAATAAAATTCCTTCTTTACATTTAAAAGTATAAATATTATATTAAATTTATATTTAAAAGTATAAATAACACTTTATAATGTTTAAGGGCACATGCATACACAAACAGTTGAATTAGTAAAATTTTAAAATAGCTTTAGAATTAAAAACACAGCATCTAGGACAGTGGTAATCTCTTGGGGGAAGAGGAAGGTAAAGAGAGGGGTACATAGAACTTGAATTCTATCTGTAGTGTTTTATGAAAATGCACAAGCCCTGTGATCAAATGGTTCCACCCTCACATTGGAGAAACTTGCTCTGTGTGTACCAGAAGTCTTGTATGTGAATATTCATAGCAATCTCCAACCAAGTTTGTTGACTAGGTTCTTTGAATACTCTGTATTGTTATTAATTTTTTGTCTTTAGTTTTATTTATTTTTTTCACATTCTCAGTTACTTTTATTTTATTTTATTTTTCAATATATGAAGTTTATTGTCAAATTGGTTTCCATACAACACCCAGTGCTCATCCCAAAAGGTGCCCTCCTCAATACCCATCACCCACCCTCCCCTCCCTCCCACCCCCCATCAACCCTCAGTTTGTTCTCAGTTTTTAAGAGTCTCTTATGCTTTGGCTCTCTTCCACTCTAACCTCTTTTTTTTTTTCCCTTCCCCTCCCCCATGGGTTTCTGTTAAGTTTCTCAGGATCCACATAAGAGTGAAACCATATGGTATCTGTCTTTCTCTGTATGGCTTATTTCACTTAGCATCACACTCTCCAGTTCCATCCATGTTGCTACAAAGGGCCATATTTCATTCTTTCTCACTGCCACGTAGTACTCCATTGTGTATATAAACCACAATTTTTTTATCCATTCATCAGTTGATGGACATTTAGGCTCTTTCCATAATTTGGCTATTGTTGAGAGTGCTGCTATAAACATTGGGGTACAAGTGCCCCTATGCATCAGTACTCCTGTATCCCTTGGGTAAATTCCTAGCAGTGCTATTGCTGGGTCATAGGGTAGGTCTATTTTTAATTTTTTGAGGAACCTCCACACTGTTTTCCAGAGCGGCTGCACCAATTTGCATTCCCACCAACAGTGCAAGAGGGTTCCCATTTCTCCACATCCTTTTGTCTTTAGTTTTAACCTACCAATAGTTGAGAAAGGAGCGTTACAATCTCCCCCCTTTTATTCTTATATAGTGACCATCTCAATCCCTAACAATGCATTTTATTTTATTTTATTTTATTATTTTTTTAAAGTTTATTTATTTTGAAAGAGTGAGCAAGAGTGCACACAGAGACACAGGAGGGGCAGAGAGAGAGCGAGTGGGAGAAAGATAATCCCAAGCAGGCTCCACACTGTCAGCTTGGAGCCCAATGGGGGCTCAGACTCACGAACCATGAGATCACCACCTGAGCCAAAACCAAGAAACTGTCGGACGCTTAAAGGACTGAACCACCGAGGTGCCCCCCATAACAATGCATTTTAAGTTCCGCTTTGTCTTGTATTAATATAACTACTCTGGCTTTTGGCTATTATTTGTTTGGTATATTTTTTCATTGCTTAACGGTCAGCCTTTCTGTGTTCTCCTATTTTAGGATTGTCTTTCCATTTTAAGTGGATTTTCCTTTTCTGCCCCTTATTTGACAGTCTCTGTCTTTTAACTGGCAAATTACATCCATTTTCATCTCGTGGTCACATTTATTTGTATTTCTTTAAAAAAAATTTTTTTAATGTTTATTTTTGAGAGACAGTGTGTGAGCGGGGGGAGGGGCAGAGAGAGAGAGGCAGACAGAGAATCTGAAGCAGGCTCCAGGTTCTGAACTGTTAGCACAGAGCCAGACGCAGGGTTCAAACTCACTAACTGTGAGATCATAACTTGAGCCGAAGTCGCCTAACCGACTGAGCTACCCAGGTGCCCCTATTTGTATTTGTTTCTAACATCTTACTGGTTGCTCTCTATCTGTTCTATTTTCCTTTGCTTTTTCTCCTTTCTCATCTTTAAAAAAAATAGAATTTTATTTTCCTATTTCATTTTTCCCCACTACTTATTTGGAAATTAGATATCCTATTTCTGTTACTGATTACCCTTGATACGTTAGCTTGTATGCTTAAAGTCTAAAGTTAATATCTAAATTCTTCCAACTCATATATGGATGTTAGAAAACTTGTTGTTGTTAGGACACTTTAGATACTGATCACCTCTTTCCCAACTTATATGGTATTGTCCGGTGTTTTAGTTGTGTCCTCTTTCTGAAAATAAACGCCACAAATTAAAACAGTCTGCTCAAACACCACTTTCTCAATGAGACTTACTATAGCCGCTGTATTTAAAATATCAACTTGCTGGCGCATCTGGGTGGCTCAGTTGGTTAGGCGTCTGATCTTGGTTTTGGCTCAGGTCATGCTGACGGTTTGTGGGATAGAGCCCTGTGACAGGGCCTGTGCTGACAGCACGTAGCCTGGTTGGGGTTATTTCTCTCTCCTCTCTCTGCCCCTCCCTCACTCATGCTCAGGGGCTCTCTCTCTCAAAATAAGTAAATTTTAAAATAAAATATCAACTTCCCTACCATCCCCACAACACACACATTCCTGATTCACTCACCCTGCTCTTTTTCCTTTTTCACATATTACTTGTTACCTTCTAGTACACTATGCAATTTACTTGTTTACTATGTTTATAGTCTATTGTCTGTTTATTTCACTAGAGTAGAGTTTAAGCTCAATTAGGGCAGAGACCTTTGTTTTGTTCCTTGATTATCTCTTACTCTTAGAGCAGCATCTAGCCATAGTAGGTGCATTTGTGTCCTGTGACTGCTGTTAACGAATGAGCACAGACTCAGTGACTTAAATTCACAGAAATTAATTCTCTTACAGTTATAGAGACCAGAAGTTGGAAATCAGTTTCATTGGACTGAAGTCAAGGTATTGGCAAGGCCACCCCCCCACTTCCCCCCCCCCCACCAAAGCTGGAGGGGAAAATCAGTTACCTTGGCTTTTCGGTTGTCTCCAGCTGCATTCCTTGCATTCTTTGGCTTCTTGTCCCTTTCCTCCATCTTCTCTACTCTGCAATCTCCTTCTGCCTGTCTCCTACAGAGACACTTGTGATGGCATTTTGGGACCACTCAGGTAATCCAAAATCTTGTCTCAAAATCCTTAATCAGACATGCAAAACCCCTTTTTTCCAAATAAGGTGAAATTTTACAGGGTCTAGGGATCAGGACCTGATATCTTGGGCGGTCATTATTCCGTCTACTAGAGTAGGTGATAAATAAATACACGCTGAATAAGTGCACAAATTATTTTATACAATGTATAATTTACATATTTTCTAATTTTTGTCATCATCATTCCTTTTGGCATCTCAGAGCTGTTAATTTATTTCCTTCCAAAGTGCATCTTTCACAAATTTAACTGATATAAGGTTATTGTGTGTATATTTGTTTTTCCTTTTTTTGAGGTGGGGGGGGAGAGCATCCGTGTGTATGAGCAGGGGAGGGGCAGACAGAGAATCTGAAGCAGGCTCCATGCTCAGCACGGAGCCTGATGGGGGGGCTCGATCTCAACGACTGTGGGATCATGACCTGAGCCAAAATCAAGAGCTGGATGCTTAACCAACTGAGTCGCCCAGGTGCTCCAAGTTTGTTTTTTCCTTAACTGAGAATGTTTTTGCCTTGAAATATTTTTCCAGCCACACAATTCTTGGTTGCCTGTTATTTTTTTTCTCAGTTCTTGGAAGATGCTGCATTGTCTTCCAGCTTCCATTACCACACTGAAGAATTTGCTGTTAGCCTCATTTTTATTCTTTCACAGGTGATCTGGCTTACCACTCTGATTACATTTAAGATTGCCTTTTTGTGGTAAGTGTTCTGTAGTTTCAGTATGTGTTTTTATCTTGCTTGGTATATAATATTGCTTTATTTGTGGATGGATTCGTGTCCTTTATTAGTTCTGGAAATTTCCAGACATTATTTTGTCTTTCAAATATTGCCTTTCCTTTCCTCTTTCTCTTCTCTCCCCCTGGAACTAAATCAGACACATTAGAGCTTCTCACTATATCTTCCATGTCTGTTGTCTCTCTTTCATGTTTTCTAAGGCTGCCTTTTAGATAATTTCTTTAGATGTGTCAGAAGGAAGATCATCTGTTTCCAGACCATGGTTGACCATGGGCAACTGAAACTGCCCAAAGTGAAACCCATGGATAAATGGATGAGGGGGGACTACTGTAGTTCGGTTTTTAAATTTTTGAAGAACTTCCATATTGTTTTCTATATCAGTTGCATAAACTTATATTCCCACCAACAATGGATGAGGATTTCCTTTTGACCACATCCTAGCCAACACTTGTTATCACTTGTCTTTTTGATGATAGTCCTTCTAATAGGTATGTAGTGATATCTCATTGTGGTTTCGATTTGCCTTTCCCTGATGTTTTGTGATGTTGAGCACCTTTTCATGTGCCTATTGGTCACTTGTATGTCTTCTTTGGAAAAATATCTATTCAGTTCCTCTGCCCATTTTAAAATTTTTATTATTTATTTATTTATTTTTTTGTTTTTTGAGAGAGAGAGAGCCTGAGCTGGGGAGGGGCAGAGAGAGGGGGACAGAGGATCCAAAGTGAGCTCTGCACTGACAGCAGTGAGCCCGATGTGGGGCTCACACTCATGAACTGCAAGATCATGACCTGAGCTGAAGTCACTCAACTGACTGAACCACCCAGGCACCCCTCTCTGCCCAATTTTTTTAAAGATTTTTTAAAGTTTCAGACAGAGAATGAACGGGAGAAGGGCAGAGAGAGGAGGAGAGACAGAATCCCATCCAGGCTTTGCACTGTCTGCACACAGCCTGAATCAGGGCTCACTCCCATGACCCTGAGATCATGACCTGAGCCAAAATCAAGGGTTGGACGCTCAACCAGCTGAACCACCACCCAGGTGCCCCAAGATTTTATTTTTAAGTAATCTCCTCACCCAGTGCAGGGCTCAAACCGACAACCTCAAGATCAAGAGCTGCATTTTCCATCAACTGAGCCAGCCAGGCACCCCCTCTGCCCATTTTTTACTTGGATTGTTTAGTTTGGGTTTTTCCTTATTGAGTTGTATGAGTTTTTATATATTTTGGATACATTAACCCCTTATTGGAAGTGTGATATGAAAATATTTTCTCCCATTCTGTAGGTGGCCTTTTCATTTTGTTGGTGGTTTCCTTTGCTGTGAAGCTTTTTAGTTCGAGGTAGTCCCCCTCGTGTAGTTTTTATTTTCTTGCCTTTGCATATCTTCCATGTCTGTACTTAATTTTTTTAGCATATGGAGTACAGTTACAACTGTTTTAATATCTTCTCTAATTCTAACATTTCTGCCTTATTTTTCACAAATTGATTATTCTCATTATGGGTTGTAGTTCCTTGCCTCTTTTATGATTTTGAATGGATGCCAGGCACTGTCAATTTCATTATGTTGGGTCATGGATCTTTTGGTCTTTCTGTAAATCTTATTGAGCTCTCTAGTGTTCTGCACTACTCAGGCAAGACCTATCTGTACTTAATGCCCTATAAGTCATGAGGTTTTGTGTTCTGACTGGTGGGATCAGGCACTATTTCTGGCCTTATGTGTACACCAGGCATGGTATCCCCTAATTCTTTCAGATGACTCTTTCCCTGTCTCAGGGAGTTTTCTCACGTGAATGCACTGCTTAGTACTCTGCTGAATACTTGAGGGGCCCCATCTACAGGTCTTTGGAGTTCTGTCTGTGCAGTTCTCTCCTCTCTGGTATTCTTTCTTATGTGCTCTAGCTGCCTTGGCATCTCCAGATGCTCGGCCATGTCTCCTTAATTCGGGAAGTCTGCCATTCTGTCTTGGTTCCCCCTCCCTAGTAAACAGGAACAGCTTCATGGACTAATACAAGTAGCACAGGGTCCCAAACTCAAGTGGGCCCATGTTTGGATTTAATGTTCTGTGGTCACCATCTTGAAACTCCTAATAATTTTATCTTTGGATTTGTGTTTTGTAAGTGAAGTCCCATGGGACAACACTAAAGTCTTGGGACTTGGTTTCATGCATGCATGGCCCTTCTTCCCTCTGTCTCATTGCTTCTGTAGGGTAGGTTCTTGCTCACTGTTCCCCCAAACTCTGGTACCTCGGCCTCCCCCTCTCTTCCCCTGCCCAGCAACTAATGCTGTCTCCAGTGATTCCTCTGTCTCGGGGTGGGAGGGTGGGGGAGCGGGGGGGGGGGGTCGGGGCTTGGGCATGGGCACAGGGAGAGTCAGAATCATGTCTGTCCCTGTGGCATATCAGGGCAGGGCATGGTGGTAACCATCCCCATCCCAGACTGGCAGCCTGCGGTACGGTCAGCAGAAGATTCAGCATCCTGGCCTTCAGGTTTCAGTACTCTTGGGGGCTGCTCATCTGCAGTGGTTTGGGGTGTCAGATTTATGGGAAGTGCACATTCTTCACTCATCTTCCTAGGGGAATTGATACAGTAATTGGCATGAGGGACACACCAGCAGCTGGTGTACTGTAAGCATGCATGTGCGTGCCTGAAGGAATGCAACATTAAATAGCACGTAAAAATCACCAAGACAGGTTGAGAGACTGGAAGAAAGTAAAACTTTGTTTTCCTGCCTTTTGAATAAGGGCCATTTTTCATTTTGTACTGAGCCCCACAACTTAAAAAAAAAAAAGTTTATTTATTTATTTTAATTTTCTTATATTTATTTATTTTTGAGAGAAAGAGAGAGAGCAAACACAAGCAGGGAAGGGGCAGAGGGAGAGGGGGACAGAGGATCTGAAGCAGGTTCCATGCTGACAGCCGAGAGCCCAATGTGGGGCTCGAAGCCACGAACTATGAGATTGTGACCTGAGCCGAAGTTGGATGCTTAACCAACTGAGCCACCCAGGTTCCCCTATTTATTTATTTTGAGAGAAAGTGTGCAAGCAGGAGAGGGGCAGAGAGAGAGAATCCCAAGCAGGCTCCGCACCATCAGCACAGAGCCTGACGTGGGGCTTGAACTCACGAACTGTGAGATCGTGACCTGAGTGGAAATCAAGACCTGAATGCTTAACCAACTGAGCTACCCAGGCCCCTTGAGCCCCACAACTTTTGTGTCCAGCCTAGGGTGGAAGACTAACCTTACTTTTTTTTTAATTAAAAAAAATTTTTTTTTATTTTAGAGAGAGAGAGAGAGCAGAAGTTGGGAAGAGGGACAGAGGGAGAGAGAGAATCTTAAGTGGGTTCTACCTGGGGCTTGATCCCATGACCTTGGGATCATGACCTGAGCCAAAATCAAGAGTCAACTGACTGAGCCACCCAGATGCCCCAGGCTACTGTTACTTTTTAACCATTTTTTCAGGGATTACTTATCCTGCATTGCCTGATGTGTCTTGAAAATCATTGTTTCATGAATTTTCTGTTTTTAAAATTTTTATTTTATTTCTTAAATTATTTATTTTTAAAAATTTATATCCAAGTTAGTTATCATATAGTGCAACAATGATTTCAGGAGTAGATTTCTTAATGCCCCTTACCCATTTAGCCCATCCCCCCTCCCACAACCCCTCCAGCAACCCTCTGTTTGTTCTCCATATTTAAGAGTCTCTTCTGTTTTGTCCCCCTCCCTCTTTTTATATTATTTTTGCTTCCCTTCCCTTATGTTCATCTGTTTTGTCTCTTAAAGTCCTCATGTGAGTGAAGTCATATTATTCTTGTCTTTCTCTGACTAATTTCCCTTAGCATAATACCCTCTAGTTCCATCCACGTAGTTGCAAATGGCAAGATTTCATTCTTTTTGATTGCTGAGATTTACTCCGTTGTATATAAATACCACATGTTCTTTATCCATTCATCTGTTGATGGACATTTAGGCTCTTTCCATACTTTGGCTATTGTTGATAGTGCTGCTATAAACACTGGGGTGCATGTGTCCCTTTGAAACAGCACACCTGTATCCTTTGGATAATATGGATTTTTAAAAATTTTTGGTTGTTTCAGGCAAAGGGTAAATCCAGTCGTGGTTACTCCATTTGCCTGGACGCAGAAGTTGTCTACATTTTCATACATCTATCTTTGTGTACTAGGCATCTTAATGGCAAGCTAAACTCAATAGTAATATTTGGAATCCACAGCAATAGACACACGCACATCGGAAAGGGAGTCCAATCTTATTAAAATTTAAACCATATAACGCCCAGGGAAATCATTTTAGGAAATGTGACCAGAATCCATCCTCAGGTTTTAGTATCTGCCCCTAGCACCCTGGCCCTTCCCAGCCAGCCCTGGGTTCCAGAATAGCACATGAAGAGTTAATCCTCAAATAAGTCATTCTGTTCAACTTCCCTAAAGACTCATGGGACAAGATGCAATTACTCATACAAGACCAATTTGTCACCAGACCAATTGCCCAAAGGCCTAATCCAGAACATAGTGTTTTGAAAGGATGCACAAAACCTATCATGCCCCACACGGTTTGGCCAGGATTGCATTTGAAGAGTACAGGTCAGCAATGTGCATTTTCCACTGAACAGATTAGGAACGTTGCCCAAAGGCCAGGGCAGTGGGCAGCACTAGTAGCTAGGGGACAAAACCCAAGGGCTAGGGCTGCTGCTGCTGCTTCCCTTCCTCATGCCACCAACAGAGCAAGCCTGCCCCTTTCTCACCTCTCCCTAGGGACACACTCCTTGTCATTAACAAAGTCCAACCCTTGGGGACGCCTGGCTGGCTCAGTCAGAGGGGCATGTGACTCTGATGATCTCAGGGTCATGAGTTCGAGCACCACATTGGATGTAGAGATTCCTAAAACAAACTTTATTTATTTTAAGTTTACTTATTTTGAGAGGAAGAGAGAGTGTGCGCCCACATGCACACAAGTGGGGGAGTGGCAACGAGAGGGAGAGAGAGAATCTCAAGCAGGCTCCACTCTGTCAGCACAGAGCCCTATGCAGGGCTCAAACTCACGAACGAGATCATGACCTGACCTGAAGTCAGATGCTCAACCGACTGAGCCACCCATTCACCCCAACATTAATTATATATATATATATATATATATATATATATATATATTTTTTTTTTTTTTTTTTTTTTTTTTTTTTTTTTTTTTTTTGAAAGTAGGCCTTCACACCCAGCACGGAGCCCAACACGGGGCTTGACTCCTGACCCTGAGATCAAGACCTGAGCTGAGATGAAGAGTCAGGTGCTTAACTGACTGGGCCACCCAGGCACCCCTTCACATTACCTTTTTTAATCTTAACTTTGTTGGTTATGAAACAGAAGTTTTATACATTGCCATGGTGCTTTTTGGATTTAATATCTTGGATTTAATATCTTAAACATTATCATGCCTCCACAATGATAGTGTTCTTGAAAGGATGCTTCTATGCCTTCTGGCTCCGATCTAAATTGATATCCTTAGGAAAGTGCACCCTCTGGCCTTCATCTTGCATCAGTTCAAGAGACAGTGTCCCATTAACTGTGGTCTAAGGTCCCTCTGAGCACAAACCCTCAGTCTCTTGGAGGCTGTTCAAGCTGTAGATTTAATGACAGAAAACCTTTGGTTATTATAGAAAGTTCTTGTCCTTGATCTTTCAAAGGTACCACACAGCTACTAAATATACAGCCCACGTTAATATATCCATGGCACAAAGATTATAACATACAAAATGACTTTCCTAGAAGAAAAGACACAAGGATTCTGAGACCTAGGATCAAGGCCTATGAATCCACTATTACTATGTGGCCTTGGGAAAGTCCTTCCAATTGGGCTTTCCATTTTTATTTTTTAAAATTTTTAAATATTATATTTTAGAGAGAGAGTGAGAGCATGAGCAAGGCGCAGAAGGACAGAGACACACAGAGAGAGAGAGAGAGAGAGAGAGAGAATCTCAAGCAGGCTCCACACTCAGCATGGAACCCGACGTGGGGCTCAATCCCACCATCCTGGCTTCATGGCCCTCAACCAAATGAGCCACCCAGGTGCCCCTAGCCTTCCATATTTTAAATGAAAAAGACTAGATCTGTGTTTCGTGAAATATGCTTTGTAGAATACTCTTAATTTTGAGGCATCACATACAAACGAGAGAAGACGAGATGCTACAAATAAATTGGAGAAATGAGGGTTAAACAAAATTAAAGTGTTTCTTTCCTGCAGGACTTCTCAGAGATTTGACAGTGCTAATCCAGTATTCTGAATTTGCAAGAACGTGGCTGTAGCTTCCCAATGGCGGCTGACTGCCGGACCTTCTGCTGGCAGAGCATCTCGCGGTGCCAATATTCTAATAAAAACATTCTTGAAAATGCTGGTCTATGCAGTGATTTAATTTGGTGCATCTTCCTGATCACTGGGTTCCTTTGCTGAATAAAGACGGAGTCAGGCAACCAATCTGCTAATGTTAGGACACCAAGTGAGTGATAAAGATCATTTGACAGCGATCATGAACATAGCCATAGTGCTCTATATGCCAAGCACTGTGCTAAGTGCGTGACACGTTACCTCATTTCATCCTTACAATGACCCATTGAGAGCATTTCTGTTATTATCATCCCCATTTTTAAAACTTTTTTTAAGGGGCACCTGGGTGGCTCAGTCGGTTAAGCGTCTGACTTTGGTTCAGGTCATGATCTCGAAGTTCGTGGGTTTGAGTCCCACGTGGGCCTCTGTGCTGACAGCTCAAAGCCTGAAGCCCGCTTCAGATTCTGTCTCTGTCTGTCTGCCCCTTCCCTGCTCTCTCTCTGTCTCTTTATCTCTCAAATATAAGTAAACATAAAAAAGATTTTTTTAAGATTTTATTTTTAAGTAATCTCCCACCCAATGTAGGGCTTGAACTCACAACCCCAAGATTAAGAGTCGCATTCTCTACCACCTGAGCCAGCCAGGTGTCCCCACTACCATCCCCATTTTTTAAAAAGTTTATTTATTTATATTGAGATAGAGAGAACACTAGAGGGGAAGGCGCAGAGAGAGAGAGAGGGAGAGAGAGAATCCCAAGCAGGCTCTGTGTTGCCAGCGTGGAGCCCAATTTGGGACTCCAACCCAAGAACTGTAAGATCATGACCTGAGTTGAGCTAAGAGTCAAACTCTTAACCAACTGAGCCACCCAGGCGCCCTTTGCCCCCATTTTAAAGATGAAGATACTTGAGTTTGACAGAGACTAAGTAACTTAGTTCAGGTCACAAAGCTACTCAATTGCAAAGCTGGGATTGAAGCCTTGGCCGGCTGGTGCCATAGTTAGAGTGAATATAGCTGCTTATCCAAATGGAGGCACTTTTGAGAGTGAAGGGGGCTCTAAAAATAACTATATAATTTTTGAAATATTTATTTTTTCAACAAGACTTATTTCATTGGTGTGCAAAAACCAGTCAAAAGTAAACTCCTTTGTTAAAAAAAATGAAAAAAAAATCTGTGTATATCAAAGCAAAATATACATGATTTATGTTGATTACCTGAAAATTTTTAATTTTATTTATTTATTTTGAGCCAGAGAGAGTGTAGTGGTGGAGGGGGAGAGAGAAGGGGATAGAGAGAGAGAATCCCAAGCAGGCCCTGACGCCAGGCTTGACCTCACAAACCATGAGATCAAGACCTGAGCCTGACCTGACCTGAAATCAACAGTCAGATGCTTAGTGGACTGAGCCACCCAGGCACCCCTGATTATCTGAATATTTTAAAACAGCATAAGTCGAGTAATTATTATTAGTGCATATTCTATGTGATCTGATCAACTTCTTAGTCCTGCCTTTTATAATGCATCACTGCTATTTTTGTGGAGAATGTATTTTTTTTTCAACATGGTTTTATTATTTAAAACTTTAAAAAATAAAATTGCAGTAATTTTCAAACTTGGATTTTATGGTTAGGAAGTTTGAAATTGTTCACACCCCAATGGCTCATATCTGTAAAGCATAATTTTTGAGAAAACACTATGTCTGCAAGGTAGTGAGGCTCCCTGCAACTCATCAAGTTCTACTAAATAGAGATTATTCACAATTCCATTTTTTAAAATATTGAAATGTGTAAATGTTTAATCCCCAAATCTCACAGAAACTGCCTATTCAAAGTATTACTCTTCAACAAATGTTTTCGCAAAACAAAACTCATTGAAAAAGTGTGTGTTTTTTTTGAAAGCTTCACCAAATTTGGACGCTGAAAATTATAGGCCTTTTCAATTTCGTTCTGTTCACATACAGAATATAAATGTACCCAGTTAGGGACGTCTGGGTGGCTCAGTCAGTTAAGCATCCAACTCTTGACTTCGGCTCGGGTCATGATCTCACGGTTGGTGAGTTGGAGTGTGGCATCAGGCTCTGTGCTGACAGCATGGAGTGTGCTTGAGATTCCGTTTCCCTCTCTCTGCCCCTCCCCTGCTCACGCGTGGGTGCTCTCTCTCTGTCTCAAAATAGACTTTAAAAAAATGTACCCAGGGGCGCCTGGGTGGCGCAGTCGGTTGGGCGTCCGACTTCAGTCAGGTCATGATCTCGCGGTCCGTGAGTTCGAGCCCCACATTGGGCTCTGGGCTGATGGCTCAGAGCCTGGAGCCTGTTACCGATTCTGTGTCTCCCTCTCTCTCTGCCCCTCCCCCGTTCATGCTCTGTCTCTCTCTGTCCCAAAAATAAATAAACGTTGAAAAAAAAATAAAAATAAATAAAAATAAAAAAATAAAATAAAAAAATGTACCCAATTAAAATTTTATCCAACTAAGAAATATCTTCTCACAAGTCAGGATATCCCAAAGCACCATCATAGAATTTCACAATTCAGTCCTGTTTGTTGCTCACCATAATTTGTCCTAATCCTTTTTTAGGGAGCCATTTTTTTTTTTTAGTTTATTTATTTATTTTGAGAGAGAGAGAGAGACAGAGAGAGAGAGAGTGAGAATGGGAGAGGGACAGAGGGAGAGAGAGAATCCCAAGCAGGCTCTGCACAGACAGAGCCTGATGTGGGGCTTGAACTCACGAACCGGGAGATCCTGACCTGAGCCAAAATCAAGATTCGCACACTTCACCAACTGAGCCACCCAGGTGCCCCCAGGGAGACATTTTAATGCCTCCCTGTTTTCAATAACTGCAATTTGCTAAAAACTTCAAAATCCAAAGGGATTTTTTAGCACTCTATTTGTTGAATATTTTCATTAAATATTTCCAAGTGATCTTGAACAAAATAGCCTGAAATTTTGAGAACTCTTTTGAAATTTTTTTTTTTAATTTTTAAGTTTATTTATTTATGAGAGATACAGCATGAGGTGGGGGAAGGGCAGAGAGGAAGGGAGACACAGAATGGGAAGCAGGTTCCAGGCTCTGAGCTGTCAGCACAGAGCCCAACACGGGGCTCGAACCCACAAACCATGAGGTCATGACCTGAGCTGAAGTTGGACGCTCAACCGACTGAGCCACCCAGGGGCCCCTGGAACTCTTTTTTTTTTTTTTTTTTTTTTTTTATCCAGTGCCATTTTAAGACACTTAGGTAGAGTAACAAAGTATTTCTTCAAGAGCCTGAGCGTTTCTGAAATCTGATGACAGGCAGCAAGGAGAGAAAGCAGTTGCTGCCACGCTAGGTTTTTCTTATTTTGGGGGGGATTCAACATGAACTTTGTCACCTAACAAAAACTGTTCAGACACTAATCGTACCTACAGACAAAGTATATGGGTAACTTTGACACTACAGCTTTGCCCATCTGTATAATACTGCAGCCTGTTTGGATGGAGTTATCAATTGTGTGTGCACTGTAACAAATCTCAAGGATGTTCCTGGGCTACGGATTTCTCAGTTGAGTAAAAATGTTCCTTTTACCACATTGTCCTCTGCGCGACTTTGTGTCCATATTATCACTGAAAAAAACCCCAAATTTATCTTCAGTGTTAAACTTTGTGACTGAACTTACAATAGTGTTCACAATGCTGTCAAATGTTTCACTTTACCAGAATTAACGTCCAAAATTGTTATTTGATTCAACACATTGGGTAAAAGAATTGAAGTCGTATTAATTTAACTTGTATTTGAAACACCCAAAGACACTGAGGTAAAGTTGGTGTCATGGAACCGTTCACCTGACCGATTCAGCCACCACTTTAAACAGCTACTGCTTCACTTTTCATATATGCATAAGGAAATTTAGAACAAAATACAAAATAAGCAAAATGAATTTAGAAGAACAACCATTTGATCTACATGAAAAGTTATGCTTCACAGCATTATATGTAAACCTTCTGTATCTGCAGTGGGATCTTTGAGTACATTATTACAGTAATGGCCAACTTCTTACAAAAATCTTTTTTTAATGTTTATTTTTGAGAGAGAGAGAGACAAAGCGCGAGCAGGGGAGCAGCAGAGAGAGAGAGTGAGACACAGAGTCTGAAGTGGGCTCCAGGCTCCGAGGTGTCAGCACAGAGCCTGACGTGGGGCTCGAACTCACCGACTGTGAGATCATGACCCGAGCCGGAGTTGGACGCTTAACTGGCTGAGCCAACCCAGGTGCCCCCAAGTTCTTTTTTTAATTGTAAATTCCAGTACTGTTAACATACAGTGTTCTATTAATTTCAGGTGTTGAATTTAGTGATTCAACAGTTCCATACATCACGCAGTGCTCGTCACGACGGGTGCACTCCTTAATCCCCATCACCTATTTTATCCATCCCCCCACCTCCCCTCTGATAACCATCAGTTTTTTTCTCGATAGTTAAGAGTCCATTTCATGTCTCTCTTTCTTCTATTTTTTCCTTTGCTTATTATTTTTTTAAAACATTTATTTTTGAGAGAGAGAGCACAAGTGAGTGAGGGGCAGAGAGAAGGGGGGACAGAGGATCTGAAGTAGGCTCTGTGTACAGAACCCAATGCCTGGCTTGAAATCATGAATTGCGAGATCACGACCTGAGCCTAAGTTGGATGCTCAACTGACTGAGCCAATCAGGTGCCCCTGCTTATTTATTTTATTTTTTGTTTGTTTCTTAAATTCCACATACGAGTGAAATCATATGGTATTTATCTTTCGCTGACTGACTTTGCTTAGCATTATACTCTCTTGCTCCATCCATGTTGCAAATGGCAAGATTTCATTCTTTTTAATGGCTGAATAATAGTCCATTGTGAAACAACTACCAACTTCTGAGGTAGATGCTGGTGTTTTGTCAGAGGATAGGTGTCTTCTGGTTTTTGTGGCCAGTTGTATCACTGTTACCCCCGTGGGTGGTGGATGTCAATAGACATTTTGTGTGAGTTACATGTAAATCATTAAATGCAGTACCTAAATTTTCATAAACACATATGTTCATTTATTTCTGCTCATTACTACTAAGAGGGTTTATTACAAAATAGAAAAGCATTATCATGGGAATGCAAACTGGTGCAGCCACTCTGGAAAACAGTACGGAGTTTCCTCAAAAAACTAAAAATAGAACTACCCTACGACCCAACAATGGCAGTACGAGGCATTTATCCACAGGATACTGGTGTGCTGTTTCGAAGGGACACATGCACCCCCATGTTTATAGCAGCACTATCAACAATAGCCAAAGTATGGAAAGAGCCCAAATGTCCATCGATGGATGAATGGATAAAGAAGATGTGGTATATATATATATACACAATGGAGTATTACTCGGCAATCAAAGAGAATGAAATCTTGCCATTTGCAACTACGTGGATGGAACTGGAGGGTATTATGCTAAGCGAAATTAGTCAGTCAGAGAAAGAGAAATATCATATGACTTCACTCATATGAGGACTTTAAGAGACAAGACAAATGAACATGAGGGAAGGGAAACAAAAATAATATAAAAACAGGGAGGGGGACAAAACAGAAGAGACTCTGAAATATGGAGAACAAACAGAGGGTTACTGGAGGGGGTGTGGGAGGGGGGATGGGCTAAATGGGTAAGGGGCTTTAAGGAATCTACTCCTGAATTCATTGTTGCACTATATGCTAACTAATTTGGACGTAAATTTTAAAAAATAAATTAAAAAATTTTTAATGTTTATTTATTTTGAGGGAGAGAGAGACAGAGTGTGAGCAGGGGAGGGGCAGAGAGAGAGGGAGACACAGAATCTGAAGAAGGCTCCAGGCTCCGACTGTCAGCACAGAGCCAGATGTGGGGCTCGAACTCACCAGCCGCAAGATTGTGACCTGAACCGAAGTCAGACACTTAACCGACTGAACCACCCAGGCGGCCCTAAAAATAAATTAAAAAAAGAAAAGAAAAGCATTATCAGTCAGTAAAATAAATAGTTGTAGATTTATTTTTTAAAAAGTTTGTTTTCGAGAGAGTGTGCTTGCACGCACATGAACGAGGAAGGAGCAGAGAGAAATGATGGCAGAGAATCCCCCAAGCAGGCTCTGCACTATCAGCATGGAGCCCAGCACGGGGCTTGGACTCAAGAACCATGAAATCATGACCTGAGCCGAAATCAAGAGTCAGACGTTAAACCAACTGAGCCACCCAGATGGCCCGATAGTTGTAGATTTATACCATGCATAAATTACATAACCACTGTTGCAAGAATTTTCAGATTTCTCTCTCTACATGCTATATGGCAGAACTGCCTAGCCTCTATTCCCTACACATATTTCACATACATCTAACCTGTAATTTCTCACATCTCCCATTGACCCTGCTAACTGGTGAGCCAATAGCTTCTGCAACTCACACCTGGAAGTCACAGGCCAAGGAACAACTGACTCAGGTGGTTTGACAGTGTCAAATATTTTCTCCACCACCACCTGAGACCTGAGGTTGTTAGGTGTCCTAACTGCTGTTATCTGGCCACATTTTCTTTCATCGGTGAGCTCTCTGCCTGCTTTCCTGGACGGGGAGGTTAAGAAAGATGGTTAGGAAAGAGATGGTTGTCAATCAGATTTAACCATGTGAGCACCAAAGTAAGAACTCTGTAGAAACTGGAAGTTCAAAGTGGAAATCTATTAAACTCAAACCAAATTATTTTAGCACAGCTCTTAATTATAATACCCATTTCAAAGATGAAAAATGTGAGACGGGGTGCCTGGGTGGCTCAGTCAGTTGAGCATCCAACTCTTGTTTCTGGCTCGGGTCGTGATCCCAGGGTCGTGGGATCGATGGAGCCCCGCGTCAGGTTCCAAGGTGAGCATGGAGTCTGCTTAGGATTCTCTACTCTCCACCTCTGACCCTCCCCCCTCTCCTCTCTCAAAAACTAAAGGTTAAAAAAAAATGTGAGACAAACCTCACAGCAGTCAGAATGGCTAGAATAAAAAAGACAAGAAATAGCAAGTGTTGGCAAGGATGTGGAGAAAAGGAAAACGTCGTGCACTGTTGGTGGGAATGTAAACTGATGCAGCCACCATGGAAGACAGTATGGAGGTTCTTTGGAAACTTAAAAATAGAAACGCCATCTGATCCAGTAACTCCACTTCTGGGTATTTACCTGAAGAAAATGAAAACACTAATTCAAAAAGATGTATGCACCCCCAAGATTTTGTTTCTGTTTTTTTAAGATTTTATTTTTAATTAATCTCTACACTCAACATGGGGCTCAAACCCACAGCCCCAAGATCAAAAGTCACATGCTCCACCAACTGAGCCAGCCAGGTGCCCCTACACCCCTATGTTTATTGCAGCATTATTTACAATAGCCAAGATATGGAAGCAACCTAAGCCTCCATCAATAGATGCATGGATAAAGAAGATATAAGGTACACACACACACACACACACACACACACACTGGACTATTACTCAGCCATAAAAAGAATGAAATCTTGCTATTCTCGACAACATGGATGGACCTAGAGGGTATTATGCTAAGTGAAATAAATCAGACAAAGACCAATACCATATTATTTCTCTTATATGTGGAAACCGGAAAACAAAACAAATTAGCAAACAAAAAACCAGAAACAGGCTCATATAAATAGAGAATAAACTGGAGGTTGCCAGAGGGGATGGGGGTAGGGGTGGATGAGAAAATAGGTAAAGGGGATTAAGAGGTACAAACGTCCAGTTATAAAACAAGTCACAAGGATGAAAAGTACAGCATAGGGAATATAATCAGTAATATTGTAGTAACTTTGTATGGTGACCAGGTAACTACATTTATCATGATGAACATTTTGTAACGTATGGAATTGTCAAATCACTATGCTGTATACCTGAAGTTAATATAATATTGCATATCAACTATACTTCAATTTAAAATAAAAAATATTTAGGGGCACTTGGGTGACTCTGTCAGTTAAGCGTCTGACTCTTGATTTCAGCTCAGGTGGTGATCTCATGGTTTGTGAGTTCAAGCCCCGCATCGGGCGGCATTGGGCTCTGCACTGACAGTGCGGAGCCTACTTGGGATTCTCTCTTCCTCTCTCTGCCTCTCCCCTACTTGCTTGCACATGCTCTCTCTCTCAAAATAAGTAAAAACTAAAAACAAATAATAATAAAAAATAAAATAAAATAATTTTAAAATGTTTATTTTTTAGAAAGAGAGAGAGAGAGAGAGAGCACAGGCAGGGGAGGGGCAGAGAGAGAGGGACAAAGGATCCAAAGCGGGCTCTGCGCCGACAGCAGTGAGCCTGATGTGGGGCTCGAACTCACAAACCACGAGATCATGACCTGAGCTGAAGTCAGACGCTCAACCAACTGAGCCACCCAGGAGCCCCTTAAAAAAAAAAAAAAAAAATTAAAGTATAAGACAAATGCTAAATTGGATGAGAGGCAGGACAATGGGTATAAACTAAGACTGTCCCAGACAAACCAAGAATGCATGCTCATCCTGGGTACACGATTTTTCACCAGATTATCATTTATTAAATTGGGTCCCCTTTAACAACTCCACATGGTCTTAATCAATGTCCTAGAGTAATAACATGATGATGACGATGATGATGTTGATGATGAGGAACTTTGATCCCATTGGAACTTTGATAACTCCATTGATTACACTATCCTTAAAATGTCCTTCTCTCCCATGGCTTCTGGGGAGTTTTATCTGAACTCTGATGTTCCTTTTCCTTTACCCAAGTTCTAAATGTTAAAGGGTGTTAGGGCTCAGTCGAGGGCTTGCCTCTTGTCCTAGGGGAACTTCATCTAGGTCCATGGCTTTAAAAACCAATTCTAGGGGCATCTGGGTGGCTCACCCAGTTAAGCATCTGACTTCGGCTCAGGTCATGATCTCACAGCTCACGGGTTTGAGCCCCGCGTTGGGCTTTGTGCTGACAGCTCAGAGCCTGGACTCTGCTTCAAATTCTGTGTCTCCCTCTCTCTCTGCCCCTTCCCCACTCATGCTCTATCTCTCTGTCTTTCAAAAATAAATAAACATTTAAAAAATTGTTTTTAATTATAAAAAATAAACAAACCAATTCTATGTTGATGGCTCCTGAATCTATATCTGCAGCTTGGGCTTTTCCTTTATACCCAGACTCATATCCCCGCTTTCCTATCCAACATATCTACCTGGTTGTTTTAGAGGAATTTCAAAATTAACATGTCTAAAAAAGGAACTGTTGCCTGGGTTTGAACCTTGGTTATGTAATATTGGCCCTTTTTATGTGCCTTAATTTCTTTATCTCTAAAATGAGAATATTAAGCCTATGGGGACCTTGAGAGTTGTGTTAGTCAGTGTAAAGCTTAGAACAGTATTTGGCACATATTAAATATTCCACTCAATAACTGTTGGTTATTATTATCTCTATCCCGTTTTTTTTTTCATAAAGCAATAAAACTTGAAATTATTTTGTCTGTTTACTTGATTCTCACTTGTCTCCTCTACTAGAATGTAAACTTCTTGAGGAAAGAGACAATATTTACCTTATTCATCACTGTGTCCTCAGGACCCACCAGAGTTCCTGGCTCATAAGAGGTGTTCAATAAATATTTGTTGGAATGAATAAATGAACGAATGAGTGAATGCAACAACGGCATTACCCAACGTCAAGGTCTTGAAGCAGAGTTCCCTGTCTCTCCTTTCTTTTTTTTTTTTTTAAAGTTTATTTATTTATTTTGAGAGAGACAGAGGGAGAGTGAGCAAGAACGTGAGCAGGGGAGTGGCAGAGAGAGAGGGAGAGAGAATCCCAAGCGGGCTGTCAGCGCAGAGCCCCACGTGGGGCTTGATCTTATGAATCATGAGGTCATGACCTAAGCCAAGATCAAGAGTCAGATGCTTAACTGACTGAGCCGCCCAGGTGCCCCTCTCCTTTCTAATGCGTCTTATTTGGCAAATAATGGGGGGAAATGTTGGGAGTAGTTGTGTTGTATGGGGTTGGCGGATGGTTTGTGTATAAATTACCTAATGTAAGTGACCACTAGCTACATAGACTTTTCTACTACCAGACTTCTTAACGTCTTTTGTGCCATGTACCTCTTTAAGAATTTGATGAAGCTTATGGACCCTGACATAGAATAGTCATTTTCTGGGGTTTGTTTTCTGTTTTTTGTTCTTTGGGAGGTGGAGCAAAGGGAGAGAGTGAGGAGAGAGAGAGAGAGAGAGAGAGAGAGAGAGAGAATCTGAAGCAGGCTCCATGCTCAGCACAGGGCCAGACATGGGGCTTGATCTCACAACCCTGGAATCATGATCTGAGCTGAAATCAAGAGTCAAACACTCAACCAACTGAGTCACCCAGGCGCCCCTAGAATAGTGTTTTGGGGTTTTTTTTATTTATTGTTTTGAGAGAGAGAGAGAGAGAGAGAGCATGAGCACATGTGCGCAAACAGGGGAGCGGCAGAGAGAGAGGGAGAGAGAATCCTCACTCAGACTCCACACTCAGCATGGGGCCTGACTTGGGGATCAAACCCATGAACTGTGAGATCATGACCTGAGCTGAAGTCAAGAGTCAGACGCCCAAGTGACTGAGCCACCGAGGCACACCCCAGAATAGTCTCTTAAATACCAATTATACCATAATACAATTGTTGAAATATTTAACAAGAAATATGTGATGTAATAATATATGCACCTCTCTATTAACACATTAAATATCAAGATCTAGAGATGTAAAAAGTAACAGTGTTGAAGTACTGATGAACATAAGCCACGTGTCAAGATACCTACAATAATAGTAATGTGATATAAAACATATCCATGGTTTCTATTGGTGACCAAATATAGGTATTGCTAATTCTACTGTGGGTTGTTGCCTATATCCACGATTTAAGGAAATCCTGAATTTCAGTAAATGGCTGGTTCCAATAAAGATGCTATGTTTTTTCCCATCCCAGTTCATGGGCCCCTCTGAACTCTATCTGCAGACCCTAGGCTTAGAGTCAGGGAGTTCAGGACACTGACTAGGAGGGAAACCACACCGTTTATTTCCGTAACTTAGGAACCCATTCAGATTGCCCTTTCTCTTTTTATGTTTATTTATTTTTAAGAGAGGGAGAAAGAGACAGAGCATGAGCAGGGGAGGGACAGAGAGAGAGGGAGACACAGAATCCAAAGCAGGATCCAGGCTCTGAGCTGTCAGCACAGCACAGCCATGAGATCATGACCTGAGCCGAAGTCGGACACTTGACCAACTGAGTCACCCAGGCACCCCGTAGATTGCCCATGCTTTACATCTTGGTATGTGTTACAACATCGTTGGTTTACCCCCAGTTTGGTAGAGACAGACAATACGCCATCCTGATTGCCATTCGAGGAAGCACCTGCTGCCCAGCTGTGGAATGTATGCTCAGACACCAGCCTTCAGCCACTTCAGGGTCTGCCTCCACTTTGGGTCATGAGGTTGTGCTCTTTCTGGGGCAGCCCACACCCTGTGATTGAAAGAGAGGGAGGTATAAAGGCCCGGTCTTGTCAGCCTGTTGTGGGACACTCTGATGGGCAATACTTGTTCCAGACCTCCCTGTGAAGTTGACCAAGACTTTGTTAGGCTTGGGGCGCCTGGGTGGCGCAGTCGGTTGGGCGTCCGACTTCAGCCAGGTCACGATCTCGCGGTCCGTGGGTTCGAGCCCCGCGTCGGGCTCTGGGCTGATGGCTCAGACCCTGGAGCCTGTTTCAGATTCTGTGTCTCCCTCTCTCTCTGCCCCTCCCCCGTTCATGCTCTGTCTCTCTCTGTCCCAAAAATAAATAAACGTTGAAAAAAAAATTAAAAAAAAAAAAAAGACTTTGTTAGGCTGGCATCACTGTTTAGCTTTTCCCTCTGCCCAAAACTGCCTCCCACCCATTTCTTTCACAGATATTGATCTCTAAACATCTTGCACCCAAAATTCCACCTCAGCATCTGCTTCTGGAAAACCCAATCTGTGATACCCCACTTCCTGCCCTTATAGCAACCACAACTAAAGTACACAAAGTCCAGGGAGACACTTCAGTGCAAACTGAAATGCTGGCAGTGACCTCAGTGGCCAACCCGGGTTTCCCACACTAGGCGTCCCCAAGATGCGCTACTTTGGCATGCAGGTTATTCTGAGCTGAAAACAAGACCCAAAGACTCAAGAAGAAACTTTTTCCGGGGGGGGGGGGGGAGGGACAAACAGAGAGGGAGAGAAAGAATCCCAAGCAGGCTCTGCACAGAGCCTGATGCAGGGCTCGATTCCATGACTGTGAGATCATGACCCCAGCTGAAATCAAGAGATGCTCAACCAAGAGTTGGACGCTCAACCAACTGAGCCGCCCAGGGGCCCCTCAAGAAGAAACTTCGACCTCCTTCCCTAACTGTCAAAAAGAGTTTGGATAGAGGACCTGCTCCAGGAAGACAGCGATCACCATAGACAACTACTTCATATGATATTAGGAATTAGGGTGACAGACAGAAAAGAATTTAGTAAAGTCTGTTTGTTAAGATTCCTCTCTGTGTCCCGTTGTTTCTAGATGACCCAGCGAACACTTGTTTACCAAACATTTACTTTTTCAGCTTCCTGTGAATTGTTCTCCTTCCCTTTGAGGTTCCAGAACCCTACCCCCTTCTCCTCAGTTGAGGATGACACACACCTCATTTTGCCTGTCTTTGGAATCTCGCGTTTGTGTGGATTCCCCACACTTGCATAAATCTTATTTTCTCCTGTTAATCTGTCTCATGTTGATTTAACTCTCAGACCAGCCAGAAGAGCTCTGAGGGGTAGAGGAAAATCCACCCCACAATGCCTATATCCTGCCCCAGGGCCACAGGAAGGGCCACAGGTGTTGAGCTGGGGGACATGAAGCAGGGAAAGCCTCACGGAGTAGTCTGAATTTGAGGTGAACAGTTCAAAGGAGAGATGAGCGGGGAGAGAACTAATACCCACTAAGTTTACCTCTTATGTCTCGGGCTATCTGCTAGGAACTTTACTTGTATGTTATTCCGTTAATGCTCTGCTCACAACGATATTATGGGGTTAGCGGTTCCACCACCACCAATAACAAAATAAAAATAAGTCCATCGATGGAGTACAGTACTCACTATCTATTGGGCACTGTTCTGAGCCTTCACATTCATTGTTATCTCACTTATTCCTTAGACATCCTCGAGGCCTGGGAAGCTTTCAGATTCTGGAGACATTCACCAACCTCCACCCTCTAGTTAGTACCAGGGTTCCATGGATTTCACTTAGGATTAACTTTTTTTAAAAGTTTATTTATTTATTTTAAGAGAGAAAGAGAGAGACAAAGAACATGAGTGGGGGAGGGGGTGAGAGAGAGAAAGAGAGAGGGAATCGCAAGCAGGATCCACACTCAGCTTGGAGCCCAACGCGGGGCTTGACCTCACGAACCAAGGGATCATAATCCGAGGTGAAATCAAGAGTCTGACGCTTAACTGACTGAGCCACCCGGGCGCCCCAGGATTAACTTTTGTGTTAACCATCCTACTAGCAATTTCACATAGTTTACTACCATGCAGCCCCCCAGATTGGAGGTCCCGCTAGAGCAGAGAGCCTGCAGCCAAATGATCCCTCTAGAACGGCCCCTCCGCTGACCCTGATTCACTCAAGACTGTGAGGAAGCTGAGGCTCGGAGACAATAGGGAGCTTCCTTCTGCTCCCACCGCTGGATGACAAGAGTTTCGGTTCAGACCTAGGCCAGCCTGACTCCTTAGCCTGGTTCCTGACTCTGGTGCTGTGTTACCCCTTACCGGGCAGTGATGTAGCTTTTCTGTTTTGAGGCCTGATGATTTTGTGTCTTCTTAGGTGTCACAGCCGTAGTAAATAAAGTACTAATGAAGTGTCCTCATTTAGGAAAATCTTTGCATTTAAAACCATGTGTCTATATTCACAGAAATTTAAGGCTTTAAAATAAGTAACAGTTAACTCACCAAGAAAAGGCAGGAATGATTTTTTTCACTACTCTGTGACATAGATAAAAGAAATATACTTTTGTATTTTATCAGTTCCTTAATTCTGATTACCATTTATTATTTAATTCTCTGAATTGTGCTCCTTTCTTAACACTTTAAAAATATTTACTTATTTTTGAGAGAGGGGGGCGGCAGGGGCAGGGAGAGAGGGGGAAAGAGGATCTGAAGCAGGCACTGGGCTGACAGCAGAGAGCCCGATGGGGGGCTTGAATTCACAATCTGTGAGATCATGACTTGAGCCGAAGTTGGGAACCTAATGACTGACCCACACCGGTGCCCCTGAATGTGTACTTTTTTAAAAGATTTGTTCAGGTATTATTGACATTCAATACACTATACATACTTCAAGTGTACAGTGTGATGAGTTTTGCCATATGTATACGCGTGACACGACTGGGGTGTCTCTTAGTTTGGAAGTTGACCATAGCCAACCCAGGAGAGCACTGGGCTTCGGTGCAGGTTCTTGCACTCACAAAGAATACTAGGTGAGTAATACACTGGGTAAAGACTTCAAAGCACCTACTGCCATTGAACTCAGAAGCACCAACTTTGGACATAAAGGAAGGCACTTTATTGTTCTTTCCACCAAGAGGCCATAATTAACTGGTAAGGACTGCATTCTACTCTTGGCGCCAAAGCCAAGAATAAAACAGCATCACGCGGCAAAAAACAAACTGCATTTAGAGGCTAGGCCTCCAGGGGGAGAAAGCTCCTGGAGAAATGCCTACAAAGCGGCAAAGCCTCAGGAGTCACTAGCTGAAAGTACAATAGTCGCTTTGCCGAGCAAGGTCTCCTTGACCGCTGGCAGCGAGCGCAGCCTCCCGCCGCTGCAGCCGGCCCTCCAAAGTTACCCAACGCAGGAGACACAAAAAGCCAATGTCTCGTCCAGATCGATGCGCTGCTGTACCCGAAACGCTGACCTACAAGTGCAAGGGCGCGCCTGCCGGCCCAGATCCCCCTCCTTCCACCACCCGTCTCGCTCCGGCCGGCTCCCGGTGAGCCCAGTGGAGGAGCCTAAGGCTTGACTAAACCGACGCTCCCCGCGCCTGTAACAATACCAAGAGGGGGTGGGGAGGGGAGGGCAGGCTCACCACTACTGGTTAGGTTTCGTTTTTATTAAAAACTTCACGTGATTGCCCGACTCTTGACTCAGCGATTTCTCCAAACAGCCTTCTTTAATTTATTGGTTTGTCATCACCGCCTTCACCTTTTCTTTTACAGTCCTACCTACCGATTTTGAACATTGAAGCGGAATTCTTCCACTCGATACAAAGAGCGAATAAATTAGCTGTTAAATTCACTTAACCAATTCATTTCGAGCCCGCAAAATGAGAAGATAGGGGTGGTGGATTAAATAATCACGTAAGTGATTCCTTCATTCCCCACGGAAGCCACTGCCACACGTTTCATTAAAAAAATCATCAGGGTCTTCTTTTTCACTCTTTTCCCAGTTCTGGATTATTACAGATCCATTTTTAAGTAGATGGGAGAATTAGATAGACTTAACAAACAATTGTCCTGGGACTTTTTCTCCCTTCCCCATAGATACATACCAATAATGACAATTCTGAAAAATTTTGTGCAAATTAAATTTTTAGAATACAAACCCTGAATTTTGTTTTCAAAAGTCTATTTTAATCTTTATGACGAAAATAATTAGCACTCATTGTAGAAAATGTGGACAATCAGACAATTCAAAAGACAAAAAGGATATTATTTACAATCTCAACACTTGGGAACAATTCCTGTTAATAATTTGGTGTCTTTCTATCCTCTTTATTATGGAATTTTGAAAACCATTTTAATTGTTGGAAAGAAAAATTTTTCTCGACCATTCAAAGATCTTTTTTTTTGGTCTAAGAATTTTTTAAATTACAAAATTACAAAATTTAAATTGACAAAAGGCAGATTACCCCGAAAAAGTGAGACATCAGACAGATTAACGTGAGACAGGTTAACAGGGGGATCCATAAGAATACGAGACCCCTAGGCAGTTAGGCAATTGAGGTTCCTATGCCTTCTAGAGATAAGAAGAAGGGTTTAGGGTCCTTTGATCTTCAAAGGGAAGAAAGACAATTCATAGGAAGATGAAAAAGTGTAAATGTTTGGTAAACAAATGTTCGCTGGGTCATACAGAAACAATGGGACATAGAGGGGAACTTTGACAAACAGATTTTGCTAACATCGCCGCAGCCTCGTCTAACACCGCTACTTCTTATCATAATGTAGGTATCTAAGGTGACCTCTCCCTTCCTGGAGCAGGTCCCCTATCTAAATTCTTTTAGGCAGTGAGAGGGGAGGCAGAAAAGAAAAGCTTTGTGAGTCTTCTATTTCTTTTAAATGTTTATTTATTTTTGAGAGAGAGAGAGAGAGAGAGAGAGAGAATGCAAGTTTGAGCTGGGGAGCGCAGAGAGAGACAGAGAGAGAGAGAGAGAGAAACAGAGAATCTGAAGCAGGCTCCTTGCTATTAGCACAGAGCCCGATGCAGGGCTCGAACTCACAAACCATGTGATCATGACCTGAGCCGAAGTCAGATGCTTCACTGAGTCACCCAGGTGCCCCTTGAGTCTTCCATTTCTTAAAAAGAATCAGCTTAAAATAATCCACATGCCAAAGAGACACATTTTGGGGTGGCAAATATTCCTCCCCTACATAATTATACATTTTCCATTCCAACTTTCCCCCCTCATTACGGTGTTAGCATCTTCCTATCATATTAAAAACATAACTTTTGGGGCATCTCTGTGGCTCAGTCGGTTAAGCGTCTGACTTCAGCTCAGGTCATGATCTCGGGGTTCCTGAGTTCGAGCCCCGAGTCACGCTGTGTGGACAGCTTGGGGGCTGCTTCAGATTCTGTGTCTCCCTCTCTCTCTGCCCTCCCCCGCTCGTGCTCTGCCTCTCTCTCTCTCTCTCTCTCTCTCTCTCTCTCAAAAGTACATAAACATTAAAAGAAAGAACATAACTTTTCTGTTTTTAGCAGTCCACTGCATTAATGTAACATGCATCATCTAATCTTCCATTTGGGGACATTCAGGTTCAATATTTTCAGCTGAGCAAACTGTTTAAAATAACCTTTCTGTGGAGTGAAGCCTCCTTTGAAATGCAAATAGCCATTCTCAGACCCAATCTATTTTTAAACGTGTAGGAATGAAAAACTTTTCTCTTTTTTCCTTCTATGATTCTTAGGCCGGCCTAAGAATCACATTGACATAAGACAGATTAACATTAACAGGAGAAAAACAAACAAAATTATGAGACTCCCAGGCAGTCAGGTACTAGAAGCTCTGTGTCATCCTTGGCCACAGGGAAGGGGGTAGCTAGCGGTCTGGGGCTTCAAAGGAGAGGAAGACAATTCACATGGAGATGAGAAGAACAAATATTTGCCAGCCATGGAGAGAAATCTTTCCGATAGAAAATGTTATCTCTGGTAATAGTTTTTTTCCCAATGCAGGCATCCTATCTAAATTCTTTTTCTTGGGGCGCCTGGGTGGCTTGGTCGGTTAAGCGTCGGACTTCGGCTCAGGTCATGATCTCACGGTCCGTAAGTTCAGGCCCCGCGTCGGGCTCTGTGCTGACAGCTCAGAGCCTGGAGCCTGTTTCAGATTCTGTGTCTCCCTGTCTCTCTGCCCCTCCCCTGTTCATGCTCTGTCTCTCTCTGTCTTAAAAATAAATAAACGTTAAAAAAAAATAATTTCTTTTTCTTTAAAAATTTTTGATGTTTATTTATTTTTGAGGGGGGTGGGGAAGGATGAACAGGAGAGGGGCAGAGAGGGAGGGAGACGCAGAATCCGAAGCAGGCTCCAGGCTCTGAGCTGTCAGCACAGAGCCTGATGCGGGGCTCGAACCCATGAACCGCCGGATCATGACCTGAGCTGAAGTCAGATGCTTAACCAACCGACTGAGCCACCCAGGGGCCCCTATCCTATCTAAATTCTTTTAAGCAGTCGAGGGGGCAGAAAAGAGCTTTCCCTGAGTTTGCTGGGTTTTAATTGCCTTTCAGCTCCAAACATCCCACATGCCAAAATGACACAATTCTACCCCAAGTATTGTATTCTGCTGCCCGCCATAAGTTTCTTGAGTTCTCATTTATTGGGTTTATGTAAGGTAAAGCACACCTGGACTCTTTTTTGTTTGTTCATTTATTTTGAGAGAGACAGAGACAGTGTGTGGGGGGGAGGGGCAGAGAGAGAGGGAGAGAGAATCCCAAGCAGGCTCTGCACCGTCAGTTTAGAGCCTGATATGGGGCTGGAACTCATGAAAATGTGAGATCATGACCTGAGCCAAAATCAAGAGTGAGACACTTAACTGACTGAGCCACCCAGGTGCCCCTGGACTTTTTGTTTTTTTAAGTTTGGGAGTGGTTTGAGGTTTTCCTATAAATGTATGTTTGCCAGCCCCCCAAAACTCTTATTCTAAATACCTTTTGTGTTTTTCCCAATGTGTTTCAATACATCCATAAGCACCTTGACCAGTGGAAGGAGTGATTTAGCTCCCTTCCCACCCAGTCCTTTCCACTGAGAAGAGGAGAGAAATGTGGAGAGAATGGGCACCCCCAGAAGCGCAATTAGCATGGAGGAGGGGAGAAGGGCCGAGCGCCAGGGGACCGGCTGGAAGTGAGAGAGTAGCCGTGTCCCCAGCTGTTTACAGCCCAGCCAGTCAAAGGGAAATCAAACCTGTGTGCCAACCTGGGCAGGCAGATTGTAAGTCACACAACGTCCTATTCTTTTATAGCTCCACCCCAGGATGTGGCCTAGCATGAGGGCAGAGAAGAGAATAAATTCATTCACTCAACAATAGCTAGAGTATCTACTGTGTACCAGGAGCTGTTCTTGGTGCTTAGGCTGTGTAAGGCAACATAAAAGACATAAAAGCATTTTAATGGGGGGAAGATGGACCCTAAACAATAAATATTATAATAAATAGATTATATTCGGAGGAGACAAGTGCTGTGAAAAAAAATGGGCAGGAAAAGGGAGTTTGAAAGTGTGTGTGTGTGTGTGTGTGTGTGTGTGTGTGTCTATTAACTAGGGTAGTCAGAATAGGCTTCATTAAGAAAGTGGCAGGAGGGGCACCTGGGTGGCTCAGTTGGTTAAGCGTCCAACTCTTGATCTCGGCTCAGGTCATGACCTCATGGTTCATGAGATTGAGCCCCCATGTTGGGCTCTGTGCTGACGGCGTGGAGCCTACTTGGAATTCTCTCTCTCTCTCTCTCTGCCCCCCCTCAAAATAAATAAACTAAAAAAAAGGGGGTGCCTGGGTGGCTCAGTCAGTTAAGTGTCCAACTTCAGCTTGGGTCATGATCTCGCGGTTCGTGAGTTTGAGCCCCACACCCGGCTCGGTGCTGACAGTGCAGAACCTGCTTCGGATCTTCTGACTCTCTGCCCCTGCCCTGCTCACTTTCTCTCTCTCAAAAACAAATAAACTTAAATTAAAAAAAAATTCTCTTTATTAAAAAAAAAAAGAAAGTGGGAAGTAAGACTTGGAGGAAACGAGAGAGTTCATCATCTAGGTATCTGAAGAAAGAACATTCTGGAGAACATTCCAGAGAAAACAGCCAGCATAAAGCCCTGGAGTGAGACTGTACCTGAAGAATGGCAAGGCGATTAACATGCACGGAAGGGAGCAAGTGAGTAAATGGCTAGATTACAAAGGAGGGTGTTAGCAGGTATGAAAACACCACCCACACTGCAGATGGAAGGTATGAGGGCCGGGGAAGCTGCTGAGTTGGAAAGAAGGGATCACATGGAGGTTCTGGGCAGGCTTCCTTGAACTTGAGTGGTGGAAGGTGGGGGAGGGCGGCCAGGGTGCATAAAACGGAGCCACGGCCTCGAGCTGCCCTACAATCATTGTCAAGACTTTCAGGTTCTAGAGGGCTAGATGAGAAATCTGTCTCAAGCCCACCGAGAACTGGCCTGTGCTCTTATTCTGGGGCTTTTAAGCAGCAAAGGAAGCAAATAAACCACCGCAAACCCCAAAATAACAATTACATTTTCCACCAGAATCTTATAAATGCCAACTTCAGGGGCAGAGTACTCAGGGACCCACCTCTCCTTCCCTAAAATCTGCTAGTCTTTCATACAAGGGTGGTTTTCTTAGTGTTCTATTGCTGCTTTGGCAGATCACCACAAACTTGGTGGCTTAAAACCGCAAATATTTATTATCTTATAGTTCCATAGGCCAGAAGTCCCCAAATCAAAGTGTCAGCAGGATTACGTTCGCTCTGGAGGCTCTAGGGGAGAATCTGTTTTCTTGCCTTTCCTACTTTGTATCGGCTGCCCACGTTCCTTATCTTGTAGTCCCTTTCCTTTTATGATGTCGTTGTGCTTTGTATCTTCGTTCATTGTAAATTCCCTCCTTGAACAACTACTGAGGCACAAGGAATTTCCAAAAGCTGTGGGATCCAAGTCGATAGAGCACTTAGAGGTCATCTTATCTCATTTTTCTTTCAGTTCTGAAACTCATTCTGCATTTTCTGGACAACTGCTCATTTAGCTTCTCTTTTAAACACTTGCAGTGACTCAAAACAAGTCATTATGAGTTAGTACTTATTAAGATTGAAAAGTCTTCCTACTGAATCGAATCCTGGCTGGCTCCTTGTAACATTAACCTTTTGTTTGTTTGTTTGTTTGTTTAGAAAGAGAGAGAGCTTGCGAGGTGGGGGGGGGGGGAAGAAGCAGGGGAGAGAGAGAGAGAGAGAGAGAGAGAGAGAGAGAGAGAGAGAGATATTCTCAAGCAGGCTCCATGCAGAGCATGGAGCTGGATGCAGGGCTTGAACTCACGAACTGTGAGATCGTGACCTGAGCCAAAATCAAGAAGTGGACGCTTAACCGACTGAGCCACCCAGGCGCCCCTGGCTATTTTCTAAAAATGCAGACCCCTGGGGTGCCTGGCTGGCTCATGTAGCATGCAAGTCTTGATCTCAAGTTTGTGAGCTCAGGTACCACGTTGGGTGTGGAGATTACTTAAAATTTTTTTTTTAAATAAGATAAAAATAAAAGTGCAGACCCCTGGGCCCAAGTCAGACTCAGATTCTCCAGTAGTGAGGCTCAGAAATTATCATTTGACATTAAACCACAGGTTATTCTTATGGACACTGGAGCTTAAGAACCCTGCTTTAGGACTTCAACACAGTGATCTACAGCAGTGGGCCTTAACTTTTAAAACCTCTCATGTCAAGACCACACCTCCTATTAACTCAGAATTTCTGGGGGTGGGACCCTAGTATCTGTGTGCCGAAGAAAGTTCCCCAGAGGATTCTCATGTGTAGCCATTACTGAGAAACACTGATTTATATGTTCTACAGTATAGATCTGAGGGTCAAATAATCTTTAACAGCTTGTCAAATATCAAGAAAACCCTTTGAGCTCATAAAATGTCACCTGATTACTTTGGACTTTGAGTTAGTTGTCCTAGAGTAAAAACGAACTTATTGTGAGGAGAGACACGAGGTTCCTCTTATTCAGCACTAAAAATCCCAACAGTAATTGCCATTATTATTATTCAGATAGGAGGGGTTGATGACTATGGAATGCGCAGCATGGGGTTCGGCACTGCTGGGAAGGCTGGGGATAAATAAGCTAGTAAAAGGCATGTTCGTCAAGGACCTTAGTCTAGCTGGACAGTCAAAGTGAACGTGGGGGAATCTAGAGTGAAAAGTTCTATAAAACCTCATCATACTGAAATATCGAATGATAGAGCACACAGTAAACACTGGTTCAGAACCTTAAGAGGGAAGGAGGTTGGTAAAGTCTACAGGTAGCGTGTGAGCTGTGTCTTGAAAACATTTCAAGATTGGAATTGATGGTGAAACAGATGGACGGTTTCCCGGACGAAGGATATGACTTCAGATGACTTCAAGTCAAGCAATAAAGTTCCCCAACTAACAATGACTTAAGTTTATTATTTATTTTATTTTTTAGATTTCCTTTTTTTAATGTTTATTTTTAAGAGAGAGGGAGAGAGAGAGAAACAGAGTGTAAGTGGGAGAGGGGCAGAGAGAGAGAGAGAGGGAGACACAGAATCTGAAGCAGGATCCAGGCTCTAAGCTGTCAGCACAGAGCCTGACGCGGGGCTTTAACCCATGGACCACGAGATCATGACTTGAGCTGAAGTCAGATGCTTAATTGACTGAGCCACCCAGGTGCCCTGACTTAAGTTTACACGGACCTTTGTTATCCCACTTAACAAGAAGTTGGGAGGTGGACAGTCCCAGAGAGGATTATGTAGCAACTCAATGATATTAAAAATATTTTTGTCAGGGTGGCTCAGTCGGTTACGTGTCTGACTTTAGCTCAGGTCATGATCTCATGGTTCATGAGTTCAAGCCCCATGTTGGGCTCTGTGCTGACAGCTCAGAGCCTGGAGCCTGCTTTTGAATTCTGTGTCTCCTTCTCTCTCTGCCCCTCCCCTGCTTGCGCTCTGTGTCTGTGTCTCAAAAAGTGAATAAGCATTTAAAAAATATATTTTTGCCTTTTCGCTCCGACATCCTCAGCACGATGAAGTCTTCCCTCATGGTTCCAATATGGCTGCCACAGCACCATACATTGCACCCTATCTCTCAAGCAGTAGGTCGATGGAGGCCTTTCCCAAGTTCATCTCTTTTTCAGAGAAGAAAAATCTCTTTCAGCAGCTCCTTCAGGGTCCTCTTCATGTCTCATTAGCCAGAACTAAGTCACTTGGTCACCTTTATATCCGTTATTAGCACAGGCTTGCATGGCTGGCTTAAAGCAACTGTGATTCATCTCTTGGAGCTGAACACACTGTCACCTGTAACATAAGGTTCTGTCACTAAGGAAGTAGGAGGAATGACTCTTTGGTTAGGCAACAAGCTATGGCTGCTACAGATGTAATGAACATTTGCCATAAATGAATGAAAACTTATGATAACTCATTACAGCAATTCAGACTGACAGAGATGTGCAAGTTATTTAACCTTTCTGGGCTTCAGTTTCCTCCTGTGTAAAACAAAGGTAACAATGCCTGCTTTATACGGTTGTGAGAATTCCATCAGATAGTGCATATGAAGGGCCTACCACAGACCCTGGCTCATAGGACATGCTTGCTGTTATTGCCTTGTGGGTGTCACCAGATTACAGATGATTCTAGAGGACTGCCACAGACATGCTCTTTGAGTGTTCTTGTTTGAACTTCTATTTTTAGAACGAAATCCACCAGAATCTTTCATCATCAGACAGGCCCATTTGGAAACTCAGAAAGAACCTAGAATTTTAGACTATTACAGCTGAAAGTGAACATGGCGATTTCCCAGCCCAATGTTTCTGGTAATTTTTTTTTAGCCACAGAGCCACAAAAACTCATGCTCTAAAACAAAGAAAACTGGAGCCATTCTCTTCCTTACTCGCTGTGAGATACCTCCCCTGAACCCGAGGACTCCGTGGAACACACTTTGAGAAACACTGGTGTAGTTCAAACACTTAGACAGTATAGTGTGGTTAAGTGGCCAACGATATTAAGTGGCCTGAATAAGCCACAGAGTGAGAAGTGGACAAACTGGGATCGGAAACCAGCTTTCCTAGCTTTATGCTGAGGAGGGTGAGCGAATGTTTGATGTGAGCGGGGGCTTGATGTGGTAATATGGTGGAACTTCAGTAGGGCCCTGCGAAGCCCATCCCTTAGGTTTTGTCCGGAGGGTTGGTGTCTTCATCCCACTTACAGGCCTTCAGGTGGATGTGTCTACCTCTGGAAGCCACCCCGGCTCCCAGAAATCACTGTGTCTGGGGAGAAAAGATGGAGAAGTGTGGCTGGGAAGAAAGGGATGGAATCAAGTAATGAAGGGATGGGCTGGCCGGACGGTCTTCCTTCAAGCCCACTGTAAAGCCAGAAAGTGCTTACGTGAGCAGTCTGCTGGAGAAGGGGATAAATAACATCTGGAAGAGCGAGGTTGTCAGGAGACTCACACACTTGAGTTCGGCAGAGTGCTCGGCTTTCCAGCCGATGAATTCGGTACCAGAACGGAACACAGCCCTCATTGTTTTCCCGGCCTTTCTCACTGGCATGGAACTTTTGATGAATGGGGACTTTTTGATTACGGAGTTTGAGCTAACCAAGAGTAGAGCACTAGATAAGAAATACAGAGGTGAGAGTTCTAGTCCCATTTCGGCTGCCTACTTGGGCAAGTAACTTGAGGCCTCTGGGCAAAATGAAAAGGTTGACGCAGACAAGGGCCCTTGCGATTTTAAAATGTCCATTATTCCATGGGGCGCCCGGGGGCTCAGTCGGTTAAGCGTCCAACTTCGGCTCAGGTCATGATCTCGCGATTCGTGAGTTCGAGCGCCGCGTTGAGCTCCGTGCTGACAGCTCGGACGGAGCCTGGAGCCTGCTTCGGATTCTGTGCCTCCTCCTCTCTCTGCCCCTCCCCCACTTGTTCTCTGTCTCTCAAAAATAAATAAATGTTAAAAAAAGTAATAAAAAATGTCCATTAGTCCATATCTTACACCAGAGAGCTGGCCTGGGCCTTCTCAGTAAAAATCTGCAGAGCCAAGTTATTGTCATCACCAATACGGTCCCAGGGAGGGCGGGGGAGTAAGGATTTCTGAATCTTAACACTGTCCTCCAAACTCCTACTGCAAAGGAAGGGAAATGTGACATTACTTCCCAAGTGGTACATCATTTCACAGTTTTGTGGGCCATAATGTCCTGGGATCACTCTCCTATATAATCTATGGTTTGAAAGAGAATGTGGAGATCACAGGGGAGATATAGGTAAGGTAGGCTTACAAGTGTGTGTGTGTGTGTGTGTGTGTGTGTGTGTGAGAGAGAGAGAGAGAGAGAGAGAGAGAGAGTCTGAGACTTAGAAAGACAGAGACAAGGAGAAAGTGGTCAAAGTCAGAAGTTTCTCAATGGTCAGCTGGCCAGTCCAGTGGAAAGAAGGCATATAGCCAGCCACTTTCCCTCATGTGACTCAGAAGGAAAAAGCTTGGGAAATATTCTGCTGGGGAGACCATTCCTCCAGCTCGACACTGACGTCATGTAGTCTCCAAAAGCCAGGACCTATTCTTAGATCTGTCATTCATTCATTAATTCAAGAAAACATTTCCTAAGCACTTATGACAAGAGATTGGTGAAAAAATGGCCGTGTTCTCCACCCTAAAGAAGCTCCCAGGCTACTATGGGGTCTCGGCCAGTGAACAGACGATAACAGCATGACAGATGCCATGATGATGGAAGTCCAGGATATTAGAGGAGCACGTTGATGAAACCCCCCCATTTCAGCCTTGGCTGGTTAAAGAAGGTTTGTTAGGAGAAAGCCATGTTATTTGAAGGAGAAGCAGAATCCAGCCTAGTGTTGGAGGAGGTGGGAAGAGAAGGAATGTTGTAGGCAGAAATAGGACTACAGGTTATTTTAATTTTTCTCTTTGTGCTTAGCAGTGTTTTACAAATATTCTTCACTGGACATGGATTACATTTATATAGAAAGAATTTTAGAATTTGCAGGATAGCAACAGCCCTCCCTTAATCAGTGAGCACCAACAAGAGCTTAGGTCTGTGACACACTGGCAGGGAGAGAAGGGGACACGACAATGACCACTCTAATCACAGTATTAGAAATGTTTGTTGAGTCCTTTCTATATGTCAGCATTTTCCATGTTCCTCACTTAATCCTTACCATAATCCTACGTGATAGATACCATTATTATCATCTCCATTTTATGGCTAGGGAAACTGAGGCCCAGAAGTCACACAATTAGTAAGTGGAAGAAGCAGGAATCAAATAGAGCCAGAGCCCTGGCTCTCGACTACTAGGCTAGACTGCCCCTCTTTAAGAGAGTAAAGCCAAGGGGCGCCTGGGTGGCTCAGTCGGTTAAGCGTCCGACTTCAGCTCAGGTCACGATCTCGCGGTCCGTGAGTTTGAGCCCCGCGTCGGGCTCTGGGCTGATGGCTCACAGCCTGGAGCCTGCTTCCGATTCTGTGTCTCCCTCTCTCTCTGCCCCTCCCCCGTTCATGCTCTGTCTCTCTCTGTCTCAAAAATAAATAAACGTTAAAAAAAAAAAAAAAAAAAAAAGAGAGTAAAGCCAAGCGATACACACAGGAGACGAACTAGCGTTTTAAACTTCGCCCTCTTCTAAGAAGCAACTTCTTGCCATCATCTGACTATGTTTCTGTGTCCTC
The DNA here is from genome assembly GCF_018350155.1 of Leopardus geoffroyi. Lineage (NCBI taxonomy): Eukaryota > Metazoa > Chordata > Mammalia > Carnivora > Felidae > Leopardus > Leopardus geoffroyi. Next base: position 99,667,123 of record NC_059343.1, on the reverse strand, counting down.
CATGTCAAGGTAAGGGGAACAGGGGCGAGTCTTCATTTGGGCGTGGACACGGATATCAGATGCACGATGCGTGAAGTGATTTTCCGAAGATTGCATGATAATCTGATGGCTGAATGGGTTCCAAAAACCCACTTCAGTATCACAGCTGCTGGACCCCACGTTGCTCTGGCCACACCAGCAATGCTTATCTTGTGGTAAGTTTCCAATTTTCAAAACTGCGACTTCAGTCAAATGGTTTATTAAAACTCCCATATATTGATGTTGCTCTATGATGCAATTCCTATGTTAACCACAAGGTGATGCTGCAGACAGATGCAAGGATTTGTTTGGAAAGGAGAGGTTTAAGCATATTTGTATTTTGATAAATTATGATATAGCTACACAATTAAATATTAAGCAGCCATTTGAAATAATGAGGTAAAGCTATATGATTTCTAGGAAACATCTTTAAGATATGCCAACAAATAACTGAGAAAAACCAGTCAGTAACAAAATGTAGAGCATGCACATATTTGTCTAATTAAAAAAAAGAATATAAATACGTATGCAGGTACACGCATCATTTTTTCCTGAGAGTATTAAAAAATAGTGCTAACACTTATTACTTTGAGGAGTGGGATTGGGGTCTGAGGGAGGGGAGAGGATGCTTCTCCTTGATTTTATCCCTTTTTAAGTTATTTGATGTTTTAAATGATTTGCACTCATTAATTTGAAAATCATTATCACAAAAACAATCCAATTGCTGTAAAAATTTAAATACTGCAGAAGTTAATCAAAGTCCCTCTCCCGTCACCTCTTAATCCCATTCCCCAGAGGACAGGTAACCACAGAAATGAGTTTGGGACCTCACTACTCAGAATATGGTTTCCAGAACAGCAGCATCAGGAACATCTGAGAAACTGCTAGAAAAGCAGATTCTTGTGTCTCACCCCAGATCTGCTCAAACTCCATAGTGGGGCCCAGTAACTGGTGTTTTCAGAAGTCCTTTTGGTTATTTTGATGTGTACTCGAGGCTGAGAACCACTTCGTTTTAGCAGGTTAGACCATATCTTTTGCGGGGAGGGGGGGGGAGAGTGTTGAGAAAAATCCTGTGAGAAAATTAATAACTCAAAACGGCATGTCTCCATTCACCCAGAGAGCTCTAGCTCAGAGGTTGACAGCCTCTTGAGGCCACTGTGACCTCTCTGCTGGAGTTGAGTGATGACATATTGCCACGGTTTGGAAGCATTATCCAGAAAGGGGGACCTGCTAGAGTGAGAAACTTAAGGGAGGAGGAGTAGGGAAAGGAAAGATGGTGCACAGAGGATGCAGATAAAACCACCACATGATGGCAAAGAGATGACACCAATACCTCAGGGCCACTCAATCATTTATTTCATAAACTTTTTTTTTTCCAAAAAAACGTATTTCTTTTTACATTGAGGTATTGTTGAGACACGATGTCACATTCATTTCAGGTGTACAACATAGTGATCGGACAAATCTATACGCAATGCTGTGCTCGCCACCGTCTGTCACCATACAACGCCATGACAATGCCATCGCCTGTATTTCCTATGTTTCATAAACATTTATCACTTTCCCATTCTATATCTCTGTATCATTATGTCCGTTTCCTTGCTCTGACCCACACATTTCATTGTCCATCATTTACCAAATCTGATAGGGTCATTATTTCTCACACCATTCAGTGTGTTCACATTCAGGGATGTGTTTGCCAGTGATTCCCCGCTCCCTGGCCAAAAAGTCATGAGCTCTCAAAGCTGCTCAAAAGAGGAGCGCCAGGGGTGACTCGGTCGGTTGGGCGTCCGACTTCGGCTCAGGTCATGATCTCACGGTTCGCGGGCTCGAGCCCCACTTCGGGCTCTGTGCTGACAGCTCGGAGCCTGGAGCCTGGAGCCTGCTTCGGATTCTGTGTCTCCCTCTCTCTCTGCCCCTCCATCACTCACACTCTGTCTCTCAAAAATAAATAAATGTTTAAAAAATTTAAAAAAAAATCAAAGCTGCTCAAAAGAGTCATAAACAGGGGTGCCTGGCTGGCTCAGTCGGAGGAGCAAAACCCCTCTTGATTTGGGGGTTGGGAGTTTGAGCCCCACGTTGGGGGTAGAGATAACTTAAATGAATGAACAAATAAAAATTTTAAGAGAGTCATAAACTCCCTCTGGGGGTAGAGGGTACAGAGGGGGTGTGCTGAGGAATTTTGCACAGTGGGGAGGGTTGAGGTACGGTAGGAGAGGACGTGTACGTAAGCGCACTCGGGATATAGCAGTTTCGACAACGAAGCCACCCCATCTGAAGCTCAGAAGAGAGGGGATCTCACAGGGTTCCCCAACACGGATGCTGGTCCCCATGCACCGATCTGCCTCCGCCACAGAAGAGCTTGGGGCAAGGGCCTTCAACTGGGGGGCAGGGGTCATGGGAGGCTGCCTGCAAACGGGAGTCGTTCTCAGTGTTTCACGTGAGAAGACTGGGAATGTGGAAGCTCAGACCAGCCTAAGGCTCGGGAATGTTTAATCTATTGATTCTAACAAGATGCCCCCCATTTACTAACCACTTCAAACACATCATTGTGTCTCATGAGGTACCTGTTCCACTTACTCACCACTTCAAAGACTTTGTTCTGTCTCCTGACGAACTGCACCCGGTTCCCAGTCGGGGAATGAGCGTTTGTTTTCTGGCAGGGGAAAAGGTTATAAGGGGTGGGAGTTAGCTTATAAGGCTGTTCGTATCTCGCTGTGCTCCGTTTTTGTAATTTGATGGCACCTGCAGAATGTTAAGGGCAACCATTTATTAAACTGGACATTTGACTAATCGTGACACTGTTTCCTTCTATTTTATTTTATTTTGCTTTATTTTATTTTATCTTATTCTATTTTATTAAAGTTTATTTATTTATTTTGAGAAGGAGAAAGAGAATGAGTGGGCTGGGGCAGGGAGAAAGGGGGGCCAAGGATCCAAGGCAGACTCTGTGCTGACAGCAGAGAGCCCGACGCAGGGCTTGAACTCACGAATGGTGAGATCGCGATCTGAGCCAAAGTCAGACGCTTAACCGACGGGGCCACCCAGGCGTTCCCCCTCCTTCTATTTTGAATAAATGAGCATTTACTCTTATAGAGTCTTAGCTGGGGCCACCTTCGAGATGGTCTCTGGGCCATTAATATTTTCTTGGGGAGTCTTGAGAAAAATACAATGCCCACGCCGCACTGCATACCCACCGAATCAGAATCTCAAGGGGTGGGACCAAGGTGCAAGGCTAGTTTTAAAGTCCTACAAGTTATTCCAACGCAGCCAGGACAGAGAAACTGCTCTAGTCTCACTATTTTGTTTTATGGATAAAAATACAGAAGTTAAAGAGATGAAGTGATTTGCCCAAGGTCAAGCTGCCAGTAAGTAGATCTCATCCCTAACTTTTCTGACTGCCCATCCACTGTTCCTTCCACTGTGCTCTCTCGTCTCTTCTAGAGCTTAGAGTTTTGCTGAACATTGCAGTTAGGTGATTTTTTTTCTTTCAAGATTTTATTTAAACTCAAGTTAGTGAACATATAGTGTAGTATTGGTTTCAAGAGTAGACTTTAGTGATTCATCCCTTACATTAATACACAGTGCTCATCACAAGTGCCCTCCTTAATGCCCATCACCCATTTAGCCTATCCCCTCACCCACCTCCCCTGCAGCAACCCTCAGTTCATACTCTGTATTTGAGCCTCTTATGGTTCACCTCCCTCTCTGTTTTTATCTTATTTTTCTTTCCCTTTCCCTATGTTCGTCTGTTGTGTTTTTCAAATTCCATATATGAGTGGAATCATATGGTATTCGTCTTTCTCTGACCGATTTATTTCACTTAGCATAATACACTCTAGTTCCACCCACGTCATTGCAAATGGCAAGATTTCATTCTTTTAGATGGCTGAGTAATACTCCATTGTGTGTGTGTATACCACATCTTTATCCATTCATCAGTTGGTGGACATTTGGGCTCTTTCCATAATTTGGCCATTGTTGATGGTGCAGTTCAGTGATTTACAGTTGAGGGAGAAGGGACAGAGTCCATCAGTTAAAGATGGGTGGGGAAACATCTAAGGATGGGTGGGGAAACATCTAAGGACTCAACTCAATCAAGGGTTCTCCAGGACATGGCTCCTGTCTAGTCTTATTGGTGGTGGGACAGTCGAATGACCTTTCATTGCTAAAAGCAGTGCCTAATACTATAGTATATGTTAGTTCCTCATAGAGCAAGTCAGTTGCTCCTGACTGAGTTTCACCCATGAAAGAATACATTCATGAATAAGTGTTCTCACGTTCAGGAATTAATCATGCTAAAGCAAATGATAGGGTATATCAGTGATTGTTCATATTTGAGCAGGGGTGGGTGTTAGGGTGAGGACTCGGGTTCCATTTGAGAATTTGTAAAAGCTATAACCTGCTCCCCCTCCCTGAAAAATCCACATACATAAATGTTGCATGTAATTTCTGGAGATTCACAGACCCTCCCCCCCTGCCCCCCCCCCCCCCCCCCCCCCCCCCCCCCCCGCAAGTTCATCCATGGTCACCAGATTAAGATCTCCTGGACTAGAAGCTTTTGAAGCTCTATTTTTTTTTTTTTTTAGTGTTTTTTAAAGTGTAGTCCAGGAACCACAGAAATCAGAATCACTTGGGGGTGCTTGTTTAAAAAAACGGATTCCAAGGACAGCCACAGAACTACTGTTTCAGAATCTCTTATGAATGAGGTATGGGAGTTTGTATGATAGTAAGCTCCCTAGATGATTCTTTAGGACACTAACATTTGAGAATTAGTGCTTTATCCCAACGTGAGATTTTTACAGTTTTTGAATGCTTTCATTTGTTTACTATTTTAGGTTTCATCTATTCAACTGTCAAGTATACCAAATAGTATGCTTAGTCCGAATTCATTAAAGAATAGTCACATGTGGATATGCATAGGAAAAATAGCTGGAAGGGTAGATAGGTAACCATCTCTCTCTGGGTCTTTATTTTTCCCCTTTACCCTTCTATTTTATTTTTTTATTTCCTATTATCTTTCTTTCTGTATTCAAAAAAGGTTCTTTCTGAGTTTAACTCCTCCACTTGAAAAACAGGGTGTTATAACTAGGGCGAACTTCGAGGCCACGTCTTGCTCTGGCTGTCCGTGACACCATACTACCCTCAGCGCCCTTGTGCATTTAATAACACGAACTGCAGAGCTAACAACAGTGTTTGGAGTAATAACTGGGTACTATTTTTATATATATTATGTTGTGATGCCTAGCAACTATTTCACTCCAGTAAAATTACTCTCTTCTTCCTCAAGGAGTTGGAACTGAAATAAACTCTACTATCTGTACCCCCCAAAAGTTAATTCTCTCTTTTAAGCCTTAGAAAAAGCCGTCCGCGCATATCTCTCAGGCGCATAAGAATGATTGTGAACCAAAAAGCCAGGGCGTGGTCGCCCCGCCCACCGGCTCCTGCGTCACCACCCTTCTCGCCGCTTTCAAGCGCGGAGATTGGCTAAAGGCAAGAAAGAGCCCCGCCCCTAGTCTTATGACCCGCGCTGAAGCGCCTTGTCCTGGGGTTTGCAGCACTTGTGGTCGGTGGTCCGCGCTCCTCTTGTCCGGGTTCCAGCAAGCTTTTTCCCTGGTGTTGCTGCTGTTGTTGCCACCGCCACCGCCACCGCCACTGCCGCCGCGCCGCCGCCTCCGCCTCCTTTGCGGAATCATGGTGTGCTTCCGCTTCTCCCCGGTTCCGGGCTCGGGGCTCGTTCTGCTCTGCCTAGTCCTGGGTGAGTTGTCGGGCCCTCCTGCATAGTCCCTCAGCCTGGGCCCGGGGCGCCCAGTTCAAAGGCCACAACCTGCAAGACTGGTCCGGGGGGTGGGGGTGAGAACCTGAAAGGCTGACACTGGGCGGTGGCGCTTGGCCCAGGGAAGCGAGCCGTGACCTAGAGAAGGCCTGACCGAGGGATGGCGGGGAAGAAGGGCCCGTGAGAGTAAGAAGGGGCAAGTAAGGGGGGGTGGGCGCCGAGGGAATAGGTGGGGAAGAGGGAGGAGTGGAGCACATCCGGGTAGAAGGAGTAACTTGGGGAAGATACAGAGGAGTGAGCGTAGGTACGTGCGATTCTGGGGTGGCAGAGACAATCAGGGGAGTCCTGGTTTCTTAGGATCTTAGGGGCGAGAGCAAAAATTGGGGAGGGAAGAGACTATTGCCTGCGTGGAGAAACTTGGGGGAAGGGGGGAGGGTAGGGGCAGATATGACAGTAGAGTCTGAGGGGGCAGTGAGAGGGCTGGGGGCGGTTTGTGGGCAGGAATTTGAGGCTGTGGAGGAAGGGTGATTAAAGAGACGAGGAATGATGCTGTATTTGAGTTTGGTAGCTCGAGTTTGGAGGGGTAGGGACCTCGGGTGGCCCGGGGCAATTTCTAGGCAAGAAAGCACGGAGGTAAGGTCTGGAAACGAAGGGGATGAGGGGGGACTTTGGTGGGGAGTGAAGATCTGACTTGGAACTGTTGAGGATGTCAATTTTCTACCAGTCGGCTATCTCCTCCCAGCCAGATCCTGATTTAAACAAACAAACCAAAAAAGAAAAACCTTAAAAATCCTTAAAAAAAAATCCCCAGCTCTTTCAGCTGGGAGGGTCTCCTAGATGTGAGGTTTTGGAGTCTTTGTATACTGCCTCTTTGCCTTCAGAAGGTTGTGTTCGTAGCCACACAACTGGCCTTTCACTTCATTTTCGGAGGAGGACCATAGGTAACTTGCTAAAGATTGGGGTGTTACCAAGTCCTAAGAATGGCTGGATGAATGTTGGCTGAGTTCTACCACCCTCCCCCAGTGATTGCTGAGTCCCTGAGGGCTTTAATGCCTGAAAGGTGAACCTTGACCAGAAGGTCTCTTCCTGACCTGATTCATCCTGTGCTTGCTGCTGCTATCCACTGACTCTTGCTGTTTGTGACCAAATAAATGAACAGAAGGAACAGACCCAGATGGGAGTGGGGAGGAAATAGACATATAGGGGTCTGAGAAGGCACTGAGAGGTACATATTCTAACTCCCATTTCAGTGGAATAAAATCAGCACCTGAAAATAGTGGATTTTCAAACCGTGGACATTTGGCAACATCTGGAGACGTTTTTGGTTGTCAAACAGACGTTTTGGTTGTCAATCTGGGATTGCTTTTGGCATGTAGTGGGTAGAGGCTGGGATGCTGCTGAACATCCTATAATGCACAGGACAGTGCCCCCAACAAAGACTCATCCACTTCAAAATGTCACTAGTGCCAAAGTTGACAAGATGGGCTCCAGAGTGATAGTATTGGAAGGGTTCTTGATGATCTAGTCTAGTGATTCTCAAGGATCTTTTTGAGGAGGCGTATGTCAGATACAAACTTATTTCTAAAGTAATACTAGGAAGTTACTTGTCTTTTTCACTCAACACTCTTCACCAGTGTACAGTGGAGTTTTCCAGAGGCTACATAATGTGTGGTGACATCACCGCTCTGATGGCTCTGATGTTGTGTTGTATTCACTTCTCATTTTTGATTTCAAATATGGCCAACGCCAGTAGTCATAACTCATGTAAACCAAAGCTGTTTCAAGTTCTCAGTGGATAAGAGAGTAAGGGGTCCTGACACCAAATGGTTCAGACTCCCTGCCCCTAGTGCAGCTGTCCACATAGGGCAGGAGACGCCTCCATAGCCCTTGTGAAAGGGAGCCATGGAGGCTTCGCTCAAACACAATTCAAAGCTGTAACGTTGGAGTGAAGCGCTTACTGAGGGGCCAGCGACCCTAAGAGAGGATTGTTTACAACGAAAAGCACCTTATCAGTGATGGAACACATCTGACCAAGGCATCTGTTAATCAGTAGTTCACTGCCAATTGAATCTGCACAAACACAACGCCGTTATTGTTTAGAGAAAGTGAAAAAAAAATAATAGTTGTCTTACTTGTTGGCTTTTGTGTCATTAGATTTCTTTTTTACTGAAAGCTTTTTTGTCTTGTTTTTACAAAAGCAATGCTTGCTCAATGCAGAAAATAAACAGGCAAAAAGAAGCACATAAAAGAACCCATCAGCTCATCTGCTAGTTTGCCATTTATTGATTGGGACTAACTAGATTCATCTTCTTGGAAGATTTCCAGGATCGATTTCCTCCACCTCCAGGTTTAGAACAGGATTTGGAGAAGTAAACGTTCATAATGTACCTAGATTAGATTTTTAGAAGGTATCAGGATGAAATGGAAAGCATTTCTTGTATACAGCTGCTTTTTCTGACAGCTGTTGGTTCAGTGTGGGGCTCAGACTCCTTCATGTGGCTTTCGGTCTAAGAACTGAGCAGATCTTGAGTTGCTTCATGGGTTTGGCACATTCCTGGGTTTTTTTTTTTTTTTTTTTTTTTTTGAGCGAGAGAGAGTCAGTCAAGTGGGGGAGGGGCAGAGATGGAGAGAGAATCCCAAGCTGGCCCCAGCTATCAGCATCAGTACAGAGCCCGGCGAGGGGCTCTGACTCACTAGCTGACCAGTGAGACCATGACCTGAGCCAAAACCAAGAGTCCGACATGCAGCTGACTGAGCCACTTGGGCGACCCCGTGTACATTACTTTTATATATCAGAGTGGATACCAAAAATTTTTCAAGCAGTCAATAAATACTCATAAAAGACCTGTTGTGAATCTTGTGCTGCTCCTGGGTTCGAACGGAGGGGAGGTTCTGTCCTGAATTTATAGTCTCATTAGCTTGAGCACTCAAGCTGTGCCAGTTTCATTCTGTAACTATCCTGGCTCCAGAGGGTAACTCTTTAAAACAAAACAAAACAAAACAGCTGCTTTCAGCAAGCGTAGAAAAGAGTTTGAAGGGTTTATGCATTGGTCCTTTTCACAGAGATTACATTGTGCTGTTTATTTGAGTGAATTCTAACTGACTAGGGAACTTTCTGAAGAAAACCTATATGATTTTTCTGAAGAAAAGCTGTGTAGATGCATTATAAAGAGAGTAGTAGGTGAAACTCATTTCCGAGCATCATTGTCTTAAGGGTCTTTTCTTTGAGACCTCAGAGATTTCAGAATTCTTCTGTGGTTATTGATTTTTGTAACTAGTTTGACTCCTGGTTTTGATAGGGTTGATGCTTCTCAGGGTGGGGAAAACCTCATATAAATATCCTGACTGTGAACTTAAGGGGTAGGAGCCCCTCCCTCCCTCAAGTGTTTATCCATTGCCTGGTGAGCAGAGACCTGAGTGTTATGGGGGGGGCAGCCAGGTGACCATCTGAAGGAATAGGAGTAAATCTTGTCGTTCCCAAACTCTCAGGTTTTTAGACTAGCCTGTTTTCCACTTTATTTATTTTTGATATTTGTTTATTTTTGAGAGAGAGAGAGCACAGGAGAGGGAGAGGGCCAGAAAAAGGGAGACGGAGGATCCCGAGCTGTGAGATCATGACCTGAGAGCCAAAATCGAGTCAGATGCTCAACCGATTGAGCCACCCAGGTGCACCCCCCATTCTTTTTTTTTTTTTTTCTTCCTTAATATCATTGCCAGTCAAGTCTCCCCTATGGCACTGGTCTCCGAGAGTGAAGACTCTTATGGACTGTCATTTCCCATTGCCTACTTAGCACAGCACTTGGTACGTAGTTAACCCTCAGTGAATTTTTGTTGAGGGTATTCATTGGTGGGTACTGGGGATGATTGTAAATTAGACCAGCTTGGTCTCCTTTTTCTTCTGCGAATCTTAAATTATGTTTTGCCGAAACAAATTTTTTTTGTGTCTTTGGACTTAGAACTTCAAGATCAGTGCTAAACAATACAGATAGTTTAAACCAATTTACTGAACTATAATCCCATATAATAATGCTAGTATCTTACTTGTACCCCTTCAGATATACCTACATAGTAGTGAGAGTTAGCATGGAGAAGCAGGAAAGTCCTTGGTGAGAATGAGAATAAGGTTTTCACAAACAACCAGTCTCTTCCCTTTTGCAGGTGATCTAAAAGAGAGAAAGTAAGCATGGGATCTTTCTGTAACCCTACCACATTTTGTTAACCTGATTACTTTGATTTCAAGGTTCTGCTAAAATTATTTTAGCTGTAACGAAGATACTTGAAAGGACAGGCTTACTATTTGGCCGTTAGTCATTGGTTATCACATCCGATAGGATTTGAGTGCAGCTTTCTTCCCCTATATCCTTGGATGGAATTTGTGATCGATGATTATTTCACAGCACTGTAGCTGACCTAAGTGGTCCTTCCTGCAGGAAGACTGCTCTTCCTCCTGTAGTGACAAAAGCATTCCGATCATAATTCCATATTAAAGTGATCAGAGATTGCCTCAGATCCAAAAGCACACTTTATAAGTACTTGTTGGTATGTTGCTGTGCATTGCAAAAGAATTCTGGAGGTCTGCCAAACACCACTCACTCAGCAATAAGCACTTTCCATTAGTTGAATAGTGTTGAACCTTACTTCCTTACCCACTCTCTGATCTTAAAAAAAATTATTTTGTAGCTTAAAATCATTTCATTTCTTTTCAAAAGAGATGTACCAGAAATCAAGAGTATCAGCAACTGAATGGGTGATTGTACTTATATTAGGAAGCATAAATGAGGACTTGTAAATGAGGAACAGTTAATCTGATTTATCAAACCTGGGGACAGAGGAGAAAGAGTACGCAGATACTGTATGCCTATGTCCTTTTTTTTTTTTTTTTAAAGACCCTCTGCCCAACATCATTGTGAACGAATCAGTTTGACTTCAGGAGTTCATAACTTAACATGATGAAAAAAACCTATAATTAAAATTTGGGAAGGATTCCTTTAGGTGCTTGCTACGTTTACTACAAGGGAAGCTTGTAAGCTGGAATATCCAGCTTGCTTGGCAAAGTTCTCTTAGCTCTGAAGGGCTCACATGCTTTCGAAGAACCTGTTCAAGAAATACACACTCCAATTCTTAGCGAGGATAACTTGCCCAGAGTCTCATAGCTAATAAATTGGACTGACTGATTTGAATTCTAGCTTTTCAGTGCCAAAGATGGGGCTCTTAATCGCCTCATTATATCGCCTCTTAGGTTATTGTTTTTTATTGGTTATGTTTTACGACTAGTATTATGTTCCCACCCTGCCCTGATTTTGTTTACGAATATATATATTTTTCAACTATGCTTTGGGTTAGATAGACTTGTAAAAACCTAGCCACTTTCTGCAGCATCTCATGCTCGGAAAAATAAGTTGAGTTCTATAAGAGCCTATAAATGAACTTTTTGGAAATAAGATTGAGAAGATATTTAGATTTGAGAAAGTTGATTTTGAGGCATGCCTTTTTCTTTGGAGAATAAACTCTTAGCTCTGTAATTACACACTCTAGGATGTATTCAGCTGTGTGGGTTTTTTTTTAAACATTATTTAACTAATTTAATTTTTTTTATTTGAGTATAGTTGACACAGCCTTGGGCTTTTTAAATTCTTTTAACATTTATTTATTTTTGAGAGATGGAGCACAAACAGAAGAGGGGCAGAGAGAGAGGGAGACACAGAATCTGAAGCAGGCTCCAGGCTCTGAGCTGTCATCACAGAGCCCAAAGTGGGGGTTGAACTCACGAACCGTGAGATCATGACCTGAGCCGAAGTTGGATGCTTAACTGACCGAGACACCCAGGCACCCAACCTTGGGTTTTTTTTTTTAATGCCATAAAGACTTTTAAACAAAAATGATTTAGCTATGCTAAAAGAAAATACAGCAATAAGGATGGAAATGGCTTTCTGGAGACTTTTTAGCAAAGTGTAAATGTTTCAACTATCAACTTGCCTTGTGGGAAATACATTATTCCTAGCTCGAAATTCATGTCAGAATTTATTGAGGTGAAAACTGACTTGGGGGTTGAGGAAGAATCCAGAAGACTGATAGGTTAGGTTCATGATTTGGCAAAACTAGAAGATCTGCCTTTTTGTAATTAGATTAAGCTATATTTCAGGTCCTTGTTGCAGGATATTTTTGCATTGATATAATCAGTCAATATTTATTGAGAAACTAATATATATTCAGCACTATTAGGAATGAGAGGAGATAGAGGAAAAGTAATAGACATGGTCTCTCTGACCATGGCACCCGTGATGGATGACATTCATATAGAGGGCCCACTCCTAGGGGCTATGGCATAGATTGGATCATCTGTTGGTAAGGGAGCATATTGGAATTCAAATGAGTGGCAGAGACATTATCAAAAAGGGAAACTTGAATCCAGATATATCATTCATTCACAGACTTGGGTCCTTTTTTTATTAGTTAACAAATTACCTGCTGTATACAATAATTTACTGTGACACGTCAGTTGGTTGTGAAGTTATAGTTGAAGACTGCTGTTTTGGAGCTTGTGACAATAGAGGGGTTAGGATTTACAGGCATAAAATAAGTGAATAATTCAGAATAGTACAAAAATATACTGAAAGGCGGGGGTATGCACTATGACTGCTCTTCAAGGCTTCTATAGTTCAGGAGATCTTTGTGGAGAAAATGGCTGCTGAAAAATGGATAGCTTATCATTCCAGGTTCTTAATTGTAAGCAACAGAAATAAAATCTGACAGGGGCACCTGGGTGGCTCAGTGGGCTGGGTGTCCAACTTTGGCTTAGGTTATGATCTCATGGTTTGTGAGTTTGAGTCCCACATCGGGCTTTCTGCTGTCAGTGCAGAGCCTGCTTTGGATCCTCTGTCTCCCTCTCTCTCTGCCCCTCCGCCGCTCATGCGCGCACGCACGCTCTCTCGCAAAAATAAATAAACATTAAAAAATAAAAGAAAGAAAATCTGGTAGTTTTTAAGCAGAAAAAGAATTTATTAAAAAGTTATCAGGGCATATGCATAGCCTTTGATCCCCTGTTTCATTCTTAGATACATACCCAACAGGCACACATACACACATGTTCACCGACGTGTCCATTTGCATTAGGACCAAACTGGAAACTATCCAAATGCCCATTAGCAATAGCGTAGATAAGTAGTGGAGTATTTACCCAATAATAGAAAGCTATATGTACAAAGTGAGAACGTACACACTGCAGTTACACACACCAACCTGGGCGAATCCCACTAACTTAATATGCAGTGAAAGAAGCCAGACACAAAGGAACATAGTGAGTGCTTCCATTTTCATCAAGTTGAAAAACAGGCAAAACTAACCTGTACTGTTAGAAGTCGGGATAGTGGTTGCCCTTGGGAGGGAAAAAGTACCTGGAAGGGGCTTCAGGAGCACTTGGAACGTTCTGTTTCTTAACCCAAGTGGATTCAGCTGTGGAAATTCTTTGAGCTGTGTGCTTAAGGTTCCATGTACCTTTCCCTTTCATATGTGATAGTGTGCGTCCCTCTGTATGTTAGGCATCAATAACATTTTTCTTTATAAAAACATGCATATCGAGTGGCTCGGAATTACCAGGGCTCCTGGCTGTGGATGTCAAGGCCTGGCCCTGTTTCCCCGTCATGTCGCTGAACTGCACGAGCGCCGCCAGGCGTTGGACTGCAGTTCGCGCACTACTGTCACCACCGCCAGCTCTGCAGGCCTTGTTGCCTGGGACCTTGATCCTGCTGTAGCAACTGCCACCTGAGGGTGACACTTCCATTCCTGGCTCCATTCCGCCGCCCTCCTATCTAAAATCTGGGGCAGATGCCTGTGTTAGGTGGAGCCTCGTCCATCCTTGCTGCAAGGGAGGCTGGGAAAGCAAGCATCTGACATTTTCAGCTTTTACAGTAGGTGGTGACATCTGCCAGAAATTATTAGGAAAAGGCAGGGTCTGAAGGTGTTGCACATTTGGAGGTAGCCCGAGAGAGAGGCGGTCCTTCCTCAAGTGAACACTTAGATCGATCGGTAGAAGAAAAGTAAATCTCAAATGTTAGGGACAGTAGAGGCCTAGGGGTAGAGGTTGAATAGAGCATGGCATTTGGGTCCAGTGGAACAAGTTTAACCAGATTAAAGGGTGTGTTCTGGGAAAATGGTTTGAGAGAAGTTGAAGGAATAGGGTGGGATGAGATCAAGGATTACTTTGAAAGTCAGCTGGAGGAATTTAAATTTAATATGGGACTTTTGGAGCTAATAAAAGTATTTGAACAAATGTCCTGACAGGAAGAGGTATTGAAGGACCATTAATCAGGGAGCATTTCTAGGGACAGCTAGGAGGCGTCTGTAGTAATTTAGGGGTGGGGTGGTGGATAGGGAATAGAAGTAAACGGCAGGGGCGCCTGGGTGGCTCAGTTGGTTGAGCGGCCGACTTCGGCTCAGGTCATGATCTCACAGCTCGTGAGTTCAAGCCCCCATCGGGCTCTGTGCTGACAGCTCAGAGCCTGGAGCCTGTTTTGGATTCTGGGTCTCCCTCTCTCTCTGCCGCAACCCACTCGCATTCTGTCTCTGTCTTTCTCAAAAAAAAAAAAAAAAAAAAAAAAAAAAAACATTAAAAAAAAAGAAATAAAAGGCAAAGTTTGGATTTAAGAGGATTTGAAGGGGAAAAAAACATCAGTAGAACTTCACGAAGAGAATGAAGTAGAAGCTAATTCCCAAAAATTTTTAAAAATATTTTTTATGTTTATTTATTTTTGAGAGAGCTAGAGAAAGAGAGAGAGCATGAGCACAAGTAGGGGAGGGGCAGAGAAAGAGAGAGACACAGAATCCAAAGCAGGCTCCAGGCTCTGAGCCGTCAGCACGGAGCTCGATGAAGGGCTTGAACTCACCAACTGTGAGATCATGACCTGAGCCAAAGTCGGACCCTTAACCGACTGAGCCACCCAGGTGCCCCTAATTCCCAAGGGGGAATCCTCAAGGTCCTGCCTTTCCTTTACAGCCAGAGAAGGGGAGCAGTTTAGAGGAAGGAGAAGAGTGAATTTTCGTTTTGGAATTGTTGAGTTTGAGGTGATAGATATGGAGTAAAAGTGGTCCCCGTGCAGTTGGAGATGTAGGGGAAGCCAGGAAGCTCTGTGAAAGGGATAGCTGTCACAGGAAGAAAGGCACTAGAACAGAAAGTGCTGGAGCCCTCAGGGCACTTCTCAGTTCTTATTTTTAGGTTGGCAGCTAGACTATCTTGAATTTAATGTAGTGGTAAATTTGAACCACAACCTGTATCTTCTGCTTCATGAGGTATGAGGTCTCCCACATGGGTACACACTGGTGCTATTACTATTTTATGCCGTTTTCTTTCTGTTCCTTTAATATCTCTGAAAAGTAAAAGATAACTCACGTGAGGCTTTTCTTGGTTATGTCTAACAGTTTTGAATGCTTTGAATACAAGGAGGATCTGTTAAAGCTAGGGACTTTAAACAAGACCAAGAGATGGGAATGTAAGCTGATGCAGCCACTCTGGAAAACAGTATGGAGGTCCCTCAAAAAACTAAAAGTAGAACTACCCTACCTACCCTACCCTACGACCCAGCAATTGCACTACTAGGCATTTATCCAAGGGATATAGGTGTGCTGTTTTGAAGGGACACATGCATCCCCATGTTTATAGCAACACTATCGACAATAACCACAGTATGGAAAGAGCCCAAATGCCCATCGATGGATGAATGGATAAAGAAGATATGGTATATGTATACAATAGAGTATTACTTGGCAATCAAAGAGAATGAAATCTTGCCATTTGCAACTACGTAGATGGAACTGGAGGGTATTATGTTAAGTGAAATTAGTCAGAAAAAGACAAATATATGACTTCATTCATACGAGGACTTTAAGATACAAAACAGATAAACATAAGGGAAGGGAAGCAAAAATAATATAAAAACAGGGAGGGGGACAAAACAGAAAAGACTCTTAAATATGGAGAACAAACTGAGGGTTGCTGGAGGGGTTGTGGGAGGGGGGATGGGCTAAATGGGTAAGGGGCACTAAGGAATCTACGCCTGGAATCATTGTTGCACTATATGCTAACTAATTTGGATGTAAATTAAAAAAAAATTGAAAAGAATAAAAAAAAGAATAAGCTTCTCTATAAATACAAAAATAAATTTTTGGAATTTTGAAAGAAAAAAAAAAAAAAAGACCAAGAAAGACAGCTTATAAAACGCAGGCTTCCAGTTGATCAGAAAAATTAGAAGCCAGGGGCGCCTGGGTAGCTCTGTCGGTTAAATGTCCGAATCTTGGTTTTGGCTCAGGTCATGATCGCTGAGTTGGAGCCCAGCGTCGGGCTGTGTGCTCACAGCATGAAGCCTGCTTGGGATGTCTCTCTCCATCTCTCTGTGCCCCTCCCCGGCTTGCTCTCTCTTCTCTTGCTCTCTCAAAAAATAAATAAACTAAAAAATAAACCAAAAAAGAAAGAAAGAAAAGGCAAGAGAAAACAAAAAGGAAAATTAGAAGCCAGAGCCCTCAGTTCCACTACCAGATAGCCTTGGATCAGGGACCACAGCTCCGTTCCATATTGCACTTAGAAAAGAATGGCTACAGAACCTGCTCAGGCCTCGGGAGGTCTGTTCAAGCCTTAACCGATACATTTAAGCACTCAGTAACCACACGCTTTTGCATAATATTCAGGCTTGCAGGACAGCCTGGCTTCCGGAGCATCATGACCACAGGCTTTTGTGTACAACTTGAAAGCTGTTGCTGAGGCATGCCTTCTTGGTAGTCCTCTTAGGACTTGATTCTCTGTAGTCCGTAGCGTGTCCCTGCTTGTAGATGACGCCGGATTGCCCAGCTATCATTAAAGGCTGTCTTAGCAGGAAACTGCTTTTCCCTTGGGTAATGTGGGAGACAGTGAAGAAAACTGGTTGCCTGTCATTTATGCTGCTGGTGTGTTTGCTGGCACATAGTATTTTTAGTTCTTGGGCTCTTCAGTTTAATAGGGAATGTCCCTGTGTTGAACCTAGTGTAGATGAGAGCCAAGTTAGCTCAAAAGCCCCATGGCTTTTCTGTCCCGTTAAGGTTTCTCTGCCTAAAGAGGTAGCAGGTTGAGAACACAGGAAGTGACTTTGAATCCATGTCAAAAGATTCATCAGCCTTTCTGATTAGTTGGATTTTAAAATGGAACCAAGTGATGAATGTTACATTTATATATAAAAAAAAATAACGTTTTGCTTATGGATCTAACAACCTTTGAAGGTCTGTTCTTTTGGTCACATGGTACACATGCTTACAAAGAGCCATCCCACATCTTCACATCAGAATAAAATAGTTCATGGGGCGCCTGGGTGGCTCAGTTGGTTAAGCATCTGACTTCGGCTCAGGTCATGATCTCACGGTTTGTGGGTTCAAGCCCCGTGTCGGGCTCTGTGCTGACAGCTCAGAGCCTGGAGCCTCCTTCTGATTCTGTGTCTCCCTCTCTCTCTGCCCCTCCCCACTTGCACTCTGTCTGTTTCTGTCTCTCAAAAATGAATAAACATTTAAAAAAAATTTAAAAAAAGAATAAAACAGTTCAACAAGATATCCATGCGTCATAGGCCACATAGCTTGTGACCGGGTTGAAGGCAACAAGACCATAGAACATCCGATCTGTCATTATTTTTGCAGAGGAAGTTCCATCAGCTGGTTTGAGAGAGACCGTTTAACGCCCCCTTCTGAGCTCCCCCTTAACCTCCTTTCTTAAAAACAAAAGTCTAATGGGCAAACTATAATTGCCTAAAACAAAACTAGCCAGGCACAGGCGAGTGTGGCTATGACTACTAGGCGGCATCCTAGGTCAAGTAACCATTCCTTCTGGAAGGGGTAATGCTAACTTTATGAATAGGAGTCCACTAAAAATACAAAGAAAAAGCATCACCAAGATACCAAAGGACTTTGTTTCATCTTAGAGCTGGTTGAACTTCAGTGGTGGATAGGGGTCGTTTTTATTTTAGATATGTTTTTGTGGTACAGTTTCACAATCTTATTTCTTTTTAATAAATCTAGGAGCTGTCTCATCTTACGCATTAGAACTTAATTTGACAGATTCAGGAAAAGCCACTTGCCTTTATGCAAAATGGCAGATGAATTTCACAATACGCTATGAGACTACAAGCAAAAGTTATGTAAGTATTTTTCTTTTTTCCTTGAGGTTTCTAGTAGAAACTCAGTTCCATTCTTTATCCTTTACATACACTTCTATGGATGAGATTTCATATGTTAACTGACTTAACGCTTCAGTTCTGTGGGTTTTTTAAAAACCTAGATACCTGAAGGTATTCTGTGTAGTGTTAGAAGGAATATTTTACTCCTTGGTTCTTTGGAGTTCTCCTTGCAGTCGGTTAAGGGCACGTGATCCAAAGACTGTGTGGTGTTCATGCCTCACCACATCGGTGCTGCTTTAACGTGTACTGACATCAAAGCATTCCCATTTCTAATAGTTTGCTGTTATAATCTCCTTTGGGGGGGTGCCCTCTCAATCTTTTTGTCTTATTTTCTTTTGGTTAAGGTCCTGCCTGCTTATAACCTGATTTAAAAAAAAAATCAAGAAGAGAAGTTCAGGCCATTTTCCCTTTTCCTTTTGTCCAGAGGACTGGTCTGTAGATGAAGAATCTGAGACTGGTTTCCACAACAGGCCAGCCAAAGGGCAGCCTGGCCATGGGAGGATGTGTAACGTAGACCGAATTGGCACATCCGACGTAAATGCCTGATGGTCATTTCCGCCTGTGTGTTCCTTACCCCCAAACTTCTTTTTCTTTTAGAAAACTGTAACCGTTTCAGACCTCAGCACTGCAACATATAATGGAAGCACTTGCGGGGAAGACCAGAATGGTCCCAAAATAGCCGTGCAATTTGGATCCGGTTTTTCCTGGGTTGTGAATTTTACAAAGGAGGGGTCTACTTACTCGATTGACGGTATCTCATTTTCCTACAACATTAGTGACAACACAACATTTCCTGATGCCAAAGATAAAGGTAAACTTAAGAATTAGATTTGTGTTCTGTTCTCTTACTCTTTATTAATAATACAAATGTAAATGACTTAAAAGTCATCTGTATGCATGACTGTCTACCTAACTAGAATGGAAAGTTCACGTCTTTGTTTCCGCCCCACATACAGCAGCGTTCAACACAGTGATGATATTTGCTGTCATTGTTTGCGTACTTTGTTTTTTTAACTTTTTTTAAAAATGTTTGTTTATTTTTGAGAGCCAGAGCACAAGCGGGGGAGGGGCAGAGAGAGAGCGAGAGACACAGGATCCAAAGCAGGTTCCAGGCTCCGAGCTGTCAGCACAGAGCCCGATGCGGAGCTCGAACCCATGAACCACGAGATCATGACCTGAACCAAAGTCAGCAGCTTAACTGACTGAGCCACCCAAGTGTCCCTGAGTGCTTTACTTTGTACTAGGTAGTACCCTAAATGTGTGACCAGCTGCGTCTCAATCCACAGCAGCAAGCCTGGGAAGTAGATACTATCTCAACTTTACAGGTAAAGGGAATGAGGCTTAATGAGATTAAATAACTTTCCCAGAGGTTACACAGCTAGTAAGTGGATGAGCTGGTGTTTGAACCAAAGTCTGTTAAGCTACAGAGTTCATGCACTTGACTATTATCATTTATTTCATTCAGTAGTGGGTAGTTCATCAAATCTGAATGAATGAGAAAATCCTTTAGCTGATAACTATTTTAAATATGTACAAGTTCAGTAACCTGAGATCAGCAGAAATGCTTCATCTTTAGATCTTTTTACCACTTAGGTAAGATTTTGATTGAAAGCTAAGTGATTAAGTAAAGGCAAAGTGAAGTCAACATCTGTTGTTATTTTGAGACAATTTCAGGTCAAAACGAATTTGGGAAAGCATTAGTAATAAGGCATTCTTATAACTCTTAGAATCGAAATGTGTACTAGATTTTTTTTTGTACTAAACATTTTGAAGGCATGGATAGTGGAGGTTTCAGTTTTGTTAGGGATAGAATTCTCTCCTTTCTTTCCCTTCTACTGAGATTTGGGTTAACGTGGTAGCCGAGCATTCTTCACAGATAGGATTTCATGCTGACCCCAAAAACACAGGCAGATGACCTTCAGTTGTGAGGCTTGGGGGGTGAATGATTTACTGGGATTTATGGACATCAAAAGGCCATATTTTCAAGACCCAGAAGTGAATGAGCTCATGTAAAACTTGGGAGGTAACACGGACTGAGACCTGGAAATCAGTCCTAGTTTTCTCTTTCCTAATCTTAGTTTGAGAGGGTAACTAGAGCAGGTCTGTTACTGGTTATCTTACATATTTAGCCTCGTGCCTGACATTGTCTTTTAGAACTAGTATAAGACTTGCCCCTCACCTTCAAGGAGCTTTAAAACTAGTTGGGGACACAAGGCAAAATTATTTTTCCAAGTTATATGGAAAAAAGTAGAAAGCATTGAGATAGTGTGATGTGTTGTTGTTTGTGATTTTGTTGAGGGGGTGGCAACAGGAAGAAAGCTGTAGACCCTCTCTCTCAAAGTACAGAGTAAACTTTGCAGATGGTATATACTTCCTGAGCCCGTCTATGAGTGCCCATGGTTAAGAGTGCCTGATCTGGGGCTTAGTCGATTAAACGTCCAACTGCGACTCGGATCATGATCTGGTGGTTCATGAGATCAGTGCAATCTCAGTGCCCGACTCTCTCTCTTTTGGGATCCTCTCTCTCTCTGCCCCTCCCCTGCTTGTGCTCTCTCTCCCAAAATAAATAAATAAACTTAAAAAAAAAGTGCCCTCACAAGTGGTCTCATTAGGAGCAGAGAGAAAGGAGAGGTCAGTGTGCGTTGGAGGGGTGAGAAAGCTTGGTATAAAGAAGGACCCGAGCTGAAAACTCAGCTAATGGTCGAATTTGGGTAAGTGGAGAATTTGGGCAGAGGATTTCCAGCAGGGGGAAGCGTAGCATGTGGAGCAGTGTTTGGAGAGCTGCCTGATTAAAATAGAGGCTGTGTGTGTAGCAGAGGGGAAATCAGGCTGGCTGGGTGCAGTGGGTCTAAATTGTAGGGGGCCTCGGAAGCCAAGGAAAGGCATTCAGCTTGATGGGGTAGGCATCGGGGAACTGTTTTAGGTTTTGAAGCAGGAGGATGCCATAACCAAAGCAGACACGGTAGTTTATAAAGAATGTTCTGCAGGATTAATTTGGAAGTGAGGAGACTGCAGGCAGAGATGCCAGCTTAAGAGGCTGTTCTGGTCACCGAGGGATGACGTAATGCGTGCCTAGACCAAGGGGGCGGCAGGAAAAGGACAGATCTGACAGATCTGAATGGAAAAACTAGGGACTCTAAACACCTAACTCACCTCCTTTTTATTTTAAACATGGGGAGGATGCAGTTTTTTATTACTAACATCTCTATACTAAGATATTTGAAACTATTCAGAATTTAAAATGGTTTCCTTAAATGGACTGTTGGGTTTTGATTTAGTGTTTTATTTTTAGGTGTCTGATAATTGAAGTAAGTTTGAAGCTGCTGTTTTCTTTTAAAATTTTTTTCATGATTAAAATACAGAAAATTGCAGAGAATAATAGACCTCCGTGTACCCATTACCCAGAATTTATCAAATTGCCTTTTTTTTTCTTATTTGCCTCATCTTTTTTACTTAAAGAAATAAAACCTTACAGATACATTTGAGGTTTCCTTTGTACTCACTGCGACCCCAGGGCCATTTTCCTCTCTGCCTCCCAAGAGGCAGCCACTCTTATGAATGTTGAGTTGTAGTCTTGCTATGCATGTGTTCATATTTGATGAATACACACATATTCATAAATAATACATAGTTTAAAGAATTCATAGTCTAACTGCAGGATGTCTACAGATTGTTTTTAAGATCTGTCTATGTAAGATAGGTCAAGTGTCCATTCATTTATGTTGACAGTGAGAAATGATTTTGGGGGAAAAAATGTTCTAGTCGTTGGTTAAAAAATGTTTTTCCCTGTAGCCATTAGGGGGCGCCAAGACAGCATTATTTGTCTGCCTTGCTGCATGATGGAGAGCATGGAAGGCAGCCTGTATTAGGGACCTTAAATACCTTCCTTCCTTGCCGCTTCTCCGCAAGAAATGAAGCCATTTGGGTGGATGACTGTGATCACAGTCTTTTAAAGTTTCAAAACTCTTCGGAATGGACATAGCTTATTCCTTTCACATTCTGAAGATTTCCTGAAATGGAATAGTCTTTAAATGCTATCCAGGAAGAGGTTTCAAAAGCTCATTTTAGTTACTGCAACTTCCTCTGGGATAGTAGCACAAAAATAAGGATTTACTGTAAAATCCTTGATTAATCCATCTTTTTTCCTTCCTTGAGCACTAAGCCCTGTTTTTTTTAAGTTTATTTATCTATTTTGAGAGAGACAGAGACAACACGAGTGGGGGAGGGGCAGAGAGAGGAGGAGAGAGGGAGGATCCCAAGCAGGCTCCGCACCGCCAGCACAGAGCCCGGATACAGGGCTCAAACCCACGAAACCGTGAGATCATGACCTGAGCCGAAACCAAGAGTTGGATGCTTAATGGACTGAGCCACCTAGGTGCCCCCAAGCCCTGTTGCTTCTACCTTAGATATGTGTTCAGTTTGGCCTCTTTGCTGTTTCTTCTGCCACTCACCATCCTAATTCAGGCAACCCCTTCCCCTTTTCCCTTAACCAGGTCAGCAGCTTTCTAAGCACTTTCCCTCTTAAATGACTTTTCTTAAAAGTTTTTTCCCCTGCCCAGCCCCCACGATTTTGCCATCTTCCTGAAAATAAAGGATATGTGTGTTACTTATTTCCAGCTTTAAAAACTGGAGCTAACCTTCCACTGCTAACAAAACAAAGCCTGTCCTCAGCTCATTTGGTTTGCTTCGGTGTGTGGCCACCTGCAGCTCGTCTTTCCTTCTTAACCCCCATCGCGTCTTTCCTCTTACTCCCTATGTTTCAGCCACAGTGACTTTGTCATTTCCTCAACGCGCCATGTGCTTTGTCACTTGAGGATGGGGTTAAGACAGGCAGACGGAAGGAGAAGAAAGTCTACACATGTATTTACGTTATTGCTTTTCTCCTACCTTCTTGGAAATGGCTGCTGTTAATCTTGTTTTACAGGGATCTTGACCGTTTATGACCCTGTGCGATTCAGAATTCCATTGAACAACATCTTCAGATGCAATAGTTTATCGACTTTAGAAAAGGATGATGTTGTCCAGTACTATTGGGATGTTCACGTACAAGCTTTTGTCCAGAATGGCACAGTGAGCACAAAAGGTGAGTACTTAAAGTATAGATACTTGGGTCCTAATTTAAGGTTGGAGTATACCTGTTGGCTTTAACTGAACTTGTTATCTGAAAGCATTTCTTTTTATTTTTTAAATTTTTTAAACATTTATTCATTTTTGAGAGACAGTGTGAATGGGGGAGGGGCAGAGAGAGAGGGAGACACAGAATCGGAAGCAGGCTCCAGGCTCTGAGCTGTCAGCACAGAGCCCAACACGGGGCTCGAACTCATGGACTGTGAGATCATGACCTGAGCCAAGGTCGGACGCTTAACTGACTGAGCCACCCAGGCACCCCATGAAAGTATTTCTGTCCTGAGATTTGTTCATGGTTTACGGTGGACTGTAAAGTTTTTGTAAAGAGTGACAATTCGTACTCTTGTGGAACTTGCAATTTTTTTAAAGTTTACTTATTTATTTTGAGGTGGGAGGAGAGAGAGAATCCCAAGCAAGTTCCACACTGTCAGCACGGAGCCCGATGTGGGACTCGAACTCACGAACCGTGAGATCATAACCGAGCTGAAACCAAGAGCCAGATGCTTAACCGACTGAGCTACCCAGGCACCCCGGAACTTGGAATTTTAAGTTGATGACGTACCTGTTAGAGGATGGTTTTCAAAAAATGTTTCACCTATAATGTTTTCAGCTGATCAAACCTAATCTTTGTTTGAACAAATCCTCTTGATCAAATAGCTTGATCATCAGCTCTTTAGCTTTTGATGATCTAAGACCACAGCTCAGGTTGTGATCTTAGATGATCACAGGATGATCTTAGGATGATCTTAGACCAACCAGAGGTTGGGTCCTACTCGGTTAATAATAGCGATGGTACTTGTCTCCTGGCTACCATGGGGCTGCAGCTGAACATTACTTATGAGAAGGTTAGTTGTCTATTTTTCCTGGTATGTTCTTCTCGTATTTCCTTTCAAATACGGTATATTCTACGTCTGGCCCAAGAGTCCTGTTACTAGACTGATTCTGTTTTAATATATGTACTGCCGAAGTGAGCACTAGACCGATT
Organism: Leopardus geoffroyi; assembly: GCF_018350155.1. NCBI lineage: Eukaryota > Metazoa > Chordata > Mammalia > Carnivora > Felidae > Leopardus > Leopardus geoffroyi. Next base: position 99,643,032 of record NC_059343.1, on the reverse strand, counting down.
CTGGTTTTCGTTTTAAACTTTATTTATTTGTTTTGAGACAGAGAGGGGGTGAGAGTGCAAAGAGGGGAGGTGCAGAGAGAGAGAGGGAGAGAGAGAGAATCCTAAGCAGGCTCCGCGTTGTCACAGCTTGTGTTCGAAGCTTGAATTTTATAAACTGCTTTTGTAACTTATATATGACTTTATGGAAATGTTGTAATTTCTCATTCACGAGCTCTGGAAAACTACCAACACTGCCTAAGGGGAGTTTGAAATGTGTCTGATTTGCTGTAGGGGTGCTACCAAAAAATGGGTTTACCGTTTGAACCCTTTAATGATCTCTAAACTTTTTTTCTGGTAAACACTCTCCTTCCTTATAATGGCTGTGTGCAGGGAAGAAAAGGGTGGGCCTAGGTAGGAGTAGAATGTTTTCAAACTTAAATCTCTCCATGTGTCTGGGTGGGTCAGTCGGTTAAGCGTCCAACTCTTGGTTTTGGCTCAGGTCATGGTCTCACGGTTTCGTGAGTTTGAGCCCCGAGTCGAGCTCTGGGCTGGCATCAGGGAGCCTGCTTGGGATTTTCTCTCTCTCCCTCTTTTTCTCTGCCCCTCCCCTGCTCGAGCTGTCTCTCTCAACATAAATAAGTAAAACGATTTTAAAAAAGCTTAAATCTCTCATCTTCACATCAGAGGCAGGTGAAGTTCTTTGGGAATAAAGGGACTTGAGGGTCTACAAATGGGAGTGCGTGGCCATGTGTAAGTAGATACGGCGTTTGTGTCTGGTGTGTCATAACCCTTAGAGATGGTGTGCATCTGAGGCAGCAGTTGGGGAACCTCTGTAGTATCAAGGTGGCCCCTGCCCCTAATGTAACCTTTAGACTTCTGTTGTGAGAGATATTTTGTTCTTTCCTGGCCTTATGAATTGAGGAAAAGTCCCCTTTAGTTTATTTTGTCCTTTGTTTCTTTTAGAATTTCTGTGTGAAAAAGATCGAACTTCAACCACTGTGGCGCCCATCACTCCCACCACCACACTGGCTCCTACTACAACGCCCATTCCAAAGGAAAAACCAGAGGTTGGGTCCTACTCGGTTAATAATAGCAATGGTACTTGCCTCCTGGCTACCATGGGGCTGCAGCTGAACATTACTCACGAGAAGGTTAGTTGTCTATTTTTCTTGGTACGTTCTTCTCGTATTTCCTTTCAAATACGGTATATCCTACGTCTGACCCAAGAGTCCTGTTACTAGACTGATTCTGTCTTAGTATATGTACTGCCGAAGCGAGCACTAGACTGATTCTGGTTTTCGTTTTAAACTTTATTTATTTGTTTTGAGACAGAGGGGGGTGAGAGTGCGAAGAGGGGAGGGGCGGGGCGGAGAGAGAGGGAGAGAGAGAGAATCCTAAGCAGGCTCCGTGTTGTCAGCACAGAGCCCATTGCAGGGCTCGATCTCACAAACTGTGAGATCATGACTTGAGCTGAAATCAAGAGTCTTACTGAGCCACCCGGGCGCCCCTAGACCGATTCTGTTTTAAACAGAGATTTGATGTTGACTTGTTGAGGTTTGATTAGTTTGGAGTTACACAAAGAGTTAATGTCACTGTCAAGGCCTTGTCCTTGGCCAGCAGGAAACCTAGCTGTATCCAGGACTCTTTGGGGTTTGGATTGTATTTACCATCAGCAGATCGGAGTACAAATAGTTGATCTTTATTTCAGTCCGTTTAAAATATGAATCCTTCGCATTTGTATCTGAAGCGCAGTGTAGGTTGATGATGCCAGGAACGGCACAGCTGTGTCTCCAGCTCTTTGATGACTCAGGTCGGAGAGATGCACTCCTCTAGCTGCAGTGCTCCGCTGAGGCTACAGAGGGCGTGCCGGCGCCCAAGCCCGTTCCCAGAGTCTGGCGACTTAAACAAGCTAGACAGATGGCCCTTGTGCTCCGTAAAAATGTGTCTTGTCATTTGGCTCATTGCTGAGGAAGCTTCCCTCTTGTTTTTCTCTCTTTTTTTTCCTTAAAGTTGTCTGAGTCCTAGCTTGAGAGCCCGTGCCAACTTTGTTTGAAAGTAAGACACCATGAACTTAGGTATCCAGACAAAAGGAATTTCTGTTCTCCACCGACGTGGCAGATTAGAGTATAAGGTTTTGCCGTGGACTCGTATGGTTAATGTGTACTTTTCTCCCTCTCCTTCCACGACAGGTTGCTTCGATTATTAACATCAACCCCAACACAACCGACTTCACCGGTAACTGCCATCCTCAGAGTGCTCTGCTTAGGCTGAACAGCAGCAACATCAAATTTCTTGACTTTGTCTTTGCCGTGGTGAGTAACAGACTTTTCTAAGATTAGGTTCGTTTTCTTAGGAACACATCTGAAAGTCTAAACAGCTGTGTGGTTGGCGGGGGGTTGGCTATTTAGCTGTATTTTCCATTTCAGCACTACTTAATTATAAAGTGTAGTCCATTGATCAGCTTTCATCCCTGAGAGTCACCTCAGTGGTCCGTGGGCAGGACTCTTGTATTAATGTTCACCAAAAGTGACCGTTCTGCCATCACACAGACTTTAGGATAGGAGCGAGAATTAACCCACCTCCCCCCCCCCCCCGAAACTCTGTAATCCATCTCATATAGATATACTTAGTCATAAAGTGTGCATGAATTTATGTCATGTATTTTATAAAAGATAAAAAGTAGTTTCCATAATATTTTTCTCTATTACTGGTTAGAAAATTCGTGTTTGTCTGCTATAATATCTTAGTGCTTTTTGGAGGCTCTACTGTTTGTCACAGTACCAGCAATGATAATAGTTAACATTTATTGAGTACTTGCCATGTGCAAGGCTCTGGCTTAAGTACTTAACACGCATAAATTCATTAAATCAAGATAGTTTATAATGGCAGTGTTTGGGATTTTGTTCATGCTCAAATCCAGGGCTGAGCCCTGGGAACCTTCTGCGGAGCCTGCTTAAAATTCTCTCCCTCCCTCTCTCTCTTCCCTTCCCCCCACCAAATAACTAAACTTAAAGTGGGATGAGTGATAGACCAGAAGAAAATACAAAGCCTGTGGGAGTATAGAGGAGGCAGTGGTTCATTTTGGGTGGAGGAGAGTCAAGGTTTCACGGAAGGGATGACATTTGAGCTGGACCTTCAAGGATGGGTTAGATTTATACATATGGAGCTAAGGGGAGTAAGTGGAAAAGTACAGGTACTTTCTGGGTAAAGGAACACAGTCAAGACCAGCTAGGAGAATGAGGCATGTGGCATGTTTAACGAAAGATGGGTATGGAAAAGTAGTTGGGACAAACTGTGAGGAGCCTTGAATGCCAAGCTGAGATGTAGCCTAAGTCAAGGAGAGAGATAGCCTCTTTTATGCTTCCTCCTGACATTTCTCTGCGTCTCTCCCTTCCACTTTCCTTCCCCATCTGTCACCTTCCTTCCTGTCCCTGATTCCAGCTTGCATGACCTCTTACCTCGATTGTTGAAACAGCCTCCTAACTAGTCCTTCCTCTTCCTCTCCTCCCTCAGTGTTCTTCTGCATCAGTGTAACCTTCCTGCAGCACAGCTCTTCCCCAGAAACCTGCAGTGGTTCTGTTTAACCAACAAGATAACCTCTAAATTCCACGGCAGTGTATTTCCAGTGTCTCCCCCGGCACCCCCCGCCCTCACCATGCAACGTAACTTGCATGTCCGGCTTTGTTTCCTTCTCTCCCTTCTCATGAATCCCACGCTCCCCTCACCCTGTGCCCTGTGCACTTTCAGTGAGGTAGGAGAGCATAGTAGTAATCAGTACATAAGCTCTGCAGCCAGACTTCCTGGGTTCAAACCCCACCTCACTGACTACCAACCATATAGCCTTGGGGAAAGTCACTTTAACATCTCCCTACTTCGATCACCCCATCCCAGACCGGGGCATTATAATTATTCGATGTGAAGTTTTAAGAACATTGCTTGGTACTGAGTACGTTTCAAATGCTAGCGTACTTGTGACGATGCTTATTTTCTGGTTACCTTAGCTCATGCTGTTGCCTTCTCGAATACCCTTTCCTGCTTGTTTCCTGATTAAGTCCTACTTAGTTCAAATGGCCTATCCCTAAGCTTGTATCACTTTGCTTCTTTCCTACTTGGATGTCATCTGTCTCCTTTTAATTTTTATAACTTGTCGCTGTCTTTTTTTTTTTTTTTTGCAATATGGTTATTTCTTTATGTATTTATCTTATCTTTCCTGGCAGATTGCAAACATGGTGGGGGTGGGATCTGAGTCTGGTTCACGTGGCCGGCTCCCTGGAGCACTTAGATAATGTTGCCTTGTACATGCTAAGCATTAAAATAATTAGAATGACTGGCTGATCAGATGAGTGCTTCACAAAGATAATAGCAGCGAAGGAAAGATCCCAGCTGGAGAGGCTGAAAAGGCGGGGAGGGAGCCCAGTTAAGAAGAGACTGTTGAGATCCAGGCTAGAGGAGGCGAGGGCTCAGCAAGTGACACGAGGAATAAAATGAGGGGCTGAACTGTTGAGTGTCGAAGAGCCATGTGACTACACCTTTGGTCCAAAAATGGGAACAAAATGCAGAGGAAAAAAGATTCTGTCACGTTTTACTTCGTTGCAGTTTATTCTCTTGGCCCGGGGTCTAATCTGTGGCTTTATTTTCTGGATAATAGTATTAGATTGCTTTTTGTCTGTAGATATTAACTGTACCTGTGGACAGTTGCGATGTGTTGATTAACTCGAAGCTCTTTTCCTAACAGAAAAATGAAAACCGATTCTATCTGAAGGAAGTGAATATCAGCATGTATTTGGTAAATGGCTCTGGTAAGCAAAGCATTGGCCTCGGGGAGAAGAGTGGGCTGGGTTTCACTGAAGAAATAGAAACCATAGCTGTCTTGTTACCAAATAGTACCTTATTTAATGCAACAGAAGACTCTGTGTGGAAATTGTACCTCGACCACACATGAAAATCAGTAACTTAAGTCTCCCTTATTTTCAAAGTGTGGTGGCTAATAGTCAAGGATGTGACTGATTTTTTTGACCATAGAAACCTCTATAGAAAGAAAGGAAACCTAGTGGTCATAAGAATGGCTTTTTGTGGGTAGACCCTGTACCCCAAGCTTCCATACTTCCCTGGAAAATTCTGAGGACTGTCCCATTTCTTAGGTCGACAGGATGAGATGTTACTAACAGGGGCGCCTGGCTGGCTCAGTCGGTAGAGCATACGACTCTTGATTTCAGGGTCGTGAGTTCATGCCACACGTTGGGCGTAGAGCCTACTTTAAAAAGAAGTTACTAACATGTCTGTTTTCCTTAAAGTTTTCAGCATCGCAAATAACAATCTGAGCTACTGGGATGCGCCACTGGGAAGTTCTTATATGTGCAACAAAGAGCAGACTGTTTCAGTGTCTGGAGCATTTCAGATAAATACCTTTGATCTAAGGGTTCAGCCTTTCAACGTGATGGAAGGAAAGTATTCTACAGGTAAGAGTTGAGCAAGTTCTGTTGATAATTTATGTTCTCATGTTGACTGATAGGTGGCTTTTCCTTTGACTCATGGGCATCGAAGCATTGAAATACAGAAATATGAATTCACCTCTTGTGACTCTGTTGGAGAGTTCGCATAGCCTTGAGCAAGTTGTGTGAACTGTATTTGGCTCATCGGTTTGCTCAAACTAGATTTTTTTGTGTGGATCTGAGAACCATTTGCACCCAAGTTCTTAAAGCTAAAAACTGATGGAAGCTTTCAGTGAGCTTAAGTGAGCTTAAGGTACAGAAACTCCTAGGTTTTAGTTTGTGAGAAGGATGGCAGCTTTGAGCATCTTGGATCTGTTTTTGGGGGGCCATCTTCTCGTCGGAAATATTTTCATACGCGAATAAAAGCAGTTGGGTCTTATTTTGTTAAGACAGAAGATTATGATTAGCAAAGCCTCAAATACCATGAGCAGTGTTTTGGTCAGCCAAAATGACTTGGAGAGTTTTTAAAAGCATGTGCCAGTGTGAATGAGGTTTTTTTGGAAGATCTACTCAGGGCTAATGGTGGTATTTATCAGATTTTTTAATGAAACCTTTGTGGAGGGCTCAGTTCAGTGCGTTGATATGAGTATGAAAGATGCATTTGGCATTACAAGATTAACATTTGCACACAGGGGAAAAAAAGTACATAAAATTCCTTAATTGACTTGTCCTTTTAGACTGATTACCTAAAATTGGGGGTTTGTGGATCACAGCTCTGCTGAGCAGAGCCATTCAAACCGTCTGCATCCTTTTTAACAATTAATTCTCTGGTTTAGAAGGAAATGTGGAAGCTGTGTTTAAAAGCAAATGTGCCATGAGCCCCTGAACTGCTTTTGCAGTGGTGCTGAATCCCCCTGCCTGACCTGGTTAGGCTAGGGTAAGTGGGGGGCCTTTATCCCACCATTCTCGTGACCGGAGAGGTCAATCACACTTAGAAATTGTTTTGAAGCCTTCCTTTTCCCTTGTCAGTTTTGCTTATGTACTACGATTATTTTGATCCTTTCATAGTTTTATTTTTGAGTCTTTATCTAGCTCCCCTACATTGTTACCCTAATTTTAGGCCCAGATTTGTGTTTAGAATTGAAAATCATTTTCAGTGTGATAGCAGCTCGGGTCTGCTTAGCTAGTCAGCTGTAATAGAGATAGACATGGGCTGCGTTCCTTCTCGGATCTGAAACTTTGGTTTTTTTTGTATGTAGAGTTAAAAATGGTACCCAAAGGAATATACAGCATTTAATCCTGGTAATGGATGTGTAATGTACTCGTGGAGCTAGGTTCTTGACCATGGGTACCCATAAATATGATATACTTGACTGTAGAGGAGGAGGAAATAGACTTGCAGTAAGGTAAAAGAGTGTTGATTGGATTGTACTGGATGGGACTACTCTCCAGAAATAGACAAGCTAGCCCGTGTGGGCTGCCAGCCCTGGGCAGGTTGATAAATGCAGTAAACACACACAAATTAGTAAGAGGTCCCAGTCTCTTGACTTCTGTAGTCATTAAAATCATACACTCTAGGTCAGGGATCTGCAAAGTGTATTTGTAAGGCACAGACAGTAAGTGTTTTTAAGTTTGGAGGCCATATGGGCTCTGTCACAACTATTCAGTTCTACTGTTGTAGCATGAAAACAGCCACAGGCAATAAACAAATGAGTGTGGCTGGGTTCCAATAGAACTTTATTTATGGATACTGAAATCTGAATTTCATATAATTCTCATGTGTCACAAAATTTCTTCTTCCTCTTTTTTTTTTTTTAAATCATTTAAAAATGTCGAAAAGCCATATTTAGCTCTGGGGTCAGATTTGGCCTCCAGGCTATAGTTTGCTCTCTGCTCTAAAGGATTCCAGAGCCAGCACGGTTCTAATCCCATGATTAAACCTTTCTGATCTGTGCTCAATTTCCTAAAAGACTCTACCACTAAGAGGCTAATCTGGCCATGTAGAAATGAGCTGGATTAGCTCTCTTCATTTCTGGTAAAGTAACATTCCTCTATTTTGGAAAGGACTTGAAATATGAAACACGTACACGTGTGTATGTGCTTACTCAGAGATATAAAGGAGTATATATGTATTCATATACGTGAATACCTATATTCATACACACACGAAAGAAAAGACCAGTAAGTTTTAGGATTTTAATTCTAGAGCAATTCATAATTTTCTGTAGCTTTATCATTACAATATACCTGTCTTAGTTACTTAACGTTGATTTCGTAAGAGCGTTTCTGACTTTTGAATCAACATCTTTTACTTTTGGACATTCATTTTTGATTATACTCATTATTTGTCACACACTTTTTCTCACCTACAGCCCAGGAGTGTTCGCTGGATGATGACACCATTCTAATACCAATTATAGTTGGTGCTGGTCTTTCAGGCTTGATTATCGTTATAGTGATTGCTTACCTAATTGGCAGAAGAAAAAGCTATGCCGGATATCAGACTCTGTAATACTGATCCATATGTGATCTCTGTTACAAAATAACAAAGCAAGTACAAGTTCCAACATGCAATACTGTTCAGTTTGAGGTATATTTTAGTTGCAGTTCTGATCTTAGAATGGGTGGTGTGGGGGATTTCGAACTTAAATAAATAGAACCCCCCCCTCAAAACTATAAACTACACATTAATCACGTGATTTTGGGTCTTTCCCCCACCCAGCCAAGGAATTTAAAACTTATTTCCACGGCAAAAAAGCATGTGTGAAATCACCTGGGTTATTGGTTCTACTCTATTGTCTTGAATTAGTATTTCTGCATATTTGCTCTAGGTATTCTGGTGAGCAATCTACAGTTCAGGAAACAGATTTCAAAAAGAGATTTTTTTTTTTCCTACATGGAGTCAAAATTGACACAGTGCATCCTACAGTGGATTTGTACTTGCTCCTTTTGCATTTTTTTGTGATTTTGTTTGCAGGTTAACTTAGCTACCTTGGCATTGCTGCATATTTGACCTATGAGAGATATGCCAATAGATTTGAACAGGGTCTGGTATTATGTTCTTAGCGATGAATGCTTTTCTAATGCCTTTTGAATACATTTGTATTTAATGTGGCTGTAATGACAAAAGATACAAAAGCTGTATAAATTTTGGAATAGGTGTTAATCTTGTTTAATCCTTTTTTTTTTTTTTTAAAGAAAAAAGTGGGTTTCTTTCAATCTTTTAATGGCAAGACACAAGACTATTCCAACTGGGCATTTCAATCCATTTTCTAGGTGCTTTAGAGATAATTGCTAGGCAGTGCCAGTTTGGGGCGTTAGACCTTTGTACCTGTAAATTGGCCTCTACACGCAGTGCAGAAATCAATGTGGTTTCTCTTTAGCCTTGCAGTATGCTTCTCGGTGGTAGTATGCTCTTTCTTTTCTTGTGTTTTTTTTCCTCTTCTCCTTTCCTTTCCTTCTCTTTTTCTTAAAGAAGAAATGCCAGGATGTCCTAGAACCCAGACAAAGAAGTGCACTTACACTTAGAAAGTAACTCGCACCTAACCTAAAAGTCTTGGTCTTCTCTTAGTCCATTAAAAAGTTCTGCTTTCTTCCAGCTTGCATCGATTGCTACAGCATTTACTAATTTGACTTTCACATTTAAATGGTTCTGTGCTAATCAAAACTTAACGTTATTATTGTTCATTATGGTGGAATCATTACTAATTCATGTACTTTGTGTTCAGTTTTGTGCCCTGGAGAGATGCACCAATTGTCCACTTATCATGCACTGCCTAATGTTTATATGAGAAAGCAAAACATTTCAGCTTGATAGTTAACACATCAGGTAGTTTTCACTGCTCTAGGAGACCTTTTTTTTTTGGTATTGGAATGGCTGAGCAAATATTTAAAAGTTTTTAATATGCAGCCATATATGGAAGGGAGGTTCCTGTGATTTTGCAGTGGGAGATTATATGCCCCCACATTCACTAGAAAATGGGATACGTGGGTTCCAAACTATGACTGATGTTGAATTACTTTGGTAGTCTGGCTGTATACACCACACACACACACACACACACACACACACAGGCAATTGCATGTTAGCATGTGTATGTCTATAGGTATCTTTCGAGTTATGCTGGAGTGGCAAATACTTTCTCCCACTTAGATTTGCTCTCTGCTTAGAGTAGCCTGAAACTCTTACTGGCTCAGAATCAGATTCTTGGCCAGCCCCTCCCTTAAAGCTACATTGAGCTGCATTGCCAGCTTAAGGCACTTTTTAAAGACTAAATATAAATCTGATTTTTAAAAGTTATTTTTTACTTTAAATAGTGTTCTGGTGTAGGATTGTTAACCTTATATGAATAGATAATGCTTATAAGAAAATGGGCGTTAGATATTTCTCATGAGTCAAAATAAAGCAGCTTTTTATTTGAAAATAAAAACCGGAAGCACAAGTGGGTGGCGCTTGCTTAATGCTGTTGATGTTTCTAAAAGTTTTTACATTTAGATTATATACCTAATTCATATTAAAATACCTCTAATTAGCACTGTTTTGTAGAAAATCTGACTTCATTGAATATTTTTGTATTTTACATGGGCCAGTTTATATCCTCTTACTTACACTATTACTTCCTATAGCCACATGTTCTTTGTACCTTTTGTAGTTTTGTTCTTTGTACTGGGTTTACACCTTGCTGGTCTCACATGCTATTTGGTTCTAGGTGTTTCTCATGTTTTAGCATTTGTATAAAGAAACTGGTCCATGTAAATACTTTTCATGTTTTTTTCTCATATGTTTAAACCACTAGTTGATGTATGGTGTTTAGATATTTGCCTGTCCAATTTGCTCAACATACTGCTTCTAAAACAAACAATAAAGATTCTTTTATTTCTTAAGGAAATTTGCTCACATTTTTTCCCGTTGGTTAAAGTAAAACTTTTGTATACTTTATGATGACGATTTCTTCCAAAAGGGAAAACTTTAGAAAAGCTTAGAAGTGGAACTAAGTTATTTCCAAAATATTCTGTGTATTACCATCTGGAAGAGTGGTCCCGTGCATCAGTCTGTACTGATGCTGGGCTGGCTACAGATTAAGAATCACCTGGGAAGCTTGTTAGAAAAATTCACATGCCAGCCTCAATTCCTAGAAGATTTCACTTAGCAGGTCTGGGTGTGCGTGTGCGTGCGTGTGCGTGCGTGTGCGTATGTGTGTGTAAGCGCTCCAGTAAGGTCTGGCATGTAGCCAATTAGAGAACCAGTGATCTGGAATATTTATTTCATAGGAAGAGCTTTAGAGTATCTCCCTGTTCACTTTTCTTTTTTCCTTTATTTTTATTAAAAAGATTTTTAATGTTTATTTTTGAGAGAGACAGAGAGGGGCAGAGAGAGAGGGAGACCCAGAATCCGAAGCAGGCGTCAGGCTCTGAGCAGTCAGCACAGAGCCTGATGTGGGGCTCAGACTCATGAACTGTGAAATCATGACCTGAGCCGAAGTCGGATGCTTAACCGGCTGAGCCACCCAGGTGCCCCTCTTTGTTCACTTTTCTCAACTCCCTAAGTTGAGGCTGATATTTAATATCTATAGATAGTAGCTGTACATTGCAGCCATACAAACCCAGCTATTGATCTGAACCAAAATAAGATTGGGTGCAATCACTTTCTCGGATCACCCTAAAATACTTGAATCGTCCAATTTTCACCTCGCCTCCCAGTCACCTAGCACACACAAAAACTTGGCAACCTGGCGTTGCCAACCTAACTTTCCTCTGGATTGCCCACTTCAGCCATGTGACTGCCAGTTAATTGTCACAACTTCCAGCTACTAGCTGCCATGTGACTTTGGCCAAGCTGCTTAACTTCTGGGGTCTCCATTTCTTCATCTGGGGGCTGAGGGCTTTAAAATCCTGTTACTCTTGATTTCTTTGAGTGATAGTTTCCATTTCAGTGAAAATTTTGAGTATTTTTAGAACAAATCTGAAAAGAAGCTACTAGATATAATCAAGAGCATACTTTATATACAGCGTAAAATATACCATCTGAAGCTTCTTGCACTTTTCAGGAGGAATTCTTGTAAGAAAGACTCAGATATTTTTTTTAAGATTTTAGCATTTCATCTTTGTTTCTTTAAGTAGATAATGTAAAATTATCTTGGGCTCCTCTTGCTCCCACCCATCTCTTTTATTCTGGTAACTAGCTTTCTGCATCAATAATTACCATATCTTGTTTTTGACAACTAGTATAGACATGTTTGGGTAATACTGAGTAGCTTCAAGTATCTTCAGATTCATGTGATACACTTCAAACAGTTTGTAGATCTAAAAGGTATATAATTAGGTGTCACATAAGACTATGATTCGTAGGGCACCTGGGTGGCTCTGTCAGTTAGGCCTCCGACTTCGGCTCAGGTCATGATCTCACGGTTCCTTTGGTGAGTTCAAGCCCTGCATCGGGCTCTCTGCGGATAGTGTGGGGGCCCCTTCAGATCCACTATCCCCCTCTTTCCCTGCCCCTTCCCTGCTTGTGCACCTGTGCACTCTCTCTCAAAAATAAACATTAAAAATTGCTTTAAAAAAATATGATTCTTTTTTTTTTTTAATTTTTTTTTCAACGTTTTTTTATTTATTTTTGGGACAGAGAGAGACAGAGCATGAACGGGGGAGGGGCAGAGAGAGAGGGAGACACAGAATCGGAAACAGGCTCCAGGCTCTGAGCCATCAGCCCAGAGCCCGACGCGGGGCTCGAACTCACGGACCGTGAGATCGTGACCTGGCTGAAGTCGGACGCTTAACCGACTGCGCCACCCAGGCGCCCCTAAAAAAATATGATTCTTAATGCTGATTCTTCCAAAGAGAAATTTTGAGACAGTTGGTTTTTAAGATGAGTTTGTTTTATATTTTGTCACAAATGTATATCTCAGCTTTCCGACTGAAAACTGCACGCTGAAAATAGTTTTTGAAAAGTTTCTGAGCTAACGGAAAATTGAGGATTAATAGAATTTTTAGTCTATATGAAACTTTTCATTGAAATTTCAGCGGCCGTGAAACCTTTTTATCTTTAAAAATCTTCAGTGCTTCTGTAATTAATTATTGAACTCTTCCACAAATACACTCTTTGTTTCTCCAGAAATATTTTCAGTATGGGTCTCAAGTCTACATTTTGCAAATATATCAGGTCAAAATGACCTGAGAGATTTTCTTTCCTTCAGGATGTGATCCTGTTAAAATTACTGTTTTCCAAAATTTCTTTCCATCACCTAAAGAATTTTTAAAGGCTGAATTCGTAAAATCAATAGTTATTATAAATTAATACTTCACATACTAATTGAGAGCATTTTAAGTAAGTGACAGCATCTAGAAAGGTCTTTGTATTAGTGGAATTGCCTTTTTGATCTACTCTGGGAATATTTGTCTTACATGAAAGCCTTGTTGGCAGTATTTATGAAAGTCGTTTCAATACTAGGTCAAATACCCAATTTGGGAAAGAGAGGACTATGAATCCGTTGCCAGAATAAGAAATTAATCTGCTAATGAATTTTTTAAAAACCAAGTTATATTACATCCAAGGCATAATACTTTATGGTTCACGTCACCTCATAGTTTATATGCTGGGTGGTAATTTGGGAAATTGAAGGGGAGGAGTCAGCTCATCGGGTGCTCCTGCCCATATACTCACAAGTCATATCTGGCAATCTCAGCTATCTGGATCTCTAACAGAACCAAGAAGCAAGTAAAAAAGATCATTGAGCTGGCAGCCAAAGCCGATACCATAAAGTCCATAAACTCCAGGATTGCATCCTGTTCCCAGTTATTGCCCCAGAGGCTAGCAAAAGCCTGGCCCATTTCTTAAATGTAGGCACAATCAGAATTGCCTTGTAGCCTGTCCATTCTTATTTCGACACAGTTCTAACGAGCTTAATTATCTGATTTCTCAAACCCTGGTAGATTGCAAGCTAGGGCAGTAAGAGGCAAGGAAATGGAAAGTAGAAGTGATGGTTCAACATCCCAGCTGCCTTCCTCTGCAGGTGTCCCTCCATCTGTACCATTGCTTCCTCCTCTCCACTCTCAGTAGCTTTTCTTTTCCTGCTCGGTGCTTCCAGGATCCCATTTCACCTGCCTCCTAGGCGACTTTGTACCATTGTCTTCAGTCAGTTGTTTGTTTTGTTGTTGTTTGTTTGTTTGTTTGTTTTAACTTTTTTTAATGTTTATTTATTCTTGAGGGAGAATGAGAGAGACAGAGTGTGAGTGGGGGAGGGGCAGAGAGCGAGGGAGACACAGAATCCGAAGCAGGCTCCAGGCTCCGAGCTGTCGGCACAGAGCCCGACGTGGGGCTCAAACCCACGAACCGTGAGATCATGACCTGAGCTGAAGTTGGACGCTTAACCCACTGGACCACCTAGGCGCCCCGTCTTCAGTCAATTGTTAATGGCTCTTTCCCTTGGTCTACAGACTGTATTTAAGTCTCTTCCACCCTAAAGCTAGCCTTTGTTCTTCTAACTACCTACTTCCTTGTTGTCCTTTCTTCTTCTAAACTTGTCAGAACGACTACTGACTGTTCCCCATCCCAAGTCGTTGATCTCCCAACCGATCACTTTCCTTTTGCTCCTAAACCTATAGCAATTGGACTCACAGCCAACACCTTCCGTATTGCTAGAGATCCAGTAGGTTCTCTAATGTTTTTCACTATTCTTCCATGCTGATTGAAGCTGTTTCCTTCCTTGGCTTCTGTGGCACCGCTTTCTACATGCCTTTTCTATTTCTTTTCCTTGCTCCTTTATTCCTCAAATATTAGTGTTCCCAAGGGTTTTGTCTCTGGTCCTTTTTAAATTCTGTTTGCCCTTGCTGAGACATAAACGTGTCCCTGGTTTTTATTGTCACTTAGGTTCATCAACCACTCGGTTGGGACACAGGCAGGCATCTTAAACCCAGAAGATCCAAAACTGACCATCTCCCTCTTCCACATATTTCTCTCCACCCTGCCCACACTCACAAAAATAAAATAGATAAATTAAAAAAACCCAGGCCACACACATAAAAATAACTACAAACAAATCTGAATGCACAGATTCTCCCTCCTGTATTCCCTATCATGATGAATTGCACCGGTATCTACATAATCACTCAGGTGTGGAATTGAAAGCCATTTTATTACCTCCTACCACACCCCCAATATCTGTGTGGTCAATTCTGCCTTCTCATTGGATTGCTAGTCTGTCCCTTTCTGTATCTGTGCTTCGTTAACCCGGTTGGGGACCATATTATTGGTCTTCTGGCCTCTAGCAAGGTCTTCTGGCCTCCTCACTTCCAGTCCTGCAGCTGCCGTAACTTCCAAAACAATATCCTGGTTAAAATCTTACTACACTGTTTTTTCCCCCCATCAGTATGAGGCCAGGCTACCTAGAGCATACAATGCCTTTGTGAGCTGGTCCTGGAGTCCTTTTTCTGCTGCTTTTCCAGCCAAGAGTACCTCTTGATCTATCCTAGCTATGCCGACCTGCTTGCATTTCCCCTGAAATGCCATGTTTTCTTGCCCTCCGTATTTTGGTCTGTGCTGTTTCATATACTTGGAATGCCCTTCCCGCATTATCTGCATGGTTAATTCCTACTCATAAATTTTTTTTGGAGAGGGAGGAGAGGGGCAGAGGGAGAAGCCAGGGGAGAATCCCCAGTAGGCTCTGTGCTCTCAGCACAGAGCCCAACACGGGGCTCGATCTCACGAAGCACAAGATCATGACCTGAGCTGAGATCAAGAGTCTGACGCTCAGCTGACTGAGCCACGCAGGCGCCCCGGTTCCTGCTCATTCCTCAGTCACCAGTGTCACCCCTTTCAAAGTATGCCTTGTGTAACAAGGCCGAGTTGAGTGTGCCTCTGAAACACTTCCATGGCCCTTTGTGGGCTGCCGCCCCATCACAGCACATTTTGAGATCCTAACCCCTGCTTTTCTTGTCTGACTCACACCAGAGGCAGGCAGCTGTGCTATCAGGGTCAGCTTCTCCTTTCTGCTCAATGACCTCAGGTTGCTACGTGTTGAGTTCATATGTCTGCTTTGTAAGGCTGTTCAGTTGGCTCCTTGCATTAATGCTTCACAATCTGCAGTGTTCTGGGCACTCTGCTGCTTCTACATTATAACAGTTGGCCTCTGAAAGCTCACAGCCTGGTCATCAAGGAAAGATTCATTCTGTGGATCATTATCTTCCGTTTCAGAAACCTGGGAAGTGTATGTGATCAGTTTATGTACCTTTCATCCAAAATGACTGCATTTGCAGGGGGGCGGGGGAGGTCCTTAAAAGTGTACGATTTGGTTATTTGGAAAATCGCTTTGGTGGAACATCTCATTTGCTGATAAGGAGTGCCAGTGACTTGTTCCCTTGGCGTCAGAGACAAATACGCGTGTCAGGAAGTGCTGTCATTTTAACCTAACGTTTGCAGATTTGAAATTTTGTCACTGTTTCTGTTCTCAATTGTCCTTTCTCCATGTCTAGCTCAAGACTGCAGTGCAGATGACGACAACTTCCTTGTGCCCATAGCGGTGGGAGCAGCACTGGCAGGAGTACTTATTCTAGTGTTGCTGGCTTACTTTATTGGTCTCAAGCGCCATCACGCTGGATATGAGCAATTCTAGAACCTGTAGTTTGATTGATTATATAAAAATACATGCACATAAGATTTTTTTGCCTTTCAATTTTGAAACACGTTACTCTCTTAAGACTGATGTGTTGAAACTTTTGAAATCAGTCCCAGCATTTAGAGATAAGTCTTTATGAATAAAAACTATTCTCTTTTATCAGCTTAAAATTAAATACTGTATTTACTGGTCCTGAAGACAAACTGGTTAAAAACATTGGTGTGTGGTGTGTTAAGGTCTACCCTTTTAGAAGCCTTGGCCAAATTTTGATCCTAACCTCAGATGCCTTAAACTTATTAACCTGGCCATTATAAGAATAAAATATGTAGCTGTCTCTTAATGGAATTAATAAATCCTGTTTCACTACCGGTGTTCTGTTTTAATATTAGAACTATCCTGATTTAAACTCATCACAGTACTTTTGCATATAGTTCATTCAATAAATATCGATGTGACATAAATGCCCATCAAATATGCTCAAACTTGGTTTTTAGTCGAATGTCCTCAGGACCATCAACATTTTTTAGGTTATGTGACTTGCTGTTTTCTTTGAGTTTGATTTAAGGATGAAGCCAGGATCTCAGGCTTGTGACTTTTCCCTGGGTGAAAAACAGACCCAAGAGACCACAACAGAACTTTAAACTGGCTTCAGAATTAAAGTTAAAAAAAAAAAACTGCTTCTTTTTCTGCAACATAGACTGAAAAGATTCAAGCGTATTTAACCACTTGCCTTGTTTTTCCTTGTGTTTTTCTTTCCTTTGGATGCCTGATTAGCATTGAAAGATAGAAATATTCTATGAACTAATTAGGACAGATTGTGTTGTGTTTCTCTACCTCATCTTGTTGATCTCTAGAGCATTAAAATCTATTTAGTGTTGTCATCAGACTGGTACTTATAAAATGTAAGCTAACAGCAATCTCAGAAGGGAGGCACTGAAGCATAGCAACTAGGCTCTTGCTTCTTCGAGAAGGCCCCCGTGGGGCAGAGCATAGATGGGGGGTAGAGAGAAGCTGTTGGCATTAAAATGAGCTAGATAATCAGCCCCTATTGAAGCATACTGCTCATTATAAGTACAGCGTGCATATTGAATGTATAGACAAATGAGAAGGAAGTTTAACCGATGGACGGGAGAAGACATTCACACTGAAGTGATTATTTTATTAATTCATTCTGTGTATATATTGGCTTGTTCAGAATTTCTGTAACTCGCTGATGACAGTATCTTCGTACCCAGCCATCTGTGTCTGAAGGCTTTCAGTGAAATATAGTAAATCCTTCCAATAAAAGCTATGGTCATTACTGAAATTCATGTACTCAGTACCTTTAGCAACTGGTTTCTGTTTTGTTTTGTCTTTTTTTTTTTTTTTAATTAATGACAAAAACACAAGAGGAATAAAAGGTAAAATTAGAGGAAAAAGTGCAAGGTATTACTCAACCATAAATCACACCAAATATGTCGTGTTAATCGCATTAGGTTTATACTGGAAAGGACCCTAAAGATTATTTACTCTAACCCTATAATTTTATTTTATTTTATTTTTTAAATTTTTTAATGTTTGTTTATTTTTGAGAGAGAGAGAGAGAGACAGAGCATGAGTGGGGGAGGGGCAGAGAGTGAGGGAGACACAGAATCTGAAGCAGGCCCCAGGCTCTGAGCTGTCGGCACAGAGCCTGACACGGGGCTTGAACCACGAACCACAAGAGCATGACCTGAGCTGAAGTCCCAGGCTCCCCTCTAACCCTATAATTTTAAAGTTTTGTGGGTTTTTTTTTTTTTTTTTTTTTTTTGAGAGCAAGAGAGAGCATGAGCAGGGGAGGGGCAGGGGCAGAGTGAGGGAGAGAGAATCCCAAGCAGGCTCCATGCTGTAGTGCAGAGCCCGATTTGGGGCTTGAACCATGAGATCATGACCTGAGCGGAAACCAGGAGTTGGATGCTAACCAACTGAGCCACCCAGGCGCCCCACCCTATAATTTTACAGAAAAGAGGGTGACTTCACTGAGGTTAAACCATTATTAGCATTTTGATCAAAATTGTCCCAAGGAAATCTAGTCACTCAATAGTAAAACTAGTTTAAACATAAAATTGTGACATTAGAATGGGGCACTTTGAGCTTCTCTACTAACTACTTTCAATAAATAACACATGATACCAACTTTAAGTACTTTTTGAAGGCACTGAATATTGGCTTTTCCAATAAAAATATAGTGAACACTCTTATTTTGATCCCTACTTGCTGCTTCAAAACCTAAACCTTGGATGGGATCATAAACATGGGAGGAAAAGAGAAGGGAATGAATACTTGTTGACCACCTGATGTGTGTCAGATGCTTTAGAAATCCAATTGTATTTAATCCTCAAATACCTTAAAATACAGGTATTATTATTCCCCTTTCACTAAAATACGGGTATTATTATCCCCCTTTTACAGATGAGGAAAAGTGAAGCCCAGTTTAAATAACTTGACCAAGATCCTTTAAGTCCTTATTGAAGTAGTCGAGATTCGAACTCGGCTCTGTCTGAATCCACAGCTCAAAACCTACACCACACATTGCCTTCCTGGTGGTCCTGGAATGGACTGCCATGTCTCAGGTTCTACTATTCTTCCAGGCCACTGTTCACTACCTGATACCTGTGTGAAAGAAACATTATGCTGCATTTTCTTGATCCAAAGTCCTTTTTAACTTAAATTGTATTACTCCTACAGAATTCTTACTTCTATTTTGATGATAGTTGTGGCAAGGGAGAAAGGGAGTGGGAAAACACACAGGCGGTGTGTTAAGTGCAGATGACAGCTCTTTTCCTGGTGCCATTAGACAAACAGAAAAATTTCCCGTGTTAGGCAAGTACAGTTCTTTTCTTGTTCATCCCTTAACTTCTGCTTTCTGTACTGAGGAATTAGATGTGATTTGAGATGAAGTGAAAATGAGAGATATCGGAGGATCAGTTCCTTAGAGATATTTGGGTGAATATCAAGAAGATAAGGACGTGGGGGTAATGCTATTAAACACTAATCTACATTCACTTTCGAAATGCTTGTTTCTTGTTGGCTCATTTCTGCTTAATTGCATTCCTTACTAATTTCCTTGCTCTCTGTCTGTTCTTTTCTAACAGCTGAAGAATGTTCTGCTGACTCTGACCTCAACTTTCTTATTCCTGTTGCAGTGGGTGTGGCCTTGGGCTTCCTTATAATTGTTGTCTTTATCTCTTATATGATTGGAAGAAGGAAAAGTCGTACTGGTTATCAGTCTGTGTAATCAATTAAATCTAGTGCTTTTTTTGCCATCAGAAGTTACATTTCCCTTGGCGAGGTGCCAGGAAATGCTGTGCAATTGATTGTTGAAGATATGCAGACT
Source organism: Leopardus geoffroyi (assembly GCF_018350155.1). Lineage (NCBI taxonomy): Eukaryota > Metazoa > Chordata > Mammalia > Carnivora > Felidae > Leopardus > Leopardus geoffroyi. Next base: position 99,623,656 of record NC_059343.1, on the reverse strand, counting down.
AACTTCAGTGAATTGCTAGCTAACTTGGGCATGAGTAGCACTTATTTAAGAAAAAATGTATTAGGACCATTCTTTTTTCTATTTTTTTCTTCCTTTGTTAAAATGTAATTGGAAGAAAAATTGTGGGTTAGAGTATGTTTTTTAGTAAATAATGATTTTAAGCCTCTGGATTCAATTATGAAAGCATTTCTACGGAAGAATAATTTTGTATGTTGCGGTTACTGGCATTTTGCTTACTTTGTTTGACGTTATTTGCAAAATCAAGGCTGTTCGAGAATTTAACTTGCTTCAGGAAATAAATTCAAGAACATAATGAATTCATTTTCATTGGTGGCAAGCATAAAATTTGGTTCATTAAGACTTCTTTTCCTCACCTCCTAATCATGATTATTTAAGTCTGTTTAGTATTTTTCTGTTAAAAAAGAAAGTAAGAAATGGCTTCAGAATATTGTGCTTAATAGCAAAAGTCTGGCTGTTTTCATCACTGTTAGTGGCTACTGTATTTTAATAAGGATGTCTTCTTTTTTTTTTTTTTTTTTTTTTTTTTTGCCTTCTGGAGTTTGGACTACATTGATTATCTCAGACTTGACATTTATGCTGAAGGATGAATGAAAATCTTCAGCTTTAAAAAAAGTGTTGATATAGGATGGCATATGGTTTTTTAGGGTTATGATTTAGAATTTTTTTTCCCTTGAGCCTTTACTTGTTCAGAAAGTTAATTCATCCTCAAAAAAAAACCAACCCAAAACTTATATACTTCGTGTGCCTCCTGCAGTCTCCCATTCCCTATACTAATAAGTTCCAATTGACATTTTTAATGTATTGATTTCTCTATTCACGCAGCAGCAAGTGCTAACTCTAGAGGCTAGTGGGCCCTGAAGTGACATCGGTAAGAGGAATGCCTAGCCAAAGCTGGACTGGGATTATACTGTAAATTTGTTGATCTTGATATAAATTTGTTGATACTGATATAGACTTGTATCCCTGTAGGGACCTCTACTGACTCTGGCTTCTGGAGTAAGGTACTGGGAACCATTCATCCCAGGGCCTGCTTGATGGGCTAGGCTGGTGAATTGCCCTTTGATTTGGAAGCACAGTGTTGTATTCCTCCAGGGCCCAAATGGCTGCTTTGCATACCTGTTATTAGCCTAAGGCAGATGTTTATTTTATCAAGTGGTTTTATCTCTAACTAAAACCCAAAGTCTCCAAAGATCTGCCTTCACTTCAGAAATGTTCCATGGATTAAGAAAATGAAGCCTAAACCTTGAATAAAGTTAGTTTGTTATTAAATTTTGTTTAAAAGGAAGAAGCTTCATCCACATCTTTCTTTACTATCTTATCTATATGTTCGTCTAGAAAGCATATGTTCCAATGTGGCCTAGAGTCAGCTTGCTCGATTACCTCTCCCTTAGAACTGTCTAGCTCTGACTTGCAGATTCCAGCTCTCCTGTATTTGCTAAGGGTAGAAAGAAAGTTTTCTCTTAAAATGTTCTCCCGCGAAAACAATTGCTCATTTGTCATTTGGTCAAAATGATTGCAGCATAAAGAACAGTGACTTTGTTTCAATAAATATTTTTGAGATGATTGTCTAGAACCCCGATTATTTAAATCAGCTTGTGACCTTGCTAATAAGTATGTGAACTGGGAATTGAGAGACATTCAAAATTTTGGCTTCATTTAAAAGTTTTCTACCTTCTGAGTAGATAATCAGCAAACGTGTTTAATTCTTGTTTGAGAATGAAGATTAAAATACAAAATATTAATGGAGGGTTCAAACAAAAGCTGCTTCAATTCCAGTCAAAGACAGGAAACCCCCAATCTATGAACTGAGTATTAGCTTTGCTCACTGGGGTCATTTTTATGTCAGTACAACAGCGGATCAGACAGTAGGTCTTTGAACTAGGGTATAAAGGATTGTTTTTCACCTAAGCTTCTTTGGAAGAACTGATGCTTGCTGCTGCCTAAAGTTTTGATTATATCAATTTAGTGAACTAATCAGTACCTGCAAAATAAAGCATTCTTGTGGTAGTCCTGTTTAATCTGATATGTGTGATTCTTAGACCAGTGGATTAAAAGACAATAAAGATTATGCAATCCATATCACTATGGATAACTTCATTTTGATTCCACGTGCTCAGCCTTAAGAGCTTGGATTGATTTGTATAATCTGAGTTCCTCAAATTTCAGTCTCTTGAATTGTCCGTAGGAATCGTATGATTTCATAGGTCCTGCAGATTAACCAAGTGCCATCGGGAAGAAGGCACCAGGAACCTTTAGTACAGACGCTTCAAAGATGGGGGCCTGTGTGGTCATTTAAATTCCAAGGAAACACTGAAAATAAAACATGGAAATCTAACAAATATAAAAGTTTCCAAATAAACATCTTTTCAGCCTATGTCTGCTTTTCCTTGATGCGCTGTACTCATTGTTGAAGTTCATGGCATTCTGAGCAGGGTAGACCTCGGGGATACGGCAGGGGCAGAGGAGGAGCTATCCAGTTTCTGAAAATTCCTTTACATTCCTTAACCTGGTCTACTCAAACGGTAGATCATTGGATTAAATGACAACACACCCCTTTTTTACAGAGGGTGCGTTTTGGATGGCAGACGGAATCGAACACTGGCTCTATAGCTCCTGAGTAATAGGGCTTCATTTTCTGATTATGAGATGTTTAGTGACTGTTAAGTAAAGAAAAAAAAAAACTTACTTGCATTTGTGGGACTGGGAAGGGGGTTCTCGGTACAGCCCATTTTTCTTGTCTCAGCTTCTTCACTGAGTATATTTCACAATTCTGCACCTCACTGGGCCTCTAAAAGAAGCACTTTAAGTTTACTGACAGCAAGAAGAGTGGTTCTATGTATGTTGCTGGGACAGCTACCATGCATGTACCAGAAAGTCAATTTGGAAAAAGGAAAGGCAACGTTCATCTTTATCAGCTCGGTGCGACTACTCTGAATGCCAGAACCGCCTCTAGAACTCTGAGGCAATGTTTTATTTGCTCTTGGCTTTTGCCCTCTGTATGTATTTTAATGGCGGCGTGCCCTTGAGTCCCTTTGTTTCAAGAGGTCTCCAGAAGAAACAGGAGACGTCATGCAACACAGTGCATTTTTAGCAGGAAAACTCAGGCATGGGTTCATTGAGTTGTTGCAGAGCCGCGCACTTTGACACACATTATTTCATTCTCAGAGCAACCCGCTGAGGTTGTGCAGTAACGCTCCCGGTTTGCAGATGACCTGACTATGTTGGTTACTTAAGGGAAGTCACACAGGAAGTAAGTGACAACACCGGCATTTGAGCTCAGCTCTGTCTGCCTTCAAGACCGCGCCCTTAACCCCTAGGCATTCTGGTTTCTAAGAAACCATAGATTTAAAAAGACAAAAAACAAAAAACCGTGTGCCTTACATTAAATGCTTCCAGAAATCTGACTTCTGTACTCTTCTATCCTGTGTGTGGTCATTCTGTAGATGTTCTTCAGTATTCTTAAAATAACTTGAGTTTTGTCCAGCCCCCTTTGAGGGGCGGACAGATGCTGTGGCAGCGCGCCTTCTGAAAGATCAGAGCAAGGCCAGTTCGTGCTGTGCCTAATCAGTAACACTCAGCCCTGAATGTCGCTTTTTTCAGAGGAGCCCCATCTAGTTATTCTGATCACGTATCATTATCATTCTGCCCTCAAACTGTTCTGCACCGTGAATCATTTTGACTGTGCATTAGTGTGTTTAAGAGACTAAATGGAACTGTCTCTCCCCTCACTTTGCCTAAATTAATACCATCCCCCCCCCCCCCAGCAGCCGTCCCCAGGCTTTAAGTGCGGTGTAGCCGTGACACCCAGCGGCCCTCGCTAGGTGGTTCTGAGCCCCGGTGTGCGGTTCCTACTCTCAGATCTGGAGCCTGTTTTGAAAAGATTTTAAGAAATGTGTAGCTGCGTACTTAAATCAGTGCCCCCCTTCTTAGCTCGTCCGTTGCCCCTCTGTACCCACCCCACTCCAGCCAGATGGCCCGCCCGCTATTCCTCAAAGCCCCTAAGGGTGCTTGAGGCCCCTGCACCTGCTCTGCCTTAACCTGAAAAGATCTCCCCTTAGCTTTCCTCAGGGATCACCCTGTCATCCCACTCAGCTCTCCTTTCGAATGCCCCATGGTCCGTGAAGCGCTCCCTGACCACCCTATTTAAAATGGCACTCCCCACCCCACCCCCACTTTCCACTCCCCTTGCTCTGGTCCCCTTACTTCTCATCACCCATCTCACCACCTGACACCCTGCACATCGTACTTGCTAATCTGTTTCATGGATGTCTCCCGCTGGAAGGTAAACTTCACGAGTGCGGGAATTTTTGCTGTGGTTTACTATTCTGCCCCAGTCCCTAGAATGGTGCCTGACACATAGTTCACACTGAATAAATATTTCCTGAACATACGAGTGGTCGTCTTGCGGAAGTGCTAAACATTTATTAAGCACTTAATACTTGCTTTCATCACATCTACGATGCCATCAGTTGTAAGGTAAATGCTGCCAGTTAAACTGGTTGTGAGAACCCCATGGGTTTCAGATATAAAAGTGAACAAACGTGGGGTGCCTGGGTGGCTCAGTAGGTTAAGTGTCTGACATTTGATCTCGGCTCAGGTCGTGATCCCAGGGTCATGGGATCAAGCCTCACGTCAGGCTCTGCATTGAGTGTGGAGCCTGCTTGGGATTCCCTCTGCCTCTCCCCCGCCCCTTTCAAAATAAAGAAATAAACATTAAAAAAAAAAAGAACAAATGTGCATCTGAAAATTGATGTGTGACAGGCACTGTGGAGAGTGCTACACCATCTACCTGTAGTCCATTGAGCGCATCTGGGATTCAGACACAGAGCCTTTCGGTACTCTGCCGTGACAGCCTCCCTGTAGTATGACAGGGTTCTTGTGTCGTTTTCAATTCCGGAAACAGAAGCCTATGTCTGGTTGCTATACATTTCACTTTTATTTATTTATTTTTTATTTTTTTTATTTAAAAAAAAAATTTTTTTTCAACGTTTATTTATTTTTGGGACAGAGAGAGACAGGAATCGGAAACAGGCTCCAGGCTCCGAGCCATCAGCCCAGAGCCCGACGCGGGGCTCGAACTCACGGACTGCGAGATCGTGACCTGGCTGAAGTCGGACGCTTAACCGACTGCGCCACCCAGGCGCCCTACATTTCACTTTTAAAGCAGACAGCGTTTAGCATTCAGTTTCCTTTCTTTTAAATGCTTTATGGTATAGCATGGCAGGTGTGTGAGAACAGAACCCGAGTCCTGGCTCTTACCACACAGTGGCAGTACGACCTTGGGCAAGTTACCTAACCTCTAAGCCAAGGTTCGTCCACCTGTAAAATGGAGATGGTACTATCAGCCATCTAGTAGGGTTTTAAGGAAAACTAGATAACATGATGCCACCAAATACACTAGTAAGGCAATAAACATGGGTTTTTAATTTGTTTAAATTTTATTTATTTTTTAATTTTTTACTGTTTATTTTTGAGAAAGAGAGACACAGACCACGAGCAGGGGAGAGGCAGAGAGAGCGGGAGACACAGAATCTGAAGTAGATGCTAGGCTCTGAGCTGTCAGCACAGAACCTGACGCAGGCCTCGAACTCATGAACCGTGAGGTCATGACCTGAGCCGAAGTCGGACGCTCGACCGACTGAGCCACCCAGGCGCCCCAAACGTGGACTTTTTAAATGCTATAGATGGAGATCTTCTTTCTAAAGATGATAGATGTCAAACAAAATATTTAGTTGGTAGATGTCGAATTTTTAGACAAGATCACAGACACAGGAAGTAGATTAGGACTGAGATAAAAACTCTGGGAACAGAAATTCACTCAAACTGGGTTCAAAAACAGAAGAATGAACTATGAAGTTATAGGGTAAGTCTCCCAGAATTCAAATGAAGGAAGTACATCTGGGATTCAAAGGAACAGAGAGTTAAATTACGAACCTTCACCTGAGAGAATATACAGGTGATGACTCCCTGGGAAATTTAGAAAAAGATCGATGAGTGATAACTTGCATTGCATTTTTTTTTTTTTGAGAGAGAGAGAGAGAGAGCATGAGCAAGGGAGAGGAATATAGGGGGAGAGAGAGAGAGAGAGAGAGAGAGAGAGAGAGAGAGAGAGAGAATCTCAAGTAGGCTCCACACTCAATGCAGAACTCAACACAGGGCTTGATCCCACAACCTTGAGATCTTAAGAATAGACCAACAGTTTTAACAGACAACAACTTGTGTGTGTGTTTGTGTGTGATGTTCTTTTCAGATCAGAGGGGAGAAAGTAGAACATTGTAGCTGAGGTACAAGGTTAATTACATTTAGACATCTCCCTCACAATAAGTACCAAAATAAATTCAAGATTGATTAAAGGCTTATATTTTGGGGGGAACCTGGGTGGCTCAGTCGCATTATGTGTCCGATTCTGGATCTCAGCTCGGGTCACGATCTCACGGTTTGTGAGTTTGAACCCCACGTCGGGCTCTGCACTGAGATCTCGGGGCCTGCTTGGGATTCTCTGCCCCTCCCCCACTCATGCGGGAACTCTCTTTCTCAAAATAAGTAAGCTAAAAAGAAAGACATTTTTGAAAACTATAAAAGATATAGAATCAAATATAGATGGCTGTAGATCTTACCTCAAAATAAAGAAGGCCTTCCTAAGAAAAAGAAGAAATACCAGTGGAAAAGATCTCAACATCTAAAAATTTAATACTTCTGATCATCAAAATGTCACCAGGCACAAATTTAAAGACAACCCAGAAACAAGGAAAAATACTTGCAATCTTAAGTATAACAAAAGGTTAGGTTAATAGCCTTACTATCAAATACAGGGTAAGATGAATATTCCACGAGTGAACTTGAATAAGGACATGAATAGCTAAATCATGATAGAAGAGTATAAATGAATAAGTAACTTGAAATACTGTTCCATCTTCCTAGTAAGCAAAGAAAGAAATTAAAACAAGTATTTTTCTAACTCGCTAGGATATTTTTAGTGATGACATTCACTTTTAGCCATGGCACAGAATATTGTGCATACTAATACAATGTTGAGTGTGAAAATAAAAATTTTAAAACAATCTAAATGCCCAGTAAGATAGAACTAGTTAAGTAAATGGAAATATTCACGTGACGGAATGTTACACGGTCATTTACAATCACATTCTCGGGGCGCCTGAGTGGCTCAGTTGGTTAAGCATCTGACTCCAGCTCAGGTCATGATCTCCTCATTCGTGGGTTCAAGCCTCACGTCAGGCTCTGTGCTGTCAGCTCGGAGCCTGGAGCCTGCTTCGGATTCTGTGTCTCCCTCTCTCTCTGCCCCTCCCCAGCTTGCGCTCTCTCTCTCTTAAAAATAAACATTAAAAAAATTTAATAATATCACATTCTCAAGGGGCGCCTGGGTGGCTCAGTCGGTTAAGCATCCGACTCTTGGTTTGGGCTCACATCGTGATCTCCTGGTTCGTGGGTTCGAGCCCCACATTGGGCTCTGTGCTGACAGCGAGGAGCCTGCTTGGGATTCTCTCTCCCTGTTTCTCTGCCCCTCCTCCATGTGTTGTCTCTTGCTCTCTCAAAATAAATAAAACTTAAAATGTATTTAAAGTCACATTCTCAATATGAATATGAGACTGCTCATGTCTTACTGTGAAGGGAAAAACAAGTGTTGGAAAGAACTACGTACCATTATTCTGTTTCAGTAAATAAATTCATATATATCATGTCTGTGAGGGCTTCTCACCTTCCTCCCACCTCCGCAACCCCCCCCGGCCCCCATGCTGGGCACAGAGTCCACCACAAGAGGGGTCCAGATTGGAACCAGCACTTGTGCAGCCGAGGAGGCTACCAAAAAGTACGTAACGTGTCCCGTTTGGTGTGTGTGCATATACATCCATGTACATGTGTCTGTATGTATATCAAACAAATACATTAAAATATAAACAGCAGTCAGCCCCAGGTTTGGGGATTGTGGGCGGTTTCAGCTGCTTTTTATATTTCTGTTTTGGTCAATCCAAGAGAGCGAGTGTGGAATCTCCTCGGTTCTCTCTGGCCATTCTGCTCAGAGAGGTGAGCCGGCTCCGTGAGGGGACGAAGCCTCTACTCCTACCGGATATCAGGACTCTCCCTTCATGGGGAGCACGTTTAGTTCAAAGAAACATGCGTTAGTTTCCCACTGTTCCTTAGTGCGGTCACCCGGCCTCTCCCGTGCTTCACACACGGCCCTGCCATCCCCGGAGCGAGGCAGAGGTGCGTTTCTCATGGCCCGTTGCCGCCTCCTGTGACCCCTGAGCGGCCATGTCCCCGTCTCTCCACTGTCCCCCACGCTGCCTGCAGAGGCCCCGCAGGAAGGGTGCCACACGAGCCGTTCCCTCCGCAGCTGAGATGAGTGGCAGTGGGAGCGGGGATGGCCCCGGGCTGTGCAGGTGGGGCTGTGAGCCGCAAGCGCCCCACAACGCTTGTCTTCTGTATCTCTGTCCCTGCACGTCTCACCAGGCTGATGCCCGCGGGAGCCATGGCCACAATCCTCTTCTTCCAGCACCTTCTTTCCTATCACCAACACTCCCTAGCCACCGAGGCTGACTCGTGCCTTCTCCCGCCCCTTCCCCCTCCAGCAGACTGCCTCTGTGACTTGGGGTCCTTTCATTACGGCCAATTCTACCAGTCAAGGTATTGACAGACCCTGTCAACGGCTATTAGTTGGGAAGGGCAGAAGTTTGAGGCTCGGTAACATGGTAGAAAGGGCCTGGAGTTTGGTGCCAGGCAGATCAGGACCTAGGCTTCACCAACTCCCACCTGAATGGTTTGGGGTAAGTTATTGACTTGCCATATCTGTAAAATGGGGCTAAAATATCCTCCTCGAAGAACAATTAATAGAGGAATCTACTATACCTATACTTCACAGAGCAGTGACTGTCACCAGTGGGATAATGGCCATAAAGTGTCACATAGTCGGCACTCAGTGGTGTGAGTGGGCACTCGCTGGGTATCCTTTACACCTGTTACCCCATCATCACAGAGCAAAACAATAAGGATAGAAGAAGGGAGCCAACACTTTTTGGGGGGTCTGAGAAATTCAGTAGTTTGTTCAAGGTCACACAGCTAGTAAATGGCAGAATAGGTATATGAACCCAGGTCTCTCTGGCCCCAAAGCCCAGGCTCTTCCCTTAAACAGCTTCACTGCTTTTACGTGCATGTGCCCGGCCCAGAATCAAGGGATAACTGCGAGCCAACCTCAATGATTCTGGCCAAAGATTTCTGGAGGTTTTTGTAAAAAAAAAAAGCCCTGCAACAGTGGGTAAATCACACAGAGCGTTGGAGGAGCTATTCCCAGGGAGGAGTCTGCTTTCGCACAGATCTGAAGACATTCCGATGGACAGCGGAGTGAGTTGTGAAGCCCTAAATGAACCAACTGTAATGAAATCTAGGGTGATTTGTTCACATTACGCTATGGATTACAAAGTTTCTTGAACTTCAGCAGGCACCAGAAACCCCTGCTAGGCCCTACTCCCTGAACTTCTGGAGTCAGGTCTGGGGTGGTGCTCAAGAATTTGCATTTGGAACAAGTTCCCAGGTGATCCTGATGCTGCTGGTCCAGAAACCACCCACTGAGGACCACGAGATAAAAATGTGCTGTTGGGGCACCCAGGTGGCTCAGTCGGGTAAGCATCTGACTCGATTTTGGCTCATGATCTCCCGGTTCGTGAGTTTGAGCCCCATGTCGGGCTCTGTGCTGACAGCATGGAGCCTGCTTGGGATTCTCTCTCTCTTCCTCTCTCTGCCCCTCTCCTGCTCGTGTGCACTCTCTATCTAATAAAAAGGAAAAGAAAAGAAAAAGAAAAGAACAAAGAAAAGAAAAAGAACATACTGTAACATTCCCAAGTCCCACCTGTGTCCCATCCTCCCCAAATCCCAGGGAGCTAAGAGCACACACAAGAGTATCACAAAACCAGCCCGTCACCCAGAAAACCTAGCTCTGGGTTGATGTCCTTGATGGTTCTCTTCCTCCCTAGGGCTCCCTTCTAGTAAGCAAGGCCTGCCTGTTATCAGGACCGAGGGGAGAGAAAAAGCTGGTGGGGTAGGATCAGTTCTCTGCCCCTTCCCTGTCCCTATACCAAGCAGGCAGCCAGGCTCCACTCCGTTTGCCTCTGGGAACATTTCTGCCAGAACCTGGCTGTTTTCCGGAATCCTGGGCACCTCGATGGGATTATGCATAGGAGGGAGGGGACAGTGCCTTGCGGGACAGAAACGCAGAAGGGAAATTTCTGCTCGTTGGACGTCTAGGAGATGGGGCCTCGGGGAAATGGCTTCTTGGTGCACATGGGGAGCCTGGACACAGGCATTCGGGCTCCCGGCCTAGACAGAAGCCCCCTCTCCACCTCACCTCTAGTGCCCCACGGGCCCAGGAGCAGCAGAGAGGCCCGCCTTCAGGGGACTGTGAGAGGACGCGGACAGTGAGAGGCGCAGGGACGATCACAGTGGACTGAAGGCCTCAGGGACGTTCCTCCTCCTCCCATTCTTGGGTGACCGGCCGGAAGAGGAGAGGCCCCCTAATAGTCTATGGGATCGAACTTTCCCTCACTGCGGTGGGACCGTGGGAAGATGCAGGTCTCAACTGCCTGCCCCGAGGAGACACAGCACCCAGGAGACACGGCAGGCCGGTGCACGCTCTTTATTGTTACGATCAGAAACCTCTGACAAGAGTTTGAGCTTGGTGGGCCAGGATTTCCCTGGGGGAACTCAAGAACACCTTTTGTTCAGACTGGAGAGTCGAACTTCCCACCCCCGGGGCTCCCCCCACCTCAGGGGAGCGGACAGCCAATGGAAGAGAAGGGGCTGGGGGCGTTCCCAAAAATGTTGGTGCAGTTCTTTTTTAATCCAGTTAGCCTTCCCGAGAGAAGCACCGTCCATGGCAGGCTGTCTGCCCTCGGAATCCATTTTGTTCTTCATCCACTCTTGACTGGAAAGAGGCTTGGGATAGGGAGGCCCGAGGCTGAGGGCTCAAGTATGCAGCCCTTTCAGACAACCAGGAAAATAACGGTGCTTCTCAAGGGAGGGAATCAGCTGGACTGTCAGAAAAGTTCCGCCTTTACTTTTGTGAGGCTAATTTCGCCATCTTCGCCACCGCCTATCCATCTCCGTTGGGATTGATGCGCTGGGCGGCACAGTCATTCCAGCCCTGCCACGGAAGTGTCTCTGATGACGCCTCCAGAATCATCGAAATGGATCTTGATGTTATTTCCATCGGGGCCGCCCCAAAGCTACGCGTACTACGTGTGGGGCAAAGACCCCCCGCCCCCCGCCGGTGTATACAGGCTCTCAGATTAGGCTCTTCTGTCATCTAACCAAAGTCGTTCCGTTGGTTTATAGTGCATGCACCAGACACCTAACATATAATTGTACTTACTAACAGATACTGACCAATTAAGAACTGTTTGTTCAATGAATTAATGAATGAAAGTCAACAAACTCACTATAACCTATAAAATTTAATACTATCCTCCCACTGACCCTTTGAAATCTGCTGCCGCACCCTTTTTTGCAACAGAAGCCTCCAATGCTAACAAAATCTGTCTGCTTTCCCTTGTTCCAAGATGTGTGCCAGAATGTTGCCTTTTCCCTGATTTCTTCACACTCTACTAGCTCCAGGCAGTTGAGGTCTCACTGAGGTGAGGCCTTCTGGGAGCCAGCGGGTATTTCAGGAGGGTTCATTCACACGCTGGGAGCTGGAGTTTCTTCGACTTCACGGAAGGTTCCTGGAGCTTAGAGACACAAAGAACAGGCCCTCAGCGGTGAATGTTGTAAAAACAAATCAAGAAACAAATACGAACCCTGCTGCAGTTCACGGCGTAACAACAGCATTCTCCAGGAAAAGCGTCCTGGGTGTGTGTTCTAAACGTGTGATTGTTCTTAGCCGCAGGCCTGCTATTGTGGGAGAGAGGAGGTTAATGAGAACACATAAAAGAGAAAAAGAGTGTTTCCTCCCGACAGCCTCTCCAGGGTGTCAACCAGTCGGTAAGAGCCATCCAGGGTCCGCCACCTGTGAACTTAAATGCAGCCGGAGGAATTTTCCTTTAAATGATTAATTAACATATTCAATAGAATCTGGGTGTTGTATGGAAGCGATGAATCACGGGACTCTACCCCCAAAACCAAGAGCACACTGTACACACTGTATGTTAGCCAATTTGACAATAGATTATATTTAAAAAGAAAACAATACACATTACATACACACACACACACACACACACACACACACGTGTACTATGAAACTGGGGAAAGAGATCCACCTGTGGAAATAGCTAGATTAAGGTATTAAAAATAGTTATTGCTTGATGGTAGGATAAAGAACAATTTGGGGCGTTTTTGATTTTTCTATGATATAAATAAAAGAGGCAGTTTTTGATCAGAGGGGGCTTCCAGAAATTGATTTCTCTTTGGAATATGTCTCCATTCTTTCCTACTTGCCTAAATTCGGTGAGGAGCTTGTTTGGGGTCAAGGCTTCCCACGTGGCTTAGTATACAGACTTTCTTGCATTCTTTCCCCCCCTCCGCCCCCCCCCCCCCAAGCCAAGCATCCCGAAAGCTTAATCACGCCCTACGCTATGGGCAGTCCCAATCCCTCCTCCCCAGGTCTCAGGCGGGTTCTCCTTTCACTGGGTTTCAAAGGCTTTCTTACCATCTTCTCCCTGGGGCATCAGGCCCTGCGGTGGTTGCTTCCTCGCGTCTCCGTGGCTCCAGTTGCTCCCTGAGGGGTTCACCAAGTGGGACCTCACGGGACCTTCCTCCTGGATGTGGCTCCTCTGGTCCCACGGCAGGGACGTCTCCTCCTGGGACCCCAATGCAGGCCACATGCCCGGGGGGCAGACGCCCCCAGGAGAACTCTGGGGTGGGAACACCACTCCTGACGCTGCTTCTGCCACGACTCTGGGTGGGGGAGGTGGGGGATGGGGGAACGCCACCGGGAACGGCATCGGCACAGGGGGTTGAACAACCTGGGCCCAGGGGTACGGCGGTGTTGGCACGTGAAGCACGCCGGGCATCGTGGTCGCCGTCATCGAGGCCGTCCGGGCCTCGCTCTGCATCTCCGCATTCCGCTCACGCTGCAGCCGAGCTGCGGCCAGCACGTCGCTCCGCTCCTCCACGGTCAGGGGCCACACCTCGGTCGCGGTCGCGGTCGCGGTCGCGAGCTGCTGTGTTTGAGGCCAGACCTGCGGGGGCCGCGTCTGGGTGTGGAGCAGCTGCCCGCGCAGGGCCTCGCGCTCGTCCAGCGCCTGCTGCAGGTGCTGCTGCGCGCCGCGCAACTGCGAGAGCGCCTGCTCGCGCTCCTCGCGCAGCCGCTGCAGCTGGGAGGCCAGGGCCCAGGTGGTGGTCTCGCGCTCCTCCAGCTGCTCCTGCAGCCGCTGGATGCGGCGCCCCTGCTGCTCCTGCTGCCTCGCGGCCGCACGCACGCTCAAGGCCAGCGCGCTCCAGGAGTAGGCCCTCTTGACGGAGCGCGGCACCTGCGGGTCGGCCACGACGGACAGCAGCTTGTCTTCGATCTCGTTCCAGGGCCTCGAGCAGAAGGTCACGTAGAAGTCTGGACCGCCGCCATTACTGAGCACCTCTTCGTTGATGAACCCCACCACCTCGCTGTGGTGAAAGCCGCTCTTGGGGTCACCGAAATCCACTGCCATGGCCGCTGCGGCCTAGTCAGCCGACCGGGCCGCCTCCGCCGCTGGAAGTTGGCCTCCGCTGCCGCCCCTCACCGCCTGCCCCGTCGGTCCTACTTCAGTCCTCGCCCAGTCCTGGCCTCCCCTTCGGCCTTCCTCTCTCCCCCACCCGTTCTCCTGACACGGCGTGAGGCCAACGCGCCACGCTGGCCTCTGTCAGGGCAACGGAGTAGCACGTCACAGAGCTGGGCTCTGAGTCATGGGCCGCAAGGCCTATTGGGACCGGTCTCTCGGGAGAGAGAGCCCCCTGTCTGGCAGGCCGGTTGGTGGCCGCACTGGGCTCTGCCCGCTTTGCTTGGCACAACGCCTCCTACAGGACGGGCTGGGCGGGCGGCCGTGCAGGAAACTGCCGAGAGCACGGAGGCGACTCTTGCTCCCAAGGGCTTCTGAAGGACAACACCCGGATGCGCTGAATGAATTTCTAACCTGGGGGTCGGGGGTGTGCATGCCTGGGCGGGGGGGCTCCTGTTTGGTTCAGCTCCCCGTCCCGTGGCTCTCGGGTGCTGTATCAAACTTTCCGTGGTCTCAAGGGGTCTGCCCTCTACCCTCCTCCTCCTAAGCGGATGACCTCGGAGTTCCTCTCATGGAGAAAATCGAGTGACCGAGCCGTGGAGTCCCTCAGCTTTCCTTGCCAAACCCTATCTTCAAGCTCTAGACCCTAGTCCTTCCTATTTTATTTCCTCAGCGACTTCGATGCATCTTATAACCGTCGTATTTCTTGCATCCCCGCCCCCACCCCCCATTCTGTGAGACTGGACATTTTTCTCCCGTACAGTAAACCTGTTCGAGGTTCCTCTGTGCTTAGAATAATTTCCTCCCTCTGCGCCCTACCCTGGCCTTTCTCTCCTCCCATTGGACAGTAGTCTAGCTCTGTCCGCTTCATTGTGCTGCCTTCCCCATTCAACCTGCTGCACGTTGGTTTTCATCTCCGAAACTTTAGCGACAGTTCTCCGTGAAAGTCAGCAGAGGTCCGTATCTCAGCACAAAAGCAAGTGGATACTGTGCAAGTTCGTCTTCACGTGATTTCTCAGTAGCGTTTAATTCTGCGACCATTCCTTCCTTGATAGGCACTCCATCCTGTCTTGGTTTCCGTGATACCAAATTCCCCTGATGGTCCTATCTCTCTGGCTGATCTTTCATTGAACTGCCTGTCCTTCAGCCCACAGACCCCACGTTGGTGTTTTCCCAGTTTTGTCTTCAGACCTCTCCTCTTTTCATTCTGTGTGCTCTCTTTGGGTGAGCTCATTCACTCCCGTAATTTTTTTTTTTAATTTTTTTTTCAACGTTTATTTATTTTTGGGACAGAGAGAGACAGAGCATGAACGGGGGAGGGGCAGAGAGAGAGAGGGAGACACAGAATCGGAAACAGGCTCCAGGCTCTGAGCCATCAGCCCAGAGCCCGACGCGGGGCTCGATCTCACGGACCGCGAGATCGTGACCTGGTTGAAGTCGGACGCTTAACCGACTGCGCCACCCAGGTGCCCCTCACTCCCGTAATTTTAAACACCACTTTCAAATCACAACTCTGTATTTCCAACCTAGACTTTTGTCCTAATCATCAGAGCCATGGTTATGATCAGATAGTTATTAAGCACACAGTAAGTTCATTTGACAAAAAGTGGTGCAAAATATTGAAAAGTTCCCAGCCCTCGTGCTACTTATACCTTCTCATTGGTGGAATAATAAATAAAAAAGTAAGTAAATAAGCAAAGCAGCTATAAGTTGTGGCATGTGTTATCAAGTTAATATGTAAGCTGACGTGAGAGATAGAGACTACACAGGGGTTTGAGGTTGTTCCCTGTAAATAAGAGTTTAGGGAAGGTCTCTATGAGAAGGGGACATTTGAACTGAGGCCCAGAATTCCAGTGGCAAAAGTCTTGCTGTAGAAAATTTTCAAATCTGCAAGAAGTAGAAAAGATCCCAGTGTGGCAAGAGCCTGGTAAGTTAGGGAGGCAGTGGAATAAGATGATGTTGGAAACATAAATAAAAGTGTCATCTTGCAATGGCCTTGGAAGCAATATTAAGAAGATTGAATTTTAGGAGCGCCTGGGTGGCGCAGTCGGGTTAAGCGTCCGACTTCGACTTCGGCTCAGGTCATGATCTCATGGTTTGTGGATTTGAGCCTCACGTCGGGCTCTGTGCTGACGGCTCAGAGCCTGGAGCCTGCTTTGGATTCTGTGTCTCCCTCTCTGTGCCCCTCCCCTGCTCATGCTCTGTGCCTCTCTCTCAAAAATAAATAAAATTTTTTAAAAAAGAATCATGGATTTCATTTTTTTTTAGTCTTTAATCTAGATCATAGAACGGTACCTTCGACTATTTTTCTTAAAGGTACTGATATTTTTGAAGAGTCCAGGTCAGCTGTTCTTTCTGTAATCTGAATTTTTCTGATTATTTTTTGGTGATTAGATTCATATTCAATACCTTTTCTTTTTAAAAAAATTTAAAAAATTTTGTTGATGTTTCATTTATTTTTTGAGAGACCGAAAGACAGAGAATGAGCAGGGGAGGAGCAGAGAGACAGGGAAACACAGAATCCAAAACAGGCTCCAGGCTCTGAGCTGTCAGCACGGAGCCCGACACAGGGCTCGAACTCATGAACCGCGAGATCATGCCCTGAGCCGAAGTTGGACGCCTAACCGACTGAGCCACCCAGGCGCCCCTAAAATGTTTTTTTTAATGTTTATTTATTTTTGAGAGAGATAGAAACAGAGACTCGTGTGGTTTGAAACTCCTGAAACCAAAGGAGGAAGGACTCAGGGTTTCTTTCCTTTTCTTCTTTTCTTTCTTTTCTTTTCTTTCTTTTCTTTTCTTTTCTTTCTTTCTTTCTTTCTTTCTTCCTCCTTTCTTAAAATTATTAATGTTTTTATGGTCTTTTTAAATTTTATTTATTTATTTATTTATTTTATTTTTTAAAATTTACATCCAAATTAGTTAGCATATAGTGCAACAATGATTTCAGGAGTAGATTCCTTAGTGCCCCTTACCCATTTACCCCATCCCCCCCCCACACCCCCTCCAATAACCCTCAGTTTGTTCTCCGTATTTATGAGTCTCTTCTGTTTTGTCCCCCTCCCTGTTTTTATATTATTTTTGTTTCCATGTCCTTATGTTCATCTGTTTTGTCTCTTAAAGTCCTCATATGAGTGAAGTCATATGATTGTTGTCTTTCTCTGACTAATTTCACTTCACATAATACCCTCCAGTTCCATCCATGTAGTTGCAAATGGCAAGATTTCATTCTTTTTGATGGCCAAGTAATACTCCATCGTACATATATAACACACCTTCTTTATCCGTTCATCCATCGATGGACATTTGGGCTCTTTCCATACTGTGGTTATTGTCGATAGTGCTGCTATAAACATGGGGGTGCATGTGCCCCTTCGAAACAGCATACCTGTATCCCGTGGATAAATGCCTAGTAGTGCAATTGCTGGGTCGTAGGGTAGTTCTATTTTTAGTTTTTTGAGGAACCTCCATACTGTTTTCAAGAGTGGCTGTACCAGCTTGCATTCCCATATTTTAATAATGTTATTAATGTTTTAATGTTTTTAATGTTTATTAATTTTTTTAATGTTTATTTATTTTTCAGAGAGAGAGACAGAGTGTGAGTGGGGAAGGGGTAGAGAGAGAGGGAGACAGAGAATCCGAAGTAGGCTCCAGGCTCTGAGCTGTCAGCACAGAACGTGACATGGGGCTCGAACCCCCAAACCGCGAGATCATGACCTAACTGAACCATCTAGGCACCCTTCTCTCTTTTCTTTAATGTTTATTTATTTATTTATTTTGAGAGAGAACAGACACAAACAGGGGAGGGGCAGAGAGGGGGAGAGAGAGAATCCCAAGCAGGCTCAGCCCTGATAGTGCAGATCCCAGTGCGGGGCTCAAACTCATGAACCATGAGATCATGACCTGAGGTGAAACCAAGAGTTGGACTTTTAACCAACTGAGCCTTCAGGCACCCCAGGACTCAGGCTTTCTAATTAGCTTGCCCAGATGTGGGACACAGGGAGAGAGTGAGGGCTGAGTCTTAAAAGCTGTCAGCAGTCAGACATCAAAAAATGGAGTCAGACTCTTCATTATAATTCATTCATTATAATAACACTGGATATTTGAGTGATGACAAAAATGTACCATGCTTCATTTAATTGAATTTGGATTTGTTTAAATAAGCCATTATGTCACTCTATGAGGCCTGAAACCTGTACCCTGTAAGGAAAGGGAAAGTTTCACTGAATATCTTGCTCAAGAGCCCAGTATTTTGTTTGCTGAGAAACAAAAATGTGTTCCTTGGTCACTATCAGTAATGTTTGGCACTCCAAAGGGGATAAAGAGTGTCTTGGTAGGGCCTGGGGTACCTGGGTGGCTCAATTAAATGTCTGACTCTTGGTTTCAGCTCAGGTCATGATCTCAAGGTTTGTGGGTTCAAGCCCCATGTCGGGCTCTGTTCTGACAGTGCCGAACCTGCTTGGGATTTTCTCTCTCTCCCTCTCTTTTTGCTCCTCCCCCGGTCATGCTGTTTCTGTCTCTCTGTCTTTCTCAAAATAAATAAATAAACATCAAAAAAGAGAATGTCTTGGTAAGGGCTTGTATTGTGGTTTCAGGATATACGTACAGCCATGCTGGACCTTGATTGTACGTGGGGTATCTATGAGGCAAGAGTTCTTTACCCGAAAGGGTGAAAGCTCAGACGAGCAATTATTGTTGCTGCATTGGCTGGACCAGAGAGCCAGAGCACTGGCAACAGTCTACAAGTCTGTAAAATGGTGCGGCTGGGGCTGATTCTTGGCCAGGGAAAATCGTTTTGAGATGCACACTTGAAGTTTGGCCAATTGTGTTGACCCTTGCGTCTTATCCTTTACCAGGAATGTCCTGGTTAAGGGACGAAAACGGTAGTTCTCCAGCGAACTTCTGTCACATGTGATGGTGACATTACCATCTGTAAAATGTACAAACTCCCATTACTGTTCACTCAGTTGATCCCAGGGGGCTCCCCAGGCAGCCAAGGGATCTGGTAGAGGGGTGGCTTCTTCCAACACCATGCCACCTGTCAAAGAACTGAGGACAGAGGAGGCCATGTGGTCTGCTGGTGGGATATGCCAGAGGGCCTAGGTTGGGCTCTGTGTTGCAAAGGAGGCCTTTGTGGTCCCGGCCAGCTTATGGGTACCGTTTCCATGACCCAGTGCATAGTAGACGGCTGGGGATGAAGGATCATGGGCTTGGGGCCTGTGGGACCTCTGTTTCCAGGAAAGCCCAGTATGTGGCCAGCAATCGCTGTTCCTCTAGCATACAGCACAGGGCTGAGGAGGACAGGTTTCTGCACCAGAAGCCCTTAAGTAACTTATGGCCACTATGGGTGGTCCAGAGACTCCAGGAGTCATGAGAGAAGGTTGCGAAAGTTTCAACCACGGAAGGAGTCTGGTGGTAGGGCATTAATGAGAGTGGCTGTTATATTGCAATTTTGACAGAGTCTAGGGCCTCTTGTTGGAAGGGACTCCATTCAAGGTGGGCTGATTTTGAAATAACTGCATAAATGGGATTAAGGAAAATTTGTAAATGAGGAATGTGTTGCTTGCAGAACCCAAAAGGCCTAAGAGATGTTGGGCTTGTTGTAGTACTGTGGGAGTTGAGAGGGTCAATAGCTATTTCTTGACAGTGTTGGGTATGGAGGGACCCTTGGTTTCCCAAATAATTTTCAGGAATTTAGAGATGGCAGAGCCTTGCACTATGTGTGAGGCAATGGCCCATCCCCCTTTCCGAGCTCCCTTGTGAGTATTTGTATGTCCCAAATAAGTGTGTCGAATGAACATCCTCAGGGGAGGACATCATGAATATAATGCTACACGTGCGCCCCTGGAAAAAACTGGATGCACTTAAGATAATGTCTGCAAAGACTGTGCGTGTTGGCAAGGCTACTGTGGTACTCCATAGAGATCCAGGTAAAGGTATATCGTGTCCGTTAGGAGGTGAAGGCAAAGTGCAGGGGGGAGAGACTAGAATAGACACTAAACAAAACAATTTAGCCAGATCCATTGTGGAAAAATATTTGCCAGTTGCTGACTGGATAGAGTCAGTGATTTCAATAAATTTGAATATGGGGCCCTAATGAGTGGGATCACAGCTGAGGCTGCAAAAATCTTTTTTGCAAAAATCATTCTTTCCAAGTTTAAGAACAGGTCAAATTGGACTGTTAAATGGAGGAGCAGTGGTTAACAATCACTCTTTCTCTAAATAGGTTGTATATAAAGGGTTTCAATCCTGGAAGGCCCTATTTAAATTTACATTGGGCCTTATTAGCTTTTTTAACAGGCATGTAGAAGGGAGAAGGTGCATGTGATTTCATTTTTAAATTTTTTTAATGTTTATTTATTTTTGAGAGAGAGAGTGAGAGAAAGAGAGAGAAAGACAGACAGACAGAGAGAACATGAGTGTGGGAGGTGCAGAGAGAGAGGGAGATACAGAACTCGAAACAGGCTCCAGGCTCTGAGCTGTCAGTGCAGAGCCCGACGCGGGTCTTGAACTCAGGAACCGTTAGATCATGATCTGAGCTGAAGTCAGACACTTAACCGACTGAAACACCCAGGCACCCCGTGATTTCATTTTTTAAATGTTTATTTATTTATTTATTTATTTATTTATTTATTTATTTTGAGAGCAAGAGAGCGAGAGAAAGAGAGAGAGAGAGCATGAGCAGGGGAGGGGAAGAGAGAGAGGGAGAGAGAGAGAATCCCAAGCAGCCTCCATGCTCAATGCAGAGCCCAACTCGGGGCTTAATCTCACAACTGTGAGATCACAACCTGAGCCCATATCAAGAGTTGGACACTTAACAGACTGAGACACCCATGCAACCCCCCACTTTTTAAAAAAATGGGTCTCACTTTTAAAAGCCAATTTGTAAGTGCCAAATATTTAATTTTAATTTATTTCCCATTAGGTCTGAGCATCTGGGTCTTTACTATTGGATATTTTAGGACAATGGGTGCTACCATCACAGGGAATTTAGGCAAGGCTATTGTCCTAATAGTTAAAATGAGGCATAACTGTCCTCTAGTTCATGTTACAGTAACTCCCCTAAGATTATAGGGGTTGTGCTGTTCAGATTTAGAAGGATACTTAGGTGTTACTACAATTTGCGCCCAAGTATTGATTAAGTTGCCAGTTGATGCATTTCAGCAGATATTAAAGTTAATCCAGAAGCTGTGTTGTAGAGGTGCAAAATCAAATCAGCACACTTCTATATTTTTTGTTTTATAAATTCTTTTAGTACTTTTTAGATCCTCATTTGGGTCAAATTGTGGACCTGTTTCATTGTTTTGTTTCTTTCCCTATATCCAGATCAGATTCGTCCCCCTCCCTCCTTTCCTTCCTTCTTTTCTTCCTTCCTTCCTGGTTTTCTTCTTTCTTTCTTTCTTTCTTTCTTCTTTCTTTCTTTTTCTTTTGCTATTGGATATATATTGGAGAAGTTCTCTCTACCCGGCCTGCTTTTTTTTTTTTTTTAAAGTTTATTTATTTTGAGATAGAGAGAAAGCATGAGCAGAGGAGGGGCAGAGAGAGAGAGAGAGAGAGAGAGAGAGAATCCCAAGCAAGCTCCGCACCGTCACTGTGGAGCCTGACTTGGGGCTCAAACTCACGAACCGTGAGATCATGACCTGAGCCGAAATCAAGAGTTGGATGCTTAACCGACTGAGCCACCCAGGCGCACCCCCCCCCCGCCGCACCCTGCCTGTTTTTATAAATTTCTTTCTCCAGAAAACCTCAGATAAATATCATTAGTGTTAGAGCCTCTCCCATGGTAGTGGTTGCTTTATACAGCTTAAGGACCTCAGTCTTGAGTTTGAATTTACCCTTTCCCTATGCACAGGGGTGCTAGAGGGGATTTCCTTATAACTCTGGGGATCAAGATCTTTATTGTGCCACAGGCAGCAGCAGCAATGACAACAGCAACAGCAATAAACCATTTTGTAGGGTCCTAGTGAGCCCTCTGCCTTTAGAAATGTGGATTTGATAACTAAAATATTTAAATAATAACTGCTTTTCTAGTAGTGACCAATCTTCCTCCACATGAGCAATCACTCAAGGGGCCTGTATATTACACAGGGTGTACTCTTTCCCATGAGTGCTCTATAGAATGATAGCCAAATGCCTGACTGAGACACACAAACAAATGGTCCCAGGGTAAAACCTTTCTTTCTCCTGAGCCTAGCATTCGTCACAGCGTATGTTGGAATCAAGACAGGTGATTCATTCTAAGATGAGAACTGTGCAATTTGAAAAATATACTGGATGGGATTAACAACAAATTAGACATTGCGGAAGGAAAAACATAGGAAACTTGAATATGTAGCAATGGAAACTATTCCAGATGATACACTCAGAAGAAAAGGCATCCAAAGAAATGAATAAAGCAAATCCTGTCACATAGTACAACATGGATGAACCTTGAGGACATGACGCTAAATGAAATAAGCCAGCCACAAAAAGACGAATACAGTATGATTCCACTTATATGAAGTATCTAAATTCACAGAAACAAAAAGTAGAATGCTTGTTGCCAGGGACTGGGGAAGGGGGGAAAAGAAGAGTTGTTTTAATGAGTATGAAGTTTCAGATTTGGAAGATGAAAAAGTTCTGGAGAGCTGTTTCACAGCAATGTAGATATACTGAACATTACTGAACTATACACTTAAAAATAGTTAAGATGTTAAATTTTGCTATGTGTATTTTTACCACAATAAAAAACTATTCTAAAGACATAATCAGAAATGTGCAAAGAGGGGTGCTTGGTTGGCTCAGTTGGTGGAACGTGTGGCTCTTGATTTCAGGGCTGTGGGTTTGAGCCCCACATTGGGTGTAGAGATTACTTAAAAATAAAATCTTTAAAAAAAACAAGAAGTATGCATAGAAATGTTTTGCCCCAGAATGTTTATTGCTATATAATTTGTTATATCAACAAAAAAATTGGTAATAACCTTAATGAACAGTTTGGAATTGGTTAAATACATGTTGATGCATCCATACTCTGAATAGTACATAATGCATTTTAGTTATTAAAAGTCACGTTGCCAAAAAGAGGTAACATTTTTAGTGTAGTGTTTGCAATATATGTAGAAGAGAAACATATGATGATAGCGCAAAGATTAAAATGGAAGTATATTGTTGTAACTTCCCTACACTATATGAAAAGTTGTATAATGTGACTTCAAGGTAGACAGTGAAATGTTAAAAATATCTACTATGAACCCTAAAGCAATGTCTAAAAAAAACCCAAACAAATAAACCAAGCAATATAGCTAATAAATCAATAAAGGGGATAATGTGGAATCATTTTTAAAACCCAATTAATTCAGGAGTGCCTGGCTGGCTCAGTTGGTAGAGCGTGCAACTCTTGATCTTGGGGTTGTGAGTTCAAGTCCCAAACTGGGTGCAGAGATTACTCAAAAATAAAATCTTAAAAAGACCCAATTAATTCAATTAGAGCAGAAAAAGAAGAAAGGGGAACAATAAGCAAGCAAGACCAACAGAAAACAAATAGCAAGATGGTAGATTTAAATGCAATCATATCAATAATCACGTTATTTATAAATGGTCTAAACAACTCAAGTAAATGATAGAGATGGTCAAGATAAGAAAAAAATGCATGACCCTTGGGGCACCTGGGTGGCTCAGTCAGTTAAGCATCCAGCTCTTGGTTTTGGCTCAGGTCATGATCTCCCAGTTCATGAGTTTGAGCCCCACATCAGGCTCTGCACTGACAGTGTGGAGCCTGCTTGGGATTCTCTCTCTCTCCTTCTCTCTCTATTCCTCCCCTGCGTGTGCTTTCTCTCTCAAAATAAATAAACTTTTAAAAAAAGAAAAAAATCCAAGACCCAACTAGGTGTGGTCTGCAATAAATCACCTTAAATATGGAGACACAAATAGGCTAGAGTGTAAAAATTGAAAAAAAAATACATCATGCTAACAGTAATCGAAATAAAGCTGAAATAGTAGCTTTAATTTCAAACAGAGTAGGTAGCAGAGCAGCAAACACAAAGAAGACTTGAAAAGTATGATTAATCAACTTAATTGATATTTATAGAATGCTTTTCCCCACAAACATCAGAATACACGTTTCAAGTGATCATTTGTCAAGAGAGACAATATTCTGAGTTATAAAAGAAGTCAATATATTTAAAATCATTCAGATAACATGAAGTATGTTGTCTCACCACAATGGAATTAAATTAGAAATCAATAATAGAAAGATATATGTAAATCCCTGAATATTTGGAAACTAGGTAATACTACTTCTAAATATTTCATGAGTTGGGGCACCTGGGTGGCTCAGTCGATTGAGTGTCCGACTTCAGCTCAGGTCATGAATTCGAGCCCCGCGTCGGGCTCTGTGCTGACAGCTCGGATCCTGGATCCCGCTTCGGATTCTGTGTCTCCCTCTCTCTCTGCCCCTTCCCCACTCATGCTCTGTCTCTCTCTTTTTCTCTGGAAAATAAACATAAAAAATTTAAATTTTTCATGAATTAAGGAAGATCAAACAGGAAATTAGAAAGTGTTTTGAAGAGAATTAAAATAAAAGCACAACGTATCAGAATTACTGAGGTGTAGCTAAGGCATAAGCTTACTTAGAGGGAAACTTAATATTTTTAAATTTTATTTGAGAGAAAGAGAGAGAGAGGGAGAGAGGGAGAGAGGGAGAGAGGGAGAGAGGGAGACTGGGGGAGGGGCAGAGGGAGAGAGAGGCAGAATCCCAAGCAGACTCCACGCTCAGCGCCAAGCCCAACAAGGGGCTCCATCACACGACCCTGGGATCAAGAGTTGGACACTTTGGGGCCCCTGGGTGGCGCAGTCGGTTAAGCGTCCGACTTCAGCCAGGTCACGATCTCGCGGTCCGTGAGTTCGAGCCCCGCGTCCGGCTCTGGGCTGATGGCTCAGAGCCTGGAGCCTGTTTCCGATTCTGTGTCTCCCTCTCTGTCTGCCCCTCCCCCGTTCATGCTCTGTCTCTCTCTGTCCCAAAAATAAATAAACGTTGAAAAAAAAAAAAAAAAGAGTTGGACACTTAACTGACTGAGCCACCCAGGTGCCCCCAGGGAATTTTAAACATGTTTAAATATGTTATGTTCAAATCTAAATATACTTAGAAATTTACAGAACTAAATGCTTACATTAGAAAAGAAGAAAAGTCCAATTCAATGACTTGAGTTTCCAATTAAGGAACCAAAAATATAAGAGTAAATTAAATGCAAAATAATTTTAAAAATCAGAACAGAAATCAATGAGGTAGAAAACAGTGAAATAGAGGAAAATCAATGAAATCTAAAGCTGGTCTTTAAGGAAATCTGATAAACTTCCAGACAGACTCACTAGGGAAAAAAAAGGTGAAAAAGACACAAGTTACCAGTGTAAGGAACGAGAGACAGATTCATCACTACAGATTCATACAGACATTAAAGGGATTATAAGGGAACAACTTTATGTCACAAAAAATGACAATGCAGAGTATATTTTAACGTATCAAGAATATGTTGTTTCCTCTAAGTCTGGATCTGAATATCATCATTGGTGTTCCAGTTTGGGTTCTGCAGAAACAAATGCTGAAATGGAGTTAGGGTGTCAGACGCTTGTTAGGGATCAACACCCACGAAAGGCAGATGAAGTAAGATTGGGCCATTGGAGAAGCTGAAATGTGATATAGGCCAAAGACTTTGGTGATCCAGCAAAGAGCTTTGGAATGAATACTGCCAGTCAGAGTGGTCCCATGTCAAACTCACAGTTACTAGATGTGGGCTGTCGCAGGAAGGGTGTAACTTGGGCAAAGAGAGACTCTGCAGCTGAGGCACACCCTGAAGACACTGACAGCTATATGTAGTCTGCTGACTGCCCTTTCCAGAGCTGTGCAGCAAGTTTTTCCTTGAAGAGGCATCTAGGTCGTATATGTCTTTGTCTACCACAATGTACCATTTGTGCCACTGGGATACATTTCTTTTTTTTAATGTTTTATTTAGTTTTGAGAGCAAGAGAGAGAGTGGGGGAAAGGCAGAGAGAGAGGGGCCAGAGGAGCCAAAGCGGGCTCTGCGCTGACAGCAGTGAGCTTGATGTGGGGCTCGAACTCACGAACCGTGAGCCAAAGTCACACTCAACTGACTGAGCCACCCAGGTGCCCCAGATACATTTCTTTCTGTATTTTTTTTTGGGGGGGGCAGATTCTACCGGACTCTATAAGGTGTTTCCTCCTGAGGGGAAACTTAGAAGAGGGAGGTTAGTGTTACAAACTACAGTCAACACTACAGACATTGGTCTTGGGTTCACAATTGGCGGTCATCATCACCTTCCTCTAATATCCATTTTAAATTCCTTTCACCCCCAATTACCACCTCTGTTGTCTCAGTGGCTCACCTACAGGTATGACCCAGGCCTTTGTCTTTGAGTGGCTTTAATCTTCTCACCACATCTTTCTCAGTCCAAGATGGCCACACCTGTCCATTTATCATCCTAACTGGGAAAGGCAGTACCTAGAAATATTCAAGTGGATCACCTGGGTTCCACACACATACCTGTAGGGAAATGGCTCAACCATGGCACCCTGACAACCTTGCATATATCTATGTAGGCCACATAGGCAAGGCTCAATTGGTTTGACCTAAGTCTTGGCAGAGCACCAAAGAACGTGGCAAGATAGAAATCTTGTGAGGAGCTGTCACAAGGCTATTTTGCATGAACTTCCTTATCTTGAAGAAGGATGCCATGAATCAGGCTCTTGTCTACTCTCTGGTTTCAGTGAGACATGGGCTATCTACCTTGGCCTCCTTAGCATATAGATACAGGCTCTAACACCTCTTAGCTGTAGTCTAGGATTGGTTCCTCCACAACAGTGATCTAGCAGTCTGTTATCTGACCCCTGAGGTTCAAGTGTCATCCTACGTGATTAGGGATGTGGGGAGCTGACACTGTGCTGATCTTGCTTATTCTATCTATGTGAATAACAAACTGTGTGTATCCATTTGGACTTTTCTCCTTACTGGACAGATCTCTAACAGAATAGCAGTCTAACCTAGCAGATGCTTCTCCTTAGAGACTACTTTATCCTCCAACAGTTGCTCCCTGTTCCCATTGTACAATAGTAGCCTTATCTCCAGGGGCACCTGGGTGGCTCTGTCAGTTAAGTGTCTGACTCTTGATTTCGGCTCAGGTCATGAACTCATGTTTTTGTGAGTTTGAGCCCATGTTGGGCTCTGTGCTGACTCTGCAAAGCCTGCTTGGGCTTCTCTCTCTCTCTCTCTCTCTCTCTCTCTGTCTCTCTCTGTCTCTCTCTTTCTCTTCCCCTCCCCAGCTTGTGCTCTCTCTGTCTCTCTCACAATAAATAAATAAACTGAAGAATTAAAAAAATAGTATCCCTGTCTCCTAATGGTCAGGGTCAATTGACCAAGTTAAAATGGTGACTCCTCTTCTTGCCTGCTGGATCCTGGACATAAGGAGGTCAAAATGCCCAGGTGGCAGCCACCAATTGTAGTTCAATATGAATCTTCTTTTTCCCTCATTGGATGGAGCAGTGATTCCCAACTTGGGGCACTTCAGCCTCCCAGGGAACATTTGGAAATATCTGGAAACATTTTTGTTCATCATAACTGGGAAGAGTGTGCTACTGGCATCTAGCCAGGGATGCTGTTAAATATCCTACAATGTACAGGACAGCCCCTGCGAATGAAGAATTACCTAGCCCCCAATGTCATTAGTGGCACGGTTGAGAAATGCTGGGCTAGATCTAGTAGGCTCCTTACAGGGCTAACACCTCTAACTTTAGAAAGTTCAGAATTGCAGGGATGGCAAACACAAAGTCCCCCAAGTGTGTCCTTGGAAGTGATGATAAGTGTGGCTATTCTTGCTTCCACTCTTTGGTTCCTAAACTCATGTATTCTTCTAGTTGAGGACACACACCGTGTAAAAAAGTTTGATTCATTGGATTTAACGTATTCTGGAGAATAGGATTCTGTCTTCACAAACATTGCCTTTGAGTTGGCGCTTCAGCTGTTGTTCTTCAGCAGGCAATTCCATTACTTTGTCAGGATATCAGCTTTCTAGGGGGTGTCATATGGTATGGAACCAGTAGATTCCATCGTCATAAGCCCATTCTTGTATCTCCTTTGCTATAAAATACATCCCCTCGTTTAATGTAATCTGATGTACTATCACATGCCAATTGATCAAATACTCTGTGATATCTCACACAGCAGCATTGGCTGGGACCTTGTGATTAAGAAAGGCAAACCCATACCAGGAATATGCATCCATTGCTGTGAAAATGAACTATTAGTACATCCAAGAGTGAAGTGGCTCATTGTAGTCAACTTGTCACCAAATGGTCAGTTGGACATGTAAAGTGATGATGCCATGCCAGATGCTCCCTGTTGCCCTAATTGGCTGGCAGGTTAGAGGTTCAGAGGTAGCAATAGCCAGACCAGTCTTGGTGAGTATGAATCCATGCCATTGGGCCCATATTTAGTCTCCACCTCTGCCACGAAAGTCACCTTGTTCGTGTGCTCAACATGCTGGCACTGAAGTGACTGGCTGATGTCAACTGACCAAGTCATTTTGTTTACTTGGCTTTTTAGTACCTCTTCCGTGGCAGACACTGTTTGGTGAGCATTAACAAGTGATACAAAGATCTTCACGCTTTGTCGACATTGCCACATGCTCATCAATAGCCCAAACTCTTTTGCCTGCGATCTTCCGATCATTTTCCTCCCGGGTTCCCAACCAGTGGGCCAGGCCGTGTACCACTGCCCACAGATCTTTAAGCATCTAATCTTTTTGAAAAAGTCGTTATAAATGTATTTCACATCCTCAATAAACTACAGAAAGGCTGGACATAATAAGTGGAGACATGGGAGATATAAAAAGGACCCAAATCAAACTTGTAGAAATGAAAACTACAATATCTGAGATGAACTAAGCACTATATTGGATTAATGGTAGATTGCCAGTTGTAGAGAAAAGTGTTGGTGTACTTGAAGACATAACAATAGAAAATAGTCACAATGAAATAATTTAGAAAAAAAAACTGAAAAAAAGATCAGTGTATCAGTGAGTTGTGGGAAAATTTCAGGCAAATATATATATATATATATATATATATATATATAGAGAGAGAGAGAGAGAGAGAGAGAGAGAGAGTTATGCATGTATGTATTTGGAGTCCCAGAAAGAGAGGATGAGGTGAGGGTGGTAGCTGGAAGAATATTTGGAGAAGAGATAATGGCCAAGTTATTTCTAAATTTTAGGGAAACGATAGGCCCACAGCTCCCAGAAGATCAGTGAACTCTCAGCACAAGGAGCATGGAAACTACGCGAGGCACAGGATGTCAAATTACTTAGAAATAGCATTAAGAGAAAATCCTACAAACAGTAAGGGGAAAAAAGATATGATATGTGCAAAGGTTAACATGTGGAGAAACAAGCCAGGAGACAGTGAAGCGACATCTCTAAAGAAGTGAAAGAAAACACTCTTAATCAAGAATTCTGTACTCATCAACATATTTTTCAAAAACAAAGGCAAAAATAAGGGCTTTCAGGCTTACAAAAGCCAAAAGAAACCATCTGCGTTACCAAACATGTTAAAGGATGTTCTTCAAGCAGAAAGAAAATGATGCTATTTGGAAACCTGGGTCTGCAGGACCAAGGAGTAAAGAGCCCTGGAAATGGCAACCCCATGATTAAATATACACGATTTTTTTTCTTATTATTTAAATTTCTTTAAAAAACTGTTTACATAAAAATAGTAAAAATGTGTGGTGGGGCTTATGACATATGAATAAGTAAAATGTCTGATAACAATAGCCAGAATGTCTGAATGAGAAAAATGGTAGAATATAACTTAAAGGTAGATTGTGTTGTGAAAGATGTAAACTCTAAACCAGTGGCTCTCAATCAGGGGTGATTTTGAACCCTGGAAGATTCAACAATGTCTGGAGACATGTTTGGTTTCCCAAACTGGTATTTATTGGATAGAGGCCAAGGATGCTGTAAAATACACAGGACAGCCCCCAAAACAAGTAGCTGGCCTTAAAGGTCAACAATGCTGAGGTTGAGAAAAACCTGCTATAAATCCTAAAGCAACCATTGAAATAGAACTCTTCTTGTAGAAATTAACAAACAGATCCAAAAATTTACATAGAAATTAAAAGGATGCATAAAATCCAAAAAAAAGCCCTTGAAAAGAACAGGGGCACCTGGGTGGCTCACTTGGTTAAGCATCCGACTCTGAATTTCAGCTCAGGTCATGATCTCACAGTTTGTGGGTTCGAGCCCTGCATCTGGCTCCATGCTGATAGCGTGGATCCTGCTTGAGATTCTCTCTCTCTCTCTCTCTCTCTCTCTCTCTCTCTCTCTCTGTTTCTGTCCCTCCCCTGTTCATGCTCTCTCTTCCAAAAATAAACTTTCTTATTTTTTTAATATTTATTCATTTTTGAAAAAGAGAGAGAGCACATACACACACGTGTGTGTGGGAGGAGCAGAAAGGATCTGAAGCGGGCTCTGTGCTGACAGCAGTGAGCCCTGTGTGGGGCTCGAACCCACGAACCCATGAACCCACGAACCACAACACCATGACCTGAGCTGAAGCTGGATGCTCAACCAACTGAGCCACCCAGGCACCCAAATAAATAAACTTAAAAAAAAGAAGAACAACAACAACAAAGTTGGAAGATTCACACTTTCCAATTACAACTTGCTACAAAGCTATAGTAATTAAAAGAGTGTGGTAACTCAAAATGGTTATAGATCTAAGTGGACCAGCAAACACTCTAAAACAGAAGAAAACATAGGAATAAACTTTATGACCTTGAGTTAGGAAAGAGTTTCTTAGATATGAGACCAAAAGCACAAACAACAAAGGAAAGACTCTATAAATTGGACCTCGCCCAAATTAAAAGTTTTTTTACTTCAAAGGATTCTATTAAGAAATTGAAAAGACAATCCATAAAATGGGAGAAAAGTTATGTAAATCTTATACTTGATATGGGTCTAATATCCACAATACATAAATAGCTCTAACAAAAATAGTAAAAAGACGACCCAACTGAAAATGAGCACAGACTCTGAAAATAGATTTTCTCCAAAGAAAATATACAGTCAATGAGCATGTGAAAAAAATGGTCAACATTACCAGTTATTGGAGAAACGCAAAATGCAAATCAAAACCAAAACGAAATACAACTGCACACCCAGTGGGATGACTATAATTTTAAAAATGGACAGTAACAAGTGTAGGCAAGGGTATGGAGAAATTGGAACTCTGATACATTGCTGCTGGGCCTGTAAAATGGTGCAGCTGCTTTGGAAAACAGTTTTGGCAGTTCCTGTAAAAGTTAAAGAAGAAGTTGCCGTAAGACCCAGAAATTTCTCTCCCTCCCTCTGTCTATAGATACATAGATGAATAGACAGATGGATGGATGGATGGATGGCTGGAGAGAGAGAGGGAGAGAGAGAGAGAGAGATTCTCATCCCCATTAGCACTCTCTATCCCACCTCCCTCTAGCCCCTCCCTGCGAACCACTGATCTGTTTTGTGTCTTTATGGGCTTGCCTATTCTGGACATGTCTTATAAATGGGATCATATATGTGACCTTTTGTTTCTGGCTCCTTTAAGTTAGCATAATATTTTAAGGTTTATCTATGCTATAGCACGGATCAGTATTTCATACCCTTTACAGCTGAGTAAGATTCCATTATATGGATATGCCCCACTTGGTTTCTTCATCCATCAGTTGATAGACATTGGGTTATTTCCACTTTTTGGTTATTATGAATAATGCTGCTGTGGACATTTGCACACATGCTTTTGGGTGGACATATGTTTTTAATTATCTTCGGCGTGTATCTAGGAGAGGAATTTCTGGGTCAAATGGGAAACTCTGTATTTAACCTTTTGAAGAACCGCCAAACTTGTTTTTTCCAAAGTGGCTCCACCATTTTACATTCTTTCCAGCAGTTTATGAGGGTTCTAATTTCTCCACATCCTCAGCAACACTTGTTATTGTCCTTTTTTTATTAGCCATTATAATGGATGTGAAATGGTATCTTATTGTGGTTTTGATTTATTTGCATTTCCCTGATGACTAATGACATTTAACACATTTTCATATATTTGTTAGTCATTTGTATATCTCTTTTGGAGAAATATCTCTTTAGACTGCACAATTTTGTATTTAAAAAACCACTGTTTAATCCAAGGTCCAAAGATTTATGTCTATATTTCTTCTAAGAATTTTACAATTTTAGCTCTTACATTTAGATCTTTGATCCATTTGGAGTTAACTTTGAAAAAACTTGTAATGTGTATTTATTTTTGAGAGAGGGAGAGACAGACAGAGCATGAGTGGGGGAGGGGCTGAGAGAGAGGGAGACACAGAGAGAATATGAGGCAGGCTCCAGGCTCCGAGCTGCCAGCACAGAGCCTGAGGGAGGGCTCAAACCCACAAGCCGTGAGATCATGACCTGAGCTGAAGTCAGATGCTTAACTGATTGAGCCACCCAGGCTCCCTAGTACCACACTGTTTTAATTACTCTAGCTTTGCAGTAAGTTTTGAAATCGAGATGTATGAGTCTTCCAGATTTGTTCTTTTTCAAAACTATTTTGGCTTTTCCTGGGTCCCTTACATTTCCACATGAAACTTTGGATTACCATATCAATTTCTGGAAAAAAAAGGAAGTTGGAGTTTTGAAAGGATTGTATTGAATATGTAGATCAATTTGGAAAGTATTGCCATTTTAGCAATATTAATCTTCTAATTCATGAACATGGGTGTCTTTCCATTGTCTTAGCTCTTTTATTTCAACAATGCTATGTAGTTTTCAGTGCACAAGTCTTGGGTTTCTTTTGTTAATCTTTTCCTAAGTATTTTATTTTTTGTGCAATTGTAAATGGCATTGTTTTGTTAATTTCTTTTTTTAGTTGTTCACTGCTAGTGTATAGAGGGACAACTGATTTTTGTATACTGATCTTTTGTCTTGCAATTTTGGTGAATTGTTCATTAGCTGTAATAGTCTTTTCATAGATTCCTTAGGATTTTCTATCTACAAGATGACATCATCAGCTGGAGGATTAGAGAGGAGGGAAAGGATGTCACCTTATCCTGACTCTCATTTCTGAACATGTTTGTCCTTAATGGAAGACAAATCCTTTTCTCATTCAAGTTCACTATGTTATGAAGGTTGTATCATTCTGTTCTGGAAAGAAAATGTCTTATGCAAGCCAGACATTCAATGCAGAGTTGAATTATAGAATGCTTTTTTGGTAAAGATGAAGCAGAATAAATCCAAGTGGCTTCTTTCTGTTTTCAAACTCCCTTTCTTTTAAGTGAAGGATGTTGACAAAATGCTAGGGTGGAGTAACAGGACTATTCTTTGGAGAACTTAATGTTAAAATTTTGAGAAGATTTTAGTTGAAAAGCTCAGACACAACCATAAACAGGTGTAGGATTACCCCCCTGCACACACACACAAGATCACCTTGGCCTAGCTTAGTCCCTCAACAAGGTCACCACTCCTTTCAAGGCAGTCAGTTGTACAGGACTCAGTCTTTCTGGGTTGTGGGAGCCACCTCCTACCCCTGCCCCCTAAGGTCTGGGGAAGATAATGGTTCACTTATACTAGCGCGGGCTATTGTGCTATTCTCTGGTGGTTCCCTGTGTCTACACATTTATAAGTAATGTCTTTGTAAATAACCCCCCTTCCAATTATTCCATTTTGTCAAGTGTGCTATTTTATTTATTTGCATATTTTTATTTTTTTAAGTTTATTTATTTGGAGAGAAAGAGAGAGACAGAGAGACAGTACAAGCAGGGGAGGAGCGGAGGGAGAGAGAGAGAATCCTAAGCAGGCTCTGCACTGTCAGCGCAGAGCCCAACATGGGGCTCGAACTCATGAACTGTGAGATCATGACCTGAGCCAAAATCAAGAGTCAGATGCTTAACCAACTGAGCCACTCAGACGCCCCTATTTGTTTATTTTTTAATGTTTCTTTATTTTTTGAGAGAGAGGGAAAGAGAGCGTGAGCAAGGGAGGGGCAGAGAGAGAGGGAGACAGAGGATCTGAAGCAGGTTCCCTGCTGACAGCAGAGAGCCTAATGTGGGGCTGGAACCTTGAGATCATGACCTGAGCCGAATTCAGACGCTTAACCGACAGAGCCACCCAGGCATCCCAAGTATGCTATTTATTGTTGGAACCTTGATTGATGTTATGGCCACCCAGGAGCCTGCACAGAAGTACATCTTGGAGACTAAGCTGCCAGATTGAGAGCCTATCATATCCTTCTTAAACCTTTTAGATCCTCCTATCAGCTTGTCTTCCCTCTAGCCTGCAACTAAAGAACTTTGCGAAGTAGGCAGGGCTATTCAGCCTTCCAATTCCTTCCTTGCTCTTTGCCTCCATCTATCCTATCCTTCCTCCCCACCACCACACGCATCCAAACCTCTATTCTCTGCCTCGATAAAAATCACAGTGTAAATCACACTTCTGTAGGATTTGGCTAAATTGCTTTATCCTGTTTGAATACTTTAAGAGGAAATCGGTAAGGAAAATAACTCTAACAAAGAACCTAGGTAGGAGAAATGCATCAGGGTCGCAGACATCACCGCAATCAAACCATATAAACCTAGTAGACCTTGGGCCATGGCAGCTTCCAAAGAAAGAAGGGATTCCTATAGCAGCTGAGTCTCTGAGTCAAACAAGGGAGTGGAAATATTTCTGTCTTTAGTTGCAATTACCATTAGAGATTTGCTCTGGGAGACCATTTGTGGCCAGTTGTGCCCTAAAGTCACTTAGCCGGGCTTTCATCAAGCAACTGCAGTTTCTCTTTGGATTTTGGTTCCTTCGCCCCACCTCAAAGTTTTTCCTAGTGTTCCTTTCCTACACAAACATATAGAACAATTTATACCAGGACTCGATGAAGAGAGGAAGCTTGCTCTGACAAAGTAGTCTTCTGAGAAACCAGAGCATGGAGACTACAAAAGGAAAAATGCTCAGAAATGAAACAGCTTTCAGTTTCATCCTCCTGTGGTTAAACTCCAAGAGTAAAAAAAAAAAAAAAAAAAAAAAAAAAAAAAAAAAAGTCGGGGGAAGAAGAAGAAAAAAAAAAAGTTTTAAACAAATAGGCTGTTACCTGTCAAGTTTTGCACCCGCATGGCTGCCCGGTATTCCTGTGGGGAAATCAGTGGTACAGTCTGGAAAGAGGAAACCATACGCTTCTTTTTTTATGTCAATTTATTGTTGTCAACAACTCCTCAATACAATAGTAATGTTTTCTACATGAAGATTCCCAGCAAATAGATGCCTGAGAGAAGTTACTTTAGGGTAATGATTTTGGAGGGGTGAGAAATCATAAATCTAGCATGGCCAAAACCATGAAGGCATTTGAAGTAGTAATTCTCATTGACAACTAAGTAAAACCAAGTGCATTGCGGCCGATGGGATACAAATCAAATCCTGGCACGTTTGCTGTGTGGGGGATGATTTAAATGAACCCACCTCAAGTTGGTTGAACTGTTAGAATTCTATTTTCATGAATATATATATATATATATATATATATATATATATAATTATATCCAGTTCTGTGTAATAAAGCTATTTTTTTCATGTCCCAGCTAACAACCCAAACCATCCCAGTACTATTCAATACTGCTTTGAAACTGTGGATCCAATGGATTCCATTGAATGAAAACTACGGTATGACAAAAAATTCATAATTCCTTGTCTGTGGAATAGTCAACGGATGTAATGGGATAATGTATTATGTATAAAATATAGCACCAGTAGTTGAATTCCTGTGAAATGTTAACTATTCGAACTCAAATTTGACATATGCTTCAAAATGTTCGGGATCACCCATTGATTTTTGAAAAGGACGGTGCTTCCTGGTAAGCAGCAGCTCAGAGTAGAAAGAGCACTGGACCTGGAGTCAGATGCGAGGCAGGTTGATTTCTCTAAACACTCTAATATCCTTTTCCAGACCTAATGTTCTATGACCTTTTGCTACTGAATCTTGAGAGTTTGGTTTTTCGGAGGTATTTTTTAAGTGGTTTTCAAGTTATAGTCTTCAAGTCTTTTGTTTCTTTTGTAAAAGATTCGCTCTGAAACTCGAATCTGGTAAGGAAAGGGGTTGGGGGAAGACAGTTTCGTTGTTTTGTTTTGTTTTGTTTTGTTTTGTTTTGTTTTGTGTTTTCCACAGATCTGCCATCGAATATCTTTTGTCGCTTGTTAGTAGAGGTCAGCTCCCCTCTACTGAGTTGGCAAGTGGGAAGGGGATTCTGAAACACCCTAGTAGCGCCTCCTGCCACAAGCGGAGAGAAAAACAGTATCTGAGAGACTAGATCGCTGTGGTGTGTTTACAGGACTGGCTCAGATTCCTGAGATTAAATAGCTTAGAATTTCTTAAGAGAGTTCACTTAGGCACATGTTGCTTTTGTTCTCAGATTTCCTTCTCCCCCACCCCGCTTGTGATTACGGCTTGTGATCAGTGTCCGACCAATAGGAATCATGAGCTTTAAACGTCCAAAATGGACCACATCTTGCTCTCCAATCTCGCTTCTCTCTTGTGTTCCCAGTCTTGATCAACAACATCACCATCACGCCGGTTCCAGCCACGCTCAAAACCGTGGAGTCATTCTCGACTCTTCCTTCTCCCTCATTCCCCAGGCTTGGCCTCTCCGACCCACCCTTCCTATTGTGGCTGCCAAAGTGCTCTTTCTGAAGTGCGAATATGATCACAGAGCTTCCCTGCTTAAAAGACTTTAATGACTCCTTTTCACTTACTGGATTAAACCCCAGCCCTCTCTCTAGGGCTCTCTCTCTAATCTAATCCCGGCTCTCAGCCGGTGTCTCTCTCTAGTCTAATCCCCTGCCACTCCTGGTCATTCCTCTGAGCCCCTTACACTCCAGCCACACGAACTGCCCCCAGTTACCCAAACACACCGTGGTCTTTCGTGATCGTGACTCTGCAGGTGAAATTCCCTCTGCTACCTTCTCAGCTCAAGTTAGTTACTTTTCCTCATGTTCCCATAGCATTTCCACATACTGGTTTTATAACTCATCACACGAGTTCCTAGTCACTTCTCTGCTTGTATGTCTTCACTACCAGACTGCCAGTTCCCTGTTTTGGGAGAGCATAAACAGTATAGAGGACATTCAGACTCCGGATGCTTCTAGATGGCATTTCAGCTTACTCTGGACCCTGAGACCCTATGCCATTCTCAAATGCTCGCTTTTTCTCCTTGTCCCAGCCCTCCCCTTGGTGGAGGTGTTAAGACGCAGTGGAATGATCCCATGGCCAAAGCATAAGACAAAGCAGCCTGGCCGATCCGCAACCTGGGTAAACATCGGCCTCATGTCGTTTTCTAGCCAAATGGAACGCTAGCAACGGGCCTTGGATTTAGGGTGACCCGGCAGGAGCTCTCTGTCTCGCCACGTATCAGTTGGCAGACCTTGATTTCAATCCCCAGGGCTGTAGCCGGGGGTCAACACGCCCATCCCCGATGTTCTCAAAGAACATTATAGTACTGTCAAGCAGACAGCCCAAGAATAATTCGCTGGCGGAGATCTTCCTTGTTTTTTCCTTTCCCTGAAGCCGAGGCAGACCTGCATGCAAGAATGTTGGCCTTTGGATGATGACACCACAGAGCAAGGAATCAAATACCCGTCACATCCACATGGTAGGTATTCTCCCCAGTCGCTATGGACCCCGCCTCCCAAAAAAGTCATAGGAAAGGTCTTCGTTTCTATTCCAGAACGATATCCAGTTAGCACTGCTTTCTGTCCCAGTTGAAGATAACCTAGTCTTCAAATCAGTATTTGTTTTAGTTGCCCATTTGAGACAGCCAGTCCCTCAAGCACCCTTGGGTATAGAGTTCTCTAGGCCTGGTAGCCCTAGGTGTATTCTGGGTTGGTCTGATCGGCGATTCCCAGGGAAGGAACTTGCCAGGCAGGTTAAGACAAAAACAAATAAAAAAAAAAGGTTAGTTATCAGCCTGGTTGGGAGGAATCTCACCTCTCAAAACAACAGAATCTTACAAAACACGATGAATTTCAAACCATCATAGAAAGTCTCCTTCATGGCCCTTGTGAATTTTATCAGACACTATGTTTACACTATGGTGAGAGGCTTGTAGCAGCAAGAACGGTTTTCGTTTAAGTGGGGGCGGGGGGAGGAAATTAATAGAATCTATTTGTCATCAGGAGAGACTACCTTTAAAAAATCAATGCCACAATGTCATTTTACACATATGTCAAAGGCAAGGAAAGATCATCTGCTGTCTTAAGTGTCCGTCTGGCTGTGTCCTGATTGAAGAAAAAGAATTCAGGAACTACCAGGGGTCCATGAAATAGAACAGAAACAGAACTAGCAGAAGTGGCCCCTGAAGTTCTTAGGTTTCTATGTTCAGAGTAAAGATTACCCTCCCCACAAAACGATCATTGATGACATCATTTATGATGCCCTTGCCCTTCAGTTGGCACTGCACGGGCACCGCCTGGTTCTTCACCACGTCTGTAAAGTGCATGGCCACCAGTGGGGAGGTGTAGTTAACCTGTAGGCGGAAGAACAATGAATCCTCAGTGTGAGGAGGGGACAGGGCGGGGGTGGGTCACAGGATGGAAGGGATCAGATAGTCAGTGCGGGATGGGATAACCCCTCGCAAAGGGAACCGAGCAAACCCCATGATGCCAAGTCACAGATGGCTAAAGCCAGTGACATGCCCGCTCTGCCCTGGGACAGTGGGGGAAATCACGCATTTCTCTTGTAAGTCCCTCTCAGATGTCTGACTGTCCTCTGGGGAAAACGAATTCTGCCTCTGCGTGATATGATTTCCTGGATATCAGACCATGAGTCAAAGCAGAACTAGGATCTTTCAAACCTCTACGCCAGAGATGAAGCCTCACCGTATGACCCACAACCACTGCCCTGGGGCTTCCACTGGGCGGAACAGGCAAGTGTGATTATTTGGGCACAGCTGAGTGCAACGACAGTGATTTGTCTGCTCCCGGCTCTGTCACTAATTAGCTGTATGTGTCGGGCAAGTCACTGTCCCTCTCCGAACCCTAATTTCTCCATCTGTAAACTGAAGGAGTCAGACCAGACCCTATCTGAGATTCCTTCAGATATGGAAAGCAGCGGTTGTACTGGGAATTGGTAGAGGGGGCTGCTGGTCTTGGCCGGCAGCTACTCACCCCGCTGACTCCTAATTCCTAATTCCTAATTAGGCTGCCTCCTAATTCCCGTAGATACCAAACAGCCCTTCCTTCCTGTGTCTCTGAGCCCTTTCTGACAGCAAAGACTGAAAAGGATACAGGCTTACGTGAGTCAGTTTGCCGTAGTAAGGGTAGTAGCGAAGGTCAAAAGAAGCCGACTCTGGGTAGTAATTGATGGATCGGATGTCATTTTCATCACCTCTCTGTAAGTAAAAGCAAGTATACGTCGGATGCCGGGTCTCTCGGTGAGTTGGAGCCTGAGCTCAAGGGGCCTGCGCCCCAGGTGAAATCACTGTGTGACCCACAACCAACTGTCCCAGGAAGACCCACGAAAGCAGAATGGGGCATAGCTTACCCCAGACCTATCCCCCAGAGCGTTTCCAGAAAGAGATTGTGCCTTGGTTTCCAGTTCCAAGATTACTGAATGGAAGGTCTGGACTGGGGAGTCCCAAGGTACTCCATATGGATCTGCACCGGCTCCTAGAGGAGCCAGGCGGAGGACTCCAAAGGGCTTGCCCTAGCTGCTCCAGCACAAGAGCCTACACACCAGACCCTCTCCAAAGAACTCATACTGGGCCTGGCACCCGGTCTTGGACCTTGAGGCAGGTGTAAGTTAGACCATGTCTAGATAATCCCACTGCACGACGACTCGTACACCGTGGGCTCGGTTCATGGCATGTCACACCAGGTGCACAGGCACCTGACTCATAGGGACACAGCCTAGAGTCTGGCCCACCTAAACTCATGTCTCTGACCATATTCTCTGCTTAAGCACAGCAGGTGACGTCAGGACGATAAGCAAGAGGGGACCCATAACTGGAAGTGATTAAATAAACAACTCTACCATCATCATAGCATATCAGGTAGGGGACTGAGCTGTCTGGCTATGTATTAGGCTTGTCCTAAATAGCAGAGGGCTGGAGGCTGATAAGGGACAGACACTGCATCACCAGCAGCAGATCACTCACGGGGGGCATGTGATTACTTCTGTCAATATAGTGTAATCGTTCATACGATACGCCTTAATTCATTCTAGTAATTACCTTATCCTGCTTGATTTCCACAGGTGGGTGTGGATTTCGACCAATATTGATTACTATACGGTGTATAAAGACTTAATATTGCTTGTTGTCTTTTGAAAGGACAGTTCTCAGCAAGAGTCTGTGTAAGCTGAAAAATGAATGGCTTCCACTAGGGAACCGTAAGCAGGATTCTATCCACTTAATACGCTAGTTTAGGACTGAGTTGGTCTTTATGATTTAGTTACACATTCCTCTAAAAAGCAATGAAATTCATTTTTTTGTGTGAATACTCTGTGGAATCGGTCCCACTAGTTTGTAGTCACACCTCACGTGTGTGTGTTTACACATACCCATGTACGTGTGCACACAATGAATGTCCTTCCTACCTTGTTCACCCGGCAAACCCCTGCCTGACCTTTCAAAACTCATCATCGGGGCGCCTGGGTGGCTCGGTCGGTTAAGCGTCCGACTCTTGATTTTGGCTCAGGTCATGATCTCGCGGTTCGTGAGTTCAAGCCCCACATCGAGCTCTGGGCTGCCAGCGCGGAGCCTGCTCGGGGTTCTCTCTCTTCCTTTCTCTCTGCCCCTACCCTGCTTGCGCTTTCTCAAAATAAATAAATAAATAAACTTAAAAAAAAAAACCCAAAAACCTCATCTTCAGTGTCACCATCTCCCACGTGGAACGAACCTTTCCCTCTTCTTTTTTTTTTTTTTTTTAATTTTTTTTTTCAACGTTTATTTATTTTTGGGACAGAGAGAGACAGAGCACGAACGGGGAAGGGGCAGAGAGAGAGGGAGACACAGAATCGGAAACAGGCTCCAGGCTCTGAGCCATCAGCCCAGAGCCCGACGCGGGGCTCGAACTCACGGACCGCGAGATCGTGACCTGGCTGAAGTCGGACGCTTAACCGACTGCGCCACCCAGGCGCCCCAAACCTTTCCCTCTTCAATGTCCCCGCTCCACCTTTCATAGCAGCTGTAATACGCAATTGCCCTGACTTCGGAGACAGAGTCATATTTATCTTGGCACCCCCAGCACCTAGCAAAGTACCTGGTATATAATAAGTGATCAATACACGCTTGCTGAATACATGCCGCCTTTTGCTGCTTTCTGATCTGTCACCGTCCAGCCTGGAGCTTTGAGCTGTATCTCTAGTACTGAGAATGGGATCACCCAGCTTCACACACCAGGTCTTGCAACTGTCCAGGGCTGGGGGGTGCAGTTGATGTTACGAAACCAGAGGGAGCTACTGCTTCCGGTCTGGGAAGCAAACCCAAGATCTAGGGCTTTTTCCTACAAAGGAGCTAATTGGCGCAGATGAGATAAGAGTTAATGGTTTCCCGAAGGACAGTTAATTAGCATATTAATGGAGTTCTGTTTCTACTTCCCTTGTAGTCATTTGTTATTGCAACACCCAGTGCCACTGGTCATTGCTGCAAAAAGTGAAATTCTGTTTTAAAAGCAGGGACTAATGACTCTAATGAAAGCTGTTTGTTTAGTTCAAAGAAACAAGTAATTAGAGGTAAAAGCAAAAGCGTAAACAGAATCCCAATTAATGACGTGGCACACTGTCGTTCCCTGCTGTGGGCCTTAGCTGAGGCTCTTCTTCGGCTTTCACAGGTATATATCAGCACAGGCACACACGCACCCACATGACCTGAACACTTTCTGGCAGTGTGGAGGCCTGAAGGTACTAAAGGGAGGTGTAGTTATGAAAAGATTAACCCTTTCCCTAACCCATAGCCAATCATCCATGGGGAAGCCCTTGGAAGGGATGAGCCATCTTTTTGCATAAAATAGATGTGCTAACAGTACCTATTCAAAAAGGCATTTTAGGGGCACCTGGGTGGCTCAGATGGTTAAGCATCTGACTTTGGTTCAGGTCATGATCTCGCGGTTTGTGAGATCGAGCCCCGCATCAGGCTCTGCACTGACAGTGCAGAGCCTGCTTGGGATTCTGTGTCTCCCTCTCTCTCTGCCCTTGTCCTGTGCGCTCTCTCTCCCAAAATGAATAAATAAACTTAAAAAAAAGACACTTTACCTGAACTTTGCAGGAAACCTTCACAGGATCTCCAAGTTCAGGACGGAAGCCTACAATCTATGAAAAGAAAAGCCAGCGTTGTATATATATATATATATATATATATATTCAAAAAAAGAAAACAGATTTGACAATAAAAAATGGGACTTTTCTTAACCGCCCTTAAACCATCCCTTCCTTAGGCATAAAGTTCATCTATGTTACCCTCTCAGGAATGTTACAGAGTGCAAAGAATGCAAAATATCTTCAGAACTGTGCAGCTTGGCTTTCCCCTAGTGGTGTTTGTGACTGATGTTCATACGATGGTAACTGCAGCAAGATAATCCTGAAGATGTAAAGAACTTTCTGGTTTTAAGAGGGATGTGCCTGGGTAAGGCTCTACCCCACCTAAGGCATGGCAGGAGAGGAGGAAAATGCATTTTTTATGCTATAAGAATTGTCCCCCCATGTCATGTCAGTCCCCTGTTCCAAACAGCCCAGGGCCTCATTACTGATAGAGGGCATCAAAGGGCAGGCTGGGGGTGGGGAGATGAGTGGAAATAGGAAGTGTTCAGGGAGAAAAAGCTATTATTGCTTGATAGGTTGATCTGGTTGTTTGTATTAATGATGCTGTCAGTAAAAATGGCCGAACTTGCAGTGTGTGAAGACAGAGCCCAAGAGAAATGGGGTGGCCAGAGCCCTCCTACCCAGCTCATCCAACTTATCATCGCCAGAGTATCAAGTGCCAATTTACCCGGTTCATCTTTAGAAGGATGCAGGGCTGTCCAGTAGAGTAGCCAAAAGTAGGGTCCTCCAAGCCCGAGCAGTTCTTCAGGAAGGAGCGCTTAAACTGGCAGGCCTTCTTGTCTTCATCCTCGTCGCCATCTTGGATGAAGTACTGCCCCGGGGGACAATCCACATTCATTTCCTCTTGAAGACTGTCATTGTAACCTAAAGCATGTGTGTGGGTGGCAAAGGGTCACATTAGACGGGTGCTACAGGGGAAGGCCATGCTTTCAGTAGTCCTCCTCCCTAGTTTCCTTTCCCCAGCTTGCTGGTGAGCCTCTGAAAGGCCAGTCAGTCTGGCCCAGGCTCTGTGACCGGGCCTCCGTGCCCCGGGGACTTTCATCCGTAACATCTTTCCGGGAAGACTTTGGGGCTAGTCCCCTCGGCCCATCATCGGATTGCTTCTCATTGCCTCGGAACTTTGGAATATCTACCTCTGGGTCATGTGTTGGTCACCTTATAACTTCTCTCTATTCTCCATTATTTCTTTTCAGCTATAGCAAATTGTAAGCGTGGGGGGCGGCCTCTTCTACTTCTGGAAGAGGAATAGGTACACGGTGGACAGATCTTGGAAGAGGGACTGAATCATGTCATGGCATGGCTTATATAAAGGAGTGAAACTCTTGGACTAAATCTCTTTAAGTTCAGTCTGGGAAACATCTCCCTTTGAGGTCCATGAGAGCCACCTGATGCAAGAGAATGAGACGTGCGTGTTGTGGGACAGGAGGAAGGGAGAGGAAGAAGAAGAGAGGGAGGAAGAAGAGGAGATAAAACCAGCTTCTCATCCCTTACCGAGGGAAGTTAGCACTGCAAAACAGAAGCTTAGGTTGAAAGGCAGAAACCAGGGGCACCTGGGTGGCTCAGTCGGTTAAGCACCAGACTCTTTCTTTTTAAAAAAAAATTTTAATGTTCATTTATTTTTGAGAGACAGAGCACAAACAGGGGAGGGGCAGAGAGAGAGGGGGGCACAGAATCGGAAGCAGGCTCCAGGCTCCGAGCTGTCAGCACAGAGCCCCATGTAGGGCTTGAACTCAAGAACTGTGAGATCATGACCTGAGCCAAAGTTGGACACTTAACCGATTGAGCCACCCAGGCATCCCAGCATGGGGTTCTTGATCTCGGTTCATGAGTTAGAGCCCCTGTGGTGCTCTACACTGACAGAGGGGCCTCCTTGGGATTCTGTCTCTCTCTCTCTCTCTCTCTGCCCCTAGCATATGTGCGCGCGTGCGCTCTCTCTCTCTAATAACTTTCAAAAAAGAAAAAAAGAAAGACAGAAACTAACAACAACCATAGCGCCTCCACTGAGAGGGTAAGATCTTGTCTACTGAGGCACTCAGTAGACCCAAGGCACTCAGAGTTCACGTCCCTTTACATTGGATGGAACGTAACATGTGCACAAGGCATGCACATCAGGGAGAGAGCTAAAAGGGGCTGTCTGTGAGCTCACTCTTTGGCCCACCAGATGCCATGGAACTGAGCTTTGGAAATTATTGCATCATTTCCAGTTTTGTTTTAAATGATGGAATCTAGTTAGTCCTGCTAGATCCAGCCTCTGTGCACTCACGTTCCCAGTGTCTTAGTTTGTTTTTTGTTTTAGATTTATTTTTTACTTTTGAGAGGGGGAGAAAGTACGAGCAGAGGAAGGGGCAGAGAGAGAGGGAGAGGGAGAATCCCAAGCCGGCTTCCCACTACTAGTGTGGAGCCTGATGTGGGGCTCGAACCCACACACTGTGAGATCATAATCTGAGCTGAGTTCAGATGCCTAACCGACTGAGCCACCAAGGTGCCCCTCCAATAGCTTCATTTTTCAGAGGAAATTGTGCACCTGTGATCTACCAGTGGTAAAACTCCAAATGTCCTGCTGGGTTTTCATCTAGACAGGTTGTGACTTGGGTTTAATATTGTTCAGGAGCAACTGGGAATTTAAAATCTATTCCAATTATGGTTAAGCCTTTATTTTGCCTTTGACAAAGCTACATTCAAGGTTTTGTTTTAATCTTTTTTTTAGAACAAGAACTATGTGCAAATAATAAGTTTCTAAATAGAAGCTCTAATCACATGCTCATTGTTTCTCTTGAGATAGTTCCATTAAAAATAATGTGACATGGGCATGACCCTTATTGCAAAATCCCAGTCCTCCTGGGAATGAAATTGATACTCTGG
Organism: Leopardus geoffroyi; assembly: GCF_018350155.1. NCBI lineage: Eukaryota > Metazoa > Chordata > Mammalia > Carnivora > Felidae > Leopardus > Leopardus geoffroyi. The sequence continues at coordinate 99,578,725 of NC_059343.1, read as the reverse complement.
GATGTCTATTTAAGAGATGTGTCCCTTTTAAGTAGGGCATGTTATCTACACTTAGGAACTAAAAACCCAGTGCTTTCCCTACTGTTCTCCACCTCTGTCATCAGGTCAGAATCGGTATTTCTCCATCTACTAGCTTCTCGGAGGGATTTCCTCAGCAGAGATTCTGGCAACACGCCTGTAATATCTCACAAGTATTTTGAAAGAAAAGAAGATATTGCGCCGGCTAAGATGCCCAAAACATTTTTTTTTTTAAGCTCAAAAAGGAACTACGTGGACTCAGAGAGGACCCAGCCCCCCTCATTTTACAAGTGAGGGATCTGAAACTCAGACTTACCCAAAATGACACTGAGCATGACTGATACAAAACTGAGTTTCTAACTCCTGGTCATATGGCAGCAGCAAAGAATTATGAAAAGCAGTATTTCTCAATCTTTAAAGTTCATACAGATCACCTGTGGATCTTGTTTAAGTGCAGATCCTGACCCAACCGGTCTGGGGCAGGGCCCGAGAGCCTGGCTTTGTAGCAACCCCCCAGGCGATGCCAATGCTGCGGGTCTTGGATCGCACTTTGAGTAGCAAGGGGGTCAAAACCACGGATGTGGGTTTAAACACTGGTTCAGCTGCCAGGAGACTTTTTATCACGTTACTTCCTCTTTCTTTCTTTTTTTTAATTTGTTTAATGTTTATTTTTGAGAGAGAGAGAGAGAGAGAGAGCAAGAGAGAGTGGGGGAGGGGCAGAGAGCGAGAGGGAGACACAGAATCCAAAGAAGGCTCCAGACTCTGAGCTGTCAGCACAGAGCCCGATGCAAGGCTCGAACTCACAGACCGGACCTCGAGATCATGATCTGAGCCGAAGTCAGACGCTTAACCAACTGAGCTACTCGGGTGCCCTGTTACTTCCCCTTTCTGAGCCTCAGTTGCCCCATTCATAAACTGGAGACAGTAGATTCTGCTATGCAGAATTAAGGTTAAATGACAAAATTTATGCATTTACATAACACTTCCCACCACGTAAGAGATTGTTTTTCTCCTAATTCAGCGCACATTCTACCACTCCCTATCTGTACCCCCTTTGGCCAGGAAGGGACAACCAGACCAATCCAACTGGCTTTTTGCCACAAATAATTGGTGCAGCAAGGTAAACCCACTGGGGCTCCTTTTTGATAGCTGGTCAGTTAGAGCCTGTGTGCTCTGTGTTGAACCCTCAACAAATTGCTACCTCAGTTTTCACTCTTTGGAAGGGCTTCTCAAGAAGCCACTCATTTGTCCCTGAAAGTGTATCTGATGACGCTATAGAGATAGGCATCTTGAAAACACTTGCAATCAAAATGCTGGAGTGACTGTCACCCAGAGAGATTCTTCCTCTAACTCCCTGTTGGGATGCTATTAAATGAAGACCCTTGCTCTCTTCCTTGAAGATGGCCCATCTCCAAGCAATGAATTCCCTTCCCTTGAGAAAGTATAGGGGGGCAGGAATCTTCCCGTTCTGGAAAACACCCTTCTTTCCTCAACACTACCCTCACCTTGAATTATCTTTCATAATTACTGAGCCCAGGACTCATCTGCATGAGCCCAGGACATAAGTAGGTGCCCTAGAATGTTCAAGAAAAGAAAACAGGTTCTCTGCCCCAGTGAACTTAGCAGAGTGCTGGAGAGTTGACTTATATGCTTTCAAGGCAACATACAATCCCAAACTAGAGCAGTTTTGATTGTATGTACAGTTGCTGAGGGAGGTGCAAGGTAAAGAAAGACTGGGATGGGCTGGGGTTAATAAGAGTGGGGTTTCTGGTGCATTGCGAATTTTGAATCCCCACCCCCAACATCCTTCCAAAGAGATTTCCCCCCTTCAGAGGAACTTACCCTGGAGAAAGCCATTTAGGCTAATGACATAATGCTGCCAGGTGTCAGGTTCGGAAACGTTGAAGTTGAAGTTAAGGCTATGGGCGAAGGGTCTGATCATCACTCCTGGCAATGAAAACAGGTCTTAGATATATTAACCCATTCTTGGGATAATTTTTTTTTTGTATTGATTCCCATGAAACCTTCACTGCCCCCCCCCCCGGGCAATCAAAATAAAAAGGACCGTAATTTGCCAAATACCATTTTACTTTTACTCTTAATAATTGAATCCCTAAGTCATTACCGGGAAGAGCCAAAGTTAATTGAGGCTGAACATGCTGCGGAGGCAGGTTTCCGTCCAGCAAGTTCTGACAGCACAGGGCGTTTGGCACTCACCAGGAGGCTTCACCCTCTCGGTGAAGGTCGGCATGTAAGGACTGATGGTCAGAAATAGCGTGTACATGCAGAGGGTAATCACAGCAGCCAGGGAGGCATAGAAGAAGAAGTAAATGACTAAGATCAGGCCTGCAGAACAATCAGAGAGAGTGATCAGTGCTTGCCAACAGACCCCGCCTCCTCACTCGAACTTCTGAGCCAGAACCAACCCAAACACGTTGGCATTTTATTTTTGTTTTTTGGTTGTTTTTTGTCTCTTCAAATCCCCCAGATTCAGTATGTCCTTGGCTTATTCAGATGTCACCAATTTGGAGTTCGTGAGAATTGTGTCGGAGACCTGATCGCAGTGTACCTTTACGGCATCTCCGATGGAAGGGCTTGCTGAGCAGATGATGACCGATGGCAAGATCACAGGGGAGCGGAGTTGAATGTACCGCGGAGGGCAAATTGCTTGGGAGCCCTCTGGGCAACGGTTGATGTCCTAAGTACAAATCATTCTTCGCTATTCATTAAAGCAGGTGCCCTGAAGAGTCCTAGCAGCTTGGTTCCAGTGATTATATGTATTTGCAAGTGATGAAAACTGCATTTCTTTTCACGTAGCCTATAATTCAAACTTTTGATTAATTTCCACTGGACTTGTCTCTAATCAAGGCAAAGTGAGGCTTCACCCTACTTATTTCAAATCTTACTCATCTTTAGCAAATATTTAAGTGGCTCGACTTTTCAAAAGGAACAAGGACGGGGAGGGAAGGAGGAAGAAGCCCTACTTACTTACTGACTCTTGCTACCTGGACGCTCTATACCTGTGCGCCTGGCCAAGTGACAGAACCTCTCCTTACCGCCGACTCCTCACAGGTAAAATGGGATTAAGTTTAGCACTTAACCTCATATACTGATCTACATGCCTAACAATCCCGGCAATTCTGCTTTTCCTTACATCCTATCCTGACCTGACCATTTCCTAGCTGTTTCATCTTGGACATGTCGTTCACCCTCCCGGGTCTCAATTTCCTCATCTGTAAAACGAGGACAGTAACAGTACCTACTTCTTAGCCTTGAAAGATGCATGTAAATAGCAGAGCGCAGAGCCTGGCAGATACCCAGTGCTCTTTATTTTTTTTAATGTTTATTTATTTTTGAGAGAGAGACGGACCGTGAGCAGTGGGGGGGGGGCAGAGAGAGGGGGACACAGAATCACAGAATCCGAAGCAGGCTCCCGGCTCTGCACTGTCAACACAGAGCCCGATGTGGGGGCTCGAACCCACGAATGTGAGATCATGACCTGAGCCGAAGTTGGACGCTTAAGTGACTGAGCCACCCAGGTGCCCCTACCCAGTGCCTTTTAAATGGCAGCCCTCACCATTGTTATGATTAATATTATTTTTGCTGTCGGACCAGAAGCACGGTTGTGTGAGCCCCTCCTCTGTGGGTGGCATCGGGATTAGGTTTGCCCCCGTTCGAGGCAGCCCCGAGCGAGGTGAACGAGCATGAGATTGCAGCTGAGAAACTCTTTTCAAGTCTCCTTGGGGCTCTCTCTCGGGCAACAGTATCTGGCTCCGCTCACAGCAGTGACACGATATCGGAACTACAGATTTGAACTGAATCGTGAATCAGAAACTGGAATAAACCACGTAACTTTGCTGTACCCAAAACTGAATCTGAATAATAATTTTTAAATTGAACCATGAACCAGATAAAATTAGCCAAAAAAAAAAAAAAAAGAGGGGGGGGTGAACAGGAAACGAGAAAAAAGATCCTTAGTAACCCAACTGGAAATGGAAGCTTGATGTTTTATAAGATGAACTGAAGCAGAACGGGAACATGAGCGCATCGATTCAGCTGGAGTCCCTGGAGAGGACACGGTAGCACCTGTGTGATCCTGGGCTACTGCCCCTTGGCTGCCCTAATGGGATGTGCCCTGTGTCTTCGCCTCCGTTCCTCAATCCCCATCCCCACCCTGGGGATGGGCCGATGGCTGGAGCCATCCTGGGGGACTAGAAGACTCAGTTTCATGAATGAAAGGAAAGCAATAGAATACAGGTACGTTCCCTTGGAGGTATAGCTTCCATTTTGTCTAGGATGTGTGGCTAGGAAGCTGTAGGTAGGAGAATGGCACTAGCAGTGAGTCCCCTGAGCCTCACCCAGGATGGGTGCCCTGAAGTCTGCCATAGGTTAAGCTAACACAGCTTCCCACCCACCCCCGTCCCCACCAAGGAAAACCAAGCACCATACCCATCAGAGCCTATTGGCCGCTCCAACTTTTTCTGCTCTGGACATCCAAGTTTTACTTGGACCACTCCTTTAGGTAATCCAGGGTTCTCTCCTGAATGCTTTCCCCAAGCCTGTATAGACCTGGATATCTTGGATATAGTAGGCACCCACGATCCAGATTCTTTACTCCCCCCACCAAAACATCCTATCAGGTCCTGAGGCCCTACCCATCAGGGCTTTGCTCATCACTACCCTTCACGAAGACAGTGCGGTGTTCCGGCAAGAGAATTACACCCCCGTGTTCATCTGACCTGGGTTTGAATCCCCGTGCTGCCACTTATTGACTGCGGGGCTTTAGATAAGTTACTTACCCTCTCTAAGCCTCAGTTTCTGCATCTGTAAAATGGGGATAATAATATTACTACCTCATATGGTTCTTGTCAGTATCCAATAAAATAACATATAGTTCCTAAAAATAGAGGCTACCCAGCTACCAAAGAAAAAACCCAGAATGTAATCATAGGCTGGGTGAATATGTTGGTCATGTTGATGTCCAGGCTGGGATAGGGTTAGTAAATGCCCAAGTGGACACCTAGTTTTCAAGCAAGAGGACAGCAAAGCATACGCTTGGTGGTCTATGCATTAACATCGCCATTTGCCCATGGCCCAGGCATAGCCCAACAGCAGAAGCCTGAGTTCCCGGGCTCTCCTCAGACCTCCTGTCCAGAGGCCTGGATATGGCCTGCCATGCAGAGTCCCCAGCGCCATTATCTTCCCTGAGCACTCGAACCTTTCTCCCTCATCGCTCTTTCTTGGCCTACGGGTTATTCTCCACAGGAGCAGTTTGGATCAGCTTCTCTGGTGAGGTTCCAATGGCTGGCTGTTTAGGGGTTAAAGCATGGCTCTCTCTCCCAGAATCACACTTGCATTTCACAGCCCGTGTCTCTAGTCTTTGGGCAAGGGAGAAACAGCTGTGCCCCCTCTGGAGCGAGCGTCCAGCATTTGCCTACAGCTTCCAGAATGTCGGAATGTTCCTTGAATGGCACATTTGTTCCAGCTGAGAGTTTGAGGGATGGGCAGGGGTGGGGCTGGGAACTGAGGAGGGGTGAAGGGAGGTGGGTGTTGCTCACGGCGCCACACCTGCTATTCCTAATTCCAGGAAGGAGGGCTGGCCGGTTCACCTTGACTGAGCTGAATTAGAGACGTAAACTAGGAGGGGAGAGAATTCTCAGCCAGAGGAGCCTTTAGAAGGCATGACCATCAACTTTAGCAACCTAGACCCTGGGCGCTAGGGGACTCTTATTTCATCCACAGAGTCATGTATTTTGCCCTTCTCCTGTGGGTTAACTGAGTTCCAAACCAGCAGCCGCTCTTTTTCTGGGCCATGCAGAGACTGTGGCAAGTGTGAATTTTATCCCAGGCTAAACCTCCTGAGGAGAAGGCTCTTGCATTCGTAGAGCAAGAGGTGAGCAAGGCCCTGGGAAAGGAGTCTGGGGAAGCTGTGAGGTACAAGCGGTGGCGGCGTGTGGCACAAAGACGAAAAGCTAAGAAATGCAATTCCGCCGTTGATGAAGCGTGACGGGGGCTCAGCCTTAATCGCTGGAAGCGCTCCCTTTAAACCCGATTTCTCTGTGCACACGCCGTGGGAGCACGAGGCACCCACAGGCTGGCGCCCAGGGCAGGCCCCCCGGCTTTCCTTCTCTGACGTCACTGAGTGAAATGATGAGATCCTGTAAACCCTTGCTCAGGTCGGCAGGGCCTTGGGGCTTGTATCCTAGAAATGGTCCCCTGCGCCGTACGGTTGTACAACGTGGGGCTCAGGGGCGGCAGGCCCGTGCAGTCGAAAATCTGTGTCTGGCTTTTGACTGTCCTCAAACCCTTTAGTGCTAAGAGCCTCATGTTGACCAGACGCCTTACCAACACCGTCAGTAGTCCATTAACACCTATTTTGTATGTTACCTGTGTTATATATACCGTCTTCTTCCAATAAAGTAAGCTAGAGGAAAGAAACTCTTAACGTTTACAGCGCTAGCCTGTACTTCTCGGAAAACACAGAAACAAAACCAAAAGCAACCCTGTGTGGACCCGTGCAGGTCAGACCTGTGCTATTCAACAGTCTACTACTGCACTTTCAACTTTCCAGTTTTAACATCTCATCGGAGCCTCAGGCCGACCGGGTGAGAGAGACAAGGTAGGGATCATTTCCTTCATTTGGCAGGTGACGAAACGGAGGCTCAGAGAGGGTAAATGATGAGCCCAAGGCCACACAGATACAGAGTGACAGGGCTGGGACTTCCTTAAAAAAAAAAAAAAATCTGGGGCGCCTGGGTGGCGCAGTCGGTTAAGCGTCCGACTTCAGCCAGGTCACGATCTCGCGGTCCGTGAGATCGAGCCCTGCGTCAGGCTCTGGGCTGATGGCTCGGAGCCTGGAGCCTGTTTCCGATTCTGTGTCTCCCTCTCTCTCTGCCCCTCCCCCGTTCATGCTCTGTCTCTCTCTGTCCCAAAAATAAATAAACGTTGAAAAAAAATAAAAAAAAAAATCTGTGCCTTTTCAACTCATCCTTACTGTCTCTGCATCGCGAATGAAGTTGAGCCCAGCGGATTTCAGCTCCACAAGCCAGTGTGTTTACCTGCTCGGTCGGAGTTTCTTCCCATGGCATCTGCCCACATCCAGGCAGGTCCCTAGGCACCGAGCCCTTTACATGAAATCTAAGAGAAGTTTGCAGACAAGCCCATCCAACGTATGGTAAAGGAGTCCTGGACACCAAGCCAAAAGCAAAGGACACCCGACTGGGGCATGGGGACAACTGGGACTTACTCCAACTCTGACCTGTTCGGGCCAGAGACATCCTTTTCTCCGGATCCCACAGGTATTCGCTTACGGTCTGCAATTTCTGCCACCAGGCATTGCCTGTTGGCGGACCCTGACCCTCTTCCTCCTCCTTTTCCTCTTCTATCTCCTCCTCTTCCTCCTCCTGTCCTTCTTCCTCCTCCTCCTCCTCCAAATCGGGTACCACCATCACCCGAGCCTCTTCTTCCGCTTCTTCCTCTTCATCTGCCAAGTAGTTCTGGTTTACTTCATCCTGATCGTCCTGGAATGGTGACAAAACACAATCCCCTTTTCGACAAAAAAACTTCCAGCGGCACATCCCACCAGCCAAAAAGAAATGGAAAACAGGGCGCCTGGGTGGCTCAGTCAGTGAAGTGTCTGACTCTGGATATCCGCTCAGGTCATGATCTCACGGTTCGTGAGTTTGAGCCCTGCCCTGGGTTCTGCCCTGGCAGTGCGGAGCCTGCTTGGGATTCTCTCTCTCCTCTTTCTCTCTCTGCCCCTCCTCTGCTCACCCTCTCTCTTAAAATAAATAAATAAGCTTAAAAAATGTTTCAAAACGTTTCAAAAATTGAAAAAAAAAATAAATGGAAAGTGACTCAAGATTTGGAGATGCTTCGAATTTCCACTTCCCCGTTCACGTACCCGTTGTTACAAGAGGCACGTTTTCTTTCTCTGTTCATTGGGAGGAAATATTCCTTCTCTGACCCACTTGTGACCCAATACTCTTTCCGCAGAGGTGTAAGTTTTATTCTTGCCTTCACGCCTTTTGGCTCTTCCCCTAGGACTGCTTATGTCACTACTCTGTCCTGGGGCCCCGGCCTCCCGCTTCCCTTTGTCTGGCTTTTCAGGGTAGAGCTGAGTTCGACACTGGAGGGTGGAGTTATTTTATTTACTTTTTTTTTTTAAGATTTTTATTTTTAAGTGATCTCTGCATCCAACATGGGGCTCGAACTCACGACCCCGAGCTCAAGAGTCGTGTGCTCCCCCTGAGTCAGCCAGGCGCCCCGAGGATGGAGTCAATTTAGGCACTTGAGTCCGTGATGGCAAATTCTGAGTCTAAGCCAGCTCCACCCCCGGTCCTGCACCCTTGCGGGTGCTCAACCTTACCAGCCCAAGCTGTGCGAAAAGTAGCCTGGGACAGACAGCAGGAGGAGAGGCCAGCTGCTGTGCCCGTCCTCAAAACTTAGACTCCCTTCCCAGCAGAAGAACATAGGGGTTTATTGGTCGCTTCTCTGTCCCCTGAGCTGGAACCTCTTCCTGCCTTAAGCTGGTTGAACAGACCACCTGAGGGCCAGAACTTCAACAGATAGTTCCTTAGTCCCCACCCCCCACCCCCACCCCCACCCCCGCACCCCATAACCCTCGGCAAAAATCTAGGCACGTAGTGAGCGCTCAGCACATATTTGTTGATTGACTGCAGCCATGGAGATCTGAAACCGTAATCTTCTCTGAGTGCTTCTAAGAAAATTAAACCAAAAAAGAGAAACCCAGACGTCACCAACGGTATTTCAAATGCCTCCCAGCCATAGGCGGGAGAGGTGGATCTTTCTTTGCTCTTTGTGGCTCTGCGAAGGCTCACTGCGGCCGCAGAAAATGAGGCCACCCTCCCTTCTCTCTTGCTGTCCAAATCTGAAGAGTGGCCGGGCCTGTGCACCTGTTGGGGTTGGATGCGTCAAATGATAGAGGCCAGGGGCTCCGTGCCTCCCCCTCCCTGCCTGATTCCTCAAAGGCCATTTAGAGGACACTCAGCTAAAAAAGCTGCCATTAGTTGTGGGGGGGGGCGGGGGCGATACTTGGAAAATCGGGTTGTTCAGAATCAGTAAAAGTGACACAGAATGACAAGGCTCTGCTCTCGGTACTCAGTCTGCCCGGCGCTGTCTAGCTCCTGATTATAAGCACTCTTGAATTGCTCTCTAATTTGTATAAATGGACAGCTTCATGTCACACACCGTATCAGAATTGACAGGGACCTTGAAGATCCCCTTGTCCATCGGAGGCCCAGAGAGGGGACTGGATGTAGGTAAAGCCACACAGCAAGTGTGTGATAGAGTTGACAATCTCAGAACCTAGGTCTTGCTACCCTGGACGATGACGTTTCTCCTCTGTCGCACCGAAGACAAGTGCCTAGAGGTGGTTAACAGATTTCTGGAGCACAACAATGTGTTAGGGTCTGTGTTCCCAAGAGATTGCAGGTGCTTATAATCGAGGATTTCTGACTCTAACGTGGACTCTGTGTTGAATGGATGAATTAAATGTTCGTAAATCTCTTTCACTTGTGCGTGAACACAGGTACACGTCTAGCTTCTCAAACTACATTCTGAGCACCCAGGGGACAGAGTCAGTATTTTTTTTTCAATGTTTACTTATTTTTTTGGGGGGGGAGGGGCAGAGGGAGAGGCAGACACAGAATCCGAAGCAGGCTCCAGGCTCTGAGCGCTCAGCACAGAGCCCGACGCGGGGCTCGAACTCACGGACCCCGAGATCATGACCTGAGCCGAAGTCGGACGCTTAACCGTCTGAGCCAGCCAGGGGCCCCCGGAGTCGGTATTTTGTAACTCCTGGACGGCCCTCCACAGTGCGGAGCCCACAGCTAGGTAACCAGCAGGTACTGAACAAGTGCTGGGGATAACCGCCTGACTTCAAACTTCTGAGGCTGGACCCCGGGGGAATTTGCTCCCACAGAGCCTGTCGCCCTAACCTCAGCAGGACTGGGCGCTGTGGTGGGTGGTCATCACGCCCCCGAAGAATCTCCTGCGTCTGGGAACCTCGGGGAATTTGAAGTGTAACAGTGCATCGCGGAGGGATTTGTATCGCCTTTATATTTTCCGCACAACTTCCTTTTTCTCTCCACGTCGCCTGTGTGCCCGCCCTCCACCTCCGCTCCGCAGAGGCGGCAGCTGGCCTTGGCCTCAGCCTGATCTTATTTGTAGATATGAGCTTTCGTGATAATCCCATTAAAGATGGCTTGTCATTAAAGCTTTACCCTCCCGGGAAGAATTAACCTTCTCAGAGCTAATTTCCCCCACGGCTCTCACAGTGCCCGGGCTTCGGGAACCTCGACTATCTTTTTTTTTCCTCCCCTCTGCTTCCAGGTGTAGGAGAACCTCATCTGGTGCAAGAGAGACCCTCTTGTGCAACTGTTTAACCGGATCCTGCGGGGAATCCTTCGGTGATGAGAGGGTCTGTTTTTGCCGGTCTCCTAAAGTGGCGCTGCCCTCATGTGATGGTGTGTGCGAATGTGTTGGAAGGTAGCAGTGGGTGTGTGCTGTGGCCATCCTGTTGCCCTAAAAGGGAAGATCTGAAGGGCAGAGGGTGGCTCCATTTTGAGCACTCTAAATATATAAACATATAAACACATAAACAAACAGTATGACCCAAAGGATAAATTTGTGCCCTGCATTGAGTAACACCCCGTAAACGTTTGAATGGCTGGTTAATTTTAAAAGGGAAATTAGCATCCGGTTATTCACGGCGTCAAAGAGTTTCTTTTCAAATTTGATCGAGTACTCCCTATAAAGAGCGAGATTCCCCCGACGCATTTGAAAGTTGGGACGAGCACCGGGCGTCGTATGGAAACCGATTTGACACTACATTTCGTGTTAAAAAAAAAAAAATTCGAATCCTACTAAAAAAAAAAAAAAGATTGAAAAAATGAAGTCTTTCTTACAAAGAGCAAGATCTTCTGGTGCACTTGACAAAGAATTGAAATTATACACAACATTGTAGCAACATTACATAGAAAAGAAGCCAGGGAAGGAATAGTTATATATGTGCCCTGCGGATCGTGACCACTCTGAAAGCTGGGAGGGACTTTGGAAATGTGAAAAGAAAGCTTCTACACCGTATGGCTGAAAAGCTGAGGGAAGCCCTCTGTAGGGTGATATGGGGTTAGAAGGATTCGTGTTTTCCTCTGCTGGCTGTTGACAGTCTTTACTTAAATCCCTGGTTATACAAGTGGCCATTTCCAAAGAAAAATGGATTAAGATTTGTTTCCTCCTGGGGCTTGGATCACAGCCCTCTCTAGAGGAGATTTCAGACTACACTCCCCCCACCCCAAAAAAAGTACTGCATGGGGCATATATAACGATTTAGAGCAAAGTAAATTCAAAGAAACTCTGAGTTCAAAGAACTCTGTAATGCACCCTGGAGATAAATGGCAACTAGAGGGAGGTGTGTGTGCACATGTGTGTGTGTGCCCGTGCATGGGCGTGTGTGTGTGTGTGTGTGTGTTGGGCAGGGTGGGGTGGCACGCAGGGTGGCGGCGGGTGGCGGAGGATCAGGGGGCTAGGGAGTTGCACACTGCACATATGACAGAGAGAGCACAAGATTAGAAGTGGGGAAACTTGCATTCTCACTGTGGCTCTCCTGCTAACTTGTGAGTCACTCGTGCGCTCTGAGCCCCGGCAGCCTCCTTTCTACACCGAGGGCTTCTGGAGAGATGATGTCTGAGATTACTCCCAGCTTCTAGCAACGATTCTGTGATTTTAGCTCTAGTTTGGAATTTCTGCTCTAGGAAAAGAGCAGCCGGGTTCCTGAGAAGCTCCCACCCAAAGGGACCAAGACAGCTGGGTCTGTGGTTTCCTCTTTCCCCTTCCCTCTCCCCTGGCTGAATTTCCTGCTATGGGAATGAAATCTCTACTCTCAGACTCCAAAAGATCTGTTTAAATTCTAGACTCCCCCCTTCCCCCAATGTTAGAAGGCCGCTTCTTCTCTGGCATCTTTCCCCTCCCTTATCTTTGTTCCCCAGGAAGAGGGGCTTCCTCCTTCAATGCAGCAATGTAGGGTTCAGTGGGGTGCCAGGAGTCGCTGCTCGATCTTGAAACTATAGGCTTCCATAAACCTCACTGTTCCTGCCCATGCCAAGGAGAAGCAGCCATAAGCCAAGATCTACGCACACCACAACCCCACTAACAAGGGACAGCAAAATAGTCTGCTCCCTGGGACTCACAAGTCTGTAGCGATAACCGTAAGGAGAGGCCGGAGCCCTTCTGGACCGGAGCTGCCTTCTCATGGCTGGTCAGTGGGCAAAGACGCGGCAGAGGCAGGCAAGGGGGTGAGAGTTCCCGAGCTTCTGCTGGTACAGGAGACACTGGTTGCTGGGGACACTTGTCGCCTAGTAAAAGTGCACCCTCCTGGCACGAGCCCTTCCCCAAAATAATCTAACATGCCCCTTTCTCATTGGTTGGCCCATTCCCTGAATCAAAGGAAAGCCCTTCTGGAAAAGCAAGCTCATCATCACAGGGAGGGGGGGATATTCTGGGTCACGAGGATGAGTGACTCCCCATCCCCCTCACCTCATGCTCTACCCGCCCTCTGCTCTCCTCCAGCGCCCAAGATACTACGGGCCCAATGGAAAGCTTAAGTCTTGCTCTTCTCAATCGAGAGCTGAGTATCAGTGTGTGCAGGGGGTGGGCGTGGGTGGGAGTTGGGGGTGAGGGGACATGGCCAAGAATAACTTTCTTTTTTCATAAGGCTGATCTCATGCAAAAGGATCCAGGGTGTCAGGAAAGATTCTCTTTGCTCTGCCCACCCCCCTAACACACACCGAGCCACCTACAATATTCCTTATTTGTGTCGACCCATGAGCCCCTTGAAATGTGGGTTATGTGTTCTGATTTTAGGGGCCAGGCCCCTGCTTTGCCCCTCCCCTCCCCAAAGAGGGTCTTGGACATAAAGAAGCTTTTCTGTAGCCCACACGTCAGAATAGCCTGAACAGTCACTGCCCCTCACGCACACACCCCTTGGAATCCTGGCCACATTTCTGTAGTGGTTGAGATCTATATTTATCCCTTAGCATCAGGGCAGGGAACAAGCCAGAACTTTGCAGTGTCAGTTTCCCAGACATATATAACTCCTGAAGCCAATGTGAGATCCAACAAAAGGAAAATTAGTAGAAAGAGCCAAAAACATTGTATAGCAGTTTTGGTCTGTTCGGTCCACCCCACTGGAGCCTGGGTGGCTAAAATGCCTGCGAGGAGTTTGTGATCCTTCATAAATCACACCCCCATTACACCCAGGTGGCTGAGAATGTTGGAGATAATGAGATTCTGGGCATATGCATAACCAAGAAAACTAGCACAATAGCTTAGAGAGATTGACTTATTCGTAATTCCAAGCCCAGGCTATTCTAATGAAGACAGCTTTAATAGTGGTTAATTAAAATTTTTTTTTAATTTTTTTTTCAACGTTTTTTATTTATTTTTGGGACAGAGAGAGACAGAGCATGAATGGGGGAGGGGCAGAGAGAGAGGGAGACACAGAATCGGAAACAGGCTCCAGGCTCCGAGCCATCAGCCCAGAGCCTGACGCGGGGCTCGAACTCCCGGACCACGAGATCGTGACCTGGCTGAAGTCGGACGCTTAACCGACTGCGCCACCCAGGCGCCCCTATTAATTAAAATTTTTTTAATGTTTATTTATTTTTGAGAGAAAGGGAGAGAGAGAGAGCATGAGCAGGGGAGGGGCAGAGAGAGAGGGAGGCACAGAATCCGAAGCAGGCTCCAAGCTCTGAGCTGTCAGCAGAGAGCCCAATGTGGGGCTTTAACTCCAAACTGTGAGACCAGGAGCTGAGCTGAAGTTGGATACTTAACTGACCAAGCCGCCCAGGTGCCCCAATAGTGGTTAATTTAAAATAAAGATTCCATTTACCAGAATGTCACTAATTAGGACTCTTCCTTGACAGAGTCCCCGACCCCGACCATACACTAATTTGAAGAGAGAGAGGCCACTGATGAAAAAAGGGAAGCTCACACCTCTAGGATTTTAATAAAAGCAAAATATATTCCAAGGGATAGATAACCTGGTCTCTTACACTTTCTCCAGTCGAGTATTTTGTGTGATTCCTTTTTAAAAAAAATTTTTTAATGTTTACTTATTTGAGAAAGAGAGAGAGAGAGAGAGAGGGCTCATGCAAGTGGGGGAGGGGAAGAGAGAGAGGGAGACACAGAATCCCAAGCAGGCTCCAGGCTCTGAACTGTCAGCACAGAGCCCAACCCGGGGCTCGAAGTCATGAACTGTGAGATCATGACCTGAGCCGAAGTCAGATGCTTAACCAACTGAGTCACCCAGGTGCCCCTGATTCCTAGTGTTAAATATGGGAATCCTGAAATCCTTTGCAAGCCTCAAAAACCAGAAGATAGGTTAACTGGACAAGATTTCAAAAAAACAAGAGTGGGAGGCAGCATTATTCACAGTAGGCAAGATATGGAAGCAACCAAAGTGTCTATCAGTGGATGAATAAGGAAATTGTGATACACATACACACACACACACACACACACACAGAAGAATATTATTTAGCTATGACAAAGAAGGAAATCCTGCCATTAGCAACAACATGGATGGACCTTGAAGGCATTATGCCAAGTGAAATAAGTCAGTGAAAGACAAATACCGTGTGCTCTCATTTAAGTGGGATCTAAAAAAACCGAACTTGGGGCGCCTGGATGGCTCAGTCAGTCAAGTGCCCGACTTCAGCTCGGGTCATGATCTCGTGGTTCGTGGGTTTGAGCCCTGCATCAGGCTCTGTGCTGACAGCTCAGAGCCCGGAGGCTGCTTCAGATTCTGTGTCTCCCTCTCTCTCTGCCCCTCCCCTGCTCACATACTTTCTCACACACAAAAATAAATAAACATTAAAAAATGAATAAAATTAAAAAAAAACTGAATTCATAGAAACACAGTGGAGTAGTGGTTGCCAGGGGCTGGGGTAGGGGGATTGGGGAGATGTTGGTCAAAGGGTACAAACTTGCAGTTATAGGGTGGATAAGTTCTGGGGATCTAATGCATAGCGTGGTGACTATAGTTAATAACACTGTATCATATGCTTGAAAGTTAAGAGAGTCGATCTTAAGTGTTCTCGCCATAGAAAAGAAATGGCAATCATGTGATGTGATGAAGGGTTTCTTGGCTAACACTCTGGTGATAATCATTTTCAAATATAGAAGTCGATTCACCTTGTTCGCCTTAAACTTATACTATGTTATATGTCAGTATATCTCAATAAAGCTGGGGGAAAACCCCAAGAGTGGGAAGACAAAAGGAGATTTGGAGTAATGTGACCTCAGGCAACAAAATATTCCATTCTCCAGAATCTCTCACGCCCTAGCATTCTGGGTAACTTGGGGTTTGGTATATACTTTATATATTTGCGACATATTTTGACTACAGCTCAGGCTGCCTTCTGGAATGCCAGCTGTTGGGTGGGGTAAAATAACAAAATCCCATAGGGTCTCAAAGACAGAAATCGGTGTGAGTTCACACCCAGGAGACTCTAGCTACAGGAGAAACCATTCCTGCTGATTTTGGGGAGGAAAAAAGCAATCTGCTAAACGGTACAGCAGACTGGAGCCAGAAGTGGCTAATGGGGCTGCAAAAGAACGGTGACTACAGATGCAAGAGAGGAGGGAGAAAGGAGAGGCTTTGACAGGAGATTCAACGGCAAATGACTCAAGTCTCTCAGACCGAATGCCCCGTCCTTGGGCGCAGGTGTTAGCACCTGCTTCTCTAAGCCTCCTTTCCTGCTTGCCTGCCCCGGTAAAACCACGTGGTTGCTGGGTTGCCGATGGGGAACAGAAGCCCATAGACTGGGTCCTCGTGTCCTCAAAGGAAGGAAGAGATGGCGGCATTCTTCAGAGAGGTTTTGCCTCTACCATGAGATGGGCTAGCTTATGACATCTGTTCCTGTGGGTCACTTCCCACAATTGTATGTGTGGTGGGGGCAGGGGGAGGGTGGAGTGTGTCCCAGAGCCATCAAAGAGCGGTTGTGTGCTTTCCTTCCCTATGGATTGGCTAAATCTTCAGGGATCCTCTGGGAGATCATGTGCATGGAGCTTAAGAGTTGTTTGCCACTGGAGTCACCCGGGCAGTGCTGGGCACACTCTAGAAGCCCAGACCCATCCAGCAGTAGTGACCTGTGGACTCTGAAGTCACGGGTGAGGAAGCTCCAGGCCAGCCTAGGGCCTGAAGCTGCCCGTGAATACTGCCAGCACAAGGTGTCGTCTTCAAAGTGTGTGGAGGAGGGGGAGCTTATTTGGGGCTGCAGAGATCAGGGAAGGCTTCCCAGAGTGGGCGGGGCTTGGGTCGGACCTTGAAGGGCAGTCCTTCAAGCTGGGACAGCTATTGCCCGACTCTGATGATGCCAGGATGGTCCCTGGTGCCCGAAATTCCCCCTCCCGAACAGCTAGCCTCTGAGTAGTGGCCAGCAAGCGTAGCCAGCAGGCTCACTGGCTAAGGCCAGAGGGTTTCCTTGACCTGAATGGTCCAGATAATGGCCCGAGATCCCTACTTTGCTGGGTTCCAGGAAGAACCCTTAGCGCATCACATTCCTGAGCAGAGTTTCCATCTGTCGAGTACAGTCCTACAGTGAGAGATGTTTTCATTTCGTGGGACTGAGGGCCATGGGTTTGTGACTGTATAAACCTCGACCCCTAGGGGGAAGACACGAAGGCTGGGGAAATTGTGAGGTCCTTGTGGGGATTCCAGCCTATTTCCAGTGGCTAAAAGGCACTAATTGAGTATAATGCAGGCAAGAGACGTTGGTTCAAACAAACAACTAATTGGAATTAAGAGAAGAAGTGTGCAGAGGCCCCTAATGAATGGATATGCTAATTGGTCTTCTTTGCTAGCCCCGTGGGCTTTGGCTGTGACATAGACTAGCCTCTCAGATGCCTGGTCTGTAATAGCTGCTGAACGCTGGGGCCCTTGTTGCCATGGTAACATTGATGTCTAGAGTCTAGCTGAGCCCCGGATCTCTTAATTTACTACTCAGGCGGCTACAATTCTTTGCGTTTTATTATTCTTCGTGCCCCGGGTGCCAGAGTGGCAGTGAATCATGCTTATTCATCCTCTGCACCGCCCACGGTGTCTTTGAATAAGTCAGGGTGTCTCTTACTGTGTGTGATGAGCAGATTATTAAGTTAGAGCCTATTTCTGCCTTAGCTAGACTGGTGCCGCTCAGAAACCCAATGCACCTCTCTAACTGCTCGCCTACCTGCTCCATCAAATGGCTTTTGGCAAGCAGAGTGATGGCATTGCGGTGGGCCCGCAGAGGCCCGGCTTCCCTGGAGCCCTGTGCGTGCTGGGTGGGCCGGGAGGAGCAGAGCAATGTAGGTCGGGCAGCACCAGCCAGGGAATGGGCCTCAGAGACACATGCCACCAAAGGGAGCCGTCGGAGGGGAAGAGTCATTGCGGACAGGGTTCTGGCTAGGGGGAAGGGCCTGGGTGCAAAAGGAGGTCCCTTGTTTTGAGGGGCCCCAGAGGAAGGAAGTCGCCCCCAATGGCTAGCAGGTAACGGGAGAATGGATTTCACCTTATTTTCTATAAGACCTTTGTTGAAAAGCTGGTCACAGAGGCCAGCTGCCTCTGGAAGCTAGTGAGCAACCTGTCCCTGGAGTGGCCCAAACTTTGGTATCCCGGCCAGGGGGTGATGAGTAGGATGGAGGGCTTTGCTGGAGGGCCTCTCAGGATTCTTCCAACTTTGAAATCCTCTGGGTCTATATATGACGCTGCTTAATTTATCAGGACATACCCTGAACTTGGATGATACTTTATATGTACATGGGCTTGCTTCAACAGTGCAGAAGCTAAAATTGGGATGATACTCTATATGTGTTTGTCTGTG